>NC_134871.1:59348995-59962329 GCF_049852395.1 Peromyscus maniculatus bairdii
ATAAGGCTGATTGAGTAGAGCTGCATGGTTGTGGAGAGCTGGAATACTGGAGACTCAGGGCTCCACTGTCTTGGGCTTTGTAGTCTTTCCAATAGCTATTTTTGTTGCCCACCTCTCTGTCTGATTTTATATCCTTCCAACTATCAGGCATGACTAGAATATGTGGTATGAGAAAAGTTTTTTTTTTCCAAGAAAAATAAAACAAATAAAGTTACTAATTATAAAAAAACCCCACAACATTTAACTCAAAGTTAAGGAAAGATGAAGTACTGGGAAAAACAGCAACAATAACCATGAAACTGCTAATTTTAAAGAAATTAATAAGAGAAAAATTGAAATCGTATTACAGTTTTAAAAACAGATGTTAGATGATGGGAGATTACTAAGAAAATCTTAGGTTCTGAAGAATCTAAGTCCTCTCCCATAGCAACCTCACCTCTTTTTTTTTTTTTTTTTTTACCTTCTCTCCCCCTTCCTTTCCCCCCTCCCCCCTCCTCTTCCACTATTCTTTCCTAGTCTCTTCTTTCATAATCCACTAGAAAAGCAAGGCCACATGCCCCAAGAAAACATTGCTATGGCCTCTTTTTACATAAAGCCTAGAGGGAAAATGAACAACGTACTATCTCTGATACATGGGCAGAAGGTAGGCTACACTTTATGCATTTCCCTGGGTCCTATCAGGACCCTCTGGGAATTTCCTAAGATTGACTTACAAAGCAGTATAACCTGGCTTTTCTTAATTTCCCTCTGTAAGGTCATCTCCTACTCTGTCGCTTAGCTCTTAAAACAAGAAAACGTATTGCCTTAGTCCTACATAACAAACTCCTCTTCTGACTGCTTTTTTTCATTAAAAGAATCTTTTATGATTTTTTTGTTGGAACTGATGATTCACTTCATTGATTCCATATGATTGCTTTATTAGCCAGGATTCTCTAGAGTCACAGAACTTATGGAATGAATCTCTCATATACGTATACACACACACACACACACACACACACACACACACAGACACATGGCGGTGGCGTGTATGTGTGTGTGTGTGTGTGTGTGTGTGTGTGTGTGTGTGTGTGTGTGTGTGTGTATGTGTATGTATGGGATTTATTGGAGTGACTTACAGGCTGTAGTCTAGATAACCCAACCATGTCTAGCTGTGAAGGGAAAGTCCAAGAATCCAGTAGTTGCTCAGTCCCACAAGACTGAGTGTCTCAGCTGCTTTTCTATATGTGCTGGAATCCTGAAGAAGTATGCTCCAGTGTAAGTGAAGGAATGGATGTGCTGATGGGGTGAGGGCAAGCAGGCAAAGAGTAAAAGCCTTTTTATTCTATTCTATCAGGTTTAGTGTATCTGGTTTTATCTTGAGGTTTTTTGATCCATTTGGAGTTGAGTTTTGTGCACAGTGATAGATATGGGTCTATTTGGATTCCTCTACATGCATCTAACTAGTTTGACCAGCATCATTTGTTGAAGATGCTGTCTTTTTCCACTATGTATTTCTGGCTCCTTTAAAAAAAATCAGATGTCCAAAGGTGTGTGATTTATGTCTGGGTCTTCAGTTTGATTCTTTTGATCAACATGTCTGTTTTTACTTCAAGATCATGCTGTCTTTGTAATTATAGCTCTGTAGTAAACTTGAAATTGGTGATCATGATAAGTTCAGCATTTCTTTTATTTCTCAGGATCATTTTAACTATTTGGATTTTTTTTGTTTCCACATGAAGGTGAAAATTGTTCTTTCAAGTTCTGTGAAGAACTATGTTGGACTTTTGATGGAAATTACATTAAATATTCAGATTACTCTTGGTAGGAGGTACATTTTCACTGTATGGATTCTACCAATCCATTAGCATGGAAGATCTTTCCATCTTCTGATATTTTCCCTGACTTATTTCTTTAATATGTTAAAAAATTTTAATATACAAGTCTTTTACTTGCTTGGCTAGAATTACCACAAGACATTTTCTGAGGCTGTTGTGAAACATTCTTTCCTGAGGGAGACATGTTTTCCCCCAGGGCACTCTTGAGGAGGGAGAAGTGAGAAATATGTTGAAAAAAATATAGATGAGAGAGACAGTTAGAAACACAGTAATCAAAACCCACCAGCCCCTTCTGTCTCTATAAAGGGCATTTTAAAGGAATGCCAAGGGGTGGAACAAAAGAACTCCCCACTCCCCAGCACAGCCAAGTGCAGACCATTCCAAACACCTGGTGACCATGCACGTGGTCAAGCCATCCCCAATACAGCCCTGCTGTGTAAAGCAAGCTCAGATCTCACTAGGAAGCTTTTGTGGCCTCCCATTGTTTCCATATTTCTTTCTCAATCTGTTTATTTTCATTTACATTTATGAAGACTATTGATTTTTGGGTGTTAATCTTGTATCTTGAAACTTTGTTGAAAGGGTTTATCAGCTATAGAAATTTCCTGGTAGAGATTTTAGGGTCACTTAAGTATGCAATCATATCATCTTCAAGTAAAGATATTTTTACTTATTCCCTTTCTATTTGTATCCCCTTGATCTCCTTCAGTTGTCTTGTTGCCTTAGCTAAGACCTCAAGTACTACATTGAAATATGTATATGGACAGCGGACAGCTCTGTCTTGTTCTTGATTTCAATGCAACCAAGTCTTTATCTCATTGATTCTTTGGATTTTTGTTTCTTTGTTTTTTTAAAAAAAATTTTTATTGTATTGATTTCATCTCTGAGTTTGATTATTTCTTGCCATTTCCTCCATTTGGGTGTTATTTCTTCTTTTTTGTTCTAGAGCTTTCAGATATGCTGTTAAGTTACTAATATGACATTTATCAATTTACATTGTTGAACCAAGACTGCATCTCTAGGATGAAGCCTACTTGATCATGGCAGATGATGTTTTCTCTGTGTACTTGGATTCAGTTTGCAAATATTTTATTGGTCTATAATTCTCTTGTTTGGTCCATTTGATTTATGATGTTGTTTAGCTTTAGAATTTCTTTGTTTAGTTTTTGTCTGAATCACCCATCTTCTTGTTCCAGAGTAGGGTATCAAAGTCACCCACTTTCATTGTGTGAAGGTCAATATGTGATTTTAGTTGCTAGTAGTTTTTCTTTTATGAACTTGGGTGCTCTTGTTTGGTACATGAATATTTAGAGTTTCACTGTCCTCTTGGTGTATATTTCCTTTGATGACTCTTTAGTGTTCTTCCCTTTCTCTTCTGATTAGTTTTTGTTTGAAGTCTATTTTATAAAATGACTACATCAACCTGCTTCTTGGGTTCATTTGCCTTGAATAACTTTTTCCATCCTTTTACTAGCCTCGATGTTAAGGTGTATTTCTTGGATGTAGAAGAAAGATGAATCCTGTTTTCCAATCCATTCTGTTAGTTTGTTTCTTTTTATTGGGGAATTGAGACCATCGATGTTGAACATTATCAGTCAGCAATGTTTGTTGATTCCTGTTATTTTGTTGCTATGATATAGGTCCCTGCTCCATTTTTGGTTTGCTGCTCTAGAATTATTTTTTTCCCTTTCGATTGGAATTTTTCTTCTAGCACTATCTGTAGTGCTAGATTTGAAGATAGCTATCGCTTAAATTTGGTTTTATTGTGGGATGTTTTTCTTTCTCCATTTGTTATAATCGAAAGTTTTGCTCGGTGTAGAAGTCTGGGCTGGCATCTATTGTCTCTTAGAGTTTGTAGAGCATCCTCCCAGTCCCTTTGACTCTTATAGTATCCACTGAGAAATCAGGGGTTATTCTAATGGGTCTACCTTTATATGTTACTTAATCTTCCCCCCCCCTGCAGCTTTTAATATCCCTTCTTTGTTCTGTACATTTAGTGTTTTGATTATGTGTTGTATCAGACATTTCTTTTCTGATCCTGTCTATTTGGTGTTATATATGCCTCTTGTAACTAGATAGGCAACTCCTTTCTGTGTTTTCTTTTATGCCCCCCCCCATTGAAAATAGATTCATTTCTTACATAATGTATTCAGGTTATACTTTTCCTTCCCTCTATCCCTCCCAGATCCTCCCCACGTCCCCTCCCATCCATATTTATTCCCTTTCTATCTCTCATTAGAAAAGAACAGGCTTCTAAAAGATAATATTAAATATAACAAAATAAATTATAATAAGATAAAGCAAAAACATCCATATCAGAGTTGGACAGGAGAAAGCAATAGCCCAAAAAAGCCCAAAAAAGAAGGCACAAGAGTCAGAGACCCATTTGTTTGCACACTCAGAAATCCAATAAAAACACTAAACTGGAAGCCATAACATATAAGGCAGAGGACCTGATACAGATCTGTGAAAGCCCTGTGCATGCTGTTTCAGTCTCTGGAACTTCATATGAGATTTGCTCATGGTGGTTTAGAGGGCCTTGCTTTCTTGGTGTCCTTCATCCCTTCTGACTCTGTGCTCTTTCTGCCTCTTCTTTCATAGGGTTCCCTAAGCTCTGAGGGGAAGGATTTGATGGAGATATTACATTTAGGCCCAAGGAAACTCCCTTTTTAAGGTAGGAATATTATCTTCTATGATTTTGTTCAATATATGTTTTGTGCCTTTGACCTGTGTTTCTTCTCCTCCCTCTATTTTTTTTTATTCATTCACAGAATTTTTTCAACAGTTTTCTAGATTTCCTGGATGTTTTGTGGTTAAATTTTTGGGTTTAACATTTTTTTGACTGAGTTATTTGTTTATTCTATTGTGTTGTCAATGCCTGAGATTCTCTTCCATCTCTTACATTCTGTCAGTAAGGCTCAGCTCTTAGGATTTTGTTAGACTTCCTGAATTTTTCATTTCCAGTTTTACCTGTTTGAGCTTTCTTTAATGATTCTATTTGTGCTCTCATGTCTTGAACTGCTGTCTTCATTTCATTCCACCGTTTGTGTTTTTATAGACTTCATTAATGAATTCATCCGTACCCTCTTTAGTGTCCCTGAACATAGTCCTAATAGCTACTTTCAAGTCCTTGTCTTGTGCTTCAGCTGTGTTGTATTTTTCAGTGGGGTTACTGGATTCTGAAGGAGACACATTGTCCTAGCTGTTTTAATTGTGTTTTTACATTGATGTCTAGGCATCTGCGACAATTGTAATTCCAGGCATTGGTATCTGGTTTTGCCTTTATTGGGTGGGTATTACATTCCTTGGCTTCTGTTTCCCTCTGTGATCTTAGGAGAGTTTGTGTGATTTGCCTGGTATGGAGTGCTGCTGAGCCCTACCAGCTATGGCCACTGAGGGTCCTGAATAGAATGAATTTCTCGGTAGTAAGATCTGACACAAAGGAATGAAGGGATGTGGATGAGCTAGAAGGGGGGTGGCTAGAGAGGGTCCTGAGAAAGTAGAGAATCTGGATCTGCCATTAGGATCTATGGATTCCCCAGGGAGTGGAGTCACCAAGGAAGGACAGGCCACTGCAAGTGGTTTGCTACTAGTCTTGAGATGAGACTGAGGGATTTGATTCAATTCCTTTTATAATATAATTGGGGACTCTTAAAAATTAAGTTTTCTAAATTAGCTGAATTTATTTAAGTTTATTGTAGAACTCGAATTTTAAAATAAAAATAATCCTCAGTTCCAGCAGCTGCAATTGTCTAGACTTGGCCACCTGCCCAATATGCCAGCTAAAGAGAAAAAAAAAAACAATGGTAAGGGATGAGGAAAGGAAGTTTGATCAACCTGACAAAATATGATAGACAAATGAAAGAGCCCAGTAACTTCAGGTCTATTTGAAACAATTGATAGAGAATGACCCCATAGGTTCATATATTTGAATTTTTGATCCCAAATTGGTGGAATTGTTTGGAAAGAACTAGAAAGCATGGCCTTTTTAGAGAGGTGTGTCACTGGGGGTGGGCTTTGAGGTTTCCAAATACTTGCACCATTCCAAATCCCACTCCTTCTGTCATATGGTTGTCTCTTAGGTTGGCAGCTCTTAGCTACTGCTCAGTACCATGCCTACCTACCTGCTGCCATACTCTCTGATGTGATATTCATGGATTATAACCCACTGAAGCTTTAAATTCCAAACAAACCCTTCCTTCTGTGAGTTGCTGTGATGGCTATCCTTGGTTGTGAATTTGAGTACATCTGGAATTAACTAAAACCCCAAAATGGAGGGGCACACTTAGGAGGGATTTTTTGGTTAATTTGAAGAGGCAAGATCTATTTCTAATCTGGATCTTTGCATTAGGAAGATACACGTTTAATCTGGATCTTTTAAGCTGGGAAAAACCTCTAATCTGGTTCATACTCTCTGCTGGAAGCCTATGAAAGGACATGGAGAGGAAGCGTTTGCTCGTTTCCTACTTGCCCTCACCTTGCTAGCCACTCAGTTCCTTCACTGGCATTAGAACTTACTTCTTCAGGATTCTGGCATATGCTGAAGACCAGATGAGACATCTAGCCTTGTGGACAGAAAAACTACTAGATTCTTAGACTTTCCATTCATAGGGTTCATAGGCAGTCATTGTTGGATTAGCTAGATACCAGAAACAATAGGAACAACAGAATTACAGAAGCTGAACAAGTCTCTACTGAATGCAAAATGGGTCAAAATAGAAATTAAGAAAGAAATGAAAGACTTTCTAGCATGTGGGTCTCCTTTTCCTCTGGGATCATTGGCCACCACCCCACAAGGACGATGAAGGGAGCAGAAGTGGCAGGCAGGGTCCAGACAGTTGTGAGCATGATGGAAAGAGCTTCTTGAGTCAGCTTCATAGAGATGGCTCAGTTTATTGTGCCAGGGGTAAGGGTTCTTAGGGTTATGGGCAGGAAGGGCTGACTGGTTATAACACAGCACCTAATTATTATGTGGGTGGGAGGAAAGAGTAAGACTTCTCTGCTGGGTCATACAGCATTTGCAGGGAACTCTGTGCAGGGTCATCCTCCAAATAAGGTCAGGCATCTCATCTTAGAGACACTCTCCAATTAAGGTTAGACAGAAAAGAGGAAGCCCCACTGAGAAAGGGAGTCCTCCATTTTGTGCTGAGCTCAGAGAGCTATCCAGACAAGGTGAACTGTGATTTTAATAGCAGGGTTCTCCAACACTAGAGTTCAATGAAAATCGACACCCAGCATATCCAAACTCATGGGACACAATGAAAACAGTTTTAAGAGGCAAGTTCATACCACTAAATGCCTACATTAAAAAAAAAACCACACAAAAGGAGCAATCTCATACTAGTAACTTAATAGCACACCTGAAAGCTCTAGAACAAAAAAAAGAAATCATACCCAAAAGGAGAATATGGCAAGAAATAATCAAACTCAGGGCTGATATCAATAAAATACAAAATAAAAATAATACCAAAAAATTAGTGAAACAGAGTTGATTCTTTGATAAAATCAATAAGATTGACAACCCCCTATCCAAATTAACTAGAAGGCAGAGAGAGAAGATCTAAACTAACAAAATTAGAGATGTAAAGGAATATAACAACAGACACCAAGGAATCCAGAGAATCACAAAGACATTCTTTAAAAAACTGTACTCTACCAAGTTGGAAAATCTAAAGGAAAAAAAAGATAATTTCCTCAATGTATACCACCTATCAAACTTAAATCAAGATAAATAATTCTAAAATACCTATAACCCCTAGTAAAATAGAAGCAGTAATTAAAAATCTACCAACCAAACACAACTCAGGGCCATATAGTTTTAGCCCAGAATTCTACCAGACATTCAAAAAGTGTTAATGGTAATACTCATCAACTTACTTTAAAAAATCAAAACAGAAGGAACATTGCTCAATTATTTTTTACAAAGCCATAGTTACTCTGACACCCAAACCACATAGACTCATCAAAGAAAGAGAATTACAGACCAGTTTCCATTGTAAACATAGATGCAAATATTCTTAATAAAATATTTGCAAACTGAATACAAGAGCATATCAAAAACATCATCTATCATGATCTAGAAGACTTCATCGTAGAATGAATCTTAAAAGTTCTTACTAATAAAAATCAAACCCGAGGCCAGTTATTGGGGTGAACTGGAAGATAGAGAACCAGAACAAGCCACAGCTATCTCACCTCACCGGATCCTCAGCTGGTCTTGTTTCCTCACACTGGAGGCCTCTGAGTCCTCATCCCAGTGGCTCTCAGCTGAACTGCTGCTTGAAAGCCTGGAGCTTAACCAGCTAAAAGCTTAACCAGGCCAAATGCTTCTAGTTTCTGTTCCTCACACCTTATGTACCTTTCTGCTTTCTACCACCACTGCCTGGGATTAAAGGCTCACTTTCTGGGATTAAAGGCATGAGTCATCATGCTTGGCTATATCCTTGAACAGATGGATTTCTGCCTCTGGAATGCTAGGATTAAAGGTGTGAGTGCCAACATTTTCTAGCCTAAGTATTTAGTGGTTTTTCTGTTCTCTGACCCCAGATAAGTTTATTAGGGTACACAATACTTTGGGGAACATAATACCACCACACTTCATCCCAGAGATGCAAGGATGGTTCAACACATTCAAATTGATAAATGTAATCTACTATATAAACAGAAAGACATATAAACTGAAAGACAAAAAAACCCACCATATAAAAAAAGACACCATATAAACTAAAAGACAAAAACAAAAACAAACAAACAAAAAAAAACAAAATACAAAAAAAACCCAAAGGAAAAAAAACACAAAATTCCATATAGGAAAGGCCTCTAAAAAAATCCAACACCCCTTCATGATAAAATCCCTGGAGAGATTAGGGATACAAGTGACATACTTTCATCAATAAACATAACCATAGACAGAATCAACTTAAATTCTACTAAAATTAAAAACAAGACAAGGTTGCCTGCTCTCTCCCTACCCCATTCATTATAGTAATTGAAGTCTTAACTAGGGCCACAAGACAACTAAAGGAGATCAGAGGAGTATGAATATAAATGGAAGAAGTAAAAATACCTTTATTTGCAGATGATATGAGTGTATACATTAGTAACCTTTAATAATAAAAACAGCGTGGCACAAAAACAGACACATTGATCAATGGAAGATGATGATGCATGCACAAACCCACACACCTATAGATACCTTATTTTTGATAAAGAGGCCAGAAATACACATTGGAAAGAAACCCAGAATCTTCAACAAACAGTGCTGGTCAAAATGGATGGCTGCTTGTAGAAGAATCCAAATAGATCCATACTTATCATCCTATACAAAACTCAACTAGAAATAGATCCAAGACCTCAACCTAAATCCAGATACACTGAACCCAATGGAAGAGAAATTGCCTTGAACTCGATAGCACAGGAGACAACTTTCTGAACAGAATACTGTTAGCACAGGCACTAAGATCAACAATTAATAATGAGAGTTCATGAGACTGAAAAAATAAAAAAATTATTGACTTTTTTATCTTTTGATGTGGATATCTTTTATTCCCATTTGTTGCCATATAACATGGCTAGAGACTTTGTACAATCTTTATAATGGTGAGATCACTTAGCCTTGTTCCTCCTATCAGGAGCCACTGCCAGTGTTTTTTTGAAGAATATATCAAGTGTAGATTTTTTTATAGATAATTTTTTATCAGATAAAGGGATTTCTTTTCCTTTTGCCTCTCTTCTATTCCAAGACTATTCAGAATGTTACTAGAAAAGGATGCTGGACATTGGCAAATGCCTTTTTTCATTTATGCATTTGATTGTATTTTACTTCCTTTGAATCTGTTTAGTGAATAACTTCATTTTATTTAGGATGCTTTCTCTCCCTATAGTATGTTAGTTAAGAAAATCAGCCCATTAGATAAATTCCAGTTGGCAATTGTGGGCAGACTTTTCTGTCTCACCAGCCAGTTCACAAATAACCACACAGACTTATTATTAATTATAAATGCTCTGTCGATAGCTCAGGCTTATCACTAACTAGCTCTTACATTTTAAATTAACCCATATTTCTTATCTATGCTCTGCCATGTGGCAGTAACTTTTTTCAATATGGCAAGTTCATCTTGCTTCCTTCCATGTCTCCTTGCAATTCCCTCTGACCCCTAGGGCTCTGCTCCTCTTCTTCCCAGCATTCTCTCTGCCTCAAAAATTCTGCCTACCCATTCACTAATCAGCTTTTTGTTAACAATGAGAGCAACATGTCTTCACAGTGTACAGAAGGATTATTCCACAGCAGGTAATTATGCCTATCCTTCAATATAACTCTGCACTTATGTTATATATATATATATATACATACATATATATATATATATATATATATATATATATATATATATATATCATCAACCTCCTGTTTCTTCTCTTCCTTTCACTACCTGATTTAATTGTCTTTATTTCTGAGCCAGTGTTCCATTACCAAGGTTGCAACAAGTTCAGGTGCAATATAGCTGCATCTATGTTTATTTTGAAATGAAGAATATTCAACCTCAAAGATTATCATAAAAATTAAAGCACTTAGCCGGGCGGTGGTGGCACACGCCTTTAATCCCAGCACTTGGGAGGCAGAGCCAGGCAGATCTCTGTGAGTTCGAGGCCAGCCTGGGCTACCAAGTGAGTTCCAGGAGAGGCGCAAAGCTACACAGAGAAACCCTGTCTCGAAAAAAAAAAAATTAAAGCACTCAGAATACAATGTGTAATAGTAAATATTTAAAAATGAAAGATTCAAAGTAAGACATCTATTTTACGGACTACTGTAATATATATAATACGAGTATACAGTATATATATTTTGTATGATTTCTTAACAGGAGTATATGAAATTTGTTTTACACAAATATACAATTTATATTTATTTATATTTATATTATATATTTAAATTGCTTTATATATGTATATATAAAATCACAGACAACATCATGGGAACATTTTAAACATCTAAATAAAGTGAACATTTAAATGTTCTCTTAGAATACACAATGGGCGTTTCAGACTGGACTAGATGATGATATACTGCCACATATAGTTCAGAGACCTGGGACAATATGGATTGGTGAAAAAAGTAATCCTCAGTATAATAGAAACTCCAGTGTCTCTCTGTATGAAAAAAATGGTAATTAAACAAAATTATAAAAGAATTGTGCTCTAGTATCCTAATTTGCATGATTTCTTAATGGGAGTATATGAAATTTGTTTTATATTATTTATATTCTCTCTCTGCAATTTAAGCCTATATAGCAAGAGTGAATACTCCTTTAATAGGGAAATGAATTGTTACCCAATAGATACAGCATATTTAAAGTTCATGATCATTTAAATTCCTTGATTTCTTTTTCCTTAAATAATTTTTTTCCTATTTCCTATTTCAGCACAAAGCACTAACTAGAGCCGGAAGAGATGTCATACAATATCCATCAGAAAAAGTATTTGAAACAAATGTAACAGTGCTGCACTGATTCCCTTCAGACATAAGAGACACAAAGTAAATTAGCCCTGAAAATGGAGAATGGTTTATTAAATAAGACTATGAGCTGTTCTCTCTTTTGTTTTCTAAACCAAAAAATAAAAATGTGTTTTGAAAGGTAATCAGAGAAGTGCAAGATGGTTGAATAAACGTACCCAGCACTCACCTGATCTCCCACAAGGTAAAACCCAAGTACCAGCTGTATAAGTACACATGGAGGCTGGAGACCAGAAGAGAATGCTGGGATTCAAGCACAGAAAAATGGAAACTTTGTATACTCTGGGAGCACGAGCCAACAGGCATAGCAAGAAAAGTAGAGCCATCACCCCTGCCTAGTGAGGAGGGTGTCCTTCCATGGGAACAAAGGTGAAACAGTCCCATGCTGTGGGACGGTCTGTATGTCAAATTGCTCTGATTGGTCAATAAATAAAACACTGTTTGGCCAGTGGCCAGGCAGGAAGTAGGTGGGACAAGGAGAGAGGAGAATTAGGGGAAGCGGAAGGCTGAGGCGGAGAGACACTGCAGCCGCCGCCAGGACAAGCAGCATGTGAAGACGCCGGTAAGCCACCAGCCACGTGGCAAGGTATAGATTTATGGAAATGGTTAATTTAAGATAAAAGAACAGTTAGCAAGAAGCCTGCCACGGCCATACAGTTTGTAAGCAATATAAGTCTCTGTGTTTACTTGGTTGGGTCTGAGCGGCTGTGGGACTGGCGGGTGACAAAGATTTGTCCTGACTGTGGGCAAAGCAGGAAAACTCTAGCTACAAGAAGATGCTATCAGTTCAGACTGTGGCAGTTCTTGCTGTTGGGAAGATTGCACAGTATTCTGGCTTTGGAAAAGGCTGCCTGGTGCTCTGGTAAATCCTCAGGGTGCGGTAGTCTGGAACTATCTTGAGTAACCTATTGGCTGAATTTGGGCTGTGTTAGGGGTTTAGAAAACCTTGTATATTATTGTCATTGAAACCTCATAGACGCTCCATCACTCTGGTTTAGTAATAGCAGCCATGGGAGCCAGCTTGGCTCAGTGGAGTGACTGATCGAAACCTGCTGGGAATGTTACATATGGGGACAGGTGTGGTCGTGTAAATGGGAGCAGAGGGCGCTATTCACAAAAGTCAGGACGTTCAGGAAACCTCTGAGGTGTGAGGCGTTGTTCATCACCTGTGACACTGCATAGGTTCTAGAACTGAAACTGATACCCAAATGATCCCTGCCATCCCTCTCCTGGGACTGTACATGGGCTCTTTTTCCGAAGAAGGTAGAGAAGAAACTCAACAGTAGAAAGCTTACCTGTCCACAGAGCCATGCTGGACTAGAGGTTTCAAGCAAAGCCATGGTGGCTCCAGCCCTTGCTTCACCAAGAAATACACATCATAAGACTTCCTCAAAAGAAACGCTCCCAGTGTCAGCCATATTTAGTTTTAAATCATTCCTTACAGAGCCTCAACTGAGAATTTTGCCCATTCACAATGGTGGCTTACTACTCCCACTACCTTCCAGGTAAGTACCATGACTGAAAGAGCAGGGGTGGTTGAGAAGAACCCAGCTGTGGCCTCATCTCCAAGCAAGCACATGTGGGAAATGTGGCCCAGTCAACTCTTATTGTTAATTTGACACAGCCTAAAGTCAGCTGAGAGGAAAACCTGGCTGCCATGTTCAGTTGATATTCCAGGAAGGCCTGCTCTTTCCTGAAGGGAGACAGAGGAAGAATGGATCTAGGGGAAAGAGGAGGTGAGGGAAGGGATGGAGTAGTGAAGGAAGAGGAAACTGTGGTCAAGATGTAATACATGAGAGAAGAATAAATAAGTCAAAAAAAAAAAAAGGAAAAAAGATTGGCCTATGTGAGTATCTATTGGGAACTTGCTTGGTTATCAATTGATGCAGGAGAACCCAGTCCACTGTGGGCAGTGCCACACCTAGGCAGGTGATCCTAGCTGTGCGATAAAAGACCTTAATGAAGATGACAACAATGGACATGCTGACATGGAAGGAAGAACTCTCATGGGGCCTCAACCTTAGGCAAAGCACAGGCAACTAAGGAAGGCTTCGAGTAGGTGAAATAGCATATGCAACACAAATTGCTAAATGGTCTTAATTAAAAAACCCCAGAGCCAGATATTGAGGTGAAAGCTGAAAGATCAGAGAAACAGAACAAGTCAGCCACGTTCTTACCTCTATGAAATCCTTGGCCTCAAGAGAGAGACTTCCTGTTTACTCACGCCTTATATACCTTTCTGTGCCCTTCCATCTTCCTTCCTTCCTAGTGCTGGGATTAAAGGCATGTGCCTCCATGCTTGGCTCTGTTCCCAGTGTGGCCTTGCACTCACAGAGATCTGGATGGATCTCTGCCTCCCAAGTGATAGGATTAAAGGTATGTGGTACCACTGCCTGACCTCTATGTTTAATGTAGTGGCTGGCTTTGTCCTCTGCCCCCCAAGCAAGCTTTATTAAGGTACACAATATATCACCACAAGTACTCCTCAAGGAAGAGTCCCCGGTTAGATATACAACACCAAGTGGTCAGCCCTGAAATCCTATAGATACAAGTAACATTATATGGACTGAGAATATTGTATTCATGTATTTAGAAGTGTGTGTGTGTGTGTGTGTGTGTGTGTGTGTGTGTGTAAAACCAAATAAATAAAAGCCATTAATTTGAGAGAGAGCAAAGAGGTGTGCATGGGCAAAAGCCCAGACTTTGAATAAACACTCAGATATATTTAAATCTCTTTATACCATGCTGTTTTTAGTTTTGTACATTTCACACTTCTCTGTAGAAAGCCTAGTATCTTTCTCTGTTACTGGAAATACATTATTAGAGGTAATAATGAAAGACAATTGCTCAAGGTGCAAGGAGGCTATTTTCCATTCTTAAAGTGGAGAAGAATGTTCCTGTTTCCTGGGGAGGTTCTCTCTTGAGGATGATGGTGGATTCTATGAAGTTCTGTGCTAATTCAGTATGTACACTCACTTGTTTCAGGTGCAAAGATAAGATTAAGTGTGAGCTGAACACAACAGAATATTTACTATAATAAACATGTAAAGTAGCAATTGTTACAGTGCAACCTCTTTTCTCCCTCCTCCAAAATTATTTTATATGACACTAAAAAGTATCAATATAAATGGAGATGACCACAGACAATATATTTAAAAATATTGGTTCCTTATTCAAACTTTATTTGCATCACTTATTAAGAGCAAGAGTCTGGACAAAGTATCAAGGTTATTTAAGCATCCACTTTCTCAAATGAAACATAAGTTGATAATATTCATCGTTAGGGTTTGTCATGGTAATAAAATATCTTGTGTATGCTGATATATAATAGGAACTCCAAGATATGAGTTATTATGCAAATGCTTGTATAATAAGGTTAATGAATGATGATGTTAATTAGGGATTCTGGAATAAAGAAAAAGGAGAAAGCACAATATTAGACAATAATAAAATTTCTGTGTCTGAGAATAGAAATCAGCCCTGGGATTCTTGACAAGTAAAACTAAAAGAGTTAAGACCTATTATAATCATCTCACTATACAAATGGGAAAACATTAGTGTTTACCAGAAGAAAGATAAGACTTTAATATATTCTACAAAATAATTCTCACTCAAGATTTTATAGTGGAGAAACAGATGGAGGTTTTAGTGGATGTTGATGGGCACCCTGGCTACCTCCTTCCTTTCTCCCAAACTACCAAGGGCTGGCTGGGTGGAGGTCAAGAAAGAGGAAATGGGCTGGGGAATGTGGACTGTGTGAGTGCTGGTGGCTGCCCACCTTAGTTGTGTAGCCCTAACGGTTGGCTTTCTGGGGTCCTGGGCAAGCTGTTGACCCATAGCAGCCATCTTCTTGGGAGTGGTTTGGCCTAGCAGTCAGTTTCTCCTCCCCCTGAGCCTACATCTTTGCTTCCAGGATGCTCATGTGAACCTGAATGTCCCTATTAAGATCTGCTGAAGTCCCTTTGGGACTGAAAGGTATCACTCCAGGTTCTTCCCAACCAAGTGCACAAAGCAGGATGGATGGTCAAAGGGTTCTGCTTGCCAAAAGTGGAGTCATGAGGACATGACTGAGATGAATTATTTTGTGGCTTAAGGAAAGAAACAGAAGCGAAGCCCTGCAGAGAAGATGCCCCTTTTGGGATGACTAAGGCTGCAGTTGATACAGATGGAAAAATCAAAGGATTAGGCAGTGTCCCTGGGAATGAAGAATGGACTGAGTAAGGCTGAGCTCTTGCTTCACAGTGGTGACAAAGCTCTTTCACCTTTGAGGGCATCTGTAGCAAGAAATGTAGCCATGTAGCCGCTCTGAGCAAGGATGGGACCATGTTCTCAGCTCCTGGGCAAAAGTGTCTTGTTGTCCAGGGATTGGCTGGGAAGTCGACCCAGAGTGTGAACAGCCATGGAGCTCGGTGTCCCAAAGGAGAGCACTGTGGGTCAACCAAAACCATGGGCTGCTATGTCTGTATGGGGAACTGGCAATTGTCCTCCCCGCCACCTGAACTAGGTATTAAATTGGAATTGTTTTGTCTGGGTTAGCTGTCAGCCATGCCACACATCAGTCCAAAAATGTCTAAAAGAACCTACAAGATGTGATTTCCATGACTGTTTAAAGTCATGCCTTTGGAGAAACAATAGAATGAAAGAAAATTCTCTCAAGCATTAAACATACTCCAAATTATCTACAGATCAGCCTGGGGTCATTGGTCCTGTGATGGTTTGAATTAGACCACAGCTAAGGAACAAACGAACAATAAAAACACGTTTATTTAATTTTTATTGTCTTTCAGTGTTTATCATTTTGTGTGGGGGATGGTCATACAAATCATGGAGCACCTGTGGAGATCAAAGGACACTTCGCAGGAGTTGGTTCTTTCCTTCTACCGAGTGGGTTCTAGGGATCAAAGTTAGGTCCTCAAACTCAGTGGCAAGTGTCCCGAGCCATCTCTCCATCCCTGAAAAGATTCATTTTAAAGGTCAGCTCAGAATGATTTGCTCTGCACTGAGTTGCACTCAGTGCCTGTTTTGCTTTGTATGACTACACTGAAGTCAACTTTAAACTCAAATTAAAACTATGATTGATGTGAAAGGGAGTTCTGGTAGTCATTTAAATTATGGTAGAAAGATCCTTGGACTTGATGAACTCTTTAAGTATATTATTGACATACTCCATTGAACATAGATATGTACATAATAACTTCACATTCTAAGTGGTTCTTTTTCCAGTTGCCACCCGCCTCAGTTCATCTCTGATCACCTGGTAGAAGCAGGTATTTACAAAATCTACTAACTCGAATTGTACCAAGATTCAGTTCATAATGAGCTATTATACTCTTAATATTTTTTTAAAAATTAGATTTATTCATTTCACTTCATGTGTGAGTATTTTGCCTATACATATGTCTGTGTACTGTGTGCTGCCATGTGCATATTTGGTGCCTGTAGAGATCGGAGAGGGCATTGGGTCCCCCGAAACTGAAGTTACAAATGGTTGTACACCACCATGTGGGTGCTGGGAATTGAACCCCAGTCCTCTGCAAGAGCAACAAGCCCTCTTAACCACTGAGCCATCTCACCAGCCTTATATTGTTCATTTTAAAAATTAATGTGGTCTGCCACAAAATTTAATTTCTTTTGCATGCTTCACTGTGTCCACCTGAAATGCAGTTTAAATCAGTAATTCTCAACCTTCCTAATGCTGCGACCCTTTAATACAGTTCCTCATGTTGTTGTGACCCCCCAGCCATAAAATATTTTCATTGCTACTTCATAACTGTGATGTTGCCACTGTTATCAATCGTAAAGTAAATATCTGATATGCAACCACTGTGAAAGGGTCATTCGATCCCCCAAAAGGGTCATGATCCACAGGCTCTGTTGTAAAGTACAATCATAAGTTTACAATCATCTCCTTAAACCAGGAATCCTGACAGTGCTGTCCAAGAAGAGAGGAGCTGGAGACTATTTCTGCAGCTCAGATACAGAGAAGAAATCATGGATCCTTTTTTTTTTTTTTTTTTTTGGAAAAAGTTTCAGGTCCTGGGAGGTGAGGTCTCTTTCACACTAAGATTTTTCTGAAGTCACTTTGCTATTTGTTGGTAACTTTAATAAAGATCGTTTAAAAGTATAAGGCTTAAGAACTCCCAAACGGAAACTTTAAAATATTCATTTGGCAAGTAACAGCTGTCGGCAGATGGGAGAGCATTTCTGCAGTGGTGAAGCCACGGCTAAGCCGCAGTCACTCGATGTCTTAGCCCTCACGTTCCCGCAAGGCACTCTAATTAAGCTCAGCGGGTCACATACAACAAGCAGAAAGTAGGAGGGGTCTTGTGAATGAGAATAGAAAATGGAGGGTGAATAACAGCTAAAATTCATTATATAAGTGCATGAACCTATCAATAAAAAATATTTTAAAAATTGCCACCAGGAAAAACTGATTACAGATATCAATTTATACTGTAATAATATAGCATATAGTAATTAAATTTCTATAGCATATTCCATCTTAGTTCTTTGGGAAAATTAAGAATAAAATCAAGCATATAGCCCTGTCATTTCTGATTGCATAGTGTACCAGGTACTTGGCCTGGGGCTTCATCTGTACATATACTGAGCAAAAGGAGGGAAGGAAACATGACTAAGGGTGCCGCCTTCTGTCAGAAATTGAAATAAAATTTGCACAAAATTTGCTAGGATCAGAAAAACTGCATTTTAAAATTTTGTATTATGGTATATATTTTATGATCCCTGTGAGAAAATGTCTGACAGGGGCACCTTAAGGAAGGAGACACGTATTTTGACTCTCAGTTTCAGGGAGTACAGTCAGTCCATCATGGTGGAAAGGTGTGCTGAGTGGAGAGCTTCAGTTTGTGGAAGCAAGAACAGACCATGCCTCCAACTATGGTGGTGGTGCTCCTCGGAAAACATCTTGACAGATAAGGAAGGAAAACCCTCAGCACACCTCAGAGAGCTGGGCAGCTCCTTTGAAACTCCTGCGACATCCCCCAAGCAGCACCACTAGCTTGGACCAACTCTTCAAACAGGTGATCTTGTGGGGGACATTCAGACCTCACTCATGTACTAGAGATTTTTAATTTTCACGAGTGATAGATAACCTGTGTGGCATACATATTATTCAGGTACTGCTTCATGACAAATAACTACAAATTTAGCTGTTAAAAAAAATCACCTATTTATATCAGCTCATGTGGGACAGAAGCCAGGGCTTCTCTGTTCGAGATTTCACAAGGCTAAACCAACACTGGGTTTATTGTGTTCTCCTTGCAGCAGCTCAATGTTCTCGTCTATTCACTGGTTTTGAATAGAATTTAAGCACAGATACACAGTCTTAGACATGTTTTGAGCAATATAATTTAGATGACTTTGTCACTGTGGAGAATACAAACTAAGAAAATTATAACATCAGTGGGTGGTAGCATCCCATGGGACCACCTTCATTTGTACAATCTATCAGTAACATTATGCAGCACATGACTATACTTATATTTGGATGACTGAGGTCTCCGTTATCATCAGCCTGGGAGTGGATTCAGCTTACATAGACAATCCAGTTCCTCATCATGTGGTGCCTTTTGAGAAGTTCCTCTTATAGATGTTTGTTTACTTCCAGGCCTGGAATCAGCCACCTTTGCTTTCAAAGGGCTCATATGTCTAGGCCAGGGTAAACCAAGATTTGTATATTAATATGAAATGCCCTTAGATCTTAACTGTATCTTATTGATGATAGTACTTATGTGCCTTGGATTAAAATACTAAGGGAGGGTGGGTTTATACCAGGCACTGGGAAATGTGAGGGGTACCGTAGAACTGGGACTCCCAGGGCCTGAGCTTAGCATTATGTTCCTAGTGTAGATCATTTACGTTTTCACCTTTCAGGAGAGTGAATTGTTTTATGATTCTCAAAAACTGAAAGTATGAAAATCATTTTCATACTAAGATAATAAAGGACATTAAACTAAACTTAACGGAATCTGAAGGACGTGCAAGCCTTAGTTCTCTAGCCTAGTGGGAAACACAAACAGGTTGTGGTATTACCTGAAACTAAAGGTAGAAAACGAGAGAACCTCTAGCTAGCTGCCTTTCCTTCAGCTAAAGCATTCCTAAATAGGTTCTGACTTTGGCTGAGGTTTTAACATCCTGTCATGGGAATGCTCCCTGGGAAGGTGAGTTTTGATTACTTTGAGGGGTCAGTCGGTGGGCGGGAAGAATACAGCTTTGACGATTCCTGTACTCCTGTAACTCTAGCACTTTGTTCAAAGGCCTTTATTGCTTATTTTGCAGTTATAATGTGATATTTTAAAATAAGAAACATCCTATGTACTATATAGTGTTTACTATATAATTAATAATTAGTAATAGCTATTGCTATTAATAATTAATTGATAATGTAGGTAATGATTCATTTAAAACTCAAGAAGGAGACAAAGAGATTTCTAACCTATGTATTTGTTAGGATGGCAAGAATATTGCAGTTTTATCAAATAATCATAGTGACCTCTTTCGCTATTTAAAATATACTCATGTTCAGCACATCCTGTCGTGAGTCATATTTGATTTTTAAGATCTAAAGCTTTTTATTTCCTAAAAATAATATTCCTATCATTGGCTAGTGAAATAACCACAGGTGTTTTTTGCTAATTATTTATTCCACATTTGCAAATCTGACCAGATGTTTTTTAAATCTGAAGGCTCATAACATTTACAACTCATTAGGAGAAAAGAGAAGCGACAACCCACCCACCCGTCTGCGCTCAGGTTGTGTCGCGTGCTCACATCCTTTTCTCCTGCCACCCAGCATTCTCGTACCAAGCCTTGCATATTCACTTCTAATTTATTTTTACTGTCCTTAGTGGACAAGCACTAATTATATACTATATATTTATGGTACACTGTGGTGCTTTGATATCTACTGACTAAAGTATTTTATGTTACCTATCTCTTCATTACTCGTTCTTATATTCATCTACTCTTATGTAAAGATTGCCCTCCTTTGATATTTGTATTTCACTTCATCACACTATATCATCTATTTTAAATATTGCTAAGATTTTTGGCCACTTTTTCTTTCATTCAATATCAAGAATTAATGTCAGGTTTCTACTGACATCATGGGAATCTTCCTTTTTCTTCTATTTTCTGAATAAATGTCTAATTTTGATTTTGCTTTTGTCTTAACTATAGGTAGTAACCAACTAATGAGATCATATGTGCCTGGAAGTTTCCTTTTTGAGAAGATTGTTGATGACATTTATTTGAAGACTAGGAAATTTTGCTTTTTGCTTATCTTGTATAGTTTGGTGGTTTACATGGATTCCCCCAATGATAACCAAGTTATTTAACTACATTGCAGCTCAGCATTTCACTTTTGACATATGAACAACATAGCAACAGCTTTTATTTCATTTTTAGTGTCAATTACCTGCTTTTACTTTCTCCTAGCTCATTCAACTTTATTTCTTCAAGACGCATTTCTTTAAATTGGTTATTTTGTTTCTATTTTTGTCTATGTTCCAGTCATCAATTTCTGCTCTTTATTGTGTTATCTAAGTACATAGTGCTTATTTATTTAAAAAAATGAGAGATATTTTTCAGCTTTAATCAAACTATTTAGCAAATTATATATTATAATTTATTGTGCAATATGATGACTTAAGGTACATAAACACATATATACACATATAATACTGTGAATTGAACACAACAATAAATTTTCACATATTTACCCATTTTTGGTTTCTGGCAAGAATACTCAGAGTCTATTTTTTTAAATAAATGTATACTGTGAGGTCTATTATTATTAATTATAATAACCATCTTGCATATCAGATCAGGATGTATTGACTTTATATTACATCACAACATAGTTTTCATACTTTGATTAGTATCTCTCTAGTTCTTCCAGTCTTAGTCTGTAGTGACTATTATTGTAGCCTATTATTGTAGCCTTTATCACACTGAGTTCAACTTTTAAAAAATCTAATTTAAACATACGAATGACACTGTACAGTATTTATCATTATCTGACCAGTTTCACAATGTATAATTTACTCCACATTCTTCCATGCAATGTCTTCTCTGTAAAACTTGAAAAATATTCCAAGTGTGTGTGTGTGTGAGAGAGAGAGAGGGGGGGGGAGAGAGAGAGAGAGAGAGAGAGAGAGAGAGAGAGAGAGAGGGAGAGAGAGAGAGAGGGAGAGAGAGAGAGAGGGAGAGAGAGAGAGAGGGAGAGAGGTGGGGGGGAGGGAGGGGTTTAAATGATGCAGACAGAGTGTGTCTCTATTTTGGCTGTTGTGAATAATGCTTCACTGAACATGGGAGTGGCTATATCTGTCCAGTATATTCATTCCAGGCTGGATAGATGACTCAGTAGTCAAGGGTACTTGCTGCACAATCATGAGCACCAGAGCTTTGATCACAATACCTAGGTGTCACCCAGGTGCCATGTATATGTCTATAATACCAGCTCTGCAGAGGGTGGAGGCAGGAACATTGCTGGGGCTTGCTATCTTCCTGCCTGGTGGAGTAAATATGAGTTCACATTTGGGAAGATGCTCTGCCTCAAAAAGGAACAGGTAAAGATCAATAGAGGACACCTAAAGGCTCTTTCTGGCCTCACACATACATATGGACACACACACACACACACACACACACACACACACACACACACACACACGGAGACACACATACTCATAGACAGAGATTTTCTTACAAAATGATTTTCATAGTCTTTCATATATTTAATAAGAAACATTCTTTTTGTGATCTTAAAAGCAAGAATGTTCAGGTCTCTACGATGATGTTAGCTATGAAATTGTCATATGGACATTATTGACTTGACATAATTTCTCTCTGTACCTGCTTTTGGTGATTTTTGTCAACCTAAGCTGTGCTTTGTCAAGATGCTTTTTTCCCCCTGGGCATGTTGAGGTAAGCATATGCTTTTTGTCTTTCATTCCGCACTGTGCTTTATTATAACCACTGACTCATGTATGATGACTCGTTTCTTTAATAGCGTTTAATCACTTCAAATGTTACCTGTTAAAACCACAGAGTCTTCTATTCTTTCCATTTGCATGGGGTTTTCTTTGATTTTCTATCTGTTCATTCAGCTTTCTCGTGTTTATAAGGGTAAATTGAACAGTCTATAGTTGGATCAGAACATATTTTTTTTTATGTATTTAACACCTCTGTTTCAGATTGGAGATTTTAATCCATTTTATACTCAAGGAAGGACTTCTGAAATTTGTTCATGGCTTTCTGTATGGTTAGCATATCCTCTGTTGCTTTCTTGCTATTTTTTTTTAAAGATATTAAATGGTTTTCTATTAGTATCCCACTTTGATTCTTTACTTAGTCTTTAGAATATCTAATACAGGGTTGTGTGTCAGTTCCCAGGATTCTTCACACAGCATCTTATAGCTGTGACGGTTTCAGATAATGACAGCCAGACTGTGGTTACAAACATCCTTGTTCTTTTGCCTTCTTTGCTGTGTTGAATGCCATTTCGTGTTTGTGACACGCGTTCCTTAGTGGATTATTGCAGCTCTTCTTGTTCTTAGTAGTTTTGTCTTGGCATTCCTATGTGTTCCTAGTCTCTTTTCCTTTTTGAAAAATAATTTAAGGTTTACTCACTTTTGTTTTATGTGTTTGCCTACATGGCCAGAGGCGCGGGATCCTAGAAATGGGAGTTACAGGTGGCTGTGACCCACCATGTGGGTGCTGGGTCCTCTGCAAGAGCACCACATGCTCCTAAGTACTCGGCCACCTCTCTTTTGCTCAGTTCTCTCTTGCTTCCTTTTTTTCTTTATGTTCCAGAATAGTCTCAGTGTTCCATTTTAGTTTCTTATCTATAATGAATATGCAATTTTCAGTGATTCTCTGGAAATAATAATATTCACCTTTAGCTAGAGAGTTGTTTTAAGTAAATAGGATGCTAGTCCATGTTAAATATAAAAATTTTGTGGTAGTCTAATTCTATTTCTCCCCTTCTCTTATTGTCGTATTATTGAATCTGCATTATATCACACAGTATTGCATTGCATTCATTGCATTTGTGTATGTGGTGTGTGTGTGTGTGTGTGTGTGTGTGTGTGTGTGTGTGTGTGTGTGTGTGCTAGAGACCAAACTTAGAAACTTGGTATGCTAGGCAAGTACTGTACTGGTGATCTAAAACCCTCACTCCATGATTATAATTTCTATTATATTAAGTTTCCCTGTCTAGACTTTCCTAGCAAAGGAGCAATTTATTATGACATCATCTGGACCTAGCTCCCTCATGAAGAAACATGTGCATATTCATAACATATTTCTGTTTTTAGAATGGTCTCATTGGATGAATATATCATAACTTTTATTGTATTCTCCTGGTTAACAATCAATAACTATTAAAATGTAAGTGTAAACATTGATTTTAGAGGTTTTTATGCTTGGGTAAATACTCTTGAATGTAATTGTGCCATGTAGATGAATTTTTAAATGGTCTTATTAAATGAAAAACATAGAGCCAGATACAGGGGTGAAAGCCTTAGAGAGATCAGAGAAATAAGGAAAGCCACAGATAACTTTACCTCACCAACTCAGCAGCTTCCAAATGCAAGTTACTTCCTGTCTACCCACACCTATATGCCTTGCTGTTCTGCCATCTGATTTGCTCTCTCTGTTCAGCTACATTACTTCCTCTTCCTGCCCAGCTCTGTCACTTTCTGTCTGTCTTTATAGACCTCCATACCTTCATGGTTAATTAGTGTTGGAATTTAAGGCATGTGCCATACCTGGCTGTTTCCAGTGTGGCCTTGAACTCACAGAGATCCAGACAGATTCCTGCCTGCCAAGTGATAGGATTAAGGGCATATGCTAACAATGCCTGACTTCTTTGTTTACTTAAAATGGCTTGCTTTTTCCTCTGATCTCCAGGCAAGCTTTATTTATTAAAGCACAAATAAAATATCACCACATTTCAGCACAAATAAAATATCACCACAGTACCCCAATTAGAATACCATTTATCTGTATTAGGAAATAGGAAATTCTTCCTAGGTTCATTGCAACAGCAACTTAGAAATGGTCAGTGGTTTCAAATATAGCTACTTCAGGGGACATAGAGTTCCATTTTGCTATGATTTTTAATATTGTTTCATACATCCATTACCTATTTATATAGATGCTTTCATGGGAGAACTGCTCTGTCTTACGATCATGACTTGAGAGGGGTAATTGTTTACTATATTGTTTTGGAAACCTTTTTACACATTTTAGGTGTGAGTGTGTTAGATTATGTGCTGTGAAACTTCTGAGCATGCCTCAGTCTATCTCTTCATTTGTGTATGCTTCCTTTTCATGAATAGAATGTTTACAATTCTTTTCATTAGACTCAATATATAATAACATTCATTCTTCCTTCCCATCCCTTCCTGTCCTCAAGAGAACGACTTCCAGTTACTTTTCATCCCCCTACTTCTGTCTTTCTTTGAAACTCTGTTATAATAATGTTAAAGGTTAAACTGATTAATATTGTTCTGTTTATCACTGGTAAGCTTTTCACTCTTCTTAATAATTTCTTAGTTATGCATGCTATATGATTTTGCTTTTAGAATATTATCTAGAGTTGGTTTTGAGTTTAATATCTTCTTTGCTACAATATTGTATTCAATTTTCTCTTACACTCATCCTGAATTTTTTCATTTAGATATCATATATTAGTGGCTGGATAAAGCTCAGAGGCTCAGTGATCGCCTAGCATGTACAAAGCACACAGTTCGATTTCTACACTGCAAAAATAACCAGACAAAATAATATTGTATTTTTAGATACAGATTTCCATTTGATTGTTTTAGAAGAGGTTGTGCTTTTTATTATGACTAGCTTTTAAATAATTTAAAATATGTACTATGTCTGGTATAAATGCTTGTTAAACTAATCCCAACATCTGAGGCTTGGCAATTTGGAAACTTTTATATAACCCATATTCTAATGTTATCTTAACTATCCCATGTCAAATTTCTTTATTGTAGCTAGAGTTTTCCTGCCTTGCCCACAGTCAGGACAAATCTCTGTCACCTGCCAGTCCCACAGCTGCTCAGACCCAACCAAGTAAACACAGAGACTTATACTGCTTACAAACTGTGTGGCCATGGCAGGCTTCTTGCTAACTGTTCTTATATCTTAAATTAATCCATTTCTATAAATCTATACCTTGCCACGTGGCTCGTGGCTTACTGGCATCTTCACATGCTGCTTGTCATGGCGGTGGCTGGCAGTGTCTCCTCCCACCTTCCTGTTCTCTCAATTGTCCTCTCTGTTAGTCCCGCCTATACTTCCTGCCTGGCCATTGGCCAATCAGTGTTTTATTTATTGACCAATCAGAGCATTTGACATACAGACCATCTCACAGCACTTTATTGTATCTTAAACATACAATTTTCATATCATATGGAGTCTAGATGTGATTCTCATTATATATATATATATATATATATATATATATATATATATATATATATATAGTGTGTGTGTGTGTGTGTGTGTGTGTGTGTGTGTTATGTTTATGTGTGCCCATTTGTGCTTGTTAATGTTCTTGTGCATCAGTACAGGCACGTGTGTCTTAGTGTGCACATGGAGATCTGGAAAACCTTAGGTGTTGAGGTTTGATGCCTTCCATCTTGTTTTCTAGCTCTCCTGTGAGCTTCTGGGGATTCTACTGTCTTTAGCTCCCTTCTTGCTATAGAGGTGCTGGTATTCCAGATGAATAGCACTTTGTGTGGCTTCTGCAGATCCAAACTACTGTCTTCAGGCATGTACAGTTAGCACTTTATCTACAGAGCTCTCCCTAAGCAGTATTGAACTCTCTTTTTTCTTTCTTTCTTGAACACGATTAAATGATTGGCAGATGATTTGTGGAGCTGGGCTCTGATACTCTTTATTAGGCAATATAGTCAAGTCTTAAACCATCTGCTTTAGGCTTCCTTGAGTCCAAACTACAAGTTTCATGAATTCTGTGTCAGTAGACTGACTCTTTACCCTCTCCTGCCATAGAGGTACCTCTGCTATTGCGGATTGATCTTCAGTACAGAGGTGAGTTCTGACAACCATCCTAGGTCGTCATCCTATGCACGGGTGCCTTGGTTGTCTGAAGAACTCTGGTGCATCTGAGTATGTGCATTGTCTTTCCACATGAGCTGTATTTCTTCGTTTAATCCCTTGCCCCTGAACTCCACTGTGTTCATTCTGGGCTCAGCAGTATTGCTACTCTATTGGGACTCTGCTTTGTGTCCCCATGTCAGGGATGCCTCCCACAACTGAAAGTCAGAGAGATTTTTGAGGTTACGTGCTAAGGTTTTCTTTCTCTAAAAGAACACTGTCACCTACTCTTGTTTGTCACTTAACTAAAAATAGTTGCCTCCTATTTGTCATTTTTTATAGCTTTTTTGGCAGGAAGAAAAACCTGGCATATATTCAATTAAGTTTGCATGATATTATTCTAAAGTTTTTATAGTACATCTTACAATAATAAAAAAAATGAAACCCCAAGATTTTAAACCAGATGGAACTGGGTGCAGATCTTCAGGAACTGCTGTCTTCTTTCAGGATTAGAGCTACCATGCATACTGTGCATGGGGATTAATTAGTTCATTTTGACATTTCCATGCAAGCATATATTGTGCTCTGATCATGTTCTACCCTCTCTCCTGATGCCCTGTTTGCTTCCTTGCCCCTGGTCCCTTTCTCATTCCTAGTAGACCCTCTTCTACTTTAAAGGTATGAAAGATATTTCCATTAATGAAAGAAAACGTGTCATGTTTGAGCCTTTCTGAACACCAAACTGCAAATGATATAATTCCATTTCTTTAATGTTAAACAATACTTTAGAGTGTTTATAGACTTTACTTTCTTTCACTTTTTTGATTATATCGTCAGTCAACAGGCATCTAAGATGATTTCATATCTTGGGTATTCTAAATAATATCACAATAAACATAGGTACATAGTGATACATTTTTATACTGACTTCATTTACTTCAGACAAATACTCAAGAATGGTGCAGCTAAACAACACAGTAGGTTTATTTTCAGTTTTTGTGAACTCATTCATTTTCTACTTGTGTGACCTTGAGCAAGTAGATACAACGAGTAACATTAATAACTGGATACAAATGCAGAATTATTTAGTGATTTCACCTTGTTCTTCAGATGCATTACTGTGCCTTCCATAATTGTTTTGAGTAATGAAGTTGATGGTGCCTATAAATTGTCTATAACATGAATGGAACTCAACACATAATAACATTCCATTAGCTTATCTTCTTTAGAAGGAGACATGGGGCTGTATGTGAGAGGTGTAGTCAAAGACAGAGTCATAGCTTTTCCCATACTCTACAAAGCCACTTATTATGTTATGACAATGTAAGAAAGAAGAGTTGATGAAACACCTTTAATTGACCACCTGTTTACATTAACTAAAACAGAGACAATTAAGCCTAGGATACACAACCAGAGTGACATTTGGCACTTATTACCACTCTAATAAGGAAAAATTATAGAGAAAAGATGGTACTTTGTTTTCATTGACTTGTCTGTTCTAAGTTTGGTTTCTGTTGCAGTGATAAAACACTGACAAAAGTCAGCACGGGGAGGAAGGGCTTAATTGACTTCCAGGTTAGAGTCTGTCATCAAAGGAAATCAGGGCAGAGATTTAGGGCAGGAACCTGGAGCAGAAACTGAAGCAGAGGCTGTGGAGAAATTATAGTTACTGTTTTGTTTCCCTTGGTTTGTTCAGCTGCCTTTCTTACACTGTGCAGGCCCACATGTCCAGGGCTGGATGGCTCATGGTGAACTTGGCCCTCCTACAATAATAAGAATATGGTCAGCTAGGTGGTGATGGTGCGCACCTTTAATACCAGGACTTGGGAGGCAGAGGCAGGTAGATCTCTGTGAGTTCAAGGCCAGCCTGGTCTACAGAGCAATTTCCAGGACAACCAGGGCTACACAGAGAAACCATGTCTCAAACATGTGTGTGTGTGTGTGTGTGTGTGTGTGTGTGTGTGTGAGAGAGAGAGAGAGAGAGAGAGAGAGAGAGAGAGAGAGAGAGAGAGAGAGAGAGAGAGAGAGAGAGAGAATGCTCCACAAGTATACCCACAGGCCAATGAGATGGAGATAATTCATTAATTGAGGTTCCCTCTGCCAAGGTGACTTTGAGTTGTGTCAAGTTAATGTTGAAGCTAATTGTGACATCATCTAAAAATTTTAATCCCACCTCTTGAAAACTGGTGGAAAAGAAAGTCAAATATATTGTTTATTAAGCCTTAAAAACTAATTAGGCAAACAACTGTTTCCAGAAATTATTTTGAATAAATTCTACTGAAAACAGTAGAATCTGTATTTGTATTAACTGCTTTTGGATTCTCCAGCTGTCAAAACCTAAAGAAAAGAAGAAACAGGAGGCTGGGGAGGTTGTCCAATGGGTAAGAGCTATAGCTGTACAGGTATGATGAATTCCCCAGCCCCTACATTAGTTGAAAGCAGGGCATGGCCATGCACTTGCATGTAAAACCTGTGCTGTAGGCTGTGGAAACAGGAAAACAAGGGGCTTGCTAGGGACAGTGAATGATCCTGTCTACAAGAGAACAAGGCAGAGAAAAATTAATAGGGAAGGACATGCAAATGTCCTCCTCATTGTGGACACCAGAATGTGTAAAATCTTCTTCCAATCTTACCTTAAATACATCTCTGCTGAACGCATTGATCGAAGTTTCTTACTCCGATGGGGATGCATATGAGGTTATCCCAAAGCCTTGCCACCGAAAGATAAATGCCATCAAGCAGTGGCTACAGAAATTCTAGAGCCACCAACTCCATCAGTTATTCTAAAAGGTCACGGGAGTTTCAGAGGGGACTTATCTAGTTTTCCTAAGCTCCTTGCTGTTTGTATTATTGTTTTCAGATTTACTGTGGGGATTTTTGTGTTAACGGAGCAGAAAACCTTTGTAAATATAATAATTTGTGCTCTAGCAGAGGGATCCGTAGGCCTTGTAATTATTTTAATTGAGAACTACTGCTCTCTTTGTGCCACTTCATTTGATTAATGAAGATCTAGTTGATTAAATTCAGAGGAACAGAGCATATTCACTCATCTGCACACTGCGTTTTAGTGATGCTTTGTCTCCTCAAAAAATTGAGAACACGGGGAGGTTGAAATCCTATGATATACAGCAAGTTTTTAATAAAGGAATAATAGTCATGTGCTCTACTCTGCTACTTTTCCATCCGTATACACATGCATTGTACATCCATGGTTGTACACGCTTCTATATCCATACCATGCACGGGATCGTTTCAGTCAATGTCACTAAATTCATGGTGGCTGCCTTTCTAGTTATCTTTAACTGTCCACTTGAACTAGCCTACGCTCATCTGAGAGGAAAATCTCAATCAAGGAACTGCCTAGATCAGATTAGCCTGTGAGCATGTCTGTTGGGGATTATCTGGATTGTTAATTGATATAGGGGAGTCCAGACCACTGTGGGCAGCACCATCTCCTGAGCTGTATAAGAAATCTGTCTATGCACGAGCCTGTGAATTAGCCAGCAAGAAGCAGTCTTCCATTGTTCCTGCTATACTCTTGGCCTGTGAATGAGTTCATTGGTCAGAAATAATGTTTTGTGGAATTACAAGTAGGCCTGCCTTCGAGTTCTTGCTTGAGTTCCTACCCCGATTTCCCTCAACAGTGGACTAGACTGTGACCTGTAACCTGAAATAAACTCCTTCCTCCGCCAACTGCTTTTAGTCACAGTATCTGTCACACCAACAGAATGAAATTAGAACATAGCCATAAAATAACAGTGAAGCAGAGTTTCTGATCACCTGATCATATCATTGCTCTCACACTCTCAAGGTGATTGCACTCATACTCTCAAGGTATTCACACGTTCGTGGTAAAGGATGTGTATGTGAAACTGCTACCAGGCCCATAAAGATCACTGAGTACAGTACATGATGCTTGACCAAAAAATGACCACGTCACCACTTTACGTATTTACGGCTCTGTCTTTTGATATTAAGGTATAGGCTTTCTACGTAAACAGTCTGTACGCTAAGGAAGTATGCTGAAATGGTCACAGCTGTGTCTCGAATGTCATGTTTGCCACGTCTCTTGATGGCATCACATTACCCCAGTGAACAATTGACCTGTATAGTGTGAACCCATACGATCAACAAACAGCAACACAGATGGATATTAGGCAAACACTGGATTGTGTTTCATGAAGAAAACTTTGCACTCTAGAAAACTCAGTCTTCTGTAATGCATGGTAAGTAGGTCTACCATTTTTGTGCATAGGAGAAACTATCTTTACCACACTAAACATTAACATTTGCTACTTTTGATTTCAGATAAAAACACTATTATTTTTCTTCAAAGGAGGTAAACAAATTTGTCTTGCTCTGTGGTTAGGATCAGTATTTCTCAAAGCTTTTCATGATGCTATAACCCTGAAAAAAAATCATCTGGAAGAGGAGAGGTGGCACCTTACATAAAACTGTATAGAACGATGCAAGACAACTTGTTAATTGTTTTGCTATAATGCATCCTTCAGTTCACAATATCTTTGCTTCAAAATGTTTTCTGTGAACATGCCATTATGTTGGTAGATGTGATTGGTCTAACCAAGGATAGGAACAAATGCATTTAGTTAGTCTCATAATCATTTAGAGAAACTGTTACCAATTCTTTTTATAGAGATGTTTAATTATATTGTACTCAGCCAGGCCACCAGCAGAATAGAGGTGACTACCTGTAGCAGTCTATCCTGGAAGACCAGTAGATTTCAACTCTAGGTTCTGTCCTGACAACTCCAGGTGACCTTAGGCATTGTTACACGCCAATGAGGACTATAAGCAATCAGAGACCATATTAGTATGTACTCGTCATAGCCTTGACCTGTAAATGAAGCTGATGATGATTTTCAGTGTGAAGCCATGATGTAACTATTTGAGATAAAGCTGGAGGGAAATTTATTCTGCCTTTTCAAGTTAAATGATCACACTATTGGAATAATTACCTATAGCATGTACATAGGAAGCACCTAAATGAGTTCCTGTAGTAATATCAGGGCTACATTATGGCTGACCTATGCTAATGTACAAGTCACAATGTCTTATTTATCCATGTTACCATCTAGACAGATTTGTTGAATAATAACTGTGAGAATTGGGATCAGAAAGCTCTCTGGAGATGTTTATAGGTATTGCATGGGTGATCCAGGAGACACGGCCATCCCTTGATACTTTTGATTGATTTCTTAGTTAGGTTAGAGGAAAAGGCAATCAAATATGGTCAGATTGAATGGGATTGAAAATAGTGACTGAGAAGACACATCAATCAATTAAATTATAAACACTGTGTTTCAGGAGCAAAACACTGATATTTTCATCAATAAAGATGACTAATGATGTTCTAACTGACAAAGGAATATTAATATCTTGTTCTCTCCACATATCTGCGGCTACCTTTTTTCTCCCATTTTAATTTCAGATCCAATGTGCACTGAGATATGGAGGCATGATGTGTACAATTGAAAGGATACTTCGACACCACTTATAAAGACCTGTTAGATTGTCTACCTTAGTCCAGATGAGCCACTATGTAGAGACTCAACAAGCATCATAATCAACAAAGGACCCTGAAATTTACAACTCAAAAACATGTCCATCCAACCCCAGAACCCAGGTAGCTGAACTGGAATTAAGGATGAAATGTCTCAGCCCTTTAGGCTGCCACATGAATGCCTTGGGTTTACTAGAGGAAAATGTGAGTCTTGCATATGCATAGATTTGTATGTAGAGGGCACTCTTTGAGATAGCCAGAGTCTCATGTTCCAGTACAAAAAACAACAGCAACCACAACCACATGGGTAGACAGAACATGGTTGTTTCAAAAACAAAGTGCTACCGAGACTATAGTTGGCTGAAGAGCTTTGGTTCAAACCCCTGGGCCTCGTGTGTTATGACCTCATACACCATTTACACAGCAAACACCTTTCTAGTGTTTGGAGATCAGGCTTGTTTGCATATGTGTTTTGTTCCAAGTAATGTATAATCAGAGTTGTGAGGGTTCCATCTTCCTCTGCTGTGGGTATTTATTACATTAACAGGAAATGAAAATAAGACACCAGTGTACTAAACTGGGGAAGACACAAGGCAGTACCTGTAAAATGAAGAACCACACAAGGGTGCATATTTATTCACTCTTTTCACTTTAGTGTGTAAAGTTTTAGCTGTGTCAAGAAGACAAGATATTGGTGAAATTATTAAGGCCACTCCACGTAGTTAAAAGGAAGATTTATTTAGTGGGTGACTTACAAATGAAGGGATAGGTAGATCGTGGGGGTCTGGGGAAGGTGTATTACAGTCCAGCGGTGTTCTCTGGAGCTCTGCTCAGTCAACCTCCACGAACAGAGAGAGCGCTCGCCCATCCAGGTCTCGGGTCTCCAGATGCCTCCCTTGGCCCCGCCTCGTAGGTGTGACAGTTGCCAGAGTCTCAATGGGGGTTGGAACTTCCAGATCCAAGCTGGAATGGCTACCCACTACATCTCCCTCTTTTGGTCTAAATAAAAAGGTTCTAAACTAGTACAAGACTATATACAAAGGAATGGTTATCAACTATTGTCCAGGAATGAGGGATAATGACCTAGATAAGATGGAACTGCAACCAATGCAAACAATATCAAGCAAGAAACACATACTAAAATCCAGAGAAGTATAGAGCATAGGTAAATGGCATGTTATAAAGATCATTCCAAAAGGTGTCCTATCCTAAAGAACCTGAATCTAATACTTAATATGTTCTATCTAAGATATTATATATACTAAGTTGTAACTATAACTGCTAGTCTTCAATCCCTGAGAATATTTAATAACCAATTCTAAACAGAGCCAAAAACAGGTTTCTGCTTCATGTTTCATAAGGGCAGCTAGACACCGCAAAATGCGGGTTTGAACTACTGGCAGGTTCCTGGCATTTGACCAGCAGTATGGCAGTAATGAGGTGTCTGCCAGCGGCACATTACGCTGTGTGGTAGATTTAGTCTTTACTAGTATTAAAAAAAAAAAAAGGTTTCTGGGTTACACGCTGCTTTGATAAAAGCTTAGATCCACTATTTCTGAGACTTGATGACTCACAGAACTGGCGGAAAATGCCATGTTGGTAAGCTGAAATGGGCAGAGCCAGCAGCCACAGCACTGTTTCAGTCTTAGAATACTGCAGTTTAAAGCAATAGATTCACAATACATAGGCTTGAAAGAGACAAAAAAAAGATAAATTAATATAAAAAAGCCACATAAAGATGAATATTACACAGACAATCTGGATTGTGTTGTCTTTGGGATTTTTAACTGCAAAAAAACGTTTGATCAAAAAAGATGTTGAATTAAACCAGTATGTATATTTTAAAGGTACCTTGACTTTAAAATTTGGATTTAAGGATATGTTGCTTTGGAAAAGAGGTTCTGCTTTTGTTTCCACAGAAAGCCAGAGGCTGTGGATTTGTTCCAGATTAAGATACATCAGGTTTCACCAGCCAAGACCCCCTGAAAGGTCTCAGATGACACCATGGCCCAGATGATCTAACATCTAGAGTGGTTTCAAGGCAACTGGTTCACACAATACAGCCTCACAGACTACCCCATAGGCCTTAAATTTTCTTTGCGACCCCATAAGATATAGCACCCCCCTCCAGCAGGAAGTAGTAAGAGATGCTACACCCAAATTCCCAAATATACCAAGCTGGCTTTAGAGGTGGAATTGGCTCACTCCCCCTCTAAACCCAGACATATTGCTTTAAAAAAAATGGTTAAGAGATTCTTGTGTCCCAAATCAGAAGAGCCCTCTGGTGTGGGACAGAGAAAAACCAATATTTTTATTTAAAACAAGTTGATTATAAATGTGATCTCTTTCTAAAAAAGAAAAGGGGATATGATATAGATATATAGGATATAGAGATGATAAGATAAAAGGGTAGATTAATGAACCTACTTTTAAAGAACTTGTTTAATATGTTTTACATTGGTATAGATTTTAGTTTATGTTTAAAATGTTTTACATTGGTATAAATTTTAGTTTATTGATACAAACTTGAAGTTAATTTTGTTATATATATATATATATGTTTCTATTCTTGTTTGAGGTATTATGTTTATGTAACTCATTTAAAATTGTAATGGATAATTAAAAATTGATTAATAATTAGTCATCTATGATAATTATATTTGTAGCCATGTTAGTTAAGTCTTCTAGGTATACATAGATATATTTCAGATAGATAGGTAATCTTCAAACACTTCATAGACCTAGAGAATATGGCATTTAAATAACTTAGAATTCTGTTGGTGTGAGACACAATTGCTCCTGGCTGCAACAATTTGATCCAGAGAGAATGTTGGGCTTCTAAGACATTTCCATTTGGAGGTTTGTCTTTTTGGCACAAAATGGCCTACTGGGCAAAGAACTGCCCTTGCCTTGATGGCTGACAGTATGAATACAATGCTGTCCTTTCTGGACAAGCGGGACACAAGGAAAGCGACCACTGTACTCTGCCAAGACAGGGTAAGATGGTCTTTCAGAATTCCTGCTTATGAAAATGGTCTGTCATATACTCTAGGCCTGTAGCCAATTTGAATGCACCAACAATGCTGAGAAACATTAGGTGACTGTCCAGGCTGCCAGCTGTCTTGGTCTACTCTTGCAAGATTCCCGAAAGTTGCTTGCATCCATCTACCATTTCTCAGGTACCATTATGTTCCTTCTCAGGTCTTTGATGTGGTTGAAGACTAGATAGTTGTAATTTCCTCAGTTATGATAAAAGATAAGTTAGATATAAAACTTAAACTCACAAATATAAGATAGATAGGACATCTTCTTTGATATTGTAACTGTAATTCATGCTCGATAATTGTTTTGTTATATGTAATTTTACCATGTTAAAGTTAAAACCTTCCTTTTTAAAAAAAGAAGAAAAGGGGAAGTGCTGTGGATATCGCTCTATATAAATAAAACACTGATGGCCAGTGACCAGGCAGGAAGTATAGGCGGGACAAGGAGAGAGGAGAATTGGGGAAACAGGAAGAAGGAGGGAGAGACACTGCAGCCACCACCAGGACAAGCAGCATGTAAAGACACTGGTAAGCCACCAGCCATGTGGCAAAGGTATAGATTTATAAAAATAGGTTAATTTAAGATATAAGAACAGTTAGCAAGAAGCCTGCCATGGCCATACAGTTTATAAGTAATATAAGCGTCTGAGTGATTATTTTATACATGGATTGTGGGACTGTGGGGCTTGGTGGAACCTGGAGAGAAGCCCTCCAGCAACAACAAAAGAATAAAATAAAAAGGCTACAAATAGAAAAGTAAGAATACAAGTATTCTTATACATGCATGATATAATTCTATGTATAAAAGACTCTAAAGACTCTACCAGAAAAAAAGTTAGATTTGATAGACAGTTTTAGCAAAGCATAATGAAACAAAATTAATATACAAAAGCAGTAGGCATCCTGTATTCTAATAAAAACAGGCTTAAGATGAAATCAGAGTAATAATCCCATTCATAGTTCTACAAAAAATACCATAGATAAATTTATGGAAAGACATAGAAAGACTTAACACATTAAAAACTAGAACAAAATGAAGAAAGATATTGAAGAAGACATCAATCAGAAGATAAAACTATCTCTCAGACTCATGGACTGGGAATTTAGTGCTATCAAAATTAAATGCCATTTTCCCCTAGAAATATGAAAGCAATCTAAAACTTCATCAGAAAATAAAAAGACAAAATAATCCTCAGCATAAGGAATAATTTTAAAAGTGAGGGATGGAGAGATTGCTCAATGGTTCAGAGCACAGACATGTGAGTAGGCTAAATACCCATACACATAAAATATAAATAAAATTAAATTAAAATTAAAGAGTAATGCTGAAGTTGTCACTCATAGGAACAAGAGCAGTTCAATGGAATAGAACAGAAACCCCAGATACAAACCCAAGCTACAAACATGAATTTTTATAAAGATGTAGGAAACATACATTGGAGAATTTCATAAAATTCTGCTGGGAAACTCGATGTCCAAACAGAATATGAGACTATTAATGACTTCCATCTCCTATTTTGTACAGAATATCAAATCCAAGATTGTCCAAGATCTTCATCCAAGGACTGAAATGGTGAAATGTGAAGAAAATACTCAAGATATGAGCAACTTAATGGCTTTCTGAATAGTGCTCCGGTTGCTCGGCAAATAATGTCACTAGTTTAACAAATGGGACCTCAGAAAATTTAAAATTACCCACCCAACAAAAGAAGCATTTAACCGACTGCAAAAGCAACCTACAAATTGAACAAAATCTTTACTAGCTCTTTACCTGATTTTGGATAATAGCTGGAAAATACAAAGAACTCAAGAACTAAACAGCAAATCATATAATCAAATCAATGAATGGGTGAAGGCAGTGGACATAAAGTTCTCAAAATATAAAATGTAAACATATGACTCAGAGTTCCACCCTCATTCACAGCACAGAAATGCAAATTCAAGTTCCACTGAGACTTCCAGTCAGAATGACAGTCATTAAGGAAACACCAATAAATGTTTGTGACAACGTGCACAGAAAGAAACACGTCTATAATGCTGATGGAGGTGCAAACTAATCCTGTTACTATGGGAATCAGTATGGAGTTATTGTCAAAAAACTAAAATCTGCTCTGCTCTGTGACTCAGTTATACCAATTATCCAGTAACAGGGGAGTTGATTTTTTAGATTTTCTTTATTTCACATGTATGGGCATTTTGCCTTCATGAATGTCCATGTACCAAGTATGTGCAATGCCTGCAAGGACAGAAGGGGATGCTGGACCCCTGAGATTGAAGTTACAGATGGTTGTGAGCCTTACTGGGAATCAAACCTAGTTCCTCTCAAAGAACAGCCAGTGCACTTAATTGCTAAATTCTCTTTCCAGCCTAGGAATTGATTTTTTAAAATGTGTTATTTACACACAGTGAAAAGTTTTTCAACCACAAAGAATGTGCACAGGACAGTGCTTGCAAATGGAATTACTCACATTAAGCAAGTGAAAGTATCTTTATCTTTTAGATTGTACACTTGTCACTATGCCATCTCAGTTTTATTGCTTCCAGAAAATATCATTAATAGTAAACGTTGAGTAACAAATTTAACTATGGCATTTTCAATTCAATTAGTTCAGCCACATCTAGGTAAGGCCATAGATTAAAAGCTGACTGCATGGTGACATGGTAAATGAGAAAACAGGATAATAAAGAATACATTGCTCTACAGAGAGAAAGAGAACTTTAGGAATCACAAATGGAACGACAGGATAGCTTAAAAGTGTGAAAAAATAGAAGGGATGAGTCAGTGAAAAGATTTAATCAGCACAGGGCTCCAACAGTGACATTCTGCAGCAGTTGAGGAAGAAAAACAGAAGGCTCACATAAAAGGGAAGCTTGGAAGCCCTATGAAGAGTCTGGCAAGGGAAAAATCCACCCAGTGTATTCATGGCAAAATCTTCCCTAAATCTAGTGAAAGAAATGGCAGACAAGTCCTAGAGACATTGAGAGCCCCTGCTACACATGACCAGAGAAAAACCTCTCCAAAACACATTATTGACGAGGTGTCTAAAGTAAAAACAGCTTTAAAGGCTGTAATGGAGAAACTAGAGCTCACTATGACAAACAGATCCCAATAATATCAATCAATCTTCAACAGAAAATCTAAAGACACTAAAGCATAGAAATTATACTTCAAGCCCTGAAATATTACTATTTCCAGCAACATTATCTTTAAAAATCAGAGAGAAAATTAAAAACTCCTATCATCAGTAAAAATTAACTCATGGCACCAGAATAATTAACTCTGTATGATAGGTGTATAGCCAACACTACGCAAAATGGAATAATATTTAATACATTTCCTCTAAAATAAGAAATGACACAAATGTGTCCACTCTCTGCTCTTATTCAATATTATGCTTGAAATCATAGCTAGAGAAAGAACATAAGTTAAGAAATAAAAGTGATAAAGAAATTTAAAAGAAGAAGTAAAATAAGAAAGAAGTCACACAATCCCCATCTGCATATGAAACAATCTTATACTTGAAAGACTCTAAAGACAATGCCACAAAACTCTTAGACATGATAAACACTTTTGACAAAGTAGTTGGATACGATATCAATATAATATACAAAAATGAATACATTTCTACACACCAATAATGAACTTTTTGAGAAATAAATGAAGAAAAATTATCCAATTTCTATGAGCTTAGACAGTCTTGAGTACATACCCAAAGGACTCACATCCTATTACAGAGATACCTGCTCATCCATGTTCATTGCTGTTCTATTTATAATAGCCCAGGAAATGGAAACAGCATAGATGTCCACCGACTGAGGAATGGATAATTAAATTGTGGTATATGTACACAATGAACTATTACTCAGTTGTTAAGAAAAATAAAGTGCACAGATAAATAGATGGACCTAGAAATAATCATTCTGAGTAAAGTATCCAAGGCCCAGAAAGACAAGCATCATATTTTTTTCTCTCATTGGTGGATGTTAGCTTTGAATCTTTAAATATGAGTGTTTTATTTGGAATACCCATAGAGGTCAGTAAATTGCTAAGGGGATCATGAGGAGGAAGTTTCAAGGGAGAAGAGCAAAAATGCCACTGATGTTTTCTGTGCTTATCCTTTTTCATAACTGTAATCATTCTGACTTGGGACTTCAGTAAGTGATGTTTATGCATATTGTGAACCCCACTGATTCAAGCCAGGAATGCAATTTGAGGCAAGAGGGATTTAGAATAATAAATGACTCTTATGAGCATCATTACACTTTTTTCTATGTTGTCTTCTTTTCTATTCACTGCCTCATAATGCAAGAATAACCAGGATTAAATATTGATGAAAAATTTCTTACTACAACTGATGCCTTTGTGGTTCCTTTGTTAATCAATCTGTCGTGTGGTGTTTTCTTACATTACCAGTAAAGCTTCCACAATATTTAAAACACTGTGTGAGAGTTTCAGTTCTCCAACTTAAGGTATTTGTGTGTGTCACACAGAGCCATGATAGAAGGTAGGAGGTTTTATACAGCATGAATGAGTTGCTCTGTGAGAATCCCTTTACATGTCTGCAATTAAATTCATTTTCTGGAACAGAAACAGCATTTTTCTCCCTGACAAAGAAAAAGATAACTCTATGTAAATGTTGCTTTCAACATATAGTTGTTTGATCTTGGTGGCATTAAGCCTTGGATTATTCTGGAGAAGGGGGAGGGAAGGACTTTACATTCTTAACTGGAAAAGAGCTTTCTGAAACATGCCTTGGCACAACAGAAGATTGGCTCAGAGTGTGCTCACAGAAGCAGCCAAGGGCTCGTTGGAAACAGAGCTGTTACAGCTCATTGTAGCCATTCTTACATTAGAAAGGGATGCCCTATTATCATCTCCAGCACAAATGTCACCTTTTTCTGTTTGTGTTACTTAAACATTGCCTTATAAAGTCCATAATAGTGACTATAGCATGCTCAAATAACTTGCTGAAAAGTTGCAGCTAATGAGACAGTTACTCATCTCTATACTATTTTTTTTTTTTGCCTTAGATCTGTGGTGACGTGCAGGCAATCCAGATCTTTGGGAAATGAGTTCCTCTGATAGCCCTTTCAGGTTTTTGTTCTCATTTAACAGTAATCTGGGGTCAATGTAGACAACATGAGATTCTTCTCTCAGGGGTGGGGAGCAGATTTGAAATTAAGGGTGGAAGATGCTATATAGATATATGCATATAGGAGAAGGCACAAGAGACATGCAGTGCAGAGGTTACATCATGGGAACTTGCTTAAACATCCAAGAAACAACAAGGAGGTAGTCATGGATGGAGTATTACAAGATGTAGGACTGTCACATAAATCCTGGAGAGTCATCATGTGGAGAGACATTGGAGAAATGAAAGTAAGGCAGAGAAACTCTCTGCATTACAACCTCATCTGTCTGCTATAGTCAGAGTTGAAGAATGGCTTCCCAGAGTTCAGTTTTGATTTTCTGATGTAAATAGTCAGGTGAATAAAACTAAAAAAAATCTCTCTTGTTGGGGAGGGTTCTCAATGGCAAACTCACAACAGATAGCATTGAACTCCTCAGCTTTGGAGAGGTCATCTAGCACATGGACAGAGATAAAGTGAGAGGCAGTGCTGTCCTACACGAATGTTGCAAAGTCAGAGAAAAGAGGAGTGACCTGAACGTGCAGGAATAAGGACCTGGGACAGTGATGTGTCCAGTGTCCAGTGAAAGGACCAGAGATTGAGGGATAAAAAGAGAAGAAATGGGCCGGGCGGTGGTGGCGCACGCCTTTAATCCCAGCACTTGGGAGGCAGAGGCAGGCGGATCTCCGTGAGTTCGAGGCCAGCCTGGTCTCCAAAGAGAGTTCCAGGAAAGGCGCAAAGCTACACAGAGAAACCCTGCCTCAAAAAACCAAAAAAAAAAAAAAAAAAAAAAGAGAGAGAGAGAGAGAGAGAAGAAATGAAGATGACAAAGCAGTAGCTTTGGGACCAGGAAGCCTTGCATAAGCTGATGACTTATGCCAAACAAGTTTACTAAGAAGTACAGCATTCTGTATACTATTAGCAGGGGGGGAAATGGCTGAGGTCAGCAGAAAGCTTTCTCCCCAGAAAATGTTGACAAAGAGAACACAGGATCCCTCAGACACGGCTGCCTTAGGACTGATATCCACAGCCTGGGAGAAGAGTTGGGATCCCTGCTCCCTTGACACACTGGCTCTAGCCCTAGACCAGCCTTGCTATGTCTATTCCTGAACAAGGATAGAGAATGAGGGTTCCCTTTGTCCTGTCTTCAGGGCCTCTGAGAAAGTCTTGGGTTGATCTGGCTCCCCACAGAGGAGGAACACCTAAGAGTGACATTGATTGAATAGAATGGCTCATTAATATAAAAACAAGCCTTCAGATGAGGTAGATCTCTTGGTCTGTCCCATTTAGAACTGTAAAAGTTTTTTTTTTCAGTTCTTAATTTTCATATGACAACTTGAAAGAACCATGTTAATTTTTTTCTATTGCTAAGGAGCCTTCCTACAAAGAACTCACACAAGAGGAATTTCTGTTTCATCTGTGCCTCAGGGATGTCAGCAGAGTGACTTGGCCAGTGGAGTTCTGTTCTTCCCATCAACCCTGTCACTGTGGGTTATTGTCAGACCATGCTTCTCCTTGTATCCATAGAACAGTTTCATGAATTTTAATCTGGTGCCTTCATGGTCTTTCTATTTTCTGAAACTTTCCTATTTTCTGAAAATTTCTAAACGTGTTCAGAAACTATAACAACCATGATCACATTTACAACTTATTTTTGACAGTTTTAGTGTTTTTCAATTCAATATTGCTTTTGATGAGACAGAGAAATCTTTGTAAGGATGATTAACAAGAACTCTGTGACACTCTGGTCCTGGCAAAGGGCAGCACAGAACGTAACTCTTTTCTCAAAGCACAATAATCAGAACAGAAGAAAGTTCAAGGACTCGCAAGTTCGTAACTAATGGACCTCTTCCTCTTCATTCATTAAGAAGAACAGGAACTATACCCAGATGTGAGCCCAAGTCTTTCTTTTTCACTTTGGGAGAAATAATTGAGGGTGACTAAGGTGAAGATAACCAAATATCTTAGAATTGTAGTCTTCTCCTGCCTTTCATTTTACTAGCTTTCTTTGAGAGATCTGATTAAGTAGAATGATATCGTTCCTTCAAAGCTATTGGGAGGTGATTCCTATTCATGTTTCCTAAGATTGTAAACTTAATAAATCAGTGTAATTTATGTGGTGTGTATATTTCACTGCTCTTAATCATTCAACACTTTATAATGCAAAGAATTGAAAGTTAAGTTTTTTCCCTTGTACATATGAAAGTACCTGGTTAGTACATAGTAAGATACCTGTAACAATAATTAGGTCTTATTTAATATATTTTGAAACTTTTGTAGTACATTGCAAACATTTTGTTAAATGAATCTGATAACTATTTTATGCTTAACATACCAACTAACAAATGAGTACTACTTATGTATTAAAGATGCCTACAAAAAATTAAGATCTTCAAGAAAAAAATGAATATTTAGTTACATTTATTTAGTTAGGATAGTGTTAACATTCAGCCAATGATTTGTGTGCCCATAAGTTACTTTATCAACAATTTCAACTTCATCTTCTGATTTCTTTTATCAACAATAATTTCAGTTAAACCATAACTATTGATATTTACTTTTGAAAGATGGCTAGTGAGTGTATGACTACTACAAATAATTATAATTATTCACAGTGGAAAAATTAGGTCAGTGTTACATTGTGTCAAATTTTACTTATTACTGTGATATTCACACAGAAGGAAAATCTCCAGTAGGCAGAGTTTCTCTGTGTCCTGGCAACAGCTCCCAAATAACCACATAGAGACTTAATATTAATTATAAATGTTCGGCTGATAGATCAGACTTGTTACTAACTAATTCTTACATTTTAAATTAACCCATTTCCATTCCTATACTTGCTGCCATGTGACTCATGGCTTGTTACCTCACATTCTCCTTCCTCTGCATCTGCCTCGAGATTCCTGACTCTGCCCTTCCTCTCAGTGTCCTTAGTCTGGTTCTCCCTCTTAACCTTATCCTGTCCACCTATTAGTCGGTTAGCTACTTTATTAAGTCAACCACAGTGACATATATTCACACAGCATAAAGGAATATTCCAAATTTCTCCTTTTTTGTCCAATTAAAAAGGAAGGTTTTTAACTTTAACATAGTAAAATTATATACAGAAAAAATAGTTATTAAATAAGAATTACAGTTATAATATCCAGTCCATTTATATTTGGCAAATTTAGAGAAAATACTCTATTATTTATCTTTGTGAGTCTAAAGTTTTATACCTAATTTACTTTTTATCACAACTAACGAAAACTTTAACTATGACTATCTAGTCTTCAACTCCATCAAAGACCCCAGAAGGGTGAAATGAGAGGGACATCAGGCTGTCTGGACAGTCACCCAAAGTTCTTCTTCAGTGTTGGGGCATCCATCTTTGGCCTAAAGGCCTAGTATATCTGACAGACTTTTCTGAGAAGCAGGGAATTTTGAAGGACTGTCTTACCTTATATTGGCAAAGTTTGACAGTAGCTTTCTTTTGCATCCTGCTGGTCCAGTTTGGACAGTATATTATCAGCAACTGAGGTAAGGGCAGTTTTTTCCCCCAATGGCTAGCTTTTGCAATAAGGAAACTCCATATGGAGTTTCTTTGATGCCTATCATTCCTTTTTTGAAGTAAATCAGTGCCACCAGGAGTAGATGTATCTCATGTCAAGAAAAGCATGTTATTAAAACATTTAAAATTCCATATTCTGTAGGTCTTTGAAGTGTTTGAAGACCATCTATCTATATAAATATATCTATTTAATCTTGAAAATATATCTAATATAACTACAAGTTTGATTATTATAGATGGTGAACTACTAACCTGTATTTCTTAATTATACATTACATTTTTAAAAGAGTTGCACAAGCACAATACCGCAAACAAGAGTAGAAACATACATATAGTATAGCAAAAATAACTTTAAATTTGTGTTAATAAGACAAAATCCATACCATCGTGAAAATTTTAAGACTAGTAGTTGCTTTTTTTAGTCTACAAGTAGATTCAATAATGTACCCTTTTATCCTATCATTTCTATATCATCTTTTTCTTTTTAGAAAGAGATCCCTGAATCTTATCTCCTTTGTTCAGTTTTTATTTCCTGACCATTACCAATAACAACTTGTAATCAGACCCTCCTTTAATGATAATAAACATACATAACCCATCTTTTGGGAATGTGGGTGTCATTCTCTAGACTACTTCCTGTTGTTTGTGAGTACTGGTATCTTTAGGGGAACTTTGAGAAAATCAGGATAATTGTTAGGTCTTAGCAGGAGTAGTTTGTGGGACTGGATCATATCAGCCAGAAGGCTTGAAGCTGTTTTGGATGCAGAATTCTGAGACTGCAACAAAGGCATTCTTAGATGCTGGATCACCTGGGCCATCTATTTTCATTGGTGTTTGGTCCTCTTGTTCTAAAAATACACAAACTTTTAAAGGTAACATACATTACAAGTATGGAATATGTGGTGTGTACAGGTCAGTTAAAGATGATTTTTGTTTTATGTTCAAGCAGGTAAAACATACATTAAGTGTTTTTTATTTTTTTTTGGTTTATTTCTTTATGTCTGTAGTCAAGATTTTCAGGGGGTCTTCCTCAATCAAAGCTGATCATCTTTAACCTGGAATGAATCCACAGCCTCTCATTTTTGTGGGAATAAAAGCATAACCTCTCCTGCAAAACAACACACTTTTGCCTTCCATTTTGGAGTCAAGATATTTTAAAATTATATAGGTTGGCTTAATCTATCAGGGTCTTTTAGCAGCCAAAAATCAACACAATAACATACAGGATTCAGACTCTTCGTGTATTTTCCATCTTTATGTGGCTTTTTTCTTTTATATTACTTTACTTCCTTTTAAAGGACTTTATTATTCTAAAACCACTTATTTCTTTTTTTTTTGACTGTACCTGCTCTTTACTTTCCCAAGCCTTTGTACATTTTAAACACACTGTAACCCATTGAGAGATTTTTTTTTCCCCATCTGGATCTGTCTTTACTGAGCGTCTGTATTGTTTTTGATTGCATGAGACAAATCTTAAACTGCTATATTAGTTGCAGGCATGGCTCAGCTTAGGGCATGGCATTGATGGCTCACTCCTCCTCCCCTTGGCTCCCTGAAAGCTTAGCTTCATGATGGTGGTACCAGCGGGAGCCACGTTCATTACCCCAGCTCTGGGAGGTTGTTGGGTCCATGCTGCCACCAAGTAGCACACTGCCCGCTGCTCATAAACCCCATGTAAGTGTTCAGTAGCAGAGCCTCTTAAAAGAGCCATGCCGGTGTTTGCTGCTAGCATGAGCCAGGATGCTGTTTCTTAAAGGAGCAACACCTCTGTTTGCTACTTGCAAACAGAGCCTACCTAAGAAAAGACAGTTATCAGGACATTGTGTTTGGCTGTGGTGATATTGTGTTCCCCAATATATTGTGAACACTAATAAACTTATCTGGGGTCAGAGAACAGAACAGCCACTAGATATAGAGGCCAGAAAATGGGGGCACACGTGCTTCTAATCCTAGCATTCCAGAGGCAGAGATCTGTCTGGATCTCTGTGAGTTCAAAGTCACACTGGAAATAGCCAGACATGGTAACAAGAGCCTTTAATCCCAGGAAGTAATGGCAGGAAGCAGAAAGGTATTTAAGGCATGAAGATGAGGAACTAGAGTCTGGTTAAGCTTTTAGGCTTTTGAGCAGCACAGTTCAGTTGAGATTCATTCTGGATGAGGACTCAGAGGCTTCCAGTCTGAGGAAACAGAATCAGCTGAGAAATTGGCAAGGTGAGGTAGTTGTGGCTTGTTCTGCTTTTCTGATCTTCCAGCATTCACCCCAATACCTGGCTCCAGGTTTGTTTTTATTAATAAGACCCTTTAGAGATTCATGCTACATCTGGCTCCATTTTCGTGTGTGTAGAATCATTTTTTTAAGCTTTGTTAGCTCTTATGTGGAAATTCCAGCCCCACACTGGAATGCCATATGTAGACAGAGTTTTTGTTGGGACTACTGGCTCTAAAATAAGTGACACAGAGACTTAATATTAATTATAAAAGTTCAGCCAATAGCTCAGGCTTGTTACTAGCTAACTCTTACATTTTAAATTAATCTGTTTTCATTCCTGTACTTACTGCCATGTGGCTCATGGCTTGCTACCGCATTTTGTACACGTCCTATTTCCTCTGCATCTGCCTCACAACTCCCCTGATTCTGCCCTTCTTTCCCGTGTCTTTCATCTGGTTCTCCTGCCTAACTTTATCCCGTCCAGCTATTGAGAAATCAGCTTCTTTATTAAATCAATCACAGTGACATATATTCACACAGTATAAAGGAATATTTTATAACCCTCTCTGTCTCCTTCCCTTTACCCAAGGACCACACAACATGTAGCTTTCATGGAAACAAATCATCCTTCTTCTTTAAGAAAATTATCATTGCATTTCATTTTACTTAAATACAGAAAATTTAAAGTGGCACCTCTTTGCTCTAAATTCTTACCGTCACATAATTCTGTGCAAAAATTATAATATAGACTTCAAAACTTCTAGCAAACGATAAATGGATGCAAGTTAGGCTTTATGATTTTATAATTGTGAGGATCCAATGGTTGGTTCCATGTCGAATTTTGTTTTAGGCTATCTGAACCACAACTCTCCTTTGGCTTTAGCTTAGTCAGTTGCAGATTCCCTTGGCAGAAACATTATTTTGTTATAAGCAGAGCCCTAATAAGACCTGTCTGTATGTGCCCAGATACTGTAAAGGGTTAAATCAGAACATTCCTAGTCCAAGACTTTCAGAGCTCTTTCTTGTTATACTTTAGAATCTAGGCTCCTTCCCCAAATTCAAAAAAATTCCAGTTATCAAACTTTCTTATTCTAAAGAACAAGAATTGGCCAAATTTGATAGTCTTCAAAGATTTTAATGACTAGTTCAACTTTGACTGCATCTTCCTCTTTAACTGTAGGGTAGTTCACCCTAGATTTCTATTGTGAGTTTCTTTCTTCTTACCATTGTATCCTCCACCAGGATGCAGCCAAATTCCCAGTACAGAATTGTTATACTATAAATGCTTGTTAAAACAATGACTGCTAAGAGTAGTGATACTTGAGGTGCTAATCATGAAAATGAATCTAAATTAAGGTATCTATGCCTATAACCATGGCCATCATAGATAAAATATGATAACAATGAGAAAATTTAAAGAGTAAGTGCCCTTTGTCTCTTTCCTGTGGCTATGATGAAATACTGTGACTAAAGAGCTATGTAAGGAATGAAGTATTTATTGAGCTCTGCAAGAGAGAAAGGTTACAGGAACTTGAAGCGATGGGGCAACATGACATTCACAGTCAAGAGCAGAGAGCAGTGAGTCAATGTATGCTCACTCATGCTCAGCTTGCTCTCTCCTTTTCCACTCAGTCCATTCTAAGAAGTGATGTCACCTACAGGAGGGTGGGGCTTCCCACCTCAATTAATACAATCAAGAAAATCCTTATAAGCATGCCCCAGAACTCATTTCTCATTGTGATTCTAGAGTGTGTCAAATTGCCAATAGTAACAGTTGATCACAAATGTTATAGCTAAATGACTTCACTAATCCTTATCCATTTAGAATGGATTTCTATCTGTAGTGTAGTTGAAGTGGTTTACTTGTATTTTCTTTGACTTGGGAGTACTAAATGAGTTTTGCATATTTAATATTTTAAATTTTATTACATTTCTCTCTCTCTCTCACTGTGTGTGTGTGTGTGTGTGTGCGCGCGCGCGAGCGTGCATGCACTTGGGCAAATGTGCTTGTGGAAGTCAGAGGACAGTCTGCAGGGTGATTCTCTCATTCCACCATGTGGGTTCCAGGAGTTGAACTCAGGTTACAAGTCTTGGTAGCAAGCAGATAGATTACCTGATGAACCATCTCCCCAGTCCAAACTTGATATTTTAAAGATTCTTCCTCCTTCCTCCCATATGCTGCATAATTTTGGGTTTCAAGTAAATGATAGCATCTCTAAAAAAGAACAGACTGCAATCTTCAGAAGACACTTATTGGGATAAAGACACTGTGTTTGCACTGATGGAAATAGCCAAAACCTTCCACAGACTTCATGGTAGCAGCCTTTACATAACTAAATACAAGAGGGACCTTGTTAAAAGGCAGTGGGAATCAGAGCTGAAAGTCTGCCTGTGCTTACCATCTCCCTAACCAGGCATTACTGAAACTCCAGTTGCAGAAAGCGAATCCATTGTCTGCCACTCCAACAAGTATTCATGATTAAAGAGGCACCTACTTCTTATTCTTTTCTCTGAAATTCCGAAAAGAAAGAGAGAGAGGAGACACATGTAGAATTTAGTCTGTATTTGTATTATTTTCTTGTACCTTGATTGAGGTCTTGTTTGTGTTATTCTTTCTAATGAAGATGCACTAGATATGATTTTCAGTACTTACAAGATTTGAAAGAAAGCTATCTTAATGTTAATTGGTTGAGACTTTCTTGCCAGGTTCCCAGGACTGTTTCTGTATATGAGCAGGGCTCAGCCCCTCAGGGCTGAAGATGGTCCATCTGACTTCCCTGAAAGGCCTTCAGGAAGTCTACTTCACAACCCCAGCCCTTACATTGGCAATTTTCAAAGTATTTCTCACTTCAGAAACTTACAGTCTTAAGTTTGAGGTGAGTAGGGGATAGGTCTGTTAGGAAAGGGCCGATGGCCAGATAGTAAATAGAATTCTTATTCAGAGGCTTTAATATTTTATAAATATTTAAGGTTTTTCTTTTGGTGTTTAGAGAGTAATTAATGGTACATTCATTCAAACATATAAATGAATCTTTAATGACACAAGGTAGGCTGTTAGTTTCCAAAAGGTAAAGGGCAGTTGTGGAGGAGAGTCAGGGCTTTCTAACGCAATGAAGAAATGCTTGGTGGAGTTGACGTAGAGGATACATTTGCCATGTCCATGATGTTGATGGTCTCGTACATGCATGTATGCCAAAATATCCATTTTGTAGATTTGAACACTTGCCATCACCACATGTGGGTTATGCCACTGATGCACCTGCTGCAGCAAACAATTATAATAAGCAACATTAAGAATGAAATAAAATATAATGTGGTCTGTTTCCTTTTGCTGTTGACACGAGGGCCCAAGGCTCATTAGACAACTGCTTTACCACTGAGCTATATTTCTAGCTCTCTTTTTAAATTTTTTTCTTTTGAGATGGGGTCTCCTTAAGTTCCCTAGCTAGCCTGAACTAACTTTGTAAGTCAGATAGACCTTGACCTTGAGACCTTCTGCCTCAGCATCTTCAGTAGCTGGGATTACAGTCCTCACAGTGGAAGACTCACCTGAGCACCTTCCTTCTCTTGTGTGGTAGCATCAGCCTTCCTTCGAGACAAGTCAGCAGTCCACACATAGGCTGCTCTGGTGCTCACAGGTCACAGCTCAGTCCCTGAGTCTCCTTGTATGAACAGGAAATCTCAGTTACATTTGATTATTATTATTTTTTTGTTACCTTTGCACTTACCATTTCCCCCATTCATAATAATATTGTGTTTTGGTATCTGGACATGAGAGTTTTCTGCTCATAAAAATGATAAATGTTGGAACAACATTGATACTCAAACTGTGCTTAAAATTTGTTGGTATGAAGTTCAGCTGTAAACTGAGTTGTTTTGATGACTGTTCAGTTAGTGTGGCAGCAGAAATCATGCCTCATGGAGAGTCTAAGCAGTATCTATCGAGGTGTGGCTGTTACCATTAGGCTTCCTGGTATCAAATGCTAGGCTTATTTTATCAGCACTCCCTATCTTACACCCAGCTCAACATCTGACCCAGGGAAAACCCTCAGTGAGGGGATCTGAGTACCTGAACAGACACATGAATAGGATGTGCAGCATGTACAGGTAGGAACATGATGTTTCTTCAACAAGACAAACAGTAACCATGGCAGCAGCAAGACAAACAGTAACCAAGCACCTTCTATCCCCAACTCCCATTGGATAAATGCTTGCATTTTTGGATTTGTGGCTCAACAGCTGTTCTCTATTGGTTAGTTTTGCTTTGTAATATTCACCCTCTTCCTAGGTATCACCAAGTGCATCAGAACCATTCAGATTTATAGGACAGTAAACCTGCTATTTATGGTTATACATTACAGAGTCGATTTCGAAGGCAGAGCAATCACTACTGGAGATAAAGAAGCCACTGCTGACGGGGGTAGCGGGGGGCTATGGGAAGAATGTGTGGTCCTCATACTACATATGATTTCGCAGAAGGATTCTCAACTACTTTACTGTCTCTTCTTATGGATAGCTTTGTAATTCGATACCTTCATATCATCCATAATAAAATTCCTGCTGTGTCACCTCAGCATGTGCACTATTATGCAATTATAATTAAAAGTACAATATTTCATCATTTAAAATATTAGTTTCAATCAAGAGCAAAACCCATTGGAGTTAGCTTAGGGATTCAGTCATACTAAGAATTTTAGTTGACTTCAAACTTCTAAAAACTGTTTGCATAGTGATTTGATATAAGCCTAAGGAATTGTTCAACTTTCTTCCTTTGCCTTGTATTCAATTTGGAGATTATTAAACCTCTCAAGGTTGTTCTGACTTGTACTCTAAGATTGACTGATAAAGACTCAAGTGGATCTTGTTTTATGAATTGTGTTACCCCACCCCAAATGCCCTAAGATGACTTTTATGAACAGATGACACTTTGATAAACTTGAAGGAAAAAAAAAACAATTTATTTACAGTCTTTCTTGGGATAACATCTGAAGATCTGTATGATAAAGAAAGAAATGGAAAGCAAAGAAAGCAGACGCTTCTAGAAGCATATGCTTCTTGAACTTCTCAGTCATTTGGGTAGCAGTAGCCCATCTGTAACCAAAGCCATTTGAGCAGGAAAGTCAAGGCAGACAGAACTAAAACCTTAAAGGGAAAAAGGCCTTGTACACGTGACAGTCATGTTAAGCAACATTGCTTGCTTATGAGGCACACATATAATTGCATGACTAATAACAGCAACAATAAAATCCTTGTGAATGCCTTGTGTGAGAACTTGAAGTTTAAAAGCAAACAACAACCACAACCCCAAATCTCACCCTCAGAATCTTAAAGAAGTGTGAATGGTATTATGAAGCACACAAAGTCATGGCAGCCATTTCCTACAAGTGATTTTAAAAATGTTGTTCTGTCCAGTGGTTGTTCCTGCTTTGTTAAATTTTAACAAAGGTTCTAGTCACTAGAATAATCCTGAAAGAGGGAATCCTGGATAACAATATATTCTATTATCATTACTAAGAAGAGAAAACTGAGCCCCCTCCCCGCAAAAAAGAGTAGTTTACATACCGTGGACACAAAAATCACAGCTCTCATCTGAAGGGAATAAGAGAGAGTTTATTTTGGGACCATTTTTGTGTGACCCTGCCTAGGAAAACCTATTTAGGTTGTTCCAAATTCCCTGTTCAACATGGGAGAAGTTTCATGAAATGCTATAGTTTTCCAGAATAAAGAATGGCATAATTGAGACAAGTTTAAAGTACCTTGGTGGGTACAACAGGGAGACAGGTAGCCCAAGATGCCACCTGAGGACATTCTGTTTTCACATTGGTAGAAGCTAGGGGTCAGCCAAGTTAATAGATTCTAAGAGGTTTCTATCTATTAGTCACAAGATGCTAGTTCAGACACAGAGGTGGGCAGGGAATGACTGTTCTGGAGAGGTAGAACTAGCCCCAAATAAGGTGATCAGCCTCTGGACTTCCAACATTCCAATCTCCCCACAGCACTGAAATCCTAATCAGACAATCAGACTCTGCACACACAGCTTCTTTTCAGTTTTCCGTCACAAGGAGCTGTTAACATCAAACCCAGACCTGCATGCACTCCAGGGCTGACTTCAAGCTAACGGTTTTTGAATTCCACATTTTGGCTAGAGAATCAGAATAATTCAGCAAGCTGAAGGCAACAACAGTGGAAAGCCCTGGAAGGGAGATGTTTTGATTTGAAATGGTGATTGCTGCTCCAGTTGGAGTCGTGAAGCTCCCCGCATGTGTCTCACCCAGGCACAGTTAATCAGAATAAATTGGAAGCACTGTAATTTCAGGTGACAGAGAGAAGCTGGTGAACCTCAGGAGGGGTGCCTCTTCTGGCACCAGATGCATTCTTCTCTTGAAAATCATCTACATGGACATTTTTGGCAATTGTGTGAAACAGCATGAAAGAAAATCTTTCACTCCAAATGAAGTTTGCCTGAATGAAGCCAGAAGGGGTCTTTCATGAAGAAGCAGGAACAGTGGGGGCTTTGTGGTCTTGGGGACAATGGTCAGATAGGGTTGGCTTACTGCCGGAGTTCATACTGAGTTGGTAAGTTCATGAGAGATAATAAAAGATAAGTTTGTGTGCAGCAATTCTCTCTTGCATTAAAAGTACGTGAGTAGCCTTCTCCTTTGTGTGCCCCTGTAGGGAAAGTTCTATCATCTACCTTGAGCTGAACTTAGAGCTTTCCACTCACTGAGATGGAATGTTGAGCCATTAGACCTAGGGGCTTATTCAAGGTAACATTTTGAGTGATGCCCAGAAAATGATTTAGGTTATCCCAAATTCCCTGTTCAACATGGGCATGTCAACTCCACAAAGTAGATGTGTTTTTTAAAATACTGGCCCATGCACTCTTCCATATGTGTATTCTCATGGCCCTGAATGCGAGTTTTGCTTGTTCTTCAACGTACTGGTTCAAAATACTTCCAAGGACTACTAAAAGTTTAGTGAAATGTGGCTATATCTTCATTAAGCTTAATTTTCTTAAGAATTAAAGATTCCAAAGAGGTTAATGTAATAAGCCTGGCAGAAACGAAGACACTTCTGCATCTCAGTGATTATTAGAATACTGAAACAATGGACCCCAAAGAAATGAGAATTTCCCCAGGAATCTCTTGTTGGGAAATGGAAGGGGCATCAGCCTTTGGCAGAACTTGTCTCCCAGAAAGGAATTTCAAACAGTTCTAACAACTTGCCCAACCACCTTTACAGGCTGAGACTGAAGCCCAGACAATGAGGGGTCAATCATGGGTGAAACCACATCTCGACCAGAACTGCTTAAATGTGAATATCCTCAGCTCACTAGTTAAACTTTTATTTCACTCTAGAATCCCTACGATGAACTTGATGTTTTTTGCTGGGTCCCTTTGTCTCTCTCTTCTCAATGTGAACACATTGAATAAATGTCATTTTTCTGCTTTCCACTTTGAATTTGGCTCTTTTAATTGGCTAATTAATTTACTACTTTCTTTGTTTTTATAGAACAATAAAACTTCATGAAACTGCTTCCGTGTTGGAGTAACCTAAATTTGAGTTCCTGGGCCATGGTCATTCAAAATGTTGCCAGAATAAACTATTTCTTGTTACCTTTAAGGTGAGAGCTGTATTGTTTTGTTCTCTCTATTGTTGTTCGAATCTTAGATGGTCTTTTAATAAAAAAAAAAAAACCCAGAGCCAGATAGATATCAAGGTGAAAGCTGAAAGTTCAGAGAAGCAGAACAGCCAGCCACTAGTTCTTAGCCTAAAGAGAGTGAGTTCCTATTTCCTCATGCCTAATATACCTTTCTCTGCCTTGCCATATTACTTACTGGGATTAAAGGTGAGTATCAATACTGCCTGGCTCTCTTTCTCTCTTATACTGGGGTCAATCTCATGTAGCCCAGTGTGCCTTGAACTCACATAGATCCAGACAGATCTATGCTTCCAGAGTGATAGGATTAAAGGTGTGTACCACCAAATGCCTGACTTCTATGTCTAATCTAGTGGCGGGCTCTGTCCTGTCTTCTGATCCTCAGCAAGTTTATTAGGGTACACAATACATCACCACACTCTGTCTTTTTCTTTCTTTCTTTCTTTCTTTCTTTCTTTCTTTCTTTCTTTCTTTCTTTCTTTCTTTCTTTCTTTCTTTCTTTCTTTCTCTCTCTCTCTCTCTCTTTCTTTTCTTTCCTCCTTCCATCCCTCCCTCTCTCCTTCCCTCCCTCTCTCCTTCCCTCCCCTCTCATCTCTCCCTCCCCCTCTCATTGACAACCAGAAAAGCTACTTACAATGATCCCATGAAACATGATCCCACGACCCCACAGAGATCACTAGTAGTCTTGTAGTCCTCCAGCCCATCAACTAGTCTGTGGGATGCAGGGGCAAGGAGCAGTATCTAGAAGTATCTTCTTCCTTGAGTTTTGAGAGTATACTTTCTATAGGAGGTGAGGCAAATACGGCTGGTGTGTTGGTTGGAGAGATGCTAAGGCACACACTGATGTCTGTTTTTAGAGATGATAACTCCCTCCCCCGTATGCTGGTTCCACACTAGCCATTCAAGCCAGCATTTTACAAAGGCGTGAAATATGCCTGTAGTGTTAATGTCTGATTCACTCGCGTGGAGTAGACTGTTGTTACCCTGTGAAGTGTTCTCAGTGTTCTTCAGGTCGTTCAATTCTCCTGCAATGTATCGCACGGCTGTCACGTATGTATGTAGTCCTGTAAAATTTCTCAGCAGAGCCGGTTCGTAGGAATGATACTTGGATCTTACTTATACACTGATCTGTTGGTGACTTCTGTACAGAATTTCACTATTTATGTTAGTGAGAAGATAATTTGACATTTATATTTCCTTTTCAATGTAGGGGATTTTTCCCTCCAGCTTTTCAGCTAGATAAAAATATGATGAGACGTGACCTTTTTCTAATTTGTAAACTGTGTGCTCTGTAAGAACATGGATTTAGAAACTCTCACAGTGAACTTGATGTTCATTCTTCCCTTCTGATTTATATTTCATGTTAGTACATATGTTTCTCACTTATGTTTGCAATAGAAAGAGCACAAAATACACAAAACCTCAATTGCTTAAAATAAAACCTGAAATCATCTTGTAGTCATCTAGTTTGATTCTTCTTATAGCTCTTCAAATACAGTTTTCTTAAATGACTCTTTTTAGAAATGATAAAAATCCATGAATAAAATTATCTTATTTTAATTTCTTCACATAACAAATGCAAGTCAGTTACAATGGTATGATGTTTTTCAAAGTCCAATTATATTTTTTGGGAGACTAAGAATATTATTTATTTGGAGCTTTTCCACTAAACATAATATCCTACATAGAGTATACATTTTGATATCCATGGACCAGGACACGTAACTGCAATCCTAGGTAGGAACCCTGCATTTTGCAAGGGTTATATTCTGTAAATTTTTTGCACAGTTGGTAATTTCTACATGAAGAGAATAAGTAATCAAGTGATTGGTTCTCTTCCAAAGAACCTCAACAAACAACAAACAAAAAAATGCAGGTTTATTGTATGAGCTCATACCTACATTCTGAAATTTCACTGGATGTTTTCAGATAGCTATTCCATAAAACAGCATTAACATGTGTCCAAATGAAATACTAATTTTTCCTCTTTGTTTTAATATATAGCCACATGATAATGCTGATTGTGAAATGTATTAAATAATCAATTTTGAGACAACCATCATAATTTTTTTTGTTGTAGTGTATCCCCCAGAGAATGCTACACAGATTTGGATTTAAGTCAACAGAAAGTCTTTATTAGTCAGCCACTGGGTGTTTAGGATTCCATTGTCTTCCTGAGCCTTTCTCAGGGTGAATTTTAAATACAAAAAAATCATACCCTGGGTTGAAAAACTTCAGTTAGCAAGAACAGTTAGCCAGAAGTGGAACTACAGAAGCCAAAGAACAAGGTTAGTCCACTTAGAGACTTTCACACAACTATGGACTTTGATGGATTAGGTCTTTGTTCTCTTTTGGCAGGTGATACTGTCTATGTGCTGATTTTATGGCCTGAATGGTACTTTCACCATGGAATCAGTTGTGCTGAGGTGTGCGGGCCTGTTATATTTACAGTCTTGTCCTTTTCCAAATAAAAATTATAGGTTAAATTCGAGTAGGTGATGTATGATATATGACTATTTTATGAAGGAGGTTACGGTTTTGAAACAGCAAAACTGATCAGATAGAGTGTGGTGCTTCAGGGCATGTCTCAAACAGCTATCTACCACACACAAATATGTAGCAGGCTTTCTTTTGGCCACCCACTAGCTCCCAATTAAAGACACGGAGATTTATAATAATGCTCTGCCTTATCTTATGCTTTCCCCACTAGCTCTTATAACTTAATTTAACCTGTTTCTCTTCATCTATGTTTTGCCTTAGGGTTTTTTTTTCTTTGACCTTTCCATCACTCTGTATGTCCTGCTTTCACTGCTTCCTCCATGTCTGTCTGTCTGGTGGCTGCCTGGCTGGCCCCAGGCATTTCCCTCTCTTTCTTCCTTGTTCTCTCTTCTCACTTGAGCCTCCTACTTATCCTCTCTGCCCACTAGCCTTGCCTGTCCTTCTCCTGCCTAGCTATTGATCATTCAGCTCTTTATTAGACCAATCAGGTGCCTTAGGCAGGCAAGATAAAACAGCAACACATCTTTACATAATTAAACATACATAGTTAAAGCAATATTCCACAATATAAATATGCCATTTCCCCCATCCTTTCCCTTCCTCTAACTCTCCTCTTGCACCCCTTGCTCTCATTCAGATTCAGGGTCTTTTTCTTTAACTATTCCAAAATATGAAATATATATATACTCATAAATATATAAATAAAACCATCTCTGAGTCTGAATAAGATTATTTGCATGTATATGATATTGAGATTAATTACTTGGCATTGGATAATCAATTTTGGGGCTCCTCCATGGGGAAGACTACATCTCTTGCTCTGAATATTTCCTTAGTTGCTGGTAGGTCTTTGTCTAATGTTGAGGCCCCATGAGACACCCCTCCTTTTGTGTTAGCATGTTGTTGTTCTTGTCCAGGTTATGTTTAGGTAGACGTGTTGACGAGGCTTCAGGCACATAGTCGCTCCTCTGACATTCCTGTGAGATGAAATCTCACAGCAAACCTCCTGCTGTTTTCTTAACTCTGTCTCCACTTCCTCTTCAAAAAGGTCAGATCTTAGAAAATGTTCTACATAGAAACAGAAATGATCAAGGGAAGGAGCGACAGCTGCAGAATGGAATAAAATCTTTGCTAACTACATATCTGACAAAGGACACATTATAACTTCAAAAAGCAAAAAAAAATTATTGTAAAAAATTGTTGGAACAACACTACTTGGGTAGCAGTGGTTCTCAATTGGCTGCTCCCTTTGGCTTCATTAAAATTACAAAAGACCTGCATAGCGTCTCTTCTGCCGTACACACAAATATTCAGAAAACTGAGAAGGCAAGATATGGACCCAAGCCAGACTTTTAGAACCTTTTTAAGGAACAAATAAATTTCAGTTAGTTACCACTCATGTGACTTTTAATGCATTGCCACATTGTCTACTTTTGGGGTGCCACGATCCTCTTCCTGATGTAAAGCAGAATGCTCTGAAACAGCAAAGATGCTTTTAGATTCTGGATTTCTCCCTTGAGGAAAACTCACTTCAGAGTAGCTGTGAAGACATCCATGTTCCACTAGGTAAGTTATTCAAGAAACTGAAATTCTGTATGTCACTCGGGGACCAACTGTTCCTCTCAATTCTCAAGGAGAACAGAAAAAGAGTACGTGGTCTTTTACAGCTGAGACTTCCAGACTTTCCAAGAAATGTCAGTGACCGTGACCAAAGGATTTGACCCTTAGCCCGCCATCAGGCCACCCCACAATAGGATTGTATAGCCATATGGAAATTTCCTCATTTTTCAATGACGTTTCTATTTTTTTTCAGGCCTATATGGTTAATAGTGCAGTGGTTTCGTAAGGTGCTCAATTCTACTCTCACTAGACGTTTGTTTCAGTGATGAACCATATAAAGGAATGTAATACCATTAATTGTGTCTTGTTTTGTAGAAGCAATACCATCTAAAGCAGTGGTTCTCAACTTTCTTAATGCTGCAACCCTTTAATACGGTTCCTCATGTGATGGTGACCCTCCCTACCATAAAACCATTTTGTTGCTACTTCATAACTGCAATTTTGCAACTGTTATGAATCATATTGTAAATATCTGGTATGCAACCTCCAAAGAAGTTGTGACCCACAGGTTGAGAACTGCTGATCTAAAGGTTCTTGCGAGCCTCATTAGAAGGTACTCTGTAAAGTACCTACTACTCATATTTCACAGTTTCAAGACATTCAGTTACCTCTTCCTGGAAGGTCATAAACAGAAACTCTCAGAGTTGTCCAAAGGCCAACCAAAACCAGAAAGTGACACACTTCCCAAGAACCTCAGACTGACTGGAAGCCTACACAACATGTGCTCTCCACCCAAGGCCCTGCAGATCATTCCCTGTGCTTCGGTCACTGTGTGAAACTTCATTTCTTGATCCCTTGGCCTTAATTTTTTTTGAAGCGATTTTTTCTTCTTGTTTCAAACTGCTAAAATAACATTTTCATAAAGTCTTTACCCAGTCTTACTACTCTTAGCAAGTCAGCAGTATTAAAATCAATTACTATGTAAATCTATTGATATCAAACTGCTTTATCTCAGACTTTATGTAGAGGTGGGAATTTATCTAACTGACCTAACATGCACCAAGATTTAGATGATGTATATTTCCCAATGCTTCCTTTGTATCTCTTTCATCTCAAATCAAGATTTGTCTATTATATTTTGTCCAGAATCTTGACTATTTTTCTGTAACTATGCACTTGAGGAAACATTGAAATCTTGATTTTTTGTTGTTTGTTTTTGACAAAGGGCCTCGCTCTGTGTTCCAAGCCCAGTCTGACCTTGAACTGTTATAAAACTCTAACCTTAGCTGCCTGAGTGCTGGGACTATGTTGTGTCCCACCACACCGAGGTTAGACTAACACAGTAAAATTGATTTTTATATGTTCATGTGTGTTTGCATCAGGCATGAGCATGAATATACCATATGTGAGTGCAGGTCAGTGGACAACTTTATTTCCACCATTGTATTTGGGGATCAAACTCAGGACATCAGGTTTGAACTTGTATCTGGCCTTGATACATTAAAATTCAAGGCCCAAGAAAGAGGTAACGCTTTAGCCATCTTAAAGTCTCTATTAAAAGCATAATTTAAAAAATTGTTTGAATGATGGGATGTTATTGCATGTGTCAGTAATGCTCCACTCAGAAAGAATAGCAGGTATGTTAAACCTTCCTATGGGGTTCTGGGAAGTCACAGAGGCCCCAACACATTACAGTCTACTGTCAATGCCCTTGGTGGCTCACCATTACTAGACCATAAGGCTTTATTGCTGAAAATACCACATACTTCGGTTGAAAGATATTGAAAAGTCAAGCTGAATCTGAGCTAGAAGTTTCCTTCCTGCTGGCTGGCTTTCACAGTGCCAGAAGGTGCCACGTAAGCTGCAGGAGTGGAAAAGATACCCTACCCAGCTGTAGACCCAAGGGACGTGATAACAACCCATTTAGCAAGATATGCCCAGCCGTGAAATAGTGATGACTGTTACGAAGGTCAACAACTGTTTTATGCTGTGATTCGAGACCCACCATAGGAAAGAACTCACATCTGATGCTAAGAATCTGGTGCAGAGCCCATGCCTGGCAGGGAAATCATAAGCCCTATGAATGCTGTTGGCTACATGGAAATGTGAAAGCATCTTCTAAATATCTGGGTTTATATCCTAGATTAGTGCTGCTCTTGGTCTCCATCGGAGAAGTTTATTTTTTCCTGTGGTCAATAATTAATGCAGACTCACAACCGGTTGGCATGCAGAGACAAGTGAGTATTTAGTGTTTGGCTGTAGACAGGACAGCTCTATTACCACCTCTAAGACTCAGGGAACAGCAAGCAAAGAAGGGGGCAGAAAAAAACAAAAAACAAAAACAAAACAAAACAAAACAAAACAAAACAAAACAAAACAAAACAAAACAAAACAAAACAGAAGAGCCAGAGACTGGGAAGTAGTCCTGCAAAATAGTCTCTATGGGTTCTGACATTTCTGATACACTCGCGAGCTCACTGCAGCTGTGGTTTCTTATACAAGACTAGGCTCATCACCATTTCACCATGCATGGGTGGGTGGGTGGTTCATGAGGCTCGTGTTGTAAGTTGATAATGTTCTGCTGTGTATCCTCCCACTCAGGTGATTGCAAGCAATATAAACTCTGGGTAAAAGTAAATAATAAATAAATAAAGGGGACTTGTTTTCGAAGCAGAGAGGTATCATCATCAGAGGAGAGAGGATGTACAAAGATATTGGGAGCTAAAAAGGACCAAAAAAGAGCAGCATAAAATGTATGAAACTGTCAAAGAATCTTTTTAAGAGACACAAAAACTAAAATAAAATGAGAGAGAGGCGCGGGGGGGCGGGGGGGGGGGGAGGGAGAAGAGATTGAGTCAACACTGGAGGGAATTAGACCTAGGAAGAAAGCTATTGTAAAGGATCTTTCACATGTGACCATGAATGAAACTCTTGCCATCATGAACTACTATCATCACATTTTAAATGTTACATCATGAGCATCTCCCTGGAATAAAATTATTTTTAAGGTGAAGAAAAAATTTGAGGAACTATAAAATTCCAAATATAGTATTGAACTCAGATTCTTTCTCCTATCACTATGCCTATTTACTAATGTAGATCTTGACCACATTCATCTGGTCATGCCCGAATTCTTTCATGTGTAAGTGGCAATATTAATAACAGCTTTCTAAGGAAACTGAATATAGTTCATGCAGAATATTTAGTACTGTCCCCAACAAAACAACTGACAAATAACATACCTTTTCCGTTATTGTGTGAGGTTCAAACTTTGTACATAAAGCTGCCAGAATCACGGCTCTTGCACTGTCTTCTAAAAATAGTGAGTTCTTGGATTATTTACGTTATTTTGATAAACGGGTTGTTATCATATCCCTTGTGTCTACAGCTAGGTAGGATGTCTTATCCATTCCAGCAGCTTATGTGGCACCTTCTGGCACTGTGAACTCAAAATTAGTTGTATCAACTATTTGTTGAAGTCTCCTAAGAAATTTAAATCGTTTGCTGCAGTTTTTGCTTTATCAAACAAGGAAGCAATGAACAGTCAAATAAGTGGTTTATGTCATCAAGTAGATTAATTTCCTGGGTATTTTGCTAGGTTAAAAACTGTGCAGCACTTATAAGGGAGAGCATAATGAATTCTTAAAATCAATGGACTTTAGCATGAAATACGTGGATGTAAATGTGTGTGTGTGTGTAAAACATTTTCATAATTGGTATATTATTTAATCATCACTCTTTTGGCAGCCCATTTGTACATTGGAGGAAGTACATATTTTGTTATTAGGTGAGTTTAAATTTGAAACTATGACAAATTATATAAAGATTCATCATATAGACATTCAAAAAGTGTGCAGAAATTTAAAAAAACAAAGCCAATTACATAGAAACTTGAACTCTACTTGCAAAAAAGAATATTGACTTATAAGTGCAAATCAGTCTTTCAATATGGTGAGAATGAAAATAAGTGATTTTGTTGATCAAAATCGTCCTCAACTTAACGGAGTAAGGATTCACAAAACTCTCATTACATGAGAGGACCTCTTAGGTATTTGTAGTTGGTTAATAATATTGTAAAGCTTTATAAAAAGTTTCAAATCTGAATTAGTATCAGGCCGAATGGTTCATGGGCTGAGGAGAGAGGCAGGTCCTGAGAAGTGAGGGTGGTGAGGAACTTGCTGATGGAAAGGGCCAGCTGGTCACCCGGGTCCAGGGATATGTCTGGGTTTGGGCTATAACCAAGGGCCAGGTCTTGATTCCCAGCCCCGGAACAGCCAAGGAGGCCTGTGTGCATGTCTGTGACTCCAGTTGCTGCTGGGTGCTGTGCAGTGGCCTGTGGTCTGGGCCTCCACCTGGGGCCACAATGGTACCTGGGGCCACAGTGGTGTCCGAGGGCTGCGCTGCCGTGGGAAGACATATCAACCTGGGTCGCCTGCATAGCCACCTGGAGCCATGATGACAACCTGGCCCAGTCTGCTGCCGAGGACCATGTCTGGGTCCGTGGTCCTGCGATGGCCCGGGTCTGTGCTAATGTCCCTGGCCCATATTGCCACCAGGGGTCATGCAAATGCCCAGTGGTTGGGCCCTGGTGTCTGAGGGCTATGCCACCACTGGGAACAGGCTGATCTAGGTGGCCAGGGCTGTCAACTGGGGCCATGGTATCATCTGGACCATGGATGCGGGAAAGGGCCATGTCTGGGTCTGTGGCTCTGCGGTAGCCAGGGTCTGTGTTGATATCTGTGGCTTCTGAGACAATCAAAGACTTTGCCTATGCTGGGGGTCTGGGCTGTCACCTCAGGCCTCGTTGGTGTACAAGGGCTATGTTGCTGTGGGGGTCATGGTGGTCCAGGTGTCCAGTGCTGCCTCCTGGGACCATGGTGACATCTGGGCCCGGGCTGCTGCCTAGGACCATGTCTGGGTCCATGGTCCTACCACAGCCAGGGACTGCATTGATGTCTGTGGTCCATATTGCCACCAAAGGCCACATAGATGTTTGGGGGTCTGGGCTGCAACCTGTGTCCATGAGGGCATCCAAGGGCCATGCTGCCACCATGACTGTATTTATTATGATTAGGATTGTAGTGACTCGTTCTTCATGAAGCCAGGTATAGTGTTTGGTAGACATTACCTATCTATTCAAATGAAAGATTTAGGAGTAGTGTTTTGGGTTATTATTACCTTAAAAGTGAGTGCACACACAAAAACATACCACAAATGCACATATAAGTTTATTTTCATTCTGTGTTAATGAAGCAGCATGTTAAGTAATATGTATTTCCTTTCAGAAAAACATTGAGTTTCCAAATTGGTCCTAAGCAGATGTCAGTATCCTTTCTTCTAATACAAAGCAGTGGTTTTTTTTTTCTTCATTTTTCCCCTTTTGGAAACTAAGAAAACATTTTTTAAAATGGGATAGACATCCCCCCAAAGCTATCATTTGAGAAAATAACTTACTTAAGTTCATCAATCACAGTAAAGTTTCTGTTATTACGTTCTCTACTTCACATTAATAGCATCTGTGGAAGTGAGAACTCTGGCTTAAGAGGGTCACTGCAATTCACTTATTAAAACATTTTTCATTCTGTGACTATGAGGTGTGTTTTAGAAAACAATTGCTCCAGGAAATAACTTAACTTTTATATTTCTCCTATTTTTCTCTTAAACTTCAAAATCATTTCTTAATTTAGAAGGCACAAAGAAACACTGATGGGAGGAATGACCTATGTCAGAACAGCAGTTTTCAAAGACTGGGTTCCTTAGCAGACTGGAGCAAATCGTGTTCTGCCTCTGACCTTTGAACAATTCTAAAGGACTGGAGTCAGACTTCAAGTTGAAGACATTGCATCTAGGTCTTCTCCCAGAACCTAGGGCTCACAATGTCTTGAAAACTGTTCTCTCCTGATCCAGTTCTTCAAGTCTGGGGAAGTGAAGGCACTCCTTAGTATTCACCTGCCTGTCAGCTCTCCCAGTCACATGAACAACTGACTTACAGAATGCTTCTCTTACGTCTCATGGTACGTCCCACTTTCCTGGTTATTTTGTTTTCATGTTATTTTGTTATTTTTTTTCACTTTTTTTTCTCTTTGCTTCAGTTTGTGAGTTTTATTCTGACATTTCGTGTACTTCCAGCTCCTCTTTTCTCTTGTGCCTAGTTGTTGTACAATATTATTTTAACTGGGCAAAGATGTGTTATGTTTGTTTATGCTGCAGAATATTACTTAAACTGCGTAAAAGTGTGTTGATTTTGTTTATGCTGCATTTGTTTAATCATGTAAAGATGTGTTGCATTTGTTTCACCTTGCCTGCCTAAGGCACCCGATTGGTCTAATAAAGAGCTGAACAGCCAATAGCTAGGAGGTGGGGCTGTCAGGCAGAGAAAATAAATAGGAGGAGAAATCTAGGCTTGAGAGGAGGAGGGATGAGAGAAGAAAGAGGAGAGGATGAAGGACATGCCTGGGGTAGGAAGCCAGGCAGCCACCAGCCAGCAGGCACAAGTGGCAATGAAAGTCAGATATATAGAAATGAGAGAAGTAAAAAGTCCCGAGACAAAAGGTAGATAAAGACAAACAGGTTAATTAAAGTTAAAAGAGCTAGCCGGAAATGAGCCTAAGCTAGACCGAGCATTCAAAACTAATAATAAGTCTCTGTGCCATGATTTGAAAAGAAAAAGTCTGGTACACCTAGTTTTCAGGTGACCACATTCAATTAACTTAGCTATTTTAAATAATTATAGCTAAAGAAAAATAATTTTTTACTGATTCTAGTTTTCTGTTGAAGTTTTCAGTTTCTTTACTGTGTTTCCTTATCTACTAACTGTAATATGTGGATTGCATATTATGATTTTATCTCAGTTATCAGTCATTTTTTTCATTACTTCATTGATAATGATTGAGTACTGTTAATGATATGCTGCAGAACCTCTGAGTTTGAAAATCCCTCCTGCCGGGCGGTGGTGGCGCACGCCTTTAATCCCAGCACTCGGGAGGCAGAGCCAGGCGGATCTCTGTGAGTTCAAGGCCAGCCTGGGCTACCAAGTGAGTTCCAGGAAAGGCGCAAAGCTACACAGAGAAACCCTGTCTCGAAAAACCAAAAAAAAAAAAAAAAAAAAAAAAAGAAAATCCCTCCAAAGAAAGTTGCTTTTGTTGCACTTAAGTTACCAACAGATTGTCTTGATCATTCTGAAGCTTAGTTTTTATGGTGGTCATGCTTTATGTGATCTCTCTGTTAAAGGGCGATGGTACTTACTGGGCTATCCCCATTCAAACTTGGTTCTAATTCCCACATTGATGTGTACGTGCACCCAAAGAGGCCATAAGAGGGTGTCAGATGCCCTGGAGCTAGAGTTAGTTAGTTGTGAGCCACCAGACATGGATGCTAGGCACTGAATTCAGGTCTTCTACAAGAACAGCAAGTGCTCTTAATCACTGAGCCAACTTCCCAGGCCTTTAACTCCAGTATTGCCATGGTCCTGTATGGCATAGGAATTCTCATTTCTCTAGAGTTTGAGCACGATCATCCTGGAGTCTTGTCTTTCCCATGTGCAGAATAAATGTATCGATGGTGTTTGCTGTTCTCTCAGAAATCCATTTCTGTTTGCTGCATTCATCAGGGCAGTCCTTCTTTACCTGGACTTTCTTCCAATGTGCTATAGATTGGAAAGTATCCCCAGGAACAATCCAGGTTTACCATCAAGCTCACCAGTCTCTGCAGATGGTCCCTCATGGATTAGAGTCCTGTTAAATTTTATTTGATGAGAGGAAACAAATGTTTGTTAGATTTTTAATTAGGAAATCCTACTTCAAAGATTATTTCAATTTTCTAGACCAGTAACAGTCCTTTGAACACTCGGCTAGTTCTAATTTTCTAAATCACTGAAGTTTCTAAAAGTAGAAGGAACATCAGATTCCTGCTTTTGATTGCTAGGATAAGATAAATTCCTTCTGCTTTTAACGTGAAAGGAGAATAGTCCCCCTTCCAGTGCAAATTTGCATTCAGCACAGTCCCAGGCCTAGTTCCAGACGTGCAGCTCACACAGTGGTCTTACCTGGAGAGTTCCTCCAGAACTAAGCTGACCCATGCTGTCTCCACACCTCCAGGCATAGCTCTGGATACAAAGCTAGCTTCGCCTGATGAGCTCCCTAGAGCCTCACTCACCTTTCACATCCTCACAGTCCCAGGCTTAGCTCTGGTTGTGCAGATCCTCTACCAGCTATCCATTGCCCACATCTGTGTTTGACTGATCGTCCTTGTTACTCTCAGGCAAATCCATTTGGAATACAGAACTCACCAAACCAAAAACTAAGAACATTATCAGATAGCATCCTTGGATGGATGCTGATGTGTAGCTTGATTTTTCCGCCTCGCCCACAGTCCGGACAAACCTCTGTCACCCACCAGTCCCACAGCCGCTCAGACCCAACCAAGTAAACACAGACACTTATATTGCTTTCAAACCGCATGGCCGTGGCAGGCTTCCTGCTAACTGTCCTTATCTTGCTAACTGTGCTTTTATCTTAAATTGATCCATTTCCATACATCTGTACCTTGCCATGTGGCTGGTGGCTTACTGGCGTCTTCACATGCTGCTGGTCATGGCAGCGGCTGCAGTGTCTCTGGTCATTGCGGCAGCTACAGCGTCTCCTTCTGCCTTTCTGTCCTTTTATATCTCCTCTCTGTTAGTCCCACCTATCTTTCCTGCCTAGCCACGGCTGATCAGGTTTTATTTATTAACCAATCAGAGCATACAGACCATCCCCCAGCACAGCCAAGTGCAGACCATCTCAAACACCTGCACTCAGGCCCATGGTCCTAATCATCCTCTATGCGGACCTGCTGGGTAACGCCACAAAGAACCTGAGAATGGGCTCCCACAGGACCTACAGAACATCCCACAGCACTGATGACTCTTCATGGGGACCAGACCTTCCTAGGTTTGGTCAACTGTCCTTGACTATATTTTGAGCTGGTTATTTGGATACCATTTTGTTTGGATTTTGCTTTTGTTTGGTTCACAGTATTTGGTTAGGATAAATCTCTGATTTTAGAATCTTTGGTTTATTTTTGTAGCATTCTTTTACTAGTACTGTGAGCATCCAACCTTTATCTCTTGCCTGATGCTGTGTGTTTGGATGACTTCTTCCGATTGTTACAGTCTTGCCATGTTTAGTTTACAGAGTCTGTGAATGTCTGTTCAAAGTGATGCTGAGGAGCAGGGGCGCTGTTCCTTTCTAGTTAGCAGGATGGAAGTGTCCGAGAGAATGAGGTACAACACATAAGCAACTGATAGGGAAGTCCAGCAACATATAACTGATTCTTGGCTTGGAAGGAAATTTATTGACTCAGTTGGGAGGACACACACATACACAGTGTGACAGATGTACAAGAAAAGTCCAAGACACAGTGAAAGAAGCAGCCTCAGGGTAGGGATTGGGGGAGCTACTCCTTTAAGAAGCAGAAATCGGAATAGAATCTGAAGCATGCATAGATCCCATAGCTTCAGTGTAGCAGCTGATGATTTCCAGACTCAAGGAAGGAGGGCATGTTTCGAACACCACCACCAATGCTGCCCCACTTGCTTTGAAGCTTCTAATTGTGCTACGTCAGCTTGTACGTATTATTAAAATGAACAGGAATAACTAAGGTTAACTTAGAGGTTTCCCTATGTGGGGAACATTTGATATTCCTAAATCGATTTTTTCCCACCTGCACTAAAGTAGAGGTCCTAAACAACAGAATGAGCAGCCAACATTACCTGGGTTACTAAAAATCTAAGACATTATAAAGCTGGTGATTTACAAAGTAATAAATGTTTTAGAAATCATGACTATGTTTAGAAGAGATGTTAAAATGAAGAGGAAGTAAGTAATAAAATTTCAGAAATAGTGTTAGAACCAAAGGTGAATTATGACTTGTCGACTTTTATTACTTGCTGAATTCTCCTTTATCTATATACGACCTTGCTTCTTCCTGCAGTTTTGGCTCTAAGAAGAATTAAATTCTAAATCAAGGAAAGAAATAGCCATAGTCACACTTTTCCATTTGTGAAGGCACCTGCCTGGCTCTGGAAATGGAAAGACACTGAACAGCCTGTATATAAGCCTCGCCTTTGAGCTTTTTTTTTCTCATCTCAAAGACACAGCCAGATATTTTAAACTTTCTACTTTTGGGTGCCCTACAAATTTTAATGTAATTTTGTCATGTGTATGCATGGTGATGGCTACATGGTGCATTTCATGTGTCACTCTCTGTCTACAATAGCATGAGACAAGGTTTAGTCTTTCTGAATTTGAAAATTCCTGAAAGCAATGCAGTTGCAAAAACCGTGGCCCTTCCATTTACACTTTTAGCCACTTGCACTCTAAAATTTGTATTTTTGGTGCGTCTAAATGGAGATTTTTGTGTCTGTATGCATAAATATAAGCCTTCTAAAGATGATTTTTGGGGCTGGAGAGATGGAGTGGCCGTTAAATGCTAGGCTCACAACCAAAAATGTAAAGGATGATTTTTGAACTTACAACCACAGCATTATTGTGTAGCGGTGATTGCCCATCTGCCTGTGTTCTCTCTCTTGCTTGTCCCCTTACTGTCTCTTACAAAATTTATAAAATTCTTATATGTCCTTACTTTGCCAAAGTCTAGATATGAAGCAACAATTAGAAAGGTAAAGAAAAAGGAGGGGAAGGTCATTTTAAAATCAAGATGTTGCTGCCTGTTTAGGGACTTAAAACATGGTGATATTAAAGTGCTATATTGACCACAAAAATAATGTTCAGGTCTTTCTTCAATGCATTGGAGACAATTGTTTGTGTCTTCAGCTTTGAGGAGGGATAAAGTAAACTGGGTCTATGTTTGCTAAAATGATTGCCATGATTACTACAGAGGTAAACTGGTGACTCCAGAATAGAGGAGATCAAAACAGAAACGCTAGACATTCTTCCTGCCTTTCATTCCCTTGCAAATTAGAAGTCAAACAAGTTTTTGTTGACTTAGTGTTTTCTAAATTTTAAAAAGAAAAACAAGACAGAAAGGAGCCATCAAGTATAAAGAGGGACAGTAAAAGTTATGAAGTGCAGTTTTGGTAAAGTGTGTTAAAGAACAAAGGAAATCCTTATAGAGATGAACATATCTTAGAGTGTAGTTTGGTCTTAAGGGACTGCTTCTAAATGAAAATGAAAGATAAGAGCAAAACTAGGAAGTTAAAGTGCCTTTTAAAAACTTAGCTTGGCCTAGTGGCTCATGCCTTTAATTACAACATTTGGGAGGCAGAGGCAGGTGGAGGGATCTCTGTGAGTTCAAGGCCAGCCTTGCCTAATCCCTACCACCCGAGAGAGAGAGAGAGAGAGAGAGAGAGAGAGAGAGAGAGAGAGAGAGAGAGAGAGAAAGAAAAAGAAAGTTGCACAAGTTAAAAGTTAAATAAAGGATCCATGAATATTAATAAATTGTGTATAATTAAAGGCTATTAAATATTCCTAAGCTTGGGCTGAAGGAACATGGAGAAAGAAGGGAGGGAAAGAGGATCCAGATCTAACAATATGGCTGCCTAAACAAGACAATACCAGGTGACAGGAGAACATGGGTGGGGAAGACCTCACAAGGTGTAATATAGGTGGCTAGGAACTATTGAGAAAGGGAGGATCAGTCTGTCCCAGGGATGAGCTCCTTAGTTGGTTTTCCAACACCAAGTGGTCATCCCTAAAACATGTGAATGAGCAATATCAAACTGACTCAACAGGCTGTATTTATATATTTACTCATATGTGTGTATGTGTGTGTGTGTGTGTGTGTGTGTGTGTGTGCGTGTGTGTGTGATATGTTGTTTTATTTTCATATATATTTACTCATATTTATATATATTTACCCATATTACTTATATACATTTAAACACCATATATTTACTCATATATGTGTGTGTACTATGCTTATTGTTACATATATATTGTTTAAGAATAACAAAGAAAAAGAATCCATGAATTTGAGAGAAGGCTGGAGGGGGCACACAGTAGGGATTGGAGTGAGGAGAGGGAAATGGAAACATTGTAAACACAATATACATGTATGAAAGTTTAAGATAAATATAAAAATTTAACTTGTATATGTAAAAACAGGGTGAGGAATGAGAAAAGAAAAGGTGATACAAATACTCTGACAGGTCACATAAACTTTGATGGGTAGAAATCACAAGCAGTCATTGACTTACGGTTAGTCTGCTCCTGTTCTATGGAGTCAGAGGTGGGGCACTGGGGTCATGTTCCCCTACATCAGGCTTGGGTCCTCACAGGTTTCTGTGTCAGCTTCCCATGGATTTTGTATAAGACTTTCACTTGCGCTCCCATGCCTAATGAGGAACTGTGAGCAGTTGTTGGCTTCTTGGGAGGGAAAGACAGTTTTCTCTAAGGGTGTGCCTCTTGGTAATCAACTATGCTCTAGTGGATGGTCCTACACCCAGGAGTCTATGACAGCACAAATTAGAGCCATGGGGTTATTAAAAAGAAAAAAGAAGATATATAGTTGGGAGATAGAGACCTGGAGGTATACCTTTAAGAAGTTAAGGGGTGAATATGACCAAAATATACTCTATAAAATTTTCAAAGAATCAATACAAGCTGAAAAATTACCAAGATCAGAATTTAATAATGTATAACTGGTACCTCATTCTCTGTTTGTAAGAACAAATTTCTCTGAAAATATTGATTTCTCTAAGAAATACAGGAAAAATGGGCTAGAGAACAAGGATCGATGTTTTCTTTTTCTAAATGGGGCATTTAAAACCTGGTGATTAGATTTTATTCAGACAGTTAATTTTTAGTTTCCCCATTGAGTTAAAGTCTTCACTTACTGGATACCCACCATGTTTAAATTTAATTTAGAAATAACTATTCATACTTGGGACATTCTTACTAAGTTACCCAGTAGTCATTTTAGTGTGTAATATTTAAAACTATGTGTAAAATTTGGCCTATTGTACAAAATTTCTTTTGTGTTTATGATCTTCAATCCTCTGAACTGATGGGTCTGTAAGTAAATGGAACTAATAAATTATCAAAGTTGACTAATGCTTTTGGCTTCTTCAGCTAAGGACACTCCTATTTGTCCTTCTAAATCTAAGATATAATATTTTTACATTTATTTTTTATAGAATGTTGGACATCTGATAAGGAATTGGACATCTTATGAGGAACTATGTATGTTAGCTATATTAAAGGAAAACATTATATACTATTGTAAGATAGTTTAGAAATGATAACTAAAAGCTAAAAATTGGTGTCATAGTCCAGACAAACTGTCCTTAGTTATCTCTCAGTAGGTGAAAATCTGGATGAATAAGAGCTAAAATCATGAAAAAAATTTTTTTTCCAATGGAAATAACAAAGTCATGACCATCACTCCCCTCTGACACAGACAAATAAAATCCAAAACATAAAACATCCCTTCAGCTGGAAGGTAGCTCTCAAGTCCTGAGATATCTATTCTGTCTTCTATTTGATTTATTTTACTTGTGTGGCTTTCACCTGAGCTTTTTACTGGGGTTATTGTGTTTTTTAACCCTGTCTTTACTTCAGCTTGAATGCATGTCAATATTTCTATCTTTTTTTTTTTTGTTTTGTTTTTTTTTTTCCGAGACAGGGTTTCTCTGTGCAGTTTTGCGCCTTCCCTGGAACTCGCTTTGTAGACCAGGCTGGCCTTGAACTCACAGAGATCCGCCTGCCTCTGCCTCCCAAGTGCTGGGACTAAAGGCGTGCACCACCACCGCCCGGCTCAATATTTCTATCTTTTTTAATGAATGAAAATTTGAAATCCAAGTTTGTCTTTTATTTCACTCAGTCACATGTTTATAGCTTCTTGGGTGTCACTCAGGTGTGTGTTGCTATTCTCATTAAGTTGATGGAGCCATCTCTTTGCAACTTCTTTAAGCTCCTAAGTTCGTTGACAAGAACTCCGTGGGAAGTCATGAGTGCTGAAGGCACCACACACTTTGGCTTTAGGGCATCGAGAAATCAAGCTTTCCTAAAAGTCAAAAGTTTCCTCTCTGCTGGATAGCTTTCCCAACGGTAGAAGGTCTTACGAAGGCTGCAGAGAAAGCCAAGTTATCAACAGTCTCGCCCAGCAGTGGACCTTACATTCTGTTAAGACAATATCACATTTAGTACCAACGTGCCAAGCCACTGCTGCAGCAGTGGTACAGCTGTCATGGGGATAGTGGCTGTCTTTTTAGATTTGTGGCCAACTCCATAGGAGTTCATACAAGGGACTAGAAACCTGGTCAAAGACCTACTACTGATGTTTGGCTAAATAAACATGTTGTCAAACATTTGTGTTTATACTAATAGATGAGTGATGCCCTCAGCCTTGGTCAGAAAAACTTCTGTTTGCAGTGGGTAACAGTTAATGAATGCAGAGATGCACAACTGCTCAAAGTACTGAGAGAAAGTGATGTTTGAGTACTCAGTCCTAAGCAATGCATCTATTTCACCTGTGGGTAGACTTTTCTTTTCCACCCACCAGTTCCGAAGTAACCGACATGGAGACTCAATATTAATTATAAATGCTCAGTCAATAGCTCAGGCTTATTACTAACTGTATCTTACAACTTAAATTAACCCATTTTTATTCATCTACATTCTGGCACATGCTGTTACCTCTCTTTTATCTTGCACCTCCTGTTTCCTCTCCATGTTGGTGACACCTCTGACTCTGCTCTTCTTCTTCATAGTGTGCTTAGTTTGGTTCCCCTCCACCAACCTTATCCTGTCCAGTGATTGGCCAATCAGCTTCTTTATTAAACCAATTACAGAGTAATTTACACAGTGTATAGAAGGATTATTAAACAGCTTTTACATCCTCAAAGGATCAGTGAAGAACATGGAAGAGGGTATGGAAAAATGTAAGAACTGAAAATAGGAGGAGAGCTGTGAAACACTGTTTTTCAGACATAATATATTGATGTTGCATTCATAAATTTTTAGCATCTGCAGTTTACTACACAAATTGTATACAAAGTGGGCCTATTACTATACTATCACAAAGTGGGTAATGACTCATGAAGCCCTTTACCTAGCTGAGGAGATATTTGCAGTTAATGACTGCTGTGGCAGAATTAGCCACTTTCTTTTAAAAAGTGTGTGGGGTGGGTGGGGGGTGCTTAGTGGTTAAGAGCATGTCCTGCTCTTCTAGAGGACCAGAGTTTGATTCTGAAACCCATATTAGGTGGCTGACAACTGCCTATAACTCCAGCTCTAAGGGATTTCATGTTCCCTTCTGGTCTCCACAGGTACTGTACACACACACACACACACACACACACACACACACACACACACACACACAGAATTTAAAAAGGTAATAAAATATTTTTACCTTACTATATGTGTGTGTGTGTGTGTGTGTGTGTGTGTGTGTGTGTGTGTGTGTGTGTTTAAGTATGCATACTGTAGCATGCATGTAAAGGTCAGAGAAGAACTTTTAGGAGTCAGTTCTGTCCTTCCACTATGTGGACCTTGGAGATTCAACTCAGGGTTTGCAACTTGACATCAAGCAGTTTTACCCACTGAGTCATCTGGATAGTTCAAGTGTATTCATTGTCTTCAGTGATGTAGCACTGGAATTCCATCTATGATGATGCAAGAAACTCTAATTAAACTCAATATGTCACTAAACAAACAACAAATTAAAAGATATGTATGTAGGAGAAACTTATGAACATACAAATTTAAGCCATTTCCCAGAGGAACTTTAGAGTAAAATCTGTGAAGTCAAAGATAGTATTTCTACTTTACAGAAAAGCACTCTATCAGGAAACTGGCCATGATTCTTTCATTGCTACAAGACACATTAAAAAAAAAAAAAACCCATCATAAACTGAAAATAAAGGGTTCACAGAGACAGCTGACCTAAGCTTGTAGGAGCTCATGGACTCTGGACTGACAGCTAGGGAGCCTGCATGGGACCGATCTAGGCCCTCTGCATGTGATTGACAGTTATGTAGCTTGGTCTATTTGTGGGGCCCCTAACAGGGGCTGTCCCCTGATGCATGAGCTGGCTTTTGGAAACCTATTCCCCATGCTAGGATGCCTCCCTCACTCAGTCTTAATGCAGGGGCCAGAGTTTGGTCCTGCCTCAAGTTGATGTGCTATGCTTTGTTGACTCCCATGGGAGGCCTGCCCCTTTCTGAATGGAGAGAGAGTGGATGGGGTGGGAGAGGAGAGGAAAGGTGGGGGGAGGGGATGGGAAGAGAGGAGGAGGGGAAACTGGTTTGATATGTAAAATAAATGAAAATATTTAATAATAAAAAGAAAAGAAAGGATTCAAGAGAATCTCTTTTTATCTTTCTTAAAGAATTTTTTTTAAAGAATTTCTTAAAGAAAATTTTTTCATCAATCCCTACTTGTTCTTTAAATACAATTAAATAGGAAAATTCAGCTAAAAAGCCAGACAATCCTCCAAGCTTCTGTGGCATTGTCAAGGGAATTTAGCCACCATTCATTAAGATCTTGTTATTCAAAGTGTGGCCTCTGTGATAGCAGATGCCATCACTTGGGGACTTGTTGAGAATTTAAATATCTGTTACCTCCATAAAGAGTGGGATGCTAAATCCCCACTGTTCTGATCCAGGTGACAGATGCCATGCACATTCTAACACCTGAGAAGTACTGCCACAGTGTCTGATGCCACTCTGCTTTCCAGCCTAGGGTAAGTTTAAATCAATGTAATACATTCAGATTTAAATTCATTAGAAAAACTGTAATGTGATCTGGCTGCATTAAATTACTTAAGAGTTTTTGCTTGTGTTTTTAAAAGTTTTTCCATTTTGGTTTAAGGCATTGGAAGTCTGAAAGGTATGGGGTAGTTTTATGAACAGAACAGTTTTTAAAAACTAACAAATACTATTGGAAGGATATAAAAGAGCCTCAGAAATGACTGAGAGTTGTTATTTTCTGTTGCCAAACTTGGAATCACTACCGTTACAAGCATTTTTGTGCAATCTCCGTGGCTACACTTTACTATGTTCAAATGTAAATTTAGATCACTCTCCAGTCAGAGTGCATAGGGACTTATACTATACTTCTGAGAGGAAAGACATATGTAGTCTCTCTGGGAAAGTTGTTTGATATTAGTTTGTTTGTTTTTCAAAATGAGGTGCTAATCATCATAGCAAAGTTATCAAATTTAAAGAAATAGAAATCAATTAATAATAAAAAGAAATTATAGCTTTAAAAACATTTAGTTTGTTTATCAGTAAGAATCCTCTGGAGATATATGATACTCTGAAAATACCTCTTACATTCTTAGATACTGGCACTTTTTCTAGACCTTACATCCAGAGTTAATAATGAACCTTTGGGTCACTTAAGACTGCTATCCTACACTGCACTCAGCTGCTTTGCTTAACCTCCATTGAAAAGAACAATGAAACAACCAATTTTACCTGCTTAGATTCTCCATGAAATAACCTTAAGCTAATGCATAGCTGTAATCTTAACTTACATACTCTTCCATGCCCTTGATCCACGAGTAATGCATGTGTGTATAAATGTTATAGATACAGCAAAGTGGTTGAAAGCAACTTTATAAAATGAGTATCCACTATAAATGTTTTTGAGAGCACTGACTATCCATATTGTAAACTATTTACAGAACTCTCAAAGGTAAATACATTTGATGCTACCCATTAACCTCTTGAGAGGAGCTAGGAATTCAATGACGATAGAAAACTTTTGAACAATTGTGTAGAAAGCATGTAATAAAAGGATGCTAGCTGGTTGATTCCAGCATCTTTAAAGCAACAAAAGAAAACAATGAGCTCAGAGACAAAATTTTACAGATCCAAATGTGCACAAACCATTTAAAGCTTTCTAAGTGTGTCCTGGAAGAGAATTTTCTCTCTAGCTGCCAGATGACTCAAACTGCTGCAAACCAAAACCAAACCTACATCATAGGATTGGCTTTCTTAGATGCAAGTCTACGTCCAGGAATAGAAGGTTGTTGGCAGTTAAAGTGAGGATACTGACTCAAAAGAGTAAAATTCTGTAACTTGGAATGAGTATGTGTAGGAGGACCCCAGGGAGGCTGAGGACATTGACGTCTCAAAGTCTCAAATTCCGACAGATTTGTTTTTGCCGGAAGAAGTAGTTGCTTCGCTCTTAGCAGTAGGTCCATCCTCATCCTCACTCCCTGAAGTGTTGCCCTTTCAGTCCTTGCCTATAGGAATTAGTTTTGTATTTTATCTATGGAAGCAACAATGACCTTCCCTGAAGAAAATGCTAAGCAAGATATTGCCAGTACTCCTCAATGCCCACCCATCTCCAGACTTATTACTAGTCTCAAATCTAAGCATCCCTTAACCTTGAGGTTCTTATACAAGTGCGACTTGGAAACAGGTATGCCACACTCAAGAAAACTTACTGAATTTTAATTGATAAAAGTAGAAGTTTGGGGAAAATGCACAGGGATGGATTTTAATAGCGAGAGATAATGGTAGATTATGGTAGAATCATAAAGTAGATTGGGCAGAGATTCTGGATTTAATGTTATAGCTTGTGCAGTTAAAATTGGTGGCAATAATGCAATTTGATTGATTGACTAAAGTACATAGGTCAAAGATAGCCTATTAGTAATAATCTGGAGCTGCATGATGTCTCTTAGCTAAATGCTAATGAAATTAGAGGCAAGGGCACTGTGAAGAAACCACCAAAATGACTGTTCCATAGTTGAGGAGAAGGTTTTTATTGTAGATATGAGACAGAGAACAAGCAGACTTACAATTGCTATTTCTTGGGAGCAGAGAAAATAGCTGGGAGAGAAGTGGGAGGTAGGGTGGGTCACCTTGCTTTTATAAGAGTAGAGCTTCTGTGGGGTGAGCTATGATCTGGAACAGCCTGGGAACTATCATAGTGGAGGAGGAGTTGGGGAGGGGAGAATGGCTAGGAGGCAAGGTAGGAGCTTTGCTATTCATAACAGGTACATATTACTAGGACCAGAAGAAACTGGGGGTTAGTTTTGGGCTTTGATATGTAATCACAGGTATAAGCCCTTTCTGGCCAGCAGAAACCTGTTTCCAGGTTCCTGAGGAATGCTGACTGTAGGCTTTTATCCATCTGCCGGCAATCCTTCTATAGTCCACAGCTTGAGCTCAGTCTAGACTGTCATCTTGGACCAAGTTAGTGGGCCTGTCCCCTTTTAGGGGGTTTGGGAGTTTCCTTTGAACTTAACAGAAATGATCCAAAGCTTGGAGAAATTGACAGGTTAGAGTGTATTCGTCATGTAAAACAAATGCATCAATCACAATGGGAAGCTCTGCAGAGACTGCCTTCGCTATAAGAAACAGATCTGTGAGAGGGACGCCAGCATACCTTATTGCTCTTGTCTTTCGGCAAGTTACTACCGGAATTGGGGCTGCTCAATTGAATAGCTCAATTTCAGTGGATCTAATCGGATGCCTGAGTGGCAAGAGGCATGACGCAGGACTGAATTCATAAAGGTCAGGTGAACATATGCTATGTTACATGTAGACTTTCGGCACTGGCTGATTGTGGTTTTTGCAGAAGAAAAATCCATAGAAATCCATGAGAATTAATCTTAGTTGTCAACTTGAGAGCACCTAGAACCAAGTAACAAACTTGCCTCCAGCTAGGTTTGAAAGCCATTTCTGGGAAGGATTAACTGAGGGGAGAAGGCCCAGATTGGGTGGCATCTCCTGCTGTGGCCCATGTATACAGAGGTTTGAGGGAAAATTACTGCTGCTTACTTGCCTGCCCTAATTCTTGCTCCTAACTGCGTCCATACCATTGTTATTGCAGCCGTCAAACTTCATCCTTCACCAGAACTCAGCTTCTCCAGCTTCCCAATGTCAACTGAAGACCAAAAGCTTTTTAGCTATATGCCGGGTCTTATGCATAATATTGGGAACTGTGGTGATATATTATGTACCCTAATAAAATTTTCCTGAAGATCAGAGAACAGAACAAGCCACTAGATTAAACATAGGGGGCAGGCAGTGGTGTGTGTATGGATGTTAGAGGATAATTTGTGATAATAATTTCTCTCCTTCTACCCTGAAATTTCTAGGGATCAAATTCAGGTCATTCGGTATCAAGTGTCCTTACCCATTGAACCATCTCATTAACCCTTATTTGTGTGCATTCATTGTATATGAAGGTCAGGGTTGTCTGGGTCTTGGTATTTTCAACAATAGTAACTCACTTTCAATGTCTAGGAGGCAACCAATGGCAACAATAGCCTATAATGTTTGAGAGTCTCCTGGATAACATTGACCAACAACACTGACCAACTTCTATTGGTGAAATTATTATGGCCACTCCACGTAGTTAAAAGGATATTTATTTAATGGTGTAACTCACAAATTAAGTGATAGGTAGGTCCCAGGATCTGGGAAAGGTGTATTGCAGTCCAGCGGTGTTCTCTGGAGCTCTGCTCGGTCCACCTCCACCGTTCAGCGTCCTGGCACAGAGAGAGCACACAGAGAGAGTGCTGGCCTATCCAGCTCTCTCCCCTGGCCCTGCCTCATAGGTGTGACAATTGCCAGAGTCTCAATGGGGGTTGGAACTTCCAGATCCAAGCTGGAATGGCTACCCACTACAAACTTCTCATGCCTGCCATGCCCCACCCTGTTCCTCCTCTCTCTGTCATGGCCCTTCTTTGCTTTCCTGTTTTATGTCATTACTCTAGGTTGTGTACCTACATCCTCTCCAGAGTGTATTGAGACATTTTTTTTTTTAAATCTTCACCCTTCTGAATGAGTAAAATGGAATCTCAAAGTTTTTTGATGTGCAATTTGCATTTCACTAATTGTTAGAGATGATGGACATTTTCTGAGATATTCTTTAGCTTTTCTTTCTCTCTCTCTTTCTCTTTCTTTCTTTCTTTCTTTCTTTCTTTCTTTCTTTCTTTCTTTCTTTCTTTCTTTCTTTCTTTCTTTCTTTCTTCCTTCCTTCCTTCCTTCCTTCCTTCCTTCCTTCCTTCCTTCCTTCCTTTCTTTCTTTCTTTTCTTTTCGAGAATTATCTGTCCACACATGTAGCCCAATTTTTGAATGAGTCATTTGTTGAATGGGCCTTAAGTATCTGTTTTTTGAGTCCTTGGTATATTCTGGATATTAGATATCTGTCAGTTGTAGAAATGGCAAAGATTCTCTCCCATTCTGCTGGCTTCCTCTTTACTCAATTGATTTCCTCTCTAGTTTTTTAGTTTTATGACTATTGACCTCATTTACCTGGATAAATGGGGTCCTACTCAGAAGGTCCTCTTTTCCCATACTTACATATTGTAAGGCATCGCTTATGTTTTCTTTAGGTTAATGCATACACATCTAATATTTTTCTTCATGTGAACATCCAGTTTTCTCAGCACCATTTGTTGAAGATGCTGTCTTTTTTCAGTGTATATTTTTGCTGTTTATTTTTTTAATATTAGATGAATATAGCTATGTGTATTTATTTATGTCTGGGTCTTGGATTTTGTTCCATTGGTCTAAATGTCTGTTTTTATGCCAGTAGCTTATTGTTTTTATTACTATGGCTCTGAAAGAGATCTTGAGGTCAGGAAAGGTAATTCCTCCAATATTGTGTCTTTTATGGTTCCATATTAATTTTGGGACAGTTTTTTTCTATTTGTGCAAAGAATGAGGTGAAGGTTTTGATGATGATTGCATTGAGTCTGTAAATGACTCTTTGTAGAATGTTCATTTTCACAATATTAGTTCTATAGCCCATGTGTTATCTTTCCATTTTCTAATGTCTCTTCAAAGATTTCAAGTTTTCATTATAGAGATCCTTCACTTCTTTGGTTAGGTTTATTTCTAGATAATTCATTTTCTTTAATGCTATTGTGAATAGGAATGTGTCTGTGATCTCATCCTCTGTGTACTGGCTGCTGGTATATATTGATGTTTGCAAATTGATTCTGTATTCTGTTACATTGCTGAAATTGGTGATCATTTCTGGAAGTACTTTAAGTAGAATTTTTGAGATCTCTTTTATATAATATTATATCATATGCAAATAAAATAGTTTGATTTCTCTTTTCCTACTTGTATTTCTATAATTACCTTCTTTTGCTTTATAACTCTAGCTAGTGCTTCAGGCACAATATTGAGATAGTGGGAATAGTGGACAGTCCTTTCCCATTCCTGATTTCAGTGGGACTATATCAAGCCTTTTACATCTAGGACTATGTTGGCTATGGGTTATACACATGTAACTTTTATTACTGGGTGCTGTTCACCCTAGTTCTGCTTTCTCTAGAACTTTCATCATGAGGGGATGTTCAATTTTGGCATAGGCTTTTTCTGTATCTGTTGTGATAATCATTTGGCTTTTGTCTTTTAAATTCAATTATGTAGTTTATTACATTTATTGACTGGTGTATTTTGAATTCAGGGATAAAGCCAACTTGGTCATGGTGGATAATTTTGTTTTATGTATATGTCTTTATTCATTCAGTGTACAAGTATTTTATTGAGGATTTTGCTTCTGTGTTCATTAGGGATGTTGGCCTGTAGTTTTCTCATATTTTTATCTAGTTTTGGTATTAGAGTGAGACTGGCTTCATGGAAGGAGTTTGGGAGTGCTACTTCCATTTCTATTGTTTTCTTGACCAATTTAAGAATTATAAGAATGACTTGTAGAGATTCTTAGAAAGTTTCATAGTATTCTACTGTGACTCAATCTTGGAAGGTCCTCCCTTTTTTACTACTGTTTCAATCTCCCCATTTATTATGATTAAGAAAGCCCAAAGTATCAGGAAAAGCATTCTTCAGTTCTGGCCAATATCCAAAAGAATGAAACAGAATAAAAGAAAATGGAAAAGTTGGGTTCAGAAAGGTGGATAAACTCTGCTGAATGTTGTGGTTACTTGACTTGTAGGGACTGCTCTAGCATGTGGGGATTGTGGGTAAGAAAAGTACAGCATCTCATGAAAACAATTTTCTGTGTAATGTATTAGGATGGTTTAAGGCGAAGCTGTCTTTGTAGGGGTGGTCTGTGTGAGGTGACTGACTTGACACACCTGGAACACTAGGTCTCCACTTGGGACAGAGTCTATTCTCCTGGCCATGAGTTTTCCTTTAATGGGTCTTTATTGCCACTATAACAAAATGTCTTTAATATTTTATTTTATATGTATTAGTGGAGAAAAGCAAATAAACATCCTGCTTTGGTATAACTTATTTTGGTATAACTTGATTTCAGTATGACTTGAAAGAGCAGTTGTGACATAAAAGTTTGTAGCTTTTAACGGCAAACCTTAATACTTGTAATTGTCCCAAATACTTGTTTATATTAAAGCATGTAAAAATTTCATTTATGTGACATTTTGATATAATATGCTTTTGATAATGCAATGGGTAATGGTGATACAATGTGATGATTAATTTTTTAAGTAGAGGGTCATTTGGGAAGAGAGAACTTCAATTGAGGAAATGCCTCCATCACACTGGCCTTCTAGGTGAACCTACAGGCAGTTTTGTGGTTAATGATTGATGTGGGAGGGCCCAGGCCACCTGGGCAGGTAGTCCTGGTTTATATAAGGAAGGAGGTAGAGCAAGCCAATACAAATCATCCCTCCCTGGTCTCTCTTTTACTTCCTGTCTCCAGGTTCCTGCTCTGCTCCAGGTCCTGCTCTGTTTTCTCTCTGTGGTGGACTGTACCCTGGGACATGTAAGCCAAATAAACGCCTTCCTCTCTGTGATGGTTTGAATGATAATGATCTCCATAGGCCCATAAATTTGAATGTTTGGTTCCCAGCTAGAAGACTATTTAGGAAAGATTAAGAGCTATGGCCTTATTGGAGAAGGAAGGTGTATCACTAGAAATGGGTTTTGAGGTTTCAAAGGTCCACACAAGACCCAGCATCTTTCTCTGATTCCAATTTTCAGACGTTCATTCTAGAGATACTGTCCTTAGGGAGACAAGTTAATAGTAAAGAACTAAGGTTGTTTGCTTTCTAAGATCATGCATAGCTATCCACCATCAATAGACTATCCGAACAGTAAAAAACTGTGCTTTAAGACATTTTTACCTAAGTAGGAGTCCCCCAGCTGGTAAAACTTCTGAGCATCCTTTTGAGCACCCATTTTCTTGAAGAAAGAAAGTGAAGTGTCTTTGCTTCCCCCCTCCATGTATAAAACTTTCTTTTCTTCCCATTTATTCTCACCAGAACATATTCGTTGACTGCTCACTATGTACAGAGTGTGCAAATGAAAATGGATCCTAGTATTAGCAACAGGAATTGCAGGAACAAATGAGATGATAAATGAAAAACATTGCAAAGTGTAACCAAACAAATTTGAATTGAAAATGGGAACTCTGGGGGAAATTTTTCATGAAGATGACAGCAAGGGAATTTTTTTTTCTATTAACAATTTTTGAAGTTCAAAGAAACAGGGGAAATAAAATTGCATTTTGAGTGTATTTTGATGATAGAAGGAAAAATACTACGCAAACAGGAGAGGGCAAATATGATACCTTTCGCTAGAATAAATAATCCAAAAAGGGAAAATTGAGGGCCTAGCTTTGATGAGATTTAAAGTAGACACAATAATATCACCTAGTATAGGTTGAACCACTGGCAATGTGATTTAAAAACTTCATTGAGAAACTGGTTCTTGGATTTTCCCAATAGAAACTGGGAATCATTTGTCCTAACAGAATTATTCTTAAATACTTCGTTTGTCCTGATTTATTTGAGATTACATTGTGTGCCATATATGAATGTAAGACAAAGATTTAAATTACATAGAACAAACTGAGAATGAAGAACCAAAGTCTCAAGAAAATCCATGTAATCCTGGAATCCAAGAAAATCCATGTAATCATGGAAACGTGCAGGAACTTGACTGGACCAGAGGGTGTGGTCTAAGGTGACAGACTGGGGATTCAAAAGTCACATTTATTGCTGTAAATATTCAATAGTGGTTGTGAAAGTGTTTCACTTTTTTTTTTTAAATTCCCAACAGCAAAATATTTTCTAGCATTTACAAGCCCTTCAAGTTGTTAGTCAGGAGAATCAAAGAGACTCCCAGAATAATATAAGTTTTTACCACTGCCTTTAGTTGCTTCCCAGAACTTCAAAATAAAACTCCACTGCCAAGGACACTACCTACTTTAGACAGAAGACTTGGAGGAATCAGGCTACAGTTGATCTGGAAGCCTCTTCCCTGAGCACTAGATTTCATACTATCCAAAGGTACTGTGCAAACTGCAAAGCAAAAGAAAGGCAATCAGTAAGCCTATCCAACTGTAATGCCTGTGAGCCTCAACAATGACCAACATGGCAAGATATACCCCATGGTGCAATGGTGGCACTTACATATTGGAGGCAATAAACAACCATCTCATAGGACTTAAGGCCCCATTCAATAGGAGGGAATTCATGCCTTATGTGGTAAGCTTAGCCAGTTACTCATGGCTGGTGAGGTCATGGACTCTAGAGAAAAATGTATGACTGTCACCTTCTTAAGCCAGAATAATGTCTCACTGTCTTCTAAATGCTTACCCTTATACTCACAGAGACGTTTAGCTCTCACCTCTCTTCAAAGAAGCTTCTTTTGTTAGCAGATAGAGGTTGTTACAGAAAGCCACCATTGGTCAAAGTGCAGAGAACAGCTAACTGTGGGGCGCCTTTCCCCACTTGGAACAACTCAACTTAAGCCTTGTACTTAAGGCTCAGAAAAACCACAGAAGAGGGGTGAAGAGGTTTTTAAGAGCTGGAGGACCTGGACATTTGCTGTGAGACAGTGCTTTCTAGACATGATAAGGAAGACACACCCATGAACTCTCAAAAATATGATCTCCTAAACAATACCTGCTGTCTTAGTTAGGGTTTCTATTGCTGTGAGGAAACACCATGACCAAAAAAGCAAGTTGGGGAGGAAAGGGTTTATTAAGCTTACACTTCAGCATTGCTGTTCATCACTGAAGGAAGTCAGGACAGGAACTCAAACACTGCAAGATCCCAGAAGCAGGAGCTGATGCAGAGGCCATGGAGGAGTACTGCTTACTGGCTTGCTTCCCATGGCTTTTTTCAGCCTGCTTTCTTACAGAACCCAGGACCAGCAACCCAGGGATGGCACCACCCACCATGGGCTGGGCCCTCCTCCATTAATCACTAAATGAGAAAATGCCTTACAGCTGGATCTCAAAGAGGCATTTCCTCATCTGAGACTCCTTCCTCTGATGACTCTAGCTTGTGTCAAGCTGATACATAAAACCAGCCAGTACACCTGCTTAATAACAATACCAGTTGACATGCCAGTGTGGAATGAGGAAATCTCAGGCGTTCTCACCTGAGATGAAGAGCTACAGGAAATCAATGTTTGCTGAGAGATGGAGAATTGATTTGCTCTAAGAACAAGCCCCCTGAAAGGTTTTTCAATTTGAAGTGGTCAGACCTAAACGTATGTGTATATGAGCAGCACTAAATGGACATAGTAGGTCTGTGTATGTGTTATAAGAATTATTAGAGAAAAGAAGGACATGAATTTCAGAGAAAGATAGTGGGGGTGGACATGAGAGGAGTTGGAAGAGGGAGAAGGAAGACCGGAAATAATGCACATACAATTTTCATATATGAAATCCTCAAAACAAAATTGTCCATAAAGATTTTGAAAACTGTATTTAAGGCATAAAGCACATAAAGTAAAACATACAAGCCTTGAAGGCATATAGCTTCAAAACCACCTTAATCATGTTCATACTGTGTTTCCATTCACCCATCAGTATTGAGACATTTCAGTAACCCCAGAGGTTCTCCAGAGCCCCTTCCTGTCTACTCCTGTCTACTGAGAAATAGCCCCACTCTGGCATCTATCAATATGGGTTATTTTTGCTGATGGCTTTTATTTATTTATTTATATTAAGAAATTTTTTATTCATTTTACATACCAATCAAAGATCACCCTCTTTCCTCCTCCAGCCCCTCCAACCTCCCCTCCCAACCCACTCCCCCATTTCCACCTACAAGAAGGTAAGGCCTCCCATGGGGAGGTACATTTAGTAAAGGCAAGTCCAAGCCCTTCCCCCTGCCTCAAGGCTGTGTGAGGTGTCCCTTCATAGGTAGTGGGCTCCAAAAAGTCTACACCAGAGATGGATTCTGATCCAACTGTCGGGGCCCCTTAAGCAGATCAAGTTATACAACTGTCTCTCTATGCAGAGGGCCTAGCCCAGTCCCATGCAGGCTCCACAGCTGTTGATCCGAATTTCATGAGTTCCCACTAGTTTGGTTTGGTCATCTCTGCAGGTTTCCCCATCGTGATCTTAATGCCCTTGTTAATAGATTCCCTCTTCTCTCTCTTGGACTAGATTCTTGGATCTTTGCCTGGTGTTTGGCTGTGGATCTCTGTATCTGCTTCCATCAGTTGCTGGAGAAAACCTCTATGATGACAGTTAGGGTATTCCCTGATCTGATCACTGGGGTAAGCCAGTTAAGTTCAGGTACCCTGTCCACTATTTCTAGTACTCTAAGCTGGGGTCATCCTTGGGGATTCCTGGGAATTTCCCTAGCACTCAGTTTCTCTCTATCCCCATGATGTCTCCCTTTATCATGATACCTCTTTCATTGCTCTCCCACTCCATCCCTGTTCTAGCCCGACCATCCCATTCCCTTATGTTTTCATCCCCTAACCCCTACCCTCCATTGCCCACCCCTCATCCTCAGTTTAATAATGGAGATCTCATCTATTTCCCCTTCCCAGGATGATCCATGCATCCCTCTTTGGGTCTTCTTGATAGCTAGCTTCTCTGGAGTTGTGGGTTGTAGTCTGGTTATCCTTTGTTTTAGTATCCATTTATGAGTGAGTACATACCAGGTTTGTCCTAAGTCTAGGTTACCTCACTCAGGATGATATTTTCTAGTTCCATCCATTTGCCTGCAAATTTCATGATGTCATTGTTTTTCTCTCCTGAGTAGTCCTCCATTATGCATATGTACCACATTTTCTTAATCCATTCTTCAGCTGAGGGGGATCTAGACTGTTACCAGGTTCTGGCTATTATGAATAATGCTGCTATGAACATAGTTGAACATGTGTCCTTGTGAAATGATTGAGCATTCCTTGGTTATATACCCAAGAGTGGTATAGCTGGGTCTTGAGGAAGATTGATTCCCAATTTTCTGAGAAACCACCATAGCAAATTCCAAAGTGGCTGTATATAGTTTGCACTCCCACCAACAGAGGAGGAGTGTTCCCCTTGCTTCACATCCTCTCCAACCTTTTTGTGATCTTAACCATTCTGACAGGTGTAAGATGGTATCTCAGAGTCGTTCTGATGTGCATTTCCCTGATGACTAAGGATGTTGAGCAATTCCTTAAATGTCTTTCAGCCATTTGAGATTCTTCTGTTGAGAATTCTCTCTCTAGCTATGTAGCCCATTTTTTTAAAAATTGGATTGTTTGTTATTTTGATGTCTAGTTTCTTGAGTTCTTTATATATATTTGAAGATCAGCTCTTTGTCAGATGTGGGGTTGGTGAAGATCTTTTACCATTCTGTAGGCTGTTGTTTTGTCTTATTTACTGTGTCCTTTGCCTTACAGAAGCTTCTCAGTTTCAGGAGGTCCCATTTATTAATTGTTGCTCTCAGTATCTATGCTATTGGTGTTATATTTAGGAAGTGATTTCCTATCCAATGCATTCAAGACTACTTCCTACTTTCTCTTCTATCAGGTTTAGTGTAACTGGTTTTATATTGAGGTCTTTGATCCACTTGGACTTGAGTTTTGTGCATGGCGATAGGTAGGGATCAATTTGCAATTTTCTACATGCTGATATCTAGTTATGCCAGCATCATTTGTTGAAGGTGTTTTCTTTTTTCCATTGTACAGTTTTGGCTTCTTTGTCAAAAATCAGGTGTTCATAGGTGTATGGGTTAATGTCAGGGTCTTCAATTCGATTCCATTGGTCCATATCAGTTTTTATGCCAACACCAAGCTGTTTTTATTACTATAGCTCTGTAGTAGAGCTTGAGGTCAGGGATAGTGATGCCTCCAGAGGCGGCTTTATTGTACAGGATTGTTTTAGCTATCTTGGGGTTTTAAAGATATTAAGTATTGTCCTTTTTACGTCTGTGAAGAATTGTGTTGGTATTTTGATGGGGATTGCATTGAATCTGTAGATTGCTTTTGGTAAGGTTACCATTTTTACTATGTTAAAATGTTTAAAAAATAAGTTTATTCACCAACAATGATACATTTTAGAATTATATAGGGAGAAAGACCTATTCTTTAAAAAATCACTTTTGCTTATTAAAAAAGGATATGTGTATATTTGTGTGTGTATATATATATATATATATATATATATATATATATACACACATACAGAGATCAGAGGACAAATTGTTAAAATTGTTCTTTCCATGTGAGTTCTAGGACTGAAACTCAGGTCTCAAGCTTGTCAGCAAGTCTTGACCCTCTGATACATGTTGTTTAGACCATGTTTTAACCTATTCTTGAGCATGTCATATGAATTATATATCATATATACTATGTATTCTTTTATTACCTGTACCATTCCAGTGGTTTATTCTGTTTTGTTTATGATATAGGGTAGAATACACTTAGCTTTAATGGGTGCTATCAAGCTGTTCCCCAACATTGTGATAGTAACACATGCTCTCAACAGCAGCATATGAAATCCAGAGATTTCACAACTTTGGCAAGACATGGGATTGTCTGTCTAAACATTCCAGCACAAAGTTTAATGTTCATTAGTTATTTCTTTTATACCATGCATTATATAGTAAACATACCTCAGTAAATAAATTTCTCCCTTCCATTCAAATATCAGCATTCCCATACAGTGCCTACTCTTCCATAATGTTCCCTAAGTTTTGAATGGGGTAGGTTGATAGACATGTCCCATCTACATCTAAGCTCATTATTTAATCATTCATTAATAGTGTTGATATGAATAATTCATTCTTATTGCTGAGCAACATTGAATTGTATGAATAGTCTATTATCTTCCATTTGTCCCTTGTATGTTGGGAAACATTGGGTTTGCTTTAGCAGGATATCAGCTCAAAGCTGCTATGAACATTTTGACCACGTCTTTTAGTCAGCTCTAGCATTTCAGGGAGTATGTTGTCAATGGTGCAGCAGCTGAGTAGACATCATATTTATATTCAGTTGTACAGTAGTAAACCTATTAAGACAGTCTCAGCTTTCACAGGCTAGGATGTATAACTGTATTAGTCATTGTCAGTTCTTAACATTATCAGTGTAACATTCATCTTGGCCAGTGGTAATCAGGCTATGGGTTGCAATTTCTTTGGAGGTCAAACGACCCTTTCAAAGGGGTCACTTAAGACCATCAGAGTATTGTGGGAATTCGTTCCATTCAGCCAATGGCTTTGGGGTACAATCCTTAAGATGTGGCTTTGTCTGTATAAGTAACCCCTTAAGAGCTGACAGAAGGTAGTTGAGTGCTCTCTTGGATGGTGAGGACTGGATCAGTCGGCATGGAACACAAATTTATCTACTGTATGATTAAAAAAAGTAGCAAAATTACAGTTAGGAAGTATCAACAAAAATAATTCTATGGTTGGACATTGCCACATCATGAGGGATTGTATTAAAGAGTTGCAACATTACGAAGGTTGAGAACTACTGATCTTGGCTACACTAATGGTTTTACTGTGTCATCGCAAGTGGTTTCTTTTTTTCCCCTGTTGACTACTGTTGAACATTTATTTACATGTTCATTAGATATTTTTGGTGTGCTTTCTCATGATATAGCCACTCAAGAATTTTTTTTGTCAAACAATAACTGGGTTTATCCATTCAGAATGTCTTCCATTTTGTTACTTGTATTTTCAACCTTAATAGTTACCAGACATAATTCAGATTGTTTTTTTTTTGTTGTTGTTCTACAGGTTGTGTTTTCATGTACTAGTTAAGAAAACTTTTTGTCCCTGTGTCTGTCTGTGTCTTATCACTATGTCTATTGTATGATCTGTGTGTGAGTGCTGTCTGTCTGTGAGTGGTGTGACTGTGTGTCGCTAACAAAGAGCTTTGCTCTGTGCTTATTGAATGGCATAAAAATCACATAGGGGAAAGAATGGGGTACTGTACATAAAATTTAAGTTTTACAAGGGATTTAGTCACTGGTGCCAATTGATCCCAACTGACTCAGACAACAAACATCATTATTTATCAGCCTATATCCATAAACAATTGCTGTCAAACTTTATGGTAGATTTTAGAAAATTGCTTTCAATTTCTATGTTTCTGTCTTCAGCAAATGATACATACACATGCATTACTTTGGGTCAGAGGCATGGATGAGTACATAATTTAAGATTATAGTGATACATTAGCTTAGGTTGTAAAAATTGATTTCATGAGAATCTAGGCAAGTAAAGTTGATTGTTAAATTGTTCTGTTAATGGTATGTTAAAAAAAAAACAGACTTAGTAGACAGTAGGCTAGCAGTGTAAAGTCTAAGTGACCTCAAGGTGTATTATTAACTTTGGCTGTGAGGCTCAGCCAAAGTTCTAGCCTCTTAGAATGTAAGAGATATTATTAGAATATTACATTGTTCGAAGTCATCTCATTGGCCATTATTTGGTATTTTAAAAATTATTTCCTTCTACTGGAGGAGGATCTCAGTGACCGAGTACACCATCCCTAGCATTCATGAAACTCTAGATTCAATCTTCACCCTCTTGCTCGCCAATGTTTTTTGCTCTATATTTTATAGCTTTAAATGTAAATGTTTTAGACATGTGTTACATTTATTTTTCACTATAGTATCTTTTTTTCAAATACTCTTCAAATTTTATGCTCCAAAGTATAAACTTATTTGTGCTTATTATAAATATTATAATTTTGTTTTCCTTTCTCAGTTAATTTTTCTTGTGTGTAAAAGTACAACTAAGTTTTATATATTCCTTCCCATGAATTTTCTACTTACTTAACAATTCTAATCTATAATATATACCCTTCTTTTTAATGTTCCTAATCATTTCTTTCTCTTTTTTTTCCTTTCAACTTACTGCACTTCTGAGAACATCAAGTACAATATTGAACAGCAGGGCATTAGTGAATGACCTTGGTTATTACAGAACATGAACTTGGTTCCATGGGGTGCTGCGAAGAAGGTATATTCTTTTTTGTTAGGATGGAATGTTCTGTAGATATTGATTAAGTCCATTTGGGTCATAACATCAATTAAGTTCTTTATTTCTCTGTTAAGTTTCGATTTGGAAGATCTGTCGAATGGTGAAAGTGGGGTGTTGAAGTCTCCCACTATTAATGTGTGGGGTTTTATATGTGGTTTAAGCTTTAGTAATGTTTCTTTTACATACGTGGGTGCCCTTGTGTTTGGGGGGCATAAATGTTCAGAATTGAAAGTTCATCTTGGTGGACCTTTTCTGTGATGAGTATGTAATACCCTTCTTGATCTCTTTTGATTGATTTTAGTTTGAAGTCTATTTTGCTGGATATTTGAATGGCTATACCCGTTTGTTTCTTAAGACCGTTTGATTGGAAAGTCTTTTCCCAGCCTTTTATTCTTAGGTAGTGTCTATCTTTGAATTTGAGGTGTGTTTCTTGTATGCAGCAGAAAGATGGGTCCTGCTTTCGTATCCATTCTGTAAGCCTGTGTCTTTTTATAGGTGAATTAAGTCCATTGATATTAAGGGATATTAATGACCAGTGATTGTTCATTCCTGTTATTTTTTTGGTGGCAGTGTGTGTGTACTTCTCTTCCTTGGGGTTTACTGCTGCGGCTTTATCTATTGCCTGTGTTTTTGAGGGTGTATCTGACTTCCTTAGGTTGGAATTTTCCTTCTAGTGCTTTTTGTAGGGCTGGGTTTGTAGATACGTATTGCTTAAATCTGGCTTAGTCTTGGAATGTCTTGTTCACTCCGTCTATTATGATTGAAAGTTTTGCTGGGTATATTAGTCTAGGCTGGCATTCATGGTCTCTTAGTGTCTGCATTACATCTGTCCAGGTCCTTCTGGCTTTCAAAGTCTCCATTGAGAAATAGGGTGTTATTCTGATGGGTTTGCCTTTATAAGTCACTTGCCTTTTTCCTTTGCTGCTCTTAATATTCTTTCTTTATTCTGTACATTTAGTTGTTTAATTATTATGTGGCGAGGGGACTTTTTGGGGGGGTCTAGTCTGTTTGGTGTTATATAGGCTTCTTGTATCTTCACAGGCATTTCCTTCTTTAAGTTGGGAAAGTTTTCTTCTATGATCTTGTTGAATATATTTTCTGTGCCTTTGAGTTGGTATTCTTCTCCTTCTTCTATCCCTATAATTTGTAGGTTTGGTCTTTTCATGGTGTCCCAAATTTCTTGGACATTTTGGTTCATAACTTTGTTGGCTTTAGTGTTTTCTTTGACTGATGAATCTATTTCTTCTACTGTATCTTCAACGCCAGAGATCCTCTCTTTCATCTCTTGCATTCTGTTGGTTATACTTGCATCTGAAGTTCCCAATCGTTTACTCAGATTTTCTATTTCCAGCATTCCCTCTGTTTGTGTCTTCTTCATTTTTTCTATTTTCCTTTTCAGGTCTTGGACTGTTTCCTTCATTTGTTTCATTGCTTTTTCATGATTTTCTTTCAGTACTTTATTGTTTTCTTCCAGGACTTTATTATTTTCTTCTAATTTGTTTGCCCTTTCCTCTAGTTGTTTATAGCATTCTTCCCATTTTTTGTTTGTCTTTTCCTCTACACAAGCCTCTTCCTTCTTCATGATGTTATTCATAAGGCTATTTTCTTCTGCTTGGAGGAGGGCTAGGTTCTGGTGATGCTGTATTGCTCTTCATTTTGCTGTATGTACTTCTGCCTTGACGTCTGCCCATCTCCTTGTGGTTCGTTCTTGGTCTTATCAGCGCACTTGGTTCAGACAGAGCTGACAGATTTGGGAAGTCTCTCTCTCTTGTCCAGATGGGAGCTCTCTTGTCCAAATGGGAACTCCGGGGCAGGATTGGAGCTAGCTCTTGTCTAGACAGGAAGTCCGGGGCAGGATGGGAGCTCTTGTCCAGACAGCAAGTCTGGGGCAGGATGGGCACTCTTGTCCAGAAGGGAAGTCCAGGGTAGGATGGGAGCTCTCTCTGGTTTAGAAGGGAAGTTGGGGCAGGATGGGAGCTGGGGGCCAGTCTCTAAGTCTCCGGAAGTGGCTGGGGTCTTGGGCGGATGGGCGTGGGGGCAGGGCGTGGAGATTGCAGGGTCTGCCGGGGGTCTTGGAGAAGGGGATCCTTCCCGGTGGGGCTAGAAGGGAACCTGCCCGGTGGACAGAACTTGGGGCAAGTTGGACAGGTCTTCCCCGGAGTGGCTGGTGCCCAGGGATGAGGTCCGGGCTGAACCAGAACACTCACCTCTGGTCCAGAAGAGAAGTTGGGGCGAGATAAGAAGGAATTTATCTAGGAAGATACTGCTCAGTATGATGGTGCAAACAAAATCAGACAAACTCAGTGACAGAAATACATAGAGAAAAGGCTCATAGATATGCCCATATTGGGGATGGGCTTTGCTGGAGTTGTTGCAGGTTCAACTCTGGCTGGATGGTGGCTCATTTGTGAACTTATCACTAGAGTTTCTCATGCCAGATATTGAACAAATAAACTGACATACCAAGCCTGATTGCACATATGCTGGCCATTAGCTGTGCCAAAGTGCTCAGAGGCTCAATGCTTACAGGGCTTGGATAGCCAAAGAATAAACAGCTCCTGGAATTTAGATAGTACAAAGGGCTTCCCTTGACTTCTTGCAAAACTATCAAAAAGCTTTATGACTCCTAATGGAAGAACCAAAGTAGAAAGGCAAGAGACATGTAGTGATATAGATCTAGCATTAGACTGGTAGACATTGAAACCAAAGAAGCCAGTTCTGTGTGGACAAATCATCCTGGCATCATGGAAGAAGATGGCCTCAGTTTGGAACAGGAGCTGAAACTTGAGCCAGAATCATGGCTGGCCCTGCATTCACATCCTTGTGTGTGCTTCCTATTCCTCACTAGTGTAGATATCCCAAATTCCTGCCTGCTTTTGGTATTCTTGACAGTGATGCTGACAGTGCCATGCCCTGTGCAAAGTTTCTAGAGGGTAGCACTCTTCTGCAAGTCAAGTACCATGTTTACAAGAAGGAAGACATTAAATAGTGAATTTGGACTTCTGTATCATCCCATCTTTGAAATTTATTTAAAAATATTTCCCAGATGTCCTGGGTTTTATTATAAGACATTAGTATTCATAAATACAGTTACCTCTAAAGCACCAGCAAGTGGTTTGTACTGGTAAGAAGTTTAAGTGTCAGTAGGCATGGTGCTACATGCCTTTAATCCCAGCACTCGAGAGGCAGAGGCAGGCGGATCTCTGTGAGTTCCAGGCCAGCCAGATCTGCATAATGAATTCCAGGCCAGCCATGACTATGTAGAGAGATCCTGTCTCAATACCCGGCCTCCACACATTAAAGTTTAAATGTATTTGAAAATGAAGAACTCTCCACTCCCTGTCTCAGGCTCTATGCTTTCCATGTCTATAGGGTTACCTGACTCTTTAAGTAAGAATAATATAAAAAAAATTACCTCTTTGATTATAAGGACAAGATATGAAAGTGGAAGACTCCTGATGAAAAATAATCATGAAAAGATAACAACACACACACACACACACACACACACACACACACACACGCACATGCACACACACACAATTTGTACTTTCTATTATAATGTTTTGATAAGAAACTCATAGCTATAAAAATAAAGGTTGAATGAAAATATGGGGCTTGAGCTTTAAAAATTTAGATTCCTTTTGAAGTTCAGTCTACTTTTCTCTTATCAGCTACTGAAAGAACTATTGGTGGTTATGATTGGCTGTAAGGTTAAAAAGTTAATTAAAAATGTCTTAGGGGAATCCTTGCCTTGGAGGAGATGGGAATGGGGGGTGGGTTGGGGGAGGGTGGGGGTGGGTGGAGGGAGGACAGGGGAATCTGTGGCTGATATGTAAAATTAAATTAAATTATAAAATTTAAAAAAATATGAAAAAATAATATATTAAAGTCAATTTTGTTTTGATCAAAAAAATTTCTTAGTCTCTATACTCAGTTTAATTCGTATATACAAGCTTCCTTGATGTCTAGTTTTATATATATATATTCTCTGATTTAGGCAGTGAAAGCCATTAAATATAATCATAGATATACTTAGAAGTGAAAGATGAGTATTTATAGTGTTGTATACACTGATACTTACTATTCTACATAAAAACACATTAAGCTGATTAAATTGCATTAAATTTTAAAGCTAAAATCTTTATTCAAAAAAGAATCTTGTTTACATTGCAAAATATTGCTGACTTGGAAAATGCTCCATATTTAGGTTTTCTACAGCTAGCACTGATGATCTAATAATGATATAGAAATGTAACATTAATTAGAAGGTGTGTCACCAAAGGTTGGATTAGAAGTAGACACTTTGACATATTGCTCTTCGGATGAATGATGTGATTGTGGATAGCAAGGATGTGTTCAATTGCCTCTGTGGTTGAATGGATAGTGTTGTTGCCCTGTGAATCAGGATGGCTGTCAATCACTGTAACCATAGTGATTATGTGATTACCTGAAAAGGCTACAATGCTTGCTAAGCAAGTTCTCTGGGTACCAGTGTTCAAGAGCTTTTTATGAATGGCAAATATTCTTAACTACTCTTAAATATCCATGTGCTATTTTTATCTAGATCCAATAAACACAACTCTAATAAATAATTTGAAATGCCAAATGACTGTATGACAGATCCCAATGAGCCCCTGTGAACAGAGAAGCATCAACATGAAGTCTGCAAAAAAAAAACCTCCCTCATCAAAATGTCCAATCAGATCAAAATATCAGTAAATGACTAACATTTTATATAGAACATACTGTTTCAAGATTTTTTTTTAAAATAGGATGTTTTTCTTAATCCTTCATTCAAAGCTGCTAGCTAATATAACTCAATCAACCTTAACATATGCTTTGTAAGAAAATGTCATCTCAGCATGTGATACTCATTAATTTCATAAACACGGTTGAGCACCTACCATGTGGAACTCAAAGAAAATATCATGGCCAACATGGTCAGGGAGCTCAGATCACTTGGAGAGTCACAGAACACACACACACACACACACACACACACACACACACACACACACACACACACACGATAAAACAGGCAGGATTAGAGAGAGCTGAGAAGTGAAGATGAATTTTATAGGACATATGGTCAAAACACCTACTGCAGGACTATTTCAATTGTAATGTGAAGGAAAAGACACATTTGACAAGTTGACAGTTTGAAGAGTTCATAAAAGTCAAATGACTTAATAATAGTCCTGGCTGAAGCACTTATGATCTGTCAGTCTAGATCAAAATTCCCCTTCTGTTTTAGTTACTTTCCTACTGCTGTGAAGAAACACCATGACCAAGAATTTAATTATGGTTCAGAGGTTCGGTTGAGTCCATGACCACCATGGCAGGAAGCATGGCAGGCACAGTGTTAGAGCAGTAGCTAAGAATTTATATCTGACCCATAAGCAGAGAGATATTGGGCCTGATGAGGGCTTTTGAAACCTCAAAGTCAATCTCCAGTAACATGCCTCTTCAAACAAGCCACACCCCCTAATACTCCCTAAAATACTTCCATCAAGTAGAGACCAAGTACTCAAATATATGAGCCCAAGGGGGTCTGTAGCTTGAGTTTTCCTGCCTTGCCCACAGTCAGGACAAATCTCTGTCACCCGCCAGTCCCACAGCTGCTCAGACCCAACCAAGCAAACACAGAGACTTATATTGCTTACAAACTGTATGGCTGTGGCAGGCCTCCTGTTAACTGTTCCTATATCTTAAAGTAACGCATTTCTACAAATCTATACCTTGCCACGTGGCTCGTGGCTTACCAGCATCTTCACATGCTGCTTGTCCTGGCAGTGGCTGGCAGCGTCTCCTTCTGCCTTCCTATTCTTTTATTTCTCCTCTGTTAGTCCCGCCTATACTTCCTGCCTAGCCACGACCAATCAAGTTTTATTTATTGACCAATCAGAGCAACTTGACATACAGACCATCCCCCAGTACAGCCAAGTGCAGACCATCTCAGACACCTGCACTCAGGCCCATGGTCCTAATCATCCTCTATGCAAACCTGCTGGGTAACGCCACAAGGAACCCAAGAAGGGCTCCCACAGGACATACATTAACATCCCACAGCACTTCCCCTTTTCTTTTTTTTTTTTAAAAAGGAAGGTTTTAACTTTTACACATCTCCAAAGCCAGCTTGGTATATTTGGGAATTTGGGTGTAGCTTCTCTTACTACTTCCTGCTGGAGGGGGGCGCTGTATCTTATGGGGACACAAAGAATATTTAAGGATCATGGAGTAGTCCGTGAGGCTGTATCGTCTGAGCCAGTTGCCTTGAAACAATTCTGGATGTTGAATCATCTGGGCCATGGTGTCATCAGAGACCTTTCAGGTGGTCTTGGCTGGTCAAACCTGATGTATCTTAATCTGGAACATTCTCATTCAAACCACCACATTCCATTCCCTGGCCACCATAAGCTTGTAGCCATATCATAATATAAACACACTTATTCCAACTTCAAAATTCCTTATGGTCTTTCACAGTCTCAACAGATTAAAAGTCAAAAGTGCAAGTTTTTTCTAAGACTCAAGGCAATCTCTTGACTGTAACCCCCTGTAAAATAAAAAAAAGCAGAGTATATGCTTCCAAGATACAATGGCACACATTATACATTGCCATTCCAAAAGGAAGAAAAGGGGGATAGTGAAGAAATACTGGATCAAAGCAAGATCACAACCCAGCAGGGCAAACTGCAAAATCCTGTAGCTCTATACATGATGCTAAAAGTCTTAGATGATTCTTCAGGTCTTGCACTCTTTCCAGCTTTGTTGTGTTGGACACACTTCTCTCTCTTGCGGTGGCCCACCCCATCTCTCCCCAGCAGATATCCCACAGCTGGCTCTGGCATCTTCAACATTTTAGGGTCAATAACACATTCTAGGCTTCACTTTTACATTTCCTGGTGTTATTTTTTTCCCTCAAACTGTACATCTTGCATTTGTTTTTGCCCAGCTTCCTCTTTTTCATTGTAGATCTACAGAAGAGTTATCACTGATAACCATATGACACAGTCAACACTAGACTGTCTTAAAATATACTTTGCCAGTGAGATTAGTCCAAACTCTTCAACTTAGCCTCAGGCAAATTCTTAGGCCAAGTATATAAAAAAAAAAAGGTACATTCTTTGCCAAATATCATAAGACTGATATTTTGTGATCTCTAGAGAAGTTGGTGATATTGTTTCCTTCTGGAATCTCCTGAGTTCAGCCCCCATAGTCCGTATAGCTCTCAGCTCTACTGTCTTCCAAGCTCCTACTAGAATGGCCCCTTAAACCCCACTGAAGGCATTCCTCCAAGCACTTTCCAAATCCAAAGTTCTAGAGTCTTCCATATATCTCCAAAGAATGGTGTGGTCAGGTCTGTCACAGCAACTTCTGTCTTAGTTACTCTTCTATTAGTGTGAAAAGATACTGTTACTAAGGCAACTTATAAAACAAATTTAGTCAGGGGCTTGCTTACAGTTCAGAGAATGAGTCCATGACCATCATGGAGGGGTACATGGAATAAAGGAATAATGCTGGACCAGTAGCTAAGAGTTTGCATCTGACCCAGAAACAGAGAGAAAGGGGGTGGGGGTGGGGACCAGGAGTCAGCTTTTAAATCGTTAAAGCCCACCCCAGTATACACTTCCTCTAATAAAGCCATAACCCCTAATCCTTCTTAAAGAGTCCATAAACATGCAAATATGTGAGCCTATGGAGGCCATTCTCATTTAAACCACAGCTTTCCATTAACCATAATATCCTATAACATCCTTGTTATTCCCTGATTTAAGGTTAAAGAATTACATCTCAAAAATGTGATGTATGTGTTAATGAAGGGCTGAGTTTGGATCAAACTAGCTAGCCTAGTGAGGCAGGCTGTCTCAACATTCTCAATAATTCTGACACAGGATGGTTAGGACACACTTGAGATGAGTCTGAAGTGGACTAGGGTATGCCAGCAGTCTTCAGTGCCCATTATGGCCAATTGTAAACTTCCCAATCTCCTAATACTAATTTGAAGCTCCAGAGATTGCAGTTCCTCATGTGCCAGGTTTCCAGTATAAATAATTTCTTGAATATATTTTTATATAAATATATATTTGTTTCTTGAATATATATATATTTCTTGAATATATTTTTATATAAACAAATAGTTCAGGATTTCAACTTACATACTGTTTTACTCATTAAAAAATAATGGTACCTGGATAAAACTTACAATTGCCATTTTTCTCCAAATTTATCCTCTTCCTCCTTGTTATCTTGGTATGATTTCTATCTATCTATCTATCTATCTATCTATCTATCTATCTATCTATCTATCTGTCTGTCTGTCTGTCTGTCTGTCTGTCTGTCTGTCTGTCTGTCTGTCTGTCTGTCTATCTACCTATCTATTGATGTATCATATCTATCTATCTATCTATCTATCTATCTATCTATCTATCTATCTATCTATCTATCTATCTATATTTATCTATCTATCAGTGTACTAAGTATGCCCTAGGTGATCTTTTTACATTTTAAAATACTCTAAACTTAAAGACTGACTGAGATTCAGCACTGTTTCCTATAGTATGTACTGTCTCTATAGTATGTATTTAACTTGGTTGATTATGAGTAAATTTACCTTTCTTTTTTTCCTTCTTTCTTTCTTTTTTTGTCCCCAAGTGAATCTTTGAAGAAAGAAAAAGTCTTGAACAATTAATAATGGTCCAGAGGCAGGACGATGAACCCAAAATAATGTTCCAGCTGGCTTGGGCTGTGTTTGTTTAAAAAGGAATGCTCTGCTTTAGAAATGTCCGCTATGTAACCATTAATTTGAACATATATTTAGGGTGGTAGTATTTAGTAGTTGGTACTGTCACATGACTGCAGACTTTACTCATGAAGAGGTGTAAACGAAGCCAAGAAGAAATGCGAAACTGAACTCAAGTAGAAGTTCAAGGGCAACTGATGACATTCACCTAGTAAAAACTGTTTCTACCCTTATCCTTGCATGTGAGAAAAGACAGTAGATATAAGTAGTAAGATCGAATAATAATAATAATATATATTTGTATATTAGCATATTATATATTATAATATTTATATATAATGAATAATAAAGAGGCAATATGAAAATAATGATGATGATGATGATAATAATAATAATAATAAATGGCTTTAGTCCTAATGGCCAGTATGATGATGACAAGGGACCTGCATACTGTTTTGCATTCCATCTCAAGTGACAAACCTTGTATTGGATGCTCTGGGTTTCAATTTTCTCTTCCAATTGAAGCTCCACTCTGATACCTATAGAGGCTGTTTGCTCAGTTTGTTGGCCTCCTGCATCATGTAACAGTCTTTTTCCTTACAGCTGTTCTATTGGTATCTCAGCAAAGCAGCTTCTCAGAATTCCCCTGTTTTCCCTACCTCAAGGTTTCATATCTGCCTTTCATCTCCTTTGAGTTTTTTCATTATTTCCAAAAGAGCAGGCTGTAACAGGAATAAGCTGTAACAGGAGCAGCCCAGAGTTGCTTCTGAGGTGAGGGTACCAGAAAGGTGTGGCTTTCATGTCAGATGTTCTTTCTTCTTCTCTTATGCTGAGGGAAATTGTATCTATTTGCTAGAGCCACTATAACAAAACCCTGCAGTCTGTGCCATTTAAACATCAAGGTTGTACTGTATTTCACACTAGAGTAAGGTACGTCAGGGTTGTCCTGACCTGAAAACAGTCTTCTTGGCTTGCAGACAGGCCACTCTTACTTCCTCATGACAAGGTTGTCCCTCTGTGGATGCATATCCGTGTCTCCACATCCAAGTTCCCTCTTCTTAAAGGGATAGTTTAGATGGGAAAGAGTCCACCTAACAAACTTATTTAAATCTGTTTACTTCTTTAAGGGCACCATTTACAATGCAGTTACATTTTGAGGTGGGTCTAGGGAACAAACATGAATCTGGCAGGGACCTAGTGAAGCCCCGTAACAAGGCCCATGTGACAAGAAACTGAGAGATCCTCAGTTGGCAAGGAATTCAAGTCTTCAGCCCAGCAGCCTGTAAGACAGTGAGTCCTGTCAATAGCTAAGTGAGCAAGCTTCAAGGAGGCTCATCCCAGGAGAACTTGAGAGATCACAAAGCCTTGGAAGCATTCTGGCTATCCTCTCAAAAGTGAACTTAAGCTGGAAGTAACAATTTGGTCAGTCCTAGTACCAGCAAAGGCCAACAACATGTGTGAGGAGATGATTCTTCAGTGTTCTAAGTTTGGGGACAACTGGTTTTCCAATCAGAGAAAATGAGGACAGAGTCTTTTATATCTTAGCACATGAGTATGCTTGCTCGGTGACTTTATGTTGGAAATGGAAGAAAGCAGCTTGTCCAGTCATGAGGAGGTGGCACTGAGCCACATGACATGTGCCCTGGAGCTCTCTCACTGCTGTTACAGAGTAAGATTGGGGCTCACAGCAAACAGATTCCACCATCCAAAAATCTGCATCCGGTTGATGGTTTGTCCCTTTGCCTTTGAATCCTACCCGTCTTTCCTTGTTGGGTGAGACCTTAGTAAAAACTGGGGAACTCTCAGAGCAATTCTGGCTTTCCAGAGAGTTCCCCAAGAGAGCTGCCCCTCCCTTCCCTTTGGTACACCCCACTCCCTTTAGGATCCAGTCTTCATCTTCTTACCGGGTGCAGATGCACAGGCTTTAAAGGGGAATGCAGAAGCACATCCCTTTGGAAAGATGCCTTTTCCCACTGCTGTCCTCAGAATGAGAGATCCAACTCTGATCACAGTCAAGGTCAGAGATGCTCTGCAGGAGCCCCACTATGCCTTGCTGGCTATTGCTTTTTTTAATGAGTGTCTTCTGGTTTCGACTGCCTCCCTCATCTTGGCAGTTCTATCCTTTCTCTGGTTCAGTTATTGCTCCCCCTTCTCCTCACCTACAATACTCTGTCCACTCTACCATCCACTGTTCAGCACTGAGAAAATCTGAAGACCTCACGAATAGCAGTGTTGAGTTTCTAGTTGTTCCCTGCATCTTGTGAGTCTGTTGTGACAAGGTAGCTCTGGACCATCTATGACCTGTGCACACTTAGCTGAAATACATGTTTCTCTTATATCTGTTACTTTTACTTCCAAAGGTCCTGAGGCTTAAGGAAGACAGTGGACATGTTTTGTTCTTAAGTTTGATTTCTAGTTCCTGAAATATATTCAAGCCAAACATATTCATTTTGTCAATTATTATGTCCATAAACTTACTATTTAATCTTTATGCATCCTCTATATTTCTCTCCTTCTATAGCTTGCATTGCAAATAAATTCTTTTACTATTATGATTAACCTACAATAATTTAACCCCAGAACTCAGGAGGCTAGGGCAAAGGGATTGAGTCAAGGGCCAGCCTGGGCTATATAGTAGAGACTCTGTCCCAACAACAACAACAAAACAACAACAACAACAACAAAAACAGTCAAATAAACAATGACTACATTTTGTCTTTGATTTACTTTTTGTCCTTATTTATTCTCAGAGGTTGGTTACAAAGCACCCTATGCAAGCTGTGGTCTCCACTGAGCCAGACTTGTCTGTGTCTGCTGTTTACCCTCGTCCTGTGGTAATATCACTAAAACTAAGCTTTTGGTTCCCATGGTGCTCCCTTTGAACTTAACAGTGCTCCCTCTCCCCTGCGCTGTACTGGGCTCTGACCTGTCAGGGATTTGTCCTCTTCAGTCTTCAGTATATATCGGACATTATTAGAACATGTTTCCTTTTCCTTTTCCCCCTCTGGTCTGCACTTCTTTTAGAGGGGACAGTGACATTCCAGAGCTTTTTCAGGGCCTCCTTTCTCTATGTTGAGTATGTTATTTATTCATATTTTCATTAATATTAATGAAGAAAGAAGAAGACTTACACTTGACAAATTTGGAAAGTTGAAACGGAGTTTCTGTCATTCATGCTGGTCCAATCTAGACAGGTAGTTCTTTACAGTAATGATTAAGGGAGGAGTGTAAACGGGACAATCTTCTGCCCCTGCAATATGACTCATGGGCCCAAAGTATTTATAGATACTGCTCTGTGCATCTAAATTCAGATGTCCTTGTGAAGTCAGCTTCCGATACAAATTGAAGGAGCAACACATCTTTTTTAATGGCAATATTCATTACCCGTGTTCAAAATTCATAAGTTTGGGGTACAAAATTTAAGATATTTTGAAAAAAGATTTAATTTTAAAATATTCCAGATGACAAATGGTCCTTTCCTGGACGTTTTCAGTGTTCCAATTTTTCCAGGAATGCAGTAGCATGCTTTTCTTGTTGAAGTACTTTAATCAGTCACTCTAAACATTCCTTCAGAGAAGAGGCTGCATTTTTGTATATCGACCCAGGTCAGAAATAAAATGCCCACCATTTTCTTCAAATACATTTTGGATGCTGAAATATTTTAGCTTATTAACCATGAAGCATTAACAAAATCAACAGGATCCTCATTAGTTGCATAGTCTGCTGTACAGTTTGAGAAATCTTACTTTATTTTAAAAGAAAAATGTGCAGCTAAAAGCCACTGAGTTGGTTTCCTGGTAATTAGGACACTAATTAATCATCTTTAACGATTTGTTTGTTTGGTTTGGGCTCTTGTTATGCTTTCTTTCTTTTTAACCTTTAATCACACACACACACACACACACACACACACACACACACACACACACACACACACACACACACACTGGATCTCAAGAACACCGTATCTGGCATATAGTTGGGTCTAGATGGAAGGCAGGGTGTCACCATGGCAAAACTAACAGGTGTCACAACAAAGATACACATAATCACAAAATGCAAAAACCATAACCACTAACACACTTGGGCTCATGGCTACTCGGGAGCATTTTGAGATGTACCATTTGTTAGGGAGAAGACAGCCAGATTCTTGGAATGGCAGAGTAACTTTCAGCATACCCACCTCAATCAGTACATGTGGCATCTTCCTTGCACCCATAGCTTTCTGTTGGCTCTTTGGGTGCCTCATCCAGGCTTAAGGCCTCACTGCCTCCTCAAGCACTCTCTATTCCATTTTGGGGATCGTTTGTACCATGAAGTCAGGGTCTAGCTCTATAGGGATTGTTTGTGGCTCTCAGTGCCCTGATGGCATAGCAGGAAGCTGTGTGACTCCATGCCTCTCACAGTCAGCTGAGGAGGTTGTGGGTGAGCGTTCTTGTGTTGCCAGACTATATAGCTCCTAGGGCTGGAATGGGAAAGTCTTTTGATACTTTGATATTCAGTTAACGTATATAGAAATACTACAGTGCCCACATATTAATTAGGGTTATTATAGTTATGGTAGAAATTTAAATGGAATAAAATTGTAGAACTAGAAAAGGAGAGAAAACGGAAACCAGTGTGCCCTCATCCCGAGTAATAGCAATCCTTTTTAGAATGTTTCCTGTAAGTAGGCTTTAGTGGGCTGTATCCAAGTCCAGTCAAGGCGGCAATTCTACTCCATAGTATTTACCTCAGCAAAATGAAAAGCAATCCATAGATCATGTTTGTGGACAGGAAAATGGGCAAAAATTATAGTATGGCCACATAACAGCACAATACCTAGCAATATAAAGCAAGCAAAGGGACCAACCACTGGCACATAGAAATACTTAATGGGATACCCATATTATGTCAAGCAAGAGAAGTGAGACGACAAAAATACTTTATTATTTTTAAAATGTGCTCATAGTCTACATGATTCTGTTCCCTTTAGTAACCATAGAAATTATGCCCAGAAGGAAGTACTCACATGTGTGTCAAATGGGGAGAAATTTGGAGGCTGTCCATTAATTATAAAGCAACCTGCCATGCTATGAGAGTTTCAAACGGTGAGGATAGGATGCAGCCTCCTTCAGCAGAGAGCACCCAGGGACAGCAAGCATCAGAGAAATAAATGAAGGCTTCCGACTTTACAGAATTGGACTGTGCCAGCCAGCTGCATGCTAGAGCAATACAGGAGGATGTTTCTCATCTGTCACATTGACCTTAGCTTTGTGAGACTGACTCTAGCTGTGCCAAACTGAGAATTAAAGCTAAGATAATAAGTGTGCATTCTTTTAAGCCATTAAGTTTGTCATTAAAAAGCAATAGAAGAAGAAAATGAAGTCTTTTAGGCAGTATTATTTAAAACGAATATGTTGTCTTGTGCATAAAAAAATATGTCCATACCTGCAAGCATCTACATTGAGCAGTCTGGTTACTTGGTTACTGAATTGGATTTGCTGTGCTATGGGACAGTTCTTGCTAATTCACCACACTGAGATGATAGCATAAATTACAGCTAAATGGTTCACACTACAGGATACGGCGATCTAAGCTATATTAATGATGAAAATAGGGCATCAAGAAATGTAGAAGAAAGTAGCAGGATAGATTTACTGCTGATTTCTTTTTCATTCAACCATTCATATCACTATGGCATTCCCTAGAGAAAAGAGCATTCTTTGTTTCAGAGTATTACTTAAAATGTATATGAAGCTAAATGTAAACAACATTATTTAAAACAAAAGACTTCAAAGAAAAATTGCCAAGCCCCACAGCAGGCATCATGTGAAAGTACTCTCTGCTTGTGCATCAGGATGTAGCTCTCCAGCACCATACCTGCCTGCATGCTGCCCTGATCTTCTCCATGATGATAATGGACTCAGCCTCTGAAACTGTAAGCCAGCCCCCCATTAAATGCTCTCTTTTATAATATTGCCTTGGTCATGGTGTCCCTTCACAGCAATAGAATATTGCCTGAGACACTGGTGTTAGGTCAGAAGGAAAACCCCAAGCACTTCAAATGCTGTTTATCCAAACATCAAAAAGAATAAAATCCTGGCATGTACCCAAAATAGATGAACAAGATTCCAATACATTTAGTGAAAGTAATCTAGGCACAGCAAGAATCTCTTATTCTCTCTCATATATTCTAACAGGAAAAAAACAACAACAACAACAAAAAAGAAAAACAAACATTGACCTGAAAGCCCAGTCAAGACGGATCAGAGCTGGAAGGGTGTGAGGTGAGGGAAGAAGGGATGTTGCTGAGCCTGCATGATATGCTACCTTGAGTTTGCCCTTCCAGATAGTTCAATCCATTTCCTTTATATCTTCCTCACTCACCTTTCCAGGACATATACCAGAAATGACTTCTACCAGAAATGACTTCTAGACTAGTTCCAAGAACTGTTCACATCGCTCTCAGCATTCTGCCTGAACCCCACCCCAGTGGTTTGTCAAGGTCTGTATTCAGCACTCTAAGGCTTCCCCAGCCCAAAGCTTCAAGCTCTTCTACAATCTACTTACAAGTCAGTTCTAAAGACCTGCACACACATAGTTCATCTCATCACATCATCTTATTTCCTCCTTAGAATCAATATTCTGTCAGTCTTTTCTTCTTTTTTTTCTGTTTTTCATGCTTGTGACAAAATATCTGAGAGAAGCAACTTGAGGAAAGAAAGTATATTTTGGTTTATGATTAAAAGTGATAGAATCCACCTTGTCAGAAACATGAAGTGACAGATCTCGTTGTATCCACAGTCAGGAAGTGAAGGAAGATTCATGTTAGCCTCTAGTTTTAAGAAAAATGAGACAGAGAAGCAGACAGACTTGAGTCTAAGACTGCTCTATGGGAACAGGATTGGCCTAACATTTATGGGGCAGGGGTGAAGGTTGAGTGTAGCAGGAATCTTAGAAGGTCTTATTAATAAAATCAAACCTGAGGCCAGTTATTGGGGTGAACGCTGGAAGATCAGAGAAGCAGAACAAGCCACAGCTACCTCACCTCGCCAATTCCTCAGGTGATCCTGGATCACCTCAGACTGGATGCCTCTCAGCTGAACTGTTGCTCGAAAGCCTGAAGCTTAACCAGCTAAAAGCTTCTAGTTTCTGGTCTTCACACCTTATATACCTTTCTACTTTCTACCACCACTCCCTGCGATTAAAGGTTCACTTTCTGGGATTAAAGGTGTGTATCACCATGCTTGGCTGTATCCTTGAACATACAGAGATCCAGGTAGATCTCTGCCTCTGGAAAGCTAGGATTAAAGATGTGTGCTACCATTGCCTAACCTCTGTTTAATAGTGTGGCTGTTCTGTCTCTGACCCCAGATAAGTTTATTAGCATGCACAATATTTCGGGGAACACAATACCACCACAGTTGAGGGCACCTAGAAGGGCTGGGGGACATGTATATACACATAGACAGCTATCAGGAAGTTACAGCTGTGTGTGTGTGTGTGTGTGTGTGTGTGTGTGTGTGTGTGTGTGTGTGTGTGCATGGTTTGACTGGAAGCAAGGTGGGTAGTTTTTGATACCTGGGCATATTGTTTCTGCAAGTGGAGCAGAACAATCAGACTGGGGCTAAGACATTCTTTATGGCTAGGGGCTATTGCCTAATACAGCCTGACTCAATTCTTCATGACCCGAGTCTATTATCTACACTAGTCAGTTACTTTCTCAGTTTTTGCTGTCTGGACCCTAGTATATGGTGTGGTGCTGTCCACATTCAGGGTGGAGTTTTCTTTCCTGTTGAACTTCTCTAGAAATGTCCTCACAGGCACACAAAGCAGGATGTCTCCTAGGTTTTTCTAAGTCAATTCAAATTGACAATGAAGATCAACCATTGTACTTATACACTATCTGTATATACTAATTTTGTTTTTAAAATCTGGTCTAGTTGGCACAATATTCAGTTCTTAAATATAGAATAACTTAATACAAACACAATAGGATCTTATGCAGAGTAAACTGCAAAGAGAAAAGTAGAGACCACAGAAAGGTAGCATTTAAATGTCTCTCAACAATTATCAAAAACAATAATAGATAAATAACTTATCTTGAGTAGGCTGCTGAAAATTATCTTGGGTAAAACTGGCCTCTGGCCCAGCCATAATTCCTATAAGTTGCTGGGCTTAAGAGAGATCTAAAGAGCAAACAAATACCTCTAGTCTGTAAAAACTATACCTGTGAGAACAGGACTGTCAGCCAGCTTGTCCAAGGATAGGTGGCTTCCTGGAATTCCCGGGACTTGCTCTACAACTTCCTCGTCTTGTAAAATTTAAACTGTGGCTCATGCAGGAGATCAATCACAACGCTAACCGTGTGTTCCACTTCTGTAAACAAGCTTGCTTGTGTGCGATAACCCTAGATAAAAAAAGACACCTGTTTGCTAAGTTGAGCCCCCTTCTTGCATATTCGCAGGGTGTGTGCTTGCACGTGCCTTGTGGTTTTTGCCTTTATAAACTGCTAACTAACGTGGCTCAAGACTGCATCTTAAGATTCCCAACTCATTGGTGCGGTCCTGGTGCCAGTCTAAACAAAGCCTCATTTTTGTTGTTGTTAAATTTATTTGTGGTCAGACTGGTGAATCGATGAATGACCCCAGACCCATAACAATCTCATGAATTAAATAAAAAAAATTAAGATGACTCAGTTTTCTAAAATATATTCTTTCTTCATAATTTACCAATTACTAGAAGTAATTTTTATGTGAAGACTGTTACATGTTGAAGCTAGTCACTATTCTAAACTGTTGGGTCTACATGTTCTAATTTATAAGCTTATTGTAATAAAATAATTATTTTCATGGTATTTTTACATTTATTGTTTGATTGTGAGGGGTCTGGTTTTTAGAATTACATCCTCTGTGTCCCATACTCACTTGGAGTAAAAAAAAATAATGATCATAAAACTTACAAGCATTTGGAAGTCTCTGTTATTGTGATTTTTGTTCACTGAGGAAGAATTTTGCTTTTTTCTTTAAGACAATGAAGAATGTTATGCACTGCTTAGTAATATCATTGTAGCCTACCAACTGGCAATCACATATATTTTTAAATATACATTTATTTTTAAAATCATGTTATAAAAAGAAAAAGTACATTAGATCCAAGATATCAATTAAACCATTGCTTATGACAAAGATAAAGTTTGAAATTAAGTTATCTTAATATTAATTAAACTATAAATAATAACATATAGATATGAAAATATAAATAATTGTGATGCAGTCTGGGGGTCTTGATGGGGTTAGTTTTCCCTGCCAGTTAAAGAATTAAAAGGCAGGAAAAATCTTGAGCTCAACAGGCAACAGAGAAGAAATCTCGAAAACAGAGGAGTAATCTTGAACAAAGCAAACAAGAGCAGACAGGATTGACAGTCGAAGAAAGGCATTTATTGGGGATGAGGAAAGACATGCATGCAGCAGACGCACAGAGAAAACACCCTCTGCTGAAAAATCCAGTCTCTTCCCCTAATTTAGGGTTTGTCAGTTTGAAGAAAGATAGAACCATTGACTGGCCTACAACTGTTGTGTCACATGTCCTGATCAGGCCTTGAACTTTTGGAGCCAGTCCATCAACAGAAGGACTATTGGTGGGAGAAAAAATGTCTACAATGCCTTTGTATTGAACTGCCAAACTTTTGACTCAGGTAAGGAGGGTGAAGAAGAAGTTCACCATCTTGGAAATTCACTACTTTTATTACCTAGCCATTGCCCCTCTCCCTATCTGTCTGTCTAACAGGGAATCTAACTTCTAGTATCAACAGTATGTGTGGTATTTACACTTTGAAAACTGAACAAATTGTATGAGAATGAAAACTGGAAACAGCTACTTTCTATGATGAGTCTTTAAAAGTTCTGTATTTAATTCATTTTTACCTTCCAAGCCATATCTTTATACCATGAAAATGATGTGAGTATAATTTTGATTAATTTACACAATTTCAGAGGGTCAAATTAGTTCTATTTTGACAGGGCAGGGTGGTACAAATGTTCCTCCAACTTGAATTCTTGCTGAAGCCATTTCAGGTTTAACTAGAATTTGATCTCCTTGATGGAGAATCCCATGGAAAATTATCCAACTCTATTCTAGGAACCTGAGGTCAAGATGCCCTAGTTAACTTATCTTGGCTTCTGTTAAACTGTGTGCTTGTGCAAACCTCTGCCTGTAGCTAACCACTTACCTTAGCTTCTGTTAAATAGCTTGCTTAAGTGAATCCTCCCCCTCCACTCCCCTCCCCTCCCCTCAGCTGCTGAGCAAGACACCAGGATATGGTTTCTGCTTTCAGAAAACCTGTTCTCTGGATGCTTTGTGCTACACTTAGTTCAAATACCTGAGTGTAATAAAAGCCAATCAGAATTAAGACTTTCAATTTGCTATAAACTGAGTGGCAATCTCTGGTGGGCTCCCTGTAAAACTATGGAAAAGAAGTTTCATTCTGATTCCAGCTTTGAGACTTAGAGACTTGCAGGACTTAGGAATTAGGGCTATCCAGATGGTTCAACATATAAAAGTAGAGGGAGAGAGCCAGTTCCAAAGTTGTCCTCTGGTCTTCACATATAGGCTGTAGCATTTGCACCCACATACATATATTATACATATATTATGTGCATAGTGCATACACTAATAATAATAACTTAATCTTAAAAGTTTGTAAAACAATCAAATCATTAAAGATATCAGATCAATTCTTGTAAGTCTAATAAAGCACATTTATAAATGAAATAAATTACCTTGTCTTGAAAACTCTCTTACCTATACAAGTACTTAAATCATTTGATACCGAGTCAGGATAGAAAGACAGGGAATTATGAGGCCTTTGGGAGAAAAAAGGAGGCTCTGTTCCTCAGATCCAGTCTCTTTTTACCATAGAAAAAGGCAGAAGACTCACTAGTAAGGACCCAATACCCCTCCTCCAGGCAGTATGCATTTTACAAAAGCTATCTTGTCAAAGACAATAAATAAATTGTTCTCACTTAGAGCCAGAGAATACATTCCCAAAGATTCCATGATCAAGGACACCCAGGATGGTAGTTAGCTATGTTTGCCTAGAGAAAATAATGTGTAGCTATAATAGAAACAATACTCCTTCTTAGTGAGAAATCACTCTGCATACTTAGATGTGAAGGGAAAGCTCTTTAATAGTGTTTATCTTGCTCTTGGCTAATGCTAAAGGAAGAGTGAGCCTTGAACAGAAGGTATTCCTAGCTTACATACACTTCGGACATTGCACAAGTACAGTCACTCTTATATTTCTTTCAGGTCATAGCCCCAGATTACACTTTGAACAATTTAAACAGAGGCAGGAGACCCCAAGTCTGGCTGCTTAGGCAGATGGGAGATTTACACTGTAAAGAAATTATATACTGCTTGAATTATTTTAAGTATGCCAGTGTCATTTTTTTTTTTTATGAATAGTTGTTATTCAGGGTCATCTTGCCCACCTGGGAAGAATAGGACAGGAGACTTTATAGCAGACTAGAATTTAATGATGGTTGTGACCATGCTATTGGCCTTGAGCTGTCCATTAGATGTACGCTGCTGGGGATGCTGTGAATGTGTTGCTCTGATTAATTGATAAATAAAGTGCGGATTGGCTTGTAGCCAGGCAGGAAGTATAGTGTAGGTGAGATAAGGAGAGAGGAGAGTTCTGGGAAGTAGAAGGCTGAGTCAGGAGATGCTGCCAGTCACCACCACCATGAGAAGTAAGATATAAACGCAGAACTGGGAAAAGGTACCAAGCAACATGGCTAAACATAAATAATAATAAATATGGGTTAATTTAAGTGTAAGATCTAGCTAGCGAGAAGCCTAGGCCAAACAGTTTTAATTAATATAAGCTTCTGTATGTTTACTTGGATCTGAGCAGGACTGGAGAAAACTCCAGCTACAGTAAGCCTTTGGTATGGGAATGGGGTCTAATGGCTGGTCTAATGGTTAGCCAATGCTTTCTCCTCTGATCAACCCTGGTGAATAAACATTTGCATCCTAGCATCCTAAATTTCACTTATCTCTAACAGGTCTGGTTAGTACACTACTTACTGTTACTGCATTTTGAAGGCAGTGCTACTAAAACTAAATTCCATTTGTGTGACTTAATGTCTCCTAAGCAAATTTATTGGTAACACCTTTATAACATCAATTTTATTACATTGAGTTTCTTCTATTTCATAACCTTATATTCCCAGTATTCTCCTCCTTTTCCTAAAGCTTATCAGTATCTCTTATAAATCCACCCTATGTCTTTGTTTACTGGATAAAATTCTTTAACTTTTAACCCAGTTGCAAATTACACTCTTCAGGCAATGTTAGCAAGAGGGGCTTGGTTTCTTAGCAACCTTTGGAGATGACTTGAGAGCAAAAGAAATGTCATAGATACCCTTTTGACAGAGTCTAATTCAATTTTCTGTTAGAAAACCCAACGTTTGTCCTTTTTTGGTGTGCTTTACCTTCTCTTGAAGCATTTCTCTTTTTATTTATTTATTTATTTATTTATTTATTTATTTATTTATTTATTTATTTATTTATTTATTGAGACAGGTTTCTCTGTGTAGCTTTGGAGCCTATCCTGGAACTTTCTCTGTAGACCAGGCTGGCCTCCAACTCACAGAGATCTGCCTGCCTCTGCCTCCCGAGTGCTGGGGGGATTAAAGGCATGTGCAACTGCCTGTCTTTTTTTTTTTTGGTTGCACATCTCTTATTTTTAATAAATATGACTGCTTCATATTTGACTTGCTCTAAAGGGACTTCTTCCTGAAGGCCTCAGATCCTGGTTTTGCCTGGGTGGAGGCCTCTGATAATAACTCAGGCAGCTGGAGGTGTGTTGTGGAGCTATATTCCTATCTCTGGGGTGACAACACCTTACAAAGTAAAATGTTTTGAATCACTTGCAGAGTTTAATGTGAAATACATAAACTTGTAAGAATGAAACCATTCTCCAATTTTATCTCTCCAGAGCACATTCTTGGCAAGTCTTTTTATAAACTGATGACATGAACACTCCGTGGTACGGTTAGGGGGAAGATTTTTATTGTAGATAAAGGGAGAGAATAACCAGAGGCATCTGGAAGAGCAGATGAGAGCAGAGAGAGAAAGTAGATTAACCATGGACAGCAGACTGGAGCTGACCATGAGTGAAACAGAAGCAGAGTGGAGACTTAGAGAGAGAGAGAGAGAGAGAGAGAGAGAGAGACAGACAGACAGACAGACAGACAGACAGACAGAAACAGAGAGACAGAGACAGACACACATACAGAGACAGAAAGAGATGGATACTTAGAGAGAAAAAGATAGAGATAGAGAGAGACAGACAGACAGATACCCCCCCCCAACACACACACGGGGTGGGTTGGGGATGAGGAACAGAGAGACCAAGAAAGTGAGCATAGCCAAAACAGTAGGGTTATAATGAGTGTTGAGTGTTTAGAGTAAGGGGTTTTCAAAAGCAAAAACTGAGTCCTGGTATCTTGCTTTGCAGCTGCAGGAGGGGGTTTTGCACAAGCAAGTAGTTTAACAGAAGCCAAGCTAAGTTAGCTGGGGCATCTTGACCCTGGGTTCCTAAACTAAGAGTTGGATAAATTTCCGTGGGATTCTCCATGAAAAAGGTCAAATCTTAGTTAAATCTGAAATGTCCTCAGCAAGAATACAAGGTAGAGGAAGCTCTGCATGGTGCATCATCATTAACAATGTGTCTCACAGCAAACCGAGAGTCCAAGTTCTTCAGTGGGTTTCAACTCTTAGGAAGTTTTGAAGGAAAAGTTCATCTGGTTCAATTGTGACAAGGATCTAGTGATTAAATTCTGCTGACCACTTACTGTAGTTAGTCAGATCTTCCCAATCAGTGTAAACCAGTGGTTCTTAACCTTCCTAATGCTGTGACCCTTTAATAGATGCTTCTCATGTTGTGGTGACTCCCAATCATAAAATTATTTTGTTGTTACTTCATAACTGTAATTTTGCTACTGTCACGAGTCATAATGTAAATATCTAATATTTCCAATGGTCTTTGGCAACTCCCGTGACAAGGTCATTCGCCCCCCAAAGGGGTTGAGATCCACAGGTTGAGAACCACTGCTACAAAATAATTTCATTAGTGGCACAGCACTTTTAAAAAAGAAGTCTATTTAGTTGATAGGCTTGATCTGTTTGGGAGGCACCCAGGCAGTGGGACCAGGTCCTGTGCTCAGTGCATGAGCTGGCTGTTTGAAATCTGGGGCTTATGCAGGGACGCTTGGCTCAGCCTGGGAGGAGGGGACTGGACCTGCCTGGACTGAGTCTACCAGGTTGATCTCAATCCTCAGGGGAGTCTTTGCCCTGGGGGAGATGGGAATGGGGGGTGGGCTGGGGGGAAGGAGAGGGGGGCGGGAGGGGGGAGAACAAGGGAATCCGTGGCTGATATGTAGAATTAAATTATATTGTAAAATAAAATAAAATAATAAAAAAATTAAAAAAAGAAATTTTTCTAAGTTTACACAGAAAGAAAAAAAAAAGAAGTCTATTATCAAAAGGCTTGCACAGTAGTTGGCAACTGTGTGTTTTAGCAACAGATAATGTGCTTTTACAGTATTGATTAACTTAGCTCTCCAGGTTGGTGGAAGACAAAGAGAGCTAGTAGAAGCTGCCTTTGAGTGTGGACCAGGAGATCAGACCACCTTTAGAGTGAGACTTCTTTGGGCACGATGAGAAAGAAACTAAACTTAGATCTAGAGCACTCTCCCAGCTGAGCTACTGGGAAGGAAATCACACATAACATGCACCTGTTCATTATATCTCCCCCTTGGTGATTTTTTTTTTAAATTTCATTGTTACTTTTCTGCAAATGTTCTGTCAGAAAAATAGAAGTTTATGTCTTTCCAAAATGTCAGAGTTCCTTGACTAACAGTGAATTCACAAGCCAAGTCAGTTTTACTGTTTGCATTTTGGTACTTGGCCCTTGCAAATCTCACGTGGGTCTACTATTGTCATCTTAATTACTAATATTAATGCTTAGATCACATGTTATACCATAATTAAATATGTGTGTGGGTTACAGAATGGCAGAAAGAGGGTTAAAGAGGCCACAACAGAGTTCCAGGACTTCAAAAGGCCTGAGTCAGAGAGCTGAGACAGGTGTGAAGGTAGCTGACACACTGGTTAGATATTAATGAACCTCATTTTAGAACTGTGGAGGGACAGAGCGCCAAACTGGGGTGGAAGATCAGTTACAGATGGATGGATAGGCAGACAGACAGATGGGCAGATAGATGGGCAGACAAATGACAGCAATTCAAGTAGGTTGTGTCAACAGTGGGGACTGAGTTTTATCGAAGCCCCAAATAGCTCTTTGCTGTGGATCCCTGATGTGCATCACGGTTGTCAGATTACAGGTGCCATTATCACTGCATTCATATTCATAGATTTCTGACAGTTTTATTTTCATTTCATGTATTTCATGTAAACATTAAAATAACTCCAATGTTTTTTCTATAGCTAGCTATTCATGTATAGTTACATTTATACATCTGTAATAAGGTTAATATTATTCATTTGATCTTCAAAAGAATAAGCTACAACCATTGGTAGAGTAATTTTCACGAATCAACTATTTGAAACATGTCTTGCTTGACATAAGACAAACACCATTTAATTATTCATGCATTTCTGTGACTAAAACCAGCATCAAAACAAGAAAACTTAAGAGTAGAAAATGGGTAGAGGAAATTTAGAAAAGACTCATTTGCATTTGTTTGAAAGAAAATGTCTTGCTTTCTGCTACAGTAAGTACATGCAGCTTCTTTAGGTACATGTATTAAATTGTCACTTTTAACATCTGTTTGATACAAAATTAGTAACTGAAGCCAAAGACACTTGCTTCTTTAGCTGAACTGTGTGTTCTGTTTAATGTCATTAATGGGTACCTGTATGTCCTTTGGAGTAAATGGTAATTAATGGCAACCATTTGGTGAAAATTAGACATTTATAATCTTTTGCTGCCCCAAATTTCAGCATTTAATTTTTTAAATTTAAAATTTATCATATTTGTCTTTCTGAGTCTGGGTTACCTCAGTCTGGATGATTTTTTCTAGATCCATCCATTTGACTGCAAACCTCGTGATGTCATTGTTTCTCTCTGCTGAGTAGTATTCCATTGTGTATATGTGCCACAATTTATTTATCCATTCTTCAGTTGAAGGGCATCTAGGTTGTTTCCAGGTTTTGGCTATTACAAACAATGCTGATATGAACATAGCTGAGCAAGTGCTCTTGTGGTATAATTGAGCATTCCTTGGGTATATGCCCAATAGTGTTATAGCTGGATCTTGGGGGAGATTGATTCCCAATTTTCTAAAAAAGTGCCATATTGATTTCCAAAGTGGTTGTACAAGCTTGCATTCCCACCAGCAGTGGAGGAGAGTTCCCCTAGTTCCATATCCTCTCCAGCATAAAGTGTCTTCAGTGTTTTTGATCTTAGCCATTCTGACAGGCGTAAGGTGGTGTCTCAGAGTTGTTTTGATTTGCATTTCCCTGATGATTAGGGATGTTGAGCAATTCCTTAAATGTCTTTCAGTCATTTGAGTTTCCTCTGTTGAGAATTCTCTTTTTAGTTCTATAGCCCATTTCTTAATTGGACTGTTGGTCCTTTTGATGTCTAATTTCTTGAGTTCCTTATATGTTCTGGATATCAGTCCTCTGTCAGATGTGGGGTTGGTGAAGATCTTTTCCCATTCTGTAGGCTGTCGCTTTGCCTTGTTGACCGTATCCTTTGCGCTACAAAAGCTTCTCAGTTTCAAGAAGTCCCATTGATTGATTGTTTCTCTCAGTGTATGTACTCACTCATAGGAGGATACTAGAGGTGGAACAAGGATGACTGGACTGCTACTCACATCACCAGGGAGGCTATCTGGAAAACAGGACCCCAAGAAAGACACGAGGATCGCCCAATGACGGACAAATGGCTGAGATGTACAAGAAAAACCTGGACATGAGTGGGAGTAATGAAGGGCGAGGGTCAAGGGAAAGAGAGCCTGTGGGAGCAGGATATCCCAGCTGGATCAAGAACAGAGAGGGAGAACAAGGAATAGGAGACCATGGTAAATGAAGACCACATGAGAAAAGGAAGAAACAAAGTGCTAGAGAGGCCCACAGAAATCCACAAAGATACCCCCACAATAGACTGCTGGCAATGGTCGAGAGACAGCCGGAACTGACCTACTCTGGTGATGGGATGGCCAAACACCCTAATAGTTGTGCCATAAACCCCATCCAAGGACTGAGGAATCTGGATGCAGACATCCACGGCTAGGCCACGGGTGGAGCGCCGGGAGTCTAATTAGAGAGAAAGAGGAGGGTCTATATGAGTGAGAATTGTTGAAACCAAGGTTGGATAAAGCACAGGGACAAAGAGCCAAATGAATGGAAACACAAGAACTATGAACCAAAGGCTGAGGGGCCCCCAACTGGATCAGGCCCTCTGAATAGGTGATTGGCTTGATCTGTTTGGGAGGCATCTAGGCAGTGGTACTGGGTCCTGTGCTCATTGCATGAGTTGGCTGTTTGAAATCTGGGGCTTATGCAGGGACACTTGGCTCATTCTGGGAGGAGGGGACTGGACCTGCTTGGACTGAGTCTACCAGGTTGATCTCAGTCCTCAGGGGAGGCTTTGCCCTGGAGGAGGTGGGAATGGGGAGTGGGCTGGGGGGAAGGGGAGGGAGGTAGGAGGGCGGAGAACAAGGGAATCCGTGGCTGATACGTAGAACTGAATGGTATTGTAAAATAAAATAAAAGGAAAAAAAATAAAATTTATCCTTCATGTGTGCTTTTAGCACACTATTTGAAATGGCATACCATTTCTCTTGAAACTGTTAGAGACAAACTTTTATTCTTGACACACACAAGGGAAGGCAGTGCCACTGCATGGGGTGGTCACAGTTCCTGTCCTCCATGGTAGGAGGGCTTGGCCTTTATTTCTAAAATACATCTTCTATCTACCCCACTTGTAGTTTCCCTTGTTTCTCATTGGCATCACTACTAGAGCCTTCACCAGAAAGTTCATGTGGCTGAAGTGCTGGAATCTTAAGCCCCACTCTGGGAAGGAGCTGGAGAGTAAACTATAAAATGGCAACATGATTTGATGGATTCTGGATCGATGAGCAGGTGGAAGGCTGAGGAAACTTTATACTAAGAAGCAAAATGGAAGCTCCTTGTTCCTGAACTTTACCCCATATGTATTTCTTCCCTAGTTAGTTTTTCTGTGGTATAGTCTTTTAATAAACCAATACATGTAGATAAAGTGATTCCTAAGTTCCAAGAATCACTTTAGCAGATTAATCAAATATGAGAAGGGAACCATGGGATATCTGAATTCATAAGAGTTCAGTAAATATGAAGCTGGATATCTTATAAGACTGAGTAACTCTGGAATCTCATATTGACTTTAGGTAGATGGAGCCAGAACTGAATTGATTAGAGAATGCCAAGTGGGTGCTTATTGTCTTGGCAACTTGCTTGAAGCTGGCATGGCTGTGATTCTCTAGCATTTCTTTAGACTTCCTGTATGGAAGCTTGGTTAGTTGACTTTGGAGTTGTTATTTTTCTAATATATATTCTTAAAGCTATGAATTTCCTTTAAATATTGCCTTCATTGAATCTCACATGAGATGATTGTTAGATAGATGGTAGATAGATAGATGATAGATTATAGGTAGATAGATGAATAGATAGATAGATGATAGATAGGTGATAGATAGGTAGATAGCTAGATAAATAAATAGATAGTGCCTTGGTTAGAGTATTTATTGCTGTGAAGAGACACAATGACCATGGCAACTCTTATAAAGGAAAACATTTAGTTGAGGGGGTGGCTTAGAGTTTCAAGAGATTTAGTCCATTATCATCATGGGGGGAAAGCACAATGATGTGCAGGCAGACATGGTGCTGGAGAAGGAGCTACTACATGTTGATATTCAGGTAACAGGAAGTAGACTGACTCACTGAGCATGACTTAAGGAAATGAGTCTTCAAAATCTGCCTCCACAGTGGCACATTTCCTCCAACTAGACCACAACTACTTTAACAAAGCCACACCCCCTGATAGTGCCACTCCCTTTGGAGGCCATTTTTTTTCAAACCACCACAGATAGGTAGACTGAATTTTCATTTGCAGTTAGAGTAATACATGTTCCCTTTAGACTTTTTGGACTCATAGGTTCAGTTTTGTTATGACTTAACAGACTTTCAACCTGATGGGTGTGTCAATTCCTGAGGGACACATCATTTTTAAAATTTAACATTTTCTATTTTAGAGAAATAAATTGTAATAGTATGACTTTTAGCACATGTCTTATATCTATCTCTCTTTCAATTTCCTAGTTTTTACTGATTTCACTAACAAGTGGTTTATGCAACTTAAAGGCCACACAATTGTGTTTGTCTTTTCTAGTTAACTAAGAGGCTGAGAATGAGGAAGAAGTGGCTATTTTCAGCAAAATTTGCTTAATTTTTATAATTTGCCTATAACTTAAATTATGGTAAGTACTTTCTTCTGGTGCTTCATGCTTTGCATACATGCTGCTATGAATTCTGTCCTGCTGGGAAATAGATGAAATTGTTATAATTCATTCCTCCATTTCCCTTCTGATAATTTTCTTTTTTTTTTTTTTTTTTTTTTGGTTTTTCGAGACAGGGTTTCTCTGCGTAGCTTTGCGCCTTTCCTGGAGCTCACTTGGTAGCCCAGGCTGGCCTCGAACTCACAGAGATCCGCCTGGCTCTGCCTCCCGAGTGCTGGGATTAAAGGCGTGCGCCACCACCGCCCGGCGATAATTTTCTTTTGTCTGAGGTCTGGTCTGTCTAAAATTAATGTGCTTTCTCCAATGTCTTTGCATTTATTTTAGCATAATATATTTTCTTTCTTCCTTTGGCATGTCTTACTTTTGTGTCTTTGAAATTAAAATGAATTTATTTGAACTATGTCATATATACCTCATGTCATATATTCAGACATAAAAAATGAGATCATAAGATTAGCAATACAAATGGAATTTGAGGGTAAGTAAAGTGAAATAACTGGGCGATGAATACAAACACTGGATGTTCTTATTGTTTTGTGGAAGCTGAAACAATTGATCTCATATAAGTAGAAGCCATTAAAGGCTCAGAAGAGCAGCAAGGGGATATAGGGTGAGTATTGAACCGATGAGGGAGTTTGATTTTGTGGAGCACCATAGGGTAACTATGAACAACATTTCATAGGAACTAGAGAAAAGTGTTAGTCTCTTGGCACACAGCAGAGTCAGCTGAGGAAGAAGGGAATGCTACTCATGCTAATTTTGTCATTGGACATTATATACAGGTATCAAATGATCATATTATACCCCACAATATGAACAAACATTACGTTTGCATTAAAATAAAAACAAAGGATTTAGTTTACATAATATAAACTTGAGTCTCTAAAGGAATACACTGATTATTTTTCCAGTGGTTCCCTTAGACATCCTTTAACAACAATTTGAAATCATCGTGGGTATAGTTGGATTTATATCCACTTTGTCTGTAGTTTTGTAAAAAACCCTGCCTATTTCTATGCTGGTTTTAACTTGAGGGTTTTATGTGCTGACATTTTGTCCCTTTTCCTGGTATGTCAATCATATGCTTTTAAATATATTTTCATTTGTCAGCTTAGAGTTTGCAATGAGCAACTATAGTCAATAAAATCATGGTTTTGAACAATGCATGCTCCAAAAATAATTCAGATTCTTCCAAATCACATTTCCAGTTTACATTTCTGTCCACTGTAGCACTTGGCTCATTCAGTTCACTTATTGTACACTATAATCACATACTATTGCAAGGTTTTCTTTAGACACCAATTTAAACGTTTTTATCTTATGTCCAATAAATGTTCTTAATCAGTCTTGTGTCCATATACTTTTTACACTTTTATGTAGCACCTAAAAATTTAAAATGAAGAGCTTTCATGTTCATAGAACATTAAAAAATTAAATTCAGTATACATATTTTGTCTTCGAGTCACATATAATAAATGTAATTTCAGAATAAAAATATTAATCCTGTAATTTAAGATTTGCAAGACTATTATCGCTCAATGTAAAGCAAATAGATGAGTGGGAAGCAAAGCAAAGCAGAAAGTAATTGAGAATAAAATGTGGATGCAAACTAAGGGTACTTTCTTCATAGCAGGGGTCTCAGGGACAGTGCTCTGTAGCCAAGACGTAGGCCCGTGGTGTCTTGTTTCTCCTTCATAGCTTCATAACTCACAGGCAGTGAAGGCACCACCCCATTCCCTATCCACTCATCCTCTGTTCAGATAAATAGAGAATGCATTTTATAAAAGTTTTCATTACCTACTTCTAGACTTTCAGTGGAAAACATAATGCTCTCTCATCTTATCCCACATTTTTACTTTAAAATGTTAGTAGTTGTTAGAACAGCTGGAAAATGGACCAAACTGTCACCATGAAGCATTCAAACATTCGTATAACCCACAGCTTGAAGTATTGTTCTTTAAAAAGGTTTATGATTTTATGTCCTTGCTATATCTTTCTCAGCAACATGTACTATTTTAATGTAATTCACAAAGTTAAGCATATAAAAATCTGCATTACTGAGAAAATATGAACTTTGTCTTACATTAATAAAACTTCTATTATATAAATAATAAAGAAAATGACACATGTCTTAACATACAGAATAAACATTACAGATTAAATGCTGGGGAATGTGTTTTGAAATCCAAAACCAAGTGTTTATTTAGATTTTTTTGAAAGGAAGTAGTTTTAGAAACCCCAAGAACTAATGGGAAGAATTTGTTACTGCCATCTGATGATGCTGATGTGTGTGATGTCACCTGTCAAAGAAACTAGATGGATCTCTTGTAAATTCATGCTGTTCCCTAGTAAACATCACCAAGCTTTTCTTTACAACCAGAGTGAGGGAGGATGAAAAATTTCATCTGAAATACATTTTTTAGTTTTGCTGGCACATAGTCATAGAAACATTGAAAGTGCCCATGAGTTGACCAAAGAGTGTAGCTATGGTTAATGTTCATTGTCCACTTGGTTGGATTTGAAATAATCTGGCAGACACACTTTTGCTCATGTCTGTGTTGATGTTTCCAAAGAAGTTCAGCTGGGAAGAAAGATCCACCTGGAATGTGGACACTGCTATCCCATGTACTGGGGTCCCAGATTGTATTAAAAGAAAAAGAAGAAACTGTGATAGGCATATACACTATAGCTTTCTGTTTCTTAATGTGTACACAGTGTGATAAGTTGCTTCATACTCTCACCCCCATTTCTTTCTACCACAGTGGATTGTATATTGCTTTAAAGCATGAGCCCAAGTCAATATTTTCCCTTTAAGTTGCTTTTTAATGATGTTTTGTCATACCAATATCAAAAATAACTAGAATGGAGTTGGGAGAGGGCTGTAGAAATGGCTCAGTGATTAACAGCATTGGCTGCTCTTGTAGAGGACTCAAATTCCATTTTCAGTACTCACACGATGGCTTACAACTGTCTATAACTCCATTTCCAGGGGATCATATGCTCTTTTCAGGCATCTACAGGCATTAGCATGCACATGATACACAGACCAAATGTACATGTAGGCAAAATATCCAAATACATGAAAGAAAATAATTTTTAAAAATTTTAAGTAACTAGTAAATGCAGAACCCAAGAAAGAGCTCCAGAATGTATACAATTCAAGATGTTTGAATACTTCAAGGAAGAAGTCTTCTATATTACAAAATGTTATGGCCAGCTGGATAGACCACATTTGCAAAACAAAAGATGGGATGTGAAGAATTGGGTATGTAGGCTCCGAGCCTAAGCCAGGCACACACAGGGATAAGAGCATGGAAAAATATATTTAAGTATATATAGAATTATCAGAGTCCTGGCAGAAATAACAGTGACCACACAAGTATCTCTCAGGTCAAATGCATTTGGTTCATAGACATTTTGTTCTACATGTTTTAAAAATATATCTGTGACATTTTATAACAGGCAGTATTCACATCTGCTTTTTGCATTTATTAGAAATCTGGCAGCCAGATGCCTGATTCCTTACCCACTGGTGATCAGGAGAGCTGACTGTAGTTGTTTTTATTTATCTGTGGGGGTAGTAGCTTCAGTTTGTCACAGTGAACCCCTTTTTATTCCTTGGCCTCTTCCCCTACATACTTACTTTTACTTTTCTGTGCTGCTTATTATACACATTGGATTATGTGTGTGTGTGTGTGTGTGTGTGTGTGTGTGTCTGTCTGTCTGTCTGCCTGCCTGTCTGTGGTGCATGTACATACATGTGTGGGTATCGTTGGGCCTGGGAACATGCATGTAGAATGAGAGCAGTACTCTGGGCAGCTTTCTCTATTGCTCTTTGCTGTCTTACCTCAAGACAGATTGTTTTACTGAATCAAAACCCTTCATTTCATCTAGTGAGCTCTTGGGACCCACCTATCACTGTCCCCAAATGCTGGGGTTATAGTCATGGGCAGCAATGCCCATCTTTTTGCTTGGGTGCTGGAGATTTAAACTCAGGTCCTCATGCTCACAGATCAAGTATGCATATACAACAATGTATCTTTCCAGTCACCACATTGGAGTTTGATGCCCGGATGAGACACTGACTTACTGAGAGTCCAGAATCTCTGCATTCTAAGAAACACAGGATGAAAGTCAAGATTTAGTAGAGACCTGACTGAGAAAAGATGAATCAAGACAGCTGAACTGAGAAAAAGATTTCGTTTCTGAAACTAAATATTCCTTCCCTGCCTAAAAAGGCTTAAGCTCTCAGAACTAAACGGAAATTGGTATGTTTTACTTTCAATTAATTATATTGTTTAACTTAACTTCAAAGAAAATTCAGTTACTAGTTTATATATAGTGTGTAATTAAATTGTTCCCAAGCAACTATCTTTTTCTTACATGACTCATTTAAAGAAGCAATCTGGAGACTTCCAGATAAAAATGGAAAATTGAAGCCATTTCTACCTTCCCCCTTCTCAGGCCAATTTCAAACTACAAAAAGAGATGACCCCCACAGGCTACTCAACTTCAATGAGCTTTCACAACAAGTACCATTCCAAAACTTAATAGACGAAGTAAGATCTACATCAAGTATTGTGAGTGTGTGAAAGCAACAAGACGCTGGACAAGGAAGCCATGTCACCATCATGTTGGTGCCACACCTGGATGTTCAAACATGTGACCCTGTTTAGCAACTTAAGAAGCACGATAAAGGCAGGATAGGAGGAGAGCTGAGTCTTTGAATGAAGATCTGTATCTGCCAATATAAGTAAAAATAGATATGTAAGTCTCACTACAGATCGTTAAATGCAAAGATCTTACAGGTAAAGACACAGTCAGGGCAATCGTGTGGCATCCAGCTAGAGAAATGAGTCATGACAGTGAACTCCAATGTGCCCATTACCAGTTCCTTCCCAACTTTACCCTGTGTATTTAGTCTATTCACTGATGGCTCAGAAGTAGAAACACACACATATTTTTGAATGAAAAAGAGATAAAGGACAATATCCCATTCGTTTTGAAAGGCTACCCGTTGATGAAATTGCATGGACAGATGCATGGGGGAAATTGATAATAAAATACTACTGGCAAGAACAATCTGTTGAAATATAAGCTAAGGAAGAATTACCTGAAGTCATTATTATTGAGCAGAATATTTACAAACCTTGATTCTATATAATTCACAAGCTTAGCAACAAAATGTAGATGGTGGAGATGGGAGGTTATACATTCCATAAATGCTCTTTTCTTTGTCTTTCAGATTGGGGTTTGGAAGAACAATACACCCAGCCTAAATATAGAATGGAGACACTACAAGCTAGCTAATGTTCTGATCAGAAAAGCAAGTTGAAAACATAATTTTATAAAACTATAAAATCAACTATGTGTGAAAACATAAAGACACACATAAAACAGCATAATGATACTACAAGCCATTTGGTGACAAAAACATTGAAAAATAAGTGAATATTAAAATATGAATATAAAATGGAATTATGGCATCCACTAGAAAAAAAATCAAACCAGAGTAAATACAGCTGTGCCTTCAGTAAACGTAAATGACACCATCATAAAGAAAACAAATTCTTACTGGATTGAATCAAATCAATATTAAAATGAACATTTTCAAAATTAGGATGTGTTTGTATACTGGGCATGATGACACATGTCTATAATCCCAGCACTTAGGAGGAGGAGGAGGAGGAGGAGGAGGAGGAGGCAGGCAGGAGAATCAGGAATTCAGTGTCAGCCTCAGCTACACAGAGAGTTGGATGTCATCCTGGACTATATGAGACTCTGTGTCAAAAACCAATTTTTTTGTCTTGCCAGTATGTCGGAACTTGAATAGAATGAGTTTGGAAACCAATTGTTTACTAACCCATGTTCTGATTTGGCATGGCTGTTTTACCCCTCACTTTATGAATCCTAGCTTCTGTATTTGGGTCCATGGGGAACATCAGTACAACAACATTAAAAGCTGACAGACACTTTCACTGAAAGCACTCTTGCTTACCTGTTCCCAACTTAAATCCCTAAGAGAGTAATTTAGCATTACCCTGAGGAATAGCCTATGAATGGAACATGGAGGAACAAGGTGGAGGGAGAAGACAATTGGTTAGGCAGGAATAGGAAAGTCCCGGCATTTTATTACGAGGACACTAATGAGAGAAGAAATAAATTCTTAGAATATCCTTACTATCGATGTACAGAGTGCATATTACTGAACAAATAAATGCCATCGTATTTAGATTTCTATAACTATGTTGTTTTGACCAGTGTCTTAGTTAGGGTTTTTATTGCTGGGGAGAGACACCATGACCATGGCAACTCTTATGAAGACAATATTTAATTGAGGTGGCTCACTTACAGTTTCAGATGAACTGTGACTGAGACATGTGAGCCAAATAAATCCTTTTTTCCCCTAAGTTAGTTTAGCCAGCATTTTATCACAGCAACAGAAAGCAAAACAGAACAATACTTGAAAGTCAAACTGCAAACCCAAAAAAGCAGTTTTTTTAAAATTATCTGATATAGTTGCCTTTTTAAGAAGCATTGATAAAACATGTAGTTTTTACATGTTCCTATTAATTTTAGAATAGCACCTTTTGGCACAGTTCTTTTTAACATTAACTAAAGAATTACACAGTGTAGCCGGGTGGTGGTGGCGCACGCCTTTAATCCCAGCACTCAGGAGGCAGAGCCAGGTGAATCTCTGTGAGTTCGAGGCCAGCCTGGGCTACCAAGTGAGTTCCAGGAAAGGCGCAAAGCTACACAGAGAAACCCTGTCTCGAAAAACGAAAAAAAAAAAAAAAAAAAAAAAGAATTTAGCCAGGATGCAAAGCAGGCTAATTAGGAAAATAATATGTCAAAAACTGTCCTTTTCTTTTTAGTAGGGTTTCTTTTTTTGCCGGGGGGGGAGGGGGTTCGAGGCAAGGTTTCTCTGTGTAGCTTTGCACCTTTCCTGGAACTCACTTTGGAGACCAGGCTGGCCTTGAACTCACAGAGATCCGCCTGCTTCTGCCTCCCGAGTGCTGGGATTAAAGGCGAGCGCCACCACCGCCCGGCTGAATAGGGTTTTAATGCAAGAAAAGAAAAATAATAAAGCAGAGAAAAATCTAACTGGTGACAAAAATATCAGGCCCAGTCAAGACTCCTGGTTTGAATGGCAGATTCCAAGAGCAGAAGCAGAAACATTACTAGCACGATCCTGCCTTCTCAGTCTCCCTACCCAGGCTTCAGCGGAGTTTGATCTGGCATTTTCGATCAGTTCTGTATTTGTTGGGTGAGAATTACAGATGGAGGGTTGATAGTTAAGTATGAGAGTAGAACCACACCAAATTTTAGGACTCCAGTTGTGTAGGAGAGTGGCGGCCACCTGACAGGGCTGGTTTCTGCCATTCAAAGAGGGATGTAACTTACTCAGATTGCTAGTCACTCAGAGATTGGAACTTCTAGAAGTTTGCTTCTCCGTTTTCATTGGTTTGAAGACCTAGGCCAATATATATATAAGTGGATCTGGACAGATCTATATTAGGAGTAAACACAGTGATCAGGAGATAAAATACTAGAATAAACATAGGAGGGTGTAAAGGAGATCATTAGATAAACAATTTTTCTAGTGACTCACACAGGTGTCTCTGAAACAAGGATCAGTGGGGTATGCAGCAGGTAACCTAGCAGACATGTGGGTGTTGAATGTGTATGGTATATTTGTATGATTTGAAATACATTATATAAATAGAAAATTCACATCATTTTAATATCCTTTAAGGAATAAATATGGGCAATTGACTATAAAGGGATTTCTGCTCTCTTCGAGTAGACACCTGAGCTGTCTTTAAACCTCAAGAGGCCTTTGCATTGGTGGCAGTCACCACTGTCCAGCTATAGTTTATTTTTGTCTAGAAGTTGAGCCACCTTGAAACATTGTTTTAATAAGCCTTTGTATCTATTGGATCTTGACAACATGCCACAGAAAGTGAAGAAAATACACATTGTCTCAGGAGAATCTGTCTGGATAACCCTGAGAGGGAAATGTCACCGGTTTTATATAGTTCTTTCACTGTTGAAGATAGATGCGCCTTAGGGATTTCAAGAAATCTAGCCTCACACTCCTCCCCCCCACTTTCCCATCAGCCAGCAGGATGATCTGCATGAGTCTAGACAGACTGGAGCATGCCAAAAGATCTGATCAACTTCTCTAAAAATATAGCCATGCTGATTTCCCCAGTTCTCAGAGACAACATTTTCTGATGACTGAATGGGCTGGCTGAATCATGCATGTACTGTAACTTAATGAAGGAAGAGTTGAAAAGGAAAAGACACCAGGACTGATTTAAGACGGCCAAAATGATCATGTCAGTGAGTGAGACTGTCACGAGCTTTGCATTTGACCATCCGAAGTCACTTTGCACCATCTCTACAACTTCCAAACAAGACAAATAATTAGCCCATAACAGTTATGGATAGAGTGGTGAAAAGAGATTAATTAGATGCATTCAGAATAAACCCAGGAGGCTTGGATGCAACAGTATTATATTGCAAGAGAAGCAGTAATGTCCTTTTTTATGGAAGTTTAGGGAAGTAATTGTATTAAAAAAAGTATCTCTGCTATGCTTTCCTATGTACACATAAAAGATGGGAATATTTTTAATCCTCAAAAACATCCTGGTGAGGTTTGTAACATGTGGAAACAGACAAATGTTAATTATGGATCTGGAAATCTTTGGGATTAGTACACTTTGCTTGTATAGACATGAAATAGTTTTGCATCCAGAACTAGTTATTACCTAAATTGTAAAATGCAAAATGATAATTTTAATAAGCTGCTTATTTTGGCTCATTTGAGCCTGATAAGAACGTCAGAATTCCATTTCATCAGGAAATATAATTCCTTTTTTTCATACTGATTCACAATGAGACACAGGAAGCTAGGGACGTATCCAACAGCAGGGAGCCAGTCTGTACCTTTTCTTGTGGCAATTCCAAAGATTAGAAAGCTTGGTCCAGGATTTTTTTTTATATAAATGTCTAACTTTACATATGTCTTGATATTTATGTATCTATTATTCTAAACATCTATGCTTTAATGTTAATTAATATGTACATAATTATTAACTAGTTAGGAAACGTGACTCTTGCTTCAGGAAGTATCCAAGACAACGGGATGAAAAGATGAATAACTAAAACTTGCTCTCCACTACAATCTAAGGTTATCATCAGACCCGGATGAAGATTCCATTGCATGAACTCAGGATAGTGATGGCAAATAGTGAAGTCTTGTGGACACCGTGTAAAGACTTTAAACTTAATCCAGATGAGCAGATGTACAACCACCAAAATTCTAATGAAGGAGGAAAACAATTCAGAAGGAAGAAGGAACCAGCTGGTGCCAAGGGCTCCAAAGGGGCCTCCTAAGAAATCACATGCAGATGAGCAGCACCAGCACTATGCCCAGCAGGGCTGGAGAGCAGCAGGCGGACTGGGGACCGCTCCAGTGGTGTGCATTTAGGAGGCTGTCCGAATTTGCTTGAAGCACTATGGGAAGTGTTTGCCTTAGACATGTCCTACCTTTTAGCAAGTCTGCCTTTGAGTCTGGTCTTTTTTTTTTTTTTAAGTTTTAAAAGAGATGGAAAGAAGTTTTTCTGTGCCCTTTTAAAATCTTCACATTTATGTTGACGTTTTCTTAAGATTAGGAATAGAAGAAAATTGGTATTAAAAACAAAAGATTTGTTTTTTCCTTTAATTAGATGTTAGCACTTCTGAGAAGCAGGTTTTAGTTACTGTCGGAACACGCTCAAAAGAATGATGCATGGTGGACAAGGCCTTGGGGAACTGTGAGAGAGGCTCCAGGAAGAAAGGCAGAGGGCATTTTGTCCCCTGGATTGTTCTTGGACGTGATTTCATGCCTCCTGTGTGGAACATTTACATTCAATTTATAAGACATGTTTATTCTTGTTGGATGTCAGAACATAGCTATAGAAACCCATTCTGGTCAGCACATCCTGAATCCGGATATGGCCTCTGCCTTGCTTTCGTGGTTCCCCAGATATAATCTATTGTACATGCCAGGCAATTGTGTTTAAATTGGTCTGTCCTGAGAAAGTTCAGGGAAAGGGCTGCTCTGTTAATGTTTAGTATGTGTTTACTAGAGTTTATTTACATGTTTTTCTGAACTCAAACAACCTTCCTCAGACATTACTTTCTTTGATTCATGTATGAAGCACACTGAAACTGAAGTAAGGTGTCTACAGATTTAGACTAGCCTGCCCCATTCTTTCGGGTCCTCAGGTCCCAGGTCCAGCAGACAAGATCTGCACAGGTTGGCTGGAAAGTCGACAGGTCAAGACTTTCCCTGTGTGCACAGTGATCTGTGTCACACTTTATTACTATGTGGTACAGAATCCCAAACACTTCTTGAATGCCAGATTTAAAACCCTGTAAAACTCTCTTTGTCACCCAGGAGTGAAACCTGCCTCTGTAAACCTTAGAAATTCCTGACAATACAACGGCAATAAGGTAAATCTTCAAGGTCATGGTTTTCAATGAGGTAACCCACTAAATGATTCTTTCCACCTCCAAGGAGCAGCCTGTGTTATTACCACATATTCTCCTAATGAAATTCTGAAACAACAATCGTTCCTGAAAATACTCAATTCCTGAAGATATCAGTGTAAACAAAGATAATATCAGAAAACTATAATAAATCTGTTGCTAATTTTTTCCAGGTAATATCAAAGCTAGTTCCAATTTCTACTTAATTACTGCCCTAGCTGAAAAGAACTATGAATAAAAGAAAAAAAGTTTTTATTTTATCAAACTTACGTTTCTGTTTCCTATCTGTGAACGTGCATTGATTGCAATGGATGGTGATGTTTAATTCACTGTAATTCCTAAGTATACACTGAATTGGTATTCTTAATGGTGTGTGTTATCTTAGCTGTTACAAGTTATACAAATTACAACGTGAGCATCTCTTCCTCATACCCACCTTTTCTGTAGAAGTACACCGAGGAGCCAATTACTAGGTCATATTGCTGATTTTATTCAATACTCTGTGTAACTTTCACATGGTTTCTGCAATTACTATGCAAGTTTCCTTCTAAGTGTGCAAGGGTCCTTGCCCTTCATGTTCTCACTACTTTCTATCATCTTTAAAGTATTTATGTATTTATATTTAACTTGTATATGTGTGAGCCTGTGTGAGTTTATGTACATTACATGTGCTCAGCAGCCTGAAGAGGCTAAAGACAGCCTTGGAATTTCTGGAGCTGTAGCTGTGCACTGCATTGTGGGTGCGGACCCTAACCCGGCTCCTCTACAAGAGCAGTATTTGCTCTTACACTCGTAACCTCTGAGTCACCTATCTCTCCAGCCTAGATGTTACTTATTTATTTATTGGTAAGAGTGTGAGGCAGTGATTAATTGTGGTTTAATTTAAATTTTTATGGTAATTAATGAGATTCACCTTTTCTTTCCTTAAATCTTTTGTTGGTGTATACTCTACAAAGATGTCTATTGAGATGCTCTATAGGCAGAGTTTTGTGTCAGGACCACTGGCTCCCAAATAAACAAACACACAGAGACTTATTATTAATTATAAATTCTCAGCCAGTAAGTATGTTGCAGGGTAGAGACCCAAAGACCACTCATCATGACCAAAATGTGAATTAAGAGTCTGTACTAAGGCTGTCAGTTAGCTACCTGGAGAGGAGCACTTCTCACAGAGCAGCCCTCAGTGTTTTACAGGGAGCTCTTAAAGTCAAACAACACAGAAAAACTACATATATCCTGGTTGGTTATTGGTAGTTGCAGAAGGAAGTCAAGCAAGCAAGCAATTTAACAGAAGCCAAAAATATGCAGTTAGCTGGGGCATTTTGACCCTGAGTTTCTAGAACAGGGTTGGGTACTTTCCCACAGGACTTTTCACAGTGGAAGTGTAAAAGGGGGTAGTGGTGGTGGTGGTGGTTTTAAGTTAAATCTAAGAGGCTGCAGCTGAGACAAGGTGGAGGAACCTTTGCCCTGTCACAAATAAACTTGCACATACATATCCATAAGTGATGTGTAGCCATTTGAAATTTTGTATATATGCATTATAATGAAATAGTCCATGCCACAAGAATTGGCAGAACAGACATTCGTATGGAAGAGAGACTATCTTGATGAAGCAAGGAAGGTGCCAAAGAATAAATGCACAACAGCTGTTAACTAAAGACTTTAAGTGATAGATGGACAGTGCAGGAAAAGCAGCAAGTTTAGAAACTATGAAAGGTATCTGGTGTCCTTCCATGAGTGATAACCACTAATGATACACAACATCATGTGCCTAGTGTTCTGTCCAATAAATAATCATGTTGTACTTTCAAAAATTCTTTTATGTTCTTTACAGACTTTGTATTAATTTGTATCCTTAACATTGTGTTTCATTAGATTTTATGTACAATGACTTATTTAGTCACTCAAGTCACAGGACAAACATAACATTTTATTTTAATATTCTACTATTATTGAAAAATAAAATACATACACAGGCATTAAAAGACATTGTACCAGTGAAGAAAAGAGAAATTATATTCACATATTTAAATTTAAAGTATACAACACTACACTAGGTATTTGGTTATCACTATCTTATTAAGTATTTTAAAACTATATTCAATTTAATTATTTAGGATGAACTTTTTAAAAAATGTCATAAATCATCTATATATCTTTAGCTACTGCAAGTCTGAATAGAAAGATTCTGATATTAAATGAGTGGCTGGTAAATGTGGCAGGTCTAATCCTAGCTCCTAATGATTGCAGTAAAAGCATCAATCTGAAAATTCAGCTCAAATCCATCGTGACACTTCTATGGAATTCCTCAAGCTGACAAAGGAATGTCCTGAGGTTTGTGACACTGGCTGGATTAGTCATCAGTGCCCTTGTGTTTCCAAATAAAGAAATGTAGCTGGGAGAAGAAGGCAAGAGCCTCAGCAACTTGAGGGAGTGTAGGGTCAGAGGCTACGTCACAGACGACACTTGTGAAGGCAATGCCAGCCTGCCACCTGAGCATCACCCAGTGGGAGAGATAACATAATAATAAGATAATAACAGAATGTACTTCCAGCATCTTTGGTGAAGCCCAACCTTCCAGATGTCTGCGTACATGCAGAGGTATGTGTTCATCAACAAAAGACAAACTAATCAAAACCAGGTGTTTGGACAGAGGAAACCAATAGATTTTATTCTATGTTCATGCTTCATAGTTCTTTGAACTTCCCTTAACATTGTAGGCTTAGAAACAGAGCTAAAAACCAGGAAAAAAAAGCACGAATGATGTGACTCTAAGAACCCCTGGAAAAGCCGTGATTCCATGGGCACATTGCCGCGGTATCTGAAGCAGAAGAGAACGAATGCTTGAGACCCATGTTGATAGGATACTTGGGGTCCACAGTTACTACTTAATAAAGGAGAGAAAAAGCATCGGGACAGTAAAAGGCAGTCGCCACACACAGACAGAACGGATATACTTTACACATACCAGATGCTCGAGAGCCGGTATGGCAACATACAGACCTCAGGATTTGTACTGAGCTCAATGCTAAGCTGTTCCACTGGTGCAGCCTCAGAGGACTCATTAGTTTCATTCTTCACAGGAAGACTATCTTGAGAAACCTGGGCAGCTCAGTTTAAGCAAGAAAACGTGTGAAAAATACAGAATTGCCCACTCCTGGGCTCCAGAATGATTGGAGAATAAAGCTCCCACAATTGCACAAAATGGACCCACCATTTCTCAAAACCGAGGGGAGAGGGGAGAAAGTAGAGCCTCCTGGAGGTTTCTGATTCTGTCAAGTAAAACATCACTAAGAAATGTGTTCTTAGTATTAACATTTACATGAATTTATTCTAAGGCTAGTACAAAATAATACTGGTAAAATAATAGAAATACTTTAAACCAGTTTTAGCAAGTATTAATATGTGGTCTCATGTCTGTTCTAAGGACCCTTTACATTTGAGCTAAGCAACTAATGTCTCATCTTTTAACTGTGACATCATAATGATACAAAGCTATTGTTTCAGAGTCATTTTTCCTTCCAGTTGTGCCATAAAATGAAGTTTAAAACAGTTTTTCTGTTGAAGGTAGCAACCAACTACAGGGTACTGGAACTAATTTGGATAATCAAATATTTAAAAATTAAACCAGAATAGAACAGGTAATACCAGGGGCTCTAGCATTTTGCTTTACATATGTACACATATAGATTGCATAGCTTGTGCCTATTTTAAGTAGTAAAGAACATGAACATGTAGGCGTCATAGCCACTAAAGTTTGAGATCCTAACGTACAGATGAAAGATGCTAGCAAATACATTTTCTTAAACATCCTTCACTACTGGGCCAAAAGATTTAATAAGGTGGATTGGTTGTGATTTGGTTCAGTGGCTAGGGGATGCTTGCTTACATTTTTAATGTAATAAATAAGTATGCCAGTATTCTACAATCTTAACACTATGGGCTCATAAGTTGACATACAGCTTTCATCTTTTTAAAATGAACTAGTTGAAAAACAATAATACTTTGATGTTATTTTAGTTTCAGAGTCTCAAATAAAACTGAAGTGTAAACCCTGCTAAAATTTAGAAGTTATTAAATTACAATCTTGGATAGCACAGTGGTAATTTTAACCAAAAGAACAGTAGCGGTGAAGCTCCATCTGGATTTAACTTAATTGTAAACACACAGCAACTTTGTCTGCTCCTCCTGATAATGGCCGGTGTCTCCAAGCTGGCCCATGTGCTTGCCAACATGTTGCCACTAACAACATATTTGTTTTCCAAAAGCTATTCTTGCACAGGAATAGGACTTTCATTAAAGAGAAACAGGTATTAGCATATTATAATCCATAGGCTCCAAGCATGTTTTGCAATACACAGAAAATGCCCTTATTTTATGGTTGAATGAAATTATTAATTAAAGTTGCTTTATAAACCCTGAATTCCCATCTGCACACACACAGAGCATCTGTCTTGCTCAGACACAAAAGCCTGGGCTGGCAATAAGTCCGCCACCATCCAGCAATCCAGGCTGCTCTCAGTGGGGCCAACTGTCTTCTTCCACTCACTGTCACTGTGGCACTTAGAGGTACAGGCAGCATTAGACTTTCCTTGTATCTCCAAATAAGAAAACTGGATTTACAATTTGGCCAAACCAGGAAAGAGAAAAATGAGTTTCTCTCTGACTGGTCTGTGGCAGTGTTGTGATTTAACAGAAAAGACGAGACAAAAGCCAGGGGAAGCTGGTGTTAACTGAGGTAAGCCCTGAGTGCTATGTGAGGTCTCCTCCTCAGAGGCAAGTTCCTCTTCTGCTGCACCAGGCCCTGGGCCCTCCCTCTCCCTCTCCCCCGTGTGTAATTCTAGGCAGAAATTTAATTCTTTGGGTCAGGTTTGTCCACAGTTTCCTAACCCAAAGGAGGGGCAGAACCCGAATGCCTCCTCCCCTGCATGACAGCCAGCTCCTGTCTTCTCCTTAAGCAATCAGAATTGGAGAGAGACGGGGGAAGTAAGCATTTAAATTTCAATCTGAACTGGCTCTCCTTCTAATGTTACTTTTATGGCTGTAATTATCTTTGAATGTTGGGGTGTGGTATTTACAAGCCGAATTTATTTAAGTGAAATAATTGCAACATTGCAGAGAGCTCCTGTCAGGTTATCAGGGAAGCAGAAACTACAGCAGCAACAACAACAACAAAAATTAGAGTCTTCTGGAGATGTAGCAACTGTGACTGAATATGTAAATCTAGGTATAGACATGTACCAGGTGTTACTTAGAAATGAAATGGCTAAAATCTCCAAATCCATTACACAGACTAAGGAAACAGTGAAAATGAGTGGATTGTGGTTTCAGCTGGAGAGAAAAGTCCTAACCCGTGGCCTGAGATTGGACAGGTAAATATTGCAGAGTCTGCTAGCTGCAGGGGATCTCAGACGTGTTAAGCCAGCATGTCCAAAACCTGGGAACAGTGAAATTGCGTGGGTGGATGTGTAAAGCCATTGCCTGGCCTCACTGACAGGTTAGAGAGAGAAGGGCGGGGCCCTGCTCTTCTGTTGATGAAGCTCTCCAGATGCTAAAGTGCAGCTCAGGCAGTTAAGGCAGACATGCCTGCATTGGGCTGAGGAAGCTGACTGCTGCCCAAGCAACTTGCAGTTACTGGGATGGGCAGACTGGGACAAAGAAGGCTGCTGGAGGGACTGCCTGATTTAGAAATTTGATTCGTATTGAGGGAATGGTTTGTTCTTCCCTTTAGAAGATGCCGCCGATTAAAGATACACTTTTATTTTCTTTTTCATTGTTTACTTATTTGTCCTTATTATGTAAAATAAAAGGAATGTGTTTGCTGGCTCTGCAGGTCTCTCCAGTCACTCTTAGAAAGGGCATCTGTGGATTCCAGAACAGATACACTTGCTATTCCTACTGACGTTGTTGCCCTTAGGAGTGGCTACGGTGGTTTGAATGGTAAATGCCCCTCATAGTCTTGGGTATCTGAATGCATGGTTCCCAGTTGGTAGCACTGTTTGGAAAGGATTAGGAGGAGTGGCTTTATTGGAGGAAGTGTGTTACTGGAAAAAGACTTTGAAAGTGCAAAGACTCATGCCATTTCCAGTTGGCATGCTGTTCAGGATGTTAGCCCTCAGGTTCCTGCTCCTGCCACAAGCTAGTGTCCAAATCATAAATGCACAGCTAGAACCTTGGCTTAGGTTCACAGTGGAGCCCAATGACCCAGACTCCTGTGTCAGCATTTTGGAATAGTGTCATGTGAACATACAACTCCTTTTATGATTTACAGTCAGCATGTTTCCTAGCTTTTCTCATATTCAGCAGAAACTCCAAATCGGCTATTAAATAATGTATTTAATTATTTCAATAAAATAAAAAGTTTGCTAAATTTGGGCACAAATGGAGATTTGTGCAATTCTTATTTTGAAACAAAAATAACCAGTTAAGAGAAAATGGGAAAGACAATCAGAAGTGTACTAGACAATAGAGAGAGAGACAACATGATTTTCCAGATACCTTTGGTGTTTTCTCCCTGGCTCACTGGGTCTTTCTCTACCTCCTCCTCCTCTCTCCCTCCCTTTCCTGTTTCCATATCACGGTCCTATAGACAAAGCAGTTGGCAGAAGCCTCAGACTCAGACCTGTGTTCACACACGTCGTTCTTTCTGTTAAAGGTGTTCCTACATCCCTTATCCTTCTGAGCTCTCACCAGTCCATGTAGTTCTTATTTAGAAGACTTATTTCTAACTAACACTGTCAGTGAAAGCACTTTTCAATTCGTCAGCATAAAGTGTCACGATAATAGGCTTGTGTGTGTTTGTTTGCTGGGAGTAGTAAGTGTGTGCATGGGCATGTTGGCTGACTAGGTGCATGTGTGTGTGTGTGTGTGTGTGTGTGTGTGTGTGTGTGCTTGCTGTAAATATTGGTTGTATGTGTGTATGTTATGAATGTTTGCTGATTTTGTGTATTTCCTCTGTTTGTGTTTGTATGTGCTTGCTGTGTATATAATTGTTGTGTATGTATGTATGTATGTATGTATGTATGTATGTATGTATTTGATATATGTGTGTATGTGTGTTCATGTTTGTTATTTCTTTGTGTTTACTGTGTGTGTGTATGTCTTTTGCTTTATGTGTCTGTACTTTCTGTAAATCTTGGTGTATGTCTTTGCTCTCTCTCTCTCTCTCTCTCTCTCTCTCTCTCTCTCTCTCTCTCTCTCTCTCTTTCTCTGTTGTGTGTGTGCACATGTGTGTGGAAGCCAGAGGTGAAGTGTCCTTCTCTATGTTTTTCCACCTTATTTTTTCATGATTGGATGTCTTCACTGAAGCTGGAGATCACTGATTAGCCACACTAACTGGCCAGCAAGCAACATGGCTTTGTTCTGCCCAACACTAGGGTTACACTACAGCTGTAGTCCTCAGCTCTGACATGAGTATCGAGGATCTGAACTCAAGTCCTCATGCTTATAGTTTTACCACAGAGTTCTCTCTTTAACCCTACAATATGCTTCCATAGAAATGCTAATTATGACCCTCCATGCAATTTGCTGAAACACATTGAATTCCCAGTTGAATGAGAAGCATGTAAAAATATTGAGGTCTAAACGTGTTTGCTATTAACGGTAGTGTATGGTAGTCTATGGGCAGTGTCTGGCTGTCTTAGCTGCATAGTTGCTATATAGACAATGTTCCTTTATCCAGAAAGACCATCAGAATCTCCTTGGTACCAGAAGCAATGAGTACAAGCATTGAGGGTAAAAATTTGCCAGACAAGAACTGACATAACTTTTTTACTGCAATTTTTAAAACGTCCACTAAATTTACTTATCATATATTGTATTGTGTCATGCAAGAACATTTTCATAGATAGGCATATTGTGTGCTGAGCACATCACCTCCATATACTTGTCTTCTTCTTTCTAAGTAAGTCCCCACTCCCCATTGTCTCCTAGACAGTCTGGCTTCTCATTTCATGTCATGTAAGCATACAGATTTATGGACATAAATAAAACCACTTATGAGAGAAAACAACACTGTTTTTCTGAAATTGGTGTAAGTCACTTAATAGGGTCATTTCTACTTACATTCATATTTCTATAAATGACATAACTTCATTTATGGCTTAAAAACCTACTTAACCATTTCATGGCTCTGGGGTTGTTCATCTCCGATTATTGTTAGTTGAAGGATTTTTAAAGGCAAACCCCACAAAGTCACAGTTTGGGGGAGTATAGGAGGGTTGAGTTAACTCTGGGTGTCTGGGTGCAGGCAAAGCTTAATTTTTTTGTAGCAGATATCCAGCAGATGCTTCAGGGATCCCGAGGAAGCAAGAGTTTCATACAAAAGTGGAACTAGCAATTGGCTTGTTGGCCTTGAGACCCATAGCTTATAAGAATAGCTGAAGCAATGAAAGATTTTACAGCAGTCAGTGTTTTTAAGACTAGCCCAAGTGCTCCAGGAAGTCATCCATTTTGGGCCAGTTAGCTGACAGGTTCATTTTTTTTTTCTCAAGAGAGGAGCAACTTCTTTGTGGATTACAAGCTAAAAATAATTTTCTTTTTACAAATCTTCCCAGCACAATAAATTATCTTATAAATACAATGTTCACCATCACAACCACCTTTTCTTTATTAATTTCTTTGTTGTTTCACACCTCTACTGGTTCAACAATAGCTTTTGTGACTAGTCTGGCAGTAAGCATTGATGTGAAAGAATTTTTGTGATGTGTCCTTTGTGTAAAACTACCAGGAAGGGTACAGTTGGATCATCTACTGTGTCTATTGCTAGATGTTTAAGAACCATCCATATCACTTTTCACAACATCTGGACTAGTTTCAATTCTTCCAATGTTATATAAGGCTTCCTCTTTGTTCATATCTGTCAGTATTTATATTTTTTTAATTGACTGCCATTCTAACTGGAGTGATAGGGAAACTCAAAGTAGTTTTAATTTGGGTTTTTCTAATAATTGGTGGTACAGAAATATTTTTTAGATATTTATTGTCTTGAAGCAATTCCACTGAAATCAGGAATAAAACACCACTGTCCACTATCCTCACTTCATTTAGAGACTGTACTCAAAGCATTAGTTTGAGCAATAAGACAGGAGAAGAAAACAAAAGGAATACAAAGAGGAAAAAAAGAAATCAAACTATTCCTAGTTTAAGTGATATGATAGCATACATCAGAGGTCACAAAATATTACCAGAAAACTTCTAGAAAAAAGTTTCATAAAAATGATAGGATACATAATCAACTTTAAATCAACTTTTATATACCAACAACAAATATACACAAAAAGAGAAAATTGACTCACTCCCATTTACAATAACATCAAAGAAAATAAAACACCTAGGAATAAACATAACCAAGAATATGAAAGACGTCAACAATGAATATAATCTCTGAAGAAAAATGATAGAGTAAGACACTAGAAAATAGAGAGCCCATGCTTGTGGATTGGTAGAATTAATATTGTGAAAATGGCTATTCTACCAAAATTGATTTACAGTTTCAAAGCAATTCCAATCCAAATTCCCATATCATTCACAGAAATAGGAAAAAAAAACTGTCTTAAAATTTGTATTGCACCCCAAAAAATCCACGATAGCCCAAGCAATCCTGAGCAAAAAAGAATAGTGCTAGAGTGATTAATATTCCATATCTCAAGTTATATAACAAAGCCATAGTGATAAAAATGAAAATATAATAAAAACAAAAATATAGTAATGGCACAAAAGCAGACATATAGGTCAGTGGAACAAAACTGAATATCTAAACATGAGTACCTGTAACTACAGCCATCCAGTATTTGAAAAAGATGTAAAAAATATAACCTGGAGAAAAAGACAGCATCTTCAATAAATGGTGCTGGGAAAACTGGATGTTGACATGTGGAAGAATAAAGTTAGACCTGTACTTACCACCTTTCACAAAAAGCAACTCCAAGTGGATCAATAACCTAGATATGAAACCCAAAACACTGAAACTTGTAGAAGAAAACAGGTGATATAATATAGATGTAGAAAAGGACCTTCTAAGTAGAACCCCATTTACCCAGGAATTAAGGCCAGCAATCCACAAGTGAGAGCTCATAAAACTAAAATGTTTCTACATAAAAAACCCAACCCATTTTTCATATTTCACATTTCACACACTAGGTATGTGTCTCTATGTTAATTACCATCTAATGCAAGAAGAAACTTCTCTGATGATGGTTGAGCAATGCACCAGTGATCTATGGTTATAGCAATATGTCATTAAATGTTGTTCTGTGGTTATCTTTATTGAACAGAATAATAGTGTGTTTTCCTCTAGGGCCCATTGCCTATCTACTTTCATGTTCTTGGCTTCATTAATAGTATAAGGTATGGGTTCCATCTAATAGACCAAGCCTTAAATCTAATCAAAATAATCGTTGGTTACCCCCATAATGCTTATACCGTTATTGCACAAGCAGCATGTCTCGCAGAAAGTTCTCTATTGTACCTCTAATTTCATAACTCGGTGAGATTGATGATTCTTATTCTCCTCTGGTGGTGTATAGCACCTTCCATCACTATGGCTGCTAATTAGTATGAGTGGTGTTTCTAGATGAGCATCAATTTCTCCACGTTTGATGCCTTTAGTATTTCTATGGTATCTTCAGCAATTGAGCCTTACCATCAGGTTGTAAAGGCTAAACAATAGCATGAGATATTTGGGGGTTAGTGTGCTATAGGAGTCCTTTAGGCAATGATTCAACAAGATATAATATACACCATATTCTTAGTCCTGGAAGTTTTATTTGGTAGCATATGATGTCTAGTTTGGATGTATGTTTCAGGAAGCTTCTACAGCACATGTTTTCATATAACTTTTCAAAGTGTTTTTAGTGTTAGTTATCCCTCCCCATATACTCTCCTACCATCCCACTCACCTCCCCATTGAATCCTCCTCTTCTAATTTCCCTGTGTTGGTTTATAACAATGTATTTGATTTATTCTTCTTGGAAGAGCTTCCTTACTCCCCGTCCCTTTTTAAATATCTAACCTCTGTGGATATTATAAATGAAACTCACAAACCTGAATCTTAAAAGCTAACATCCATGAATAAAGAGAAAAACGTACACTATTTTGTCCCTCTGAGTCTTGGTTACTTTACTCAGGAGTTGTTTCCAACTCCATCATTTACCTGCACATTTCACTTGTTTACACAGCTGAACAATATTCCATTCTGTAATTGTGCCACATTTTCATAATCCTTTCTTCTGTTGATGGCCATCCAAGCTATTTACAATTTCTGGCTGCTATGAAGAAAGCAGCCATGAACATGGGTGTGTTAGTATCCCTGTAGTAAGACGTAGAGCCCTTGTGTATTTATTGAAGAGTGGTAGAGCTGGATCTTGAGGTAGATTATTCCCAGCCTTGTGAAGAACCTCCACAGTGATTTTAGTAGTGACTGTATTCTTTGCTCTCCTACCAGCAGTGAATCCCTTTTCCCTGCACCCTAATTAGCATGAAATATCATTTGTTTCAGTGATCTTGGCCATTCTGACTGGGGTAAGATGAAAACTCAAATTAGTTTCAATTTGGGTTTCCCTGATGGTTAAGGATGTTAAACAGTTTTAAATGTTTCTTAGCCCTTGTGTTCCATCTTTTGAGAACTCTTTGTTCATTCAGTTCTATACCCCATTTTAAATTAGGTTGTTTTGTTTGATGCATAGGTTTTTTTTAGTTCTTTGTATACATTAGCTACTACTAATCTTATGTCAGATGTTTAATTTCCATGGGTGAATGGCTCTAACTCTGGGAGTCTCTTGAGTAGGGTTTGGGGTTCCTGGGGCCAGTGGTTGGTGGGGTGGCTGAAGTGGGAAAGAGGAGGTGATAAAAGTGGTTCTGGGTATCTCTACCTGAAGTTGGAACTCTGGGTTCAGGCTCCAAGCAGACCCAAATCAGCACAGTTGTGTGGATTAAATGCATTAATGATTAACTGAGTCACCAATAATCCATCAGTGTCACATTAAGGAAAGAGATAAAAGCACTTCTAGAGTCATTTAAACAAGAATGAGCCCAGACTTAAGTTCTCTATTTCATGCTCCCTCTGTCTTCTGTCTTCCTCACAAAGAGCTTCTCACTACTTATTGAACTGCACAGAAAGCATCACATGGGAGAAGGCATGGGATACTTCACAGAAATTTTAGACTTTTTACAAGGGATTAAGTTGCTGGAACCAACTGATCCCCACGGATCCAGATAACAAACATCATTGTTTATCAACCAATGCCCATCACAGTGAACTTTAGGAGGTTGCTTTTAAACCTCTGTACTTGCTGCTTTCATCAAGCAATACACATGAATTATCTTGGTCAGATGCATCAAAGAGTGCGTAACCTATGATTGCAGCTATACATTAGCTGAGGTTGTAAAAATTGATCACATGGAAAACCGAAGACAAGTAAGGTTGACCATTGCATTGTTCTCTTAAAAGAAGGTTAAACAGAGAGGGCTCAGGATTTGCGTGTTATTTCCTGCTCTACCCGCTGAGAGGATGTAGAAGCAAAGACACCCTAAAGTCAACCACTTCTCTCATAGAAACCTAGTATCTCGGCCTCTCTGGAGATGATGAGCCTGTGGTACTGTGTAGGAACAGAAAGTAAAGTAAACCTTAAAAACTGTAAGAGGACGGGTTCCAAGATGGCGGAGACAAGCAGACGCAGGTAGGCCTGTGGCAGCGGCCCGCGGAGGTTGACGGGTCCAGCGGCAGCAGCCGACAGGGACATTTAGGCCCGGCAGCAGCCGGCAGAGACATTCAGGCCCAGCTGCGGCCCACAGAGGTGGACAGGCCCTGTGGCGGAGATAAGCAGACGGAGGTGGGCGGCCGACAGAGACATTCAGGCCCGGCGGCGGCGGCCCACAGAAGTAGACAGGCCACGGGGCAGAGAAGGGCGGACGCAGGTCGCGGAGGTGGAAGGGCCCGGTGGCAGCAGCCGACAGGGACATACAGGCCCAGCGGCAACCGGCAGAGACATACAGGCCCCGTGGCAGTTCGCAGAGGTGGATGGGCCCTGCGGCAGCGGTGGTGACAAGCAGAGGTGTTGGTGAGACTACCTTGCTCAGCTGAAACCCATCTGGGAGAGGATTCAGATGCCTAAAGTTTTAAATATGAAGAAACAAGATCAGCTGAGGAGTTGACAAATGAACAAAATGTGACCTGGGAACATAGAAGGCGCTACCCAGCCACTAAACCAGATCACCAGAATCATAAGTATATAATTCACCGACTGAAATCAGCTGTCCCTGAAGAAACAGCCCAATAGCACCAATTTAACCAAGAACCCCTACTAAACCAAGACTAAAAATTAGAACAAGAGAGGCACTCTCAGACACAGACACCACCTGCACCGCACAGAGGAAAAGATGAGTAGACGCCAGTGCAAAAATACAGGCAACAACATAAAGACCTATATGGCAACATCAGAACCTAGTGATTCTACACCTGCAAGACCTAAACATACCATGACAGAAGAAACAGAAGAGATCAACCCTAAAAATGACTTTAAGAAGATGATAGAGGCCCTTAAAGAAGAAATAAAACATTCCCTCAATGAGGAAATAAAAACTTTCCTTAAAGAGGAAATGAAAAACTACCTTAAAGAGGAAATAAAAACTTTCCTTAAAGTGGAAATGAAAAACTCTCTTAAAGAGGAAATAAAAACTTCCCTTAAAGAGGAAATGAAAAACTCCATTAAAGAGGAAATAAAAAACTCCCTTAAAGAAATGGAAGAAAAAACGAACAAAAAACGGGAAGAAATCAAATCAAGCCAAGAAAAAGCAATTAAACAGATGAAAGAAACATTCCAAGATCTGAAAAATGAATTTGAGACAATAAAGAAAACACATGCTGAGGGAATGCTGGAAATAGAAATCCTGACAAAACGAACAGGAACTACAGAAACAAGCATAACCAACCGATTGCACGAGATGGAACAGAGAATCTCTGACACTGAAGACACAATAGAGAAAATAGATTTGTCAGTCAAAGAAAATACTAAAGACAAAAAAGTCATAACACAAAACGTCCAGGAAATTTGGGACACCATGAAAAGACCAAACCTAAGAATAATAGGGATAGAAGAAGGAGAAGAATACCAAATCAAAGGCACAGAAAATATATTCAACAAAATCATAGAAGAAAACTTTCCTAACCTAAAGAAAGAAATACCTATGAAGACACAAGAAGCTTACAGAACACCAAATAGGCTGGATCCAAAAAAAAGTCCCCTCGCCACATAATAATCAAAACACTAAACACACAGAACAAAGAAAAAATATTAAGAGCCGCAAAGGAAAAAGACCAAGTAACATATAAAGGTAAACCCATCAGAATAACACCAGACTACTCAATAGAGACTATGAAAGCTAGAAGATCATGGACAAATCTTATGCAGACACTAAGAGACCACGGATGCCAACCCAGACTATTATACCCAGCAAAACTCTCAATCACCATAGGCGGAGTAAAGAAAATATTCCAGGATAAAACCAGATTTAATCAATACCTGTCTACAAACCCAGCCCTACAGAAAGCACTAGAAGGGAAAATTCAACCCAAAGAAGCCAAACACATCCATGAAAAATCAAGCAATAGATAATCCCACACCAACATACACCACAGAAGAAACAAGCTGGTGTAGCTATCCTAATATCTAGAGAAAAAGGATGTTTCAAAAGAGAAGAAGTCTTGTGGCAATGCCTCAGTGGTCCAGGTAACTACCAGAACTTGGAAAAGTTGGTTGAACTTGGGATTGACTGGGAGGCCAAAGATTTAAAAAGCAGAAGATTCTGTCAAGACACAAGTTGTGTGATAATAGTGTGTTTTGTGTGTGTGAATGAGAATTTGTAAATGTTGAATTCTGGGCTTCGACAATCATTGTCAGTGCAGATTAAGCTGCAAGTATTTATGTTCTAAAACTTAACTATAAAGCTAGTTACGTCTTTCTAACAACTAGTTTTAATGTTTATGAGCATATTTTACCTACATTACCTTTTCAGGATGTTGAGAAAGATGCATCACAAGCACAGGCTGGAGGCTGGGGGCTAGATGGTTTTGAGGAAGTGGTCTTGGTGGACTCTTTCATAGAGCAAAGGGAAGCAATGCCTTCTGGGAAATGAGCTAAGTTTTAATCTAGTCTTTGAGATTAGAAGTCAAAAACAAAAATATTAAGGAAAGGAAAACCTAATTGATCTTTGAAGTATTGTTATGTGGAATTGAGTGGGACTTTTGAGGCCTTTCTTCCAGAAAACAAGGACTTGGTTGTCAGGCCTATATTAGGCCTAAACCTTGGTGCCATGTAGTTGTACTTAAATCATTTCAATGGAAAGTGTCTTAGTGATTGGATCTTCTAGTGCAGTTTGGAGTTCTTCCATTTGAAAAATGTGATATTTGCATGGGATTGTTTGAATCTTGTTTTCTAGTCCCTCCCCATCACCACCCTCATAGTCTGAAGGTAGATTTTTCTCTTGATAAAGGAACAAAAAAGGTGAACATCTTGTTTGTAAATAGGTATCTAGTAACTAGTGGTAAACTTGAAATGGTAGAATTCTTTAAAGCCTAATTCTAGGTAGCCTTAAGAAAATGTATCTTAATTATTTTTGAACCTGTATTCACCTTGTTTTTTTCAAATATCTTAAGTTATATTTTCTTTTTCAGAGCTGCTTCTTATTTGGGGCTACTTTTTTCTTTTTTAATTGAGGCGTAATTCATAAAAGGGTATATTGTTTTGATGAGACTTTTTACAACTATGGCTGGATGTCTTTCTTTAGTCTTCCAAGAAGGGCCATTTTACTTTTTTAGAGTTACTTTTTAAAGTCATGAGATCAACAACTTGGACTACTATGCATGTAAGTGCTAATGCAAATTAAAGCCCAAGTTGACCTCCAGCAGCAGTTCATTCTATGTTGACAGTGAGAGAACACTTTGCCTGTTAGGATACTGTTACTCGTGGACTGAAATGCTGAAGAAACCCCTCCCCCTATTTTGTTTTTTGCAAAAATCAAGGTATATTCTAGGGTTTCCTGGTTGACCTCAACAGATAAACTGAGATGATAGTCTTAGTTCAGAAATGATCTGAATGTAGATTTACAGTCTACGTGTACAGCTGGCTAAGTGAGATCGCTTTCACAGTTCTGCATGTATCCCATCGGCTCCCCATTAGTCACTGAACTCTTAAAACTGGTATTGTAACATTATCACAATGTTTTGCGCCAAGTTTATAAACTTTACAGTACAATATGTGTTCCTTTTCTGAGGCAAACCAAAGGTATATTTCTCAAGGTTCTGCTGCTATCAGCAGCGTTGATGGAGGATTTTTTTATACATTTGTAATAGATAGAAATAAACCAGAAAAAAAGGAAAAAAAAGTGGTGGAGGAAAAGGTGAACACTGCAAGAATACTCAAAAGGGCTGAGAGTTGCAAACGCCAAGAATGGCTTTGCATAGTAAATGGAATAGAACAGCTCTGAACTATAGCTTACTTTTCCTGGTTTGGTCTGACAGAATGATTGAATGCTTTTGTACAAAAATCAGAGCCTTAAAAACAAGGATTTGGTGAGATTGTAAAATGGTGTGCCACTTTGGCAAAATAGTTTGGTGGTTGGTCAAAATGCAAAACATTGTTACTCTGTTACTCAACAATTCTACCCTTAGGAATATATCCTCAAACTACTGAAAATGTGCACCTATGAAACATGTACATGAAGGTTTACTGCAGTGTGTTGCTAATAGTAAAAAAGTTAAAACAACTCAAATAGCTATCAAATACTGGAGAGAAATAAAATGTGGCTTATTCATACAATAGAATATTATTAAGACATAAAAATGAATGAGAAACTGACAGATTAAATGACTTTGGTGAACCTTCATAATTTCATTTGTAGATCTTTCCATTTCTAATTTATAAATACATTTGGGGTTATAAATTATAAATGTACTGCCTCCTGTCAACATTGTATACTTCTATTTGATGATTTCTGTGTCAAACATTATATGGAAATGTTTCCAAGTATTTTCTGTATTAACTGTGAATGAATAGAACAAAATAAATTGCCTTTGAGAAAAAAAAAAAGGTTAAACAAACAGGCTTAGTAGACAATAAGCTAGCCCTCTTCAGTGACTTCATCTTCATCTTCACATTGCATTGCCACACATAATAGGAGGCATGGGTGGTGTGCAAACAGCAACAGCTGGATAATAAGTCCAATCTGCTAGCTCTATCTTTCTATTAGGGCCTTTAAACTATCAACATGAAAAAAATTTATATTGATCCTTGTTGATTTTTGTAGTATTTGAGTTACTTAATTATTCTCCCAATGTGGTTTGTTCTTCCCTGTAGTTCAATGGAGCTGAGGGAAGATGTCATCATTTCAGAAAATGAGACCTCAGACAATTGAGAATGTACATTCCAAGTAAGTTTGGATTATATAGGTTCATTTTCATATGGAGGCAAGATCAAAGGGCCTTTGAGGCAAAGCCAGGTAACTTCTTTTAACTGCTGAGAACCCCATTTCCTCACAGGGAAATAATTCTTTCTTTGAGTATTCAATTGTGTTTCTCTCCATAGTGTATTCTTTATTAAAATGCTTAGGTTATTTTAAAAACAACCTTGATTGGTTGGTACAGCCATGGCCTCCAATTATTCATGAATCATACTCTCAGGAAAATCAGAGGAATTGTCACTGTAATAGATGCTAAACTCTCTTCAGCTCCCAAGTATGCACCTCTCTCTCTTTATTCTAGAGATTTATTCAAGTGTATTCTATAGAGCTGACTTAGAGATCATACATTCCCTTGGTTTGATTTATCATGGAAAGCTTTTATTTGTCTTACAAATATAGCATATAGTTTTGCTGGATATAGAAATAGAGGTTGTCACTCCAAGCTTGAAGTACTTCATTCCTAAACTTCCTGGATTTTAAAGTTTCTGTCCAGAAATCTGTTATTATTATGGGCCTGATTTTATGTCTGATTTGGTGTTTATGGTGACTTTAAATATGTCTCTTTTGTTCTATATATTTAGTATTATAGTTTCAGTTTAGTGTTTTTTTTTTTTTTAATGAGGAAGGAAGTTCTTCCCTGACCTTAACTTTTTGATATTCTACAGGCCTGTTGTATCTAGATATCTAGATGTGCCTCTATTTCCAAAGATTTAGGAAATATTTTCTTATAATTGTAATTAACTAATTTACTAAGCCTTTAGCAAAAAATTATTCTCCAGTGCCCATTATTAATAACTTTGGCCACTCTTTTTAGTGTCATATAGATCTTGAAATTCTGTTAGTAACTTACTATTGGCCTGAGTTTTCCAATCAGTCTCTCTTGTCTTAAAGCCCTGGTGTATTGTCCTTCTCTTGATTCATTATGTTGGTGATTTTTTCCACAGAGAGTTTTATTTGACATATTAAATTCGTATTTTCCTTTTTTTCCTGGTTATTTTGCATATTTCTATAACTTCATTGAATTCTACTTTTATATCCTTATTGGTTTCCTTATTTTATTCAGTTGTTTGTATTATCTTAGAATTCATCCTGGAATTGGTTTCATGTCTTCTTTGAACATACTTATAATCTTTCCCTTAAATCCTATGCCTAGAATTTAATTCATTTTTATTAGAAGACAATATTGTGGGATTAATAATTTGGTAGAATTCATGTTGGCTTTTTTTTTTTTTTCCGCCTCTGGTGATTTGGAATTAGATAATGCACTTCTGCTGTTAGGCAAGTGGTTGATATTCTTTCCAATTCTTTTTTTGTTTGTTTTTTGAATCAGGATTTCTCTGTGTAGCCTTGGAGCCTGTCCTGGAACTCACTCTGTATGCAAGCTGGCCTTGAACTCATAGGGATCCACCTGCCTCTGCCTCCCAAGTGCTGGGGTTAAAGACATGAGCCACCACCGCCTGGTCCAATTCTTTAAAGGAAAATAATTTTTATGTTTAAGAGGGACGAGGCTGTAGCCAGGTTGAGGTTTCATTTTTCTCTGACACATTTGTATTTTAGGCACTGGATTCGGTCTCCAGTCCTCCCATAAAAGTAGAATATTGTTGGCAAAACAATCACTGTCAAGGTACTGCAGTGACTGAGTAACAATCACACTTGACACACGGATATTTTAAGAATTAAAAGAACACAGATAGTGTGGTATACACTCAGATTTTAAATACTGTGGAAACAAATATAAATCAAACCAGAAAACAGAGTCTAGTGAATAGTTTGAGATGGATGGAATTGAGAGAAGAGTAAATAGAAGGAAGGGGACAGCGGGGCTTACAGGAGAGAAAGAGTTTGGGCTTAAAGGTAGAATGAAAAGAAAAGGAAAGAAATGCAATGAGACAATCCACACAAGACTCGGGTCTTAAGATACTAAGCACAGAGAACCCACAAACCAGTTAGTCTAGTTGTTCTGGAAATCCTATGAAAAGAAAACAAGAAAGGAGAGAAAAAAAGAAAATAGAAATAAGAAGGCAGAGGAGGGAGATCAGTGCCTAGAGAGAGAGAGAGAGAGAGAGAGAGAGAGAGAGAGAGAGAGAGAGAGAGAGAGAGAGAGCCTAGTAAGTAGGTATTGAATATTAAATATATAGAGGAATAAATAAATGTGGAGGGGTCAAGGGTGAATAAGGGATAGAGATGAATGCAGTCTTGCCTGGTTGTTATTATAAGTTCTACTCTCAGCATTCTTTCCTGGGCTCCCACATGCCTGTTATGTCCCTGGGTGGTCAGGTCACAGATGCTGACCACACATCTGGACAGTCCTTCTGTTGCTGAGCTGATGCTATTCTTACCTCTAGGCAGATCATTGTGAGGTTGAGGTCATGCCATAAATGCTGGTCCCATCAGTACATAGTATTTCACAAGTCAGTTCTTAGAACTGATGTCTCTCTGGATGACATTTTTAGCTCTTGGGTTGGTGGGAGCTAGTGGTCTGCTAATCCCAAAAGATTCTTCTAAAACCTATTAATCACAAGGTGTTAGTTCAGACATAGAGGTGGGCAAGGAGGTGAGGCTAGAACTAGGCGAATGTGAAATAATAAGACTCCAGACCTGCAAAATTCCCACTTCTCCACAGCTCTGCTGTTCTAAACAGTCCATCAGCCCCTGCAGACACAGCTTCTCTCCAGGAATTCTCATTCACAGTATCGAACACTTTAGTTAGCAGCCCGCCTCTTATCTATTCAAATACAACCCTGCATGAAAGGTGTACTAGGCAAAACCAGGTAAAAACTCATGCCCTCACAAGAGAGAGATACTTTCCCTCTGATGATTTTTTTGCTGTGCTTTTAGTCACAGTGTGTTTTTCTTATTACAATGTTTAGGCCATTTTTTAAAAAACAAACTTCCACAGTTGATATCTTCATGGTCCGAGACCACTCATGAAATACACTATTAAGAAAATCAGAGCAAGTGTCAGTCAACCAGCAGAACTCTGACCAGTAGAATTCCTTTGGCTTATGGGAATGAACAAAAACAAACAAACAAACAAGCAAACTTTGACTCAAAACTGCACAGTGTCCATCCAGGCAAAATTACTGATCAGAATCTGGAGTTGTTAGGGGAACATAATACTCAGGTTCCAGTCCACGTACCAGACACCAGGAAGGGCTGCCCAGGGGCAGGGCCAGCATTGCAAAGTTACATGTAGAGGTGAGACCTGCCTCTGTGACCTGACCTCACAATGGACTGTCCAACGATGAGAACAGCATTATAAATTGGAATTCTAAAAGCTAAGAATGTCATCAAATAGCATCTTTCTAAAAACTATCTATATAATAGCATCTATCTATATATAAAAAAACCTCCCCCAATCTTTCTGGAATTACCTCTGTGACGCACCCACCAATGTATTTTAAGCTCGCCCTGGTTTATAAATTTCTTTGTTCTGTAAAACTATAAAACTTCATGGCATTGCCTCCATGTTGGATCATGGAATTTGGGGTGACCTAAGTCTGTGTTCCTCAGCTGTGGTCATTCATATACACTCCTGAATAAACCAAGTCTTTTATTCCTTTGAGGTAGGAGCTGTTCTTTTATGTGACAGTAGCAAATTTATATTATTTTTCTCTCCTGTGACTGGCCATTTGTGATAAGATACAAGGTTCTAATTGTTTATATGAGGCATTGTAAGTCACTGGGTCATGCTCCAACACTTGGGGTCTGATTGTTAACAACATGGAGGAACTTGGATTTTTATATGGGGGCTTTTTCCTTCCTTCCTTCCTTCTTTCCTTCCTTCTTTCCTTCTTTCCTTCTTTCCTTCCTTCCTTCTTTCCTTTCTTTCTTTTTTTGTCTCTACTTCCTCTTCAGAATTTACTTTTGATGTTATATAAAAAACTGCACAGTCTGAACTCATTTTGGATGCCTGATCTCTCCACTCATTGACATTTCAGTCTTTGAAATGCCGCGATCTTCCTTCCTCTCCATTATCCAAAGTCAGCCTACTAAGCGTTACTTCCTTTGAGTTGATTTCCAAGAGTTTCTTCTGTTAATCTCCCCTTCCTTTCAGCTCTCAAAATATGGACATATCCTTGATTCATCGCTTATAGATAAAATATAACAGAGACTCATTACTCCGGTTCTTCCTTCTAGTTCCATCCATGAGTTCAACCCTTCAGACCATAAGTGCTTTTTTCATGTCAATATGTCTGGTGTGTATTGCATTTTGCTCCCTATAATAAAAACTGACTTAAACAAAAACATTTACTTAAACAAAATTCCTGACATCTATCCATGGACTGAGAGGACTAGATAATGTGGATTAGTATAAAAGACTCATGAGTTATATGGAGTTTGTTAGCTTTTAAAACCTTGCAAAAAAAAAAAAACATTTTATGGTGCAAGAAGAATTGTTTAAATGGATTCTCTTTGAAATAGGGAGCCAAAAAGTATTATAGGCAAAGGGAATGTAAGAAGTCAGTACTCTCTATTGCAAGAAAGTTTGTTAGGTTTAATCCACATTTTCATTTGTAGATGTGTTCATTTAAGGTATTTGGCTTCTTTTCTTAACACCTTCATTCATCACCTTGCATGTTCACTTTGCTCTCAAGGATTTGATAAGAAAGATGGCAGTGGAAGGAGACAAAGCAAGTTCTCAGCCTTTGCAGGATTTCAGGTGGAAAAGTCTTGAAGTGTCAGTTTTAATACAAATAAAAGGGAAACTACAGGGAAAGAAAGTGATGCAGTACAGAACACAATAGCAGATTCCAGCGGAGCAGCTGGAGTTGAAACCAGTGGAATCAGAGAAGAGCTCCACAGGTAGACACCAGAAGGCAGGTCTCCTGGTGTGGTTTGTTTACCCTCAGATTCATTCGCTAGTTCATTTAGTAGGTGTCCCAGCTGGAATTCTGTTCCAAATCTAATTATTCTGAGAATATCATCATTTTCACTGAAATAATTTCCTTTATTTATTCAGTGAATAACTAATGAGTCTTTATTCTCCCGAATTGTAGTCAAAGTGAATGTGCTATAAATTGATTTCAGTAGTAGCTGTTCCTTTCGAGGTAAGCAATATAAATTGTCTTTCACGAGCTTAATGAGAAACAAAGAAATAATCAGCCAAACAAAAAAACATAAAGTACATTTATTGGAACACTCCAGTAAATATTTACCCAGAAGAAATCAAAGACGCTCCATCTTAACTTTTTTTAAAAAGTCCCTAGAGGTGTTTGTAAACACAAAATTTAAAGTTGACAGAGGAGGTAAGGATAGGGAGGTGATTGGAAAGGCTAATAGTGAGGAGAAAGAAAACTATTCTTGGCCTTGAATGGGTGGATCCAGTCAATGTATGAAGCTTACCCAGAGATGACACTGTAAACAGTGCCCGTGCCTACTCGAAACTATCTTAAATGCATACTGTTAAAGGAAACATTTAATCTTATTATTCGGTTGCTCACTAATAAATAACCTTCAACACTGATGAAATGAGGTAAAATCATAAAGAAAAAACAAAAACAAAACAAATGTAGGAGGCTATGGATTTATAATTCCATCCTTAGTAAAAGACAGTGATCTTGGTTCAGTGAAGCTGCTTATTCACACACAACAACTGAAGTTTCTGAACTTCTTTATATCTGTGTCTCTGTCAGGGTTCCTATTGCTGTAAAAAGACACCATGACCACAGCAACTCTTAAAAAAGAAAGCATTTAATGGAGGCTTGCTCACATTTTCAGAGGTATAGTCCATTATCATCATGGCAGAATGAATGGCAGCATGCAGGCAGACATGGTGCTCGAGAAGGAGCTGAGAATTCTACATCTTCATCAGCAGACAACAGAAGTTGTAAGCACCACCTGCCCAAAGACCAGGTAACTTCCTGGGATTGGGGAGTTGTAGTTCTTAGAAAATAACAACAAAGCCTCATGGGAAAATGTGGTGGTCTGTAGGTTTTGTCCATATAAGCCCTGCCAACATGTGTCTCGGGCCACTCAGCTGGAAAATTTCCAAGTGGTGGTCCTGACCAAATTCCATCTTGGTCAGTATTTAACATTTTAATAAAGGCTTGTTTGAATTTGGCCAAAATCGTGGAACTGGTTTTCTCCAGCAAATTTCAGGATGACAAAGTGAACTGAGTCACTGGGTGTAGCTTGAGCACAGGAGGCCTCAAAACCTACCCTGACAGTGACACACTTCTTCCAACAAGGCAACACCTACTCCAATGAAGCCATATCTCTTAATAGTGCTGCTCCCTGTGAGCTCATGGGGGCCAGTTACATTCATATTACCAAAACCTGGATACAGATTTCTCTGAAATTGAGAGTGGAGAGAATTTTAGTCCTATGACCCTTCTAATATTTCACTTCAGATAGGGATAGAAAGTCTAACAGATATTATTCTCATTTAATCTTTTAGGTACCAAAAAGGCTAAAAGAATCCAGATTGTTCTGATTCAAACTGAATCAAAAGAAACCACAGAACAACAACATTCTAGTTTCATTTTCCCAGAATTCTTCAGTGGACATTGTCTTAGTTTGAGTTTCTATTTGCTGTGATAAAACATCACAATCAAAAGCAAACTAGGGGAGGAAGGAGTTTATTTCCTCTTACAATTCTCAGGTCACGCTCCATCACTGAGGGGATTCCGGACAGGAACTCAAGTCAGGAAAGAAACAGGGGCCATGAAGGATCCTTGTTCACTGGATTGCTTGCCATGATTTGTTCAAATAGCTTTCTTATATGACTCAGGGTCACCTTCCCTGGGTTGCCACAACTTACAGTGAGCTGGACCCTCCCATATCAATCATTAATCAAGACAGTGCACCTCAGACTGACTGTCTTAGTTAGGGTTTCTATTGCTATGAAGAGACACCATGACAATGGCAACTCTTAGAAAGGAAACGTTTAATTGGGGTGGCTCGCTTATAATTCCAGAGGTTTAGTCCATTATAGGCAGGAAGCAAGGCAGCATGTAGGCAGACATGGTGCTGGAGAAAGAACTGACAGTTTTTGTAAGCTGTACTTGACTCACAGGCAGCAGGAAGTAGTTTGTCTCACTGGGCATGGCCTGACCATATATGAGACCCCACAGCCTACCTCCACAGTGACACACTTCCTCCAACAAGACCACACCTCCTAACAGTGCCACTTCCTTTGGAGGCCATTTTCTTTCAAACCTCTACGCTGACCTACAGGTCAAATATGTGGAGGCATTTTCTCAATTAAGATTCTCTATTCCCAGGTATGTCCAACTTTGTGTCAAGTTGACAAAAACCAACCAGCACAGCCATTTTTACATTAACTCTAGTGACATGTGAGTATGGGAGGTCTTCCCATCTTCTATGGTCTACATCAGTTTCTTCATAGATTTAATTAAAGCTTTCACTATTGAAAGTCTTCACATTCTTGGCTAGGTTTATTCCCAGATACTTCATTTTTTGTGTGTATGTGGTTATTGTCAATAGGAGCATTCCATGATCTCATTTCAGGAGGTTGGTTGTTGGTTCATAGAAAGGCTATTTTTTTTTCTAAGTTGATTTTATATCCTGCCACTTTGCTAAAAGTGGTGGCCATTTCTCAAAGTTCTCTGATGGAATTTTTGGAATCTCTACGTGTAATATAATCTTAAATAGGGATGATCTGGCTTCTTGTTTTCCTACTTATATCTCTTTAATTTCTTTCTCTTCTCTTGTTTTCTTTTTTAACTGGTGCTTTCAGCACAGTTAAAGGAGTGGAATGATGGATGGCCCCACCCAATTGTTGAATTTAGTGGGATTACTTTAAGCTTTTCTCCATTTAGAAGACTAGTCTGTGTGTTTGTCATATATAGCTTTTATTATGTCAAAGCATGTTCCCTCTAGTCCTACTCATTTTATGACTTTTATCATGAAGGTATGCTCAATTTTGTCAAAGGTCTTTTCTGTTTCTATTGAGATGATCACATGATTTTTGCCTTTAAGTTCATTGTATAATTTATTACATTTATTGACTTACATATATTGAATTATCCCTTCATCTCTGGCATAAAACCAACTTCATTGTGGGAAATAATATATATATATATATATATATTATATACATATATAAGTAATAAATATAGTAAATAAAAAATAATTATCTAGCCCCATCCCAAATGAAGAGCTATAGACAATTAATGTCTGTTGAGAGGGAGAAACAGGATGTGCCATTTAATTGCTTATTCAATCTCAAACAGTCAGATTTAAGCATACACATAGGAGCAACATTAAAGAAACATATACATGTCTGAATTTGGTTTGCAAGTATTTGAGTGAGGAATTTTACATCTGTGTTCCTTGGGAATGGGGATTTTGGTCTGTAGTTTGTTTTGTTTTGTTTGTATGTGTGTGTCTTTACCTAGTTTTAATAGTAGAATAATACTTGCTTCATAGAAGGAGTTTGGAAGTAGTCCTTCTGTTTTTACTGTTTTGATTAAGTTAAGAAGTATCATTTGTAAATCTGCCTTGACTAGGACGTCTTGTGAGAATGTGGTCTATATAGCATAGAGAAGTTGCATCCATGAAACCTTAACAGTATGGTTGCCTCAGCAAGATATGAAAAAATGAGAACACTACTTTACAAGCCAGCTTTGATAGGGGAAATCTCACATGCCCTACCCACAGCTGAAGAGCTACAGACAGGAATGTTTGCTGAGAGGGAGAATCAGTCTCCCCCAGGGATGTGTCACTAATTGGTTATTCAATCCCAAATGGTCAGATCTAAACACATACATAAGAGCAACATTAAAGAGACTCAGCTTGTTTTTATTCATATAGTTATGAATATATATATATATATATATACACACACACATATATATATGGTGATATTTTATTTGTACTGAAATGTGATTTTATTTGTATGTTAATAAATAAAGATGCCTGGGGGTCAGAGCTAATAGTAAGCCATAGCGGAGCTGGGCGTTCGTGGTGCACACATTTAATCCCAGCACTCGGTAGGAAGAGCTAGGTAGACTCTGTGTGGTCAATGATAAGGCCAACATTGGAGACACACACCTTTAATCTCAATACCAACCATAGAAGACCTGGAGGTCTGTACAGACAGGCAGTGATGAGGCAGTCATGTGGTTGGGTTTACAACCAATAAGAAGGCAGAACAGAAAGTCTATATAAAGACAAACACACAGGAAGTAGGTCTCTCTTGGCTGAAGAGGATCGCTGAAGCAGGAAGGGTAAGACTTGTAGATGTAACCAACCGTCTTATTAAATAAGAAATACAGAACCAATGTAAAAGAGAAAGCCAAGAGGTCAGAGCTCAGAGCTAAAATCTCACCCTTCCTCCTGTGGTGGTCCTAGCTCTCCAAAAGGGAGCTACTTCCTGTGTGTATGTCTTTTCATAGTCTTTTTGTTCTGCCTTCTCATTGGTTGTAAACCCAAACACGTGACTGCCTCATCACTGCCTGTATGTACAGCCCTCTAGGTCTTAAAGGCATATGTCTCCAATGCTGGCTGTATCCCTGAACATACAGAGATCTATGGGATTAAAGGTGTGCACCACCACTGCCACGCTCTTTCTATGGCTCTAATAGCTCTGACCCCTGGGCAACTTTATTTATTAACATACAATTAAAATCGCATTTCAGTACAAATAGAATACCACCATAAAGACTCTTAGCTCTGACCTCTTGGGCTTTTATCTTTACATTGGCTCTGTGTTTCTTATTTAATAATTATATAAATATAATTAAATAAGAGATTATGGATATGAGAGGGCATAGGGTGTACACAAAACAAGTTGGAGGGATGAGAATAGGTGGGTATTTATGTAAACACAGTACTCACATATGAAATCCTCAAAAAATAAAATTGAAAAAGAATTTCTTAAATGAAATTAAAAGCAAACAGATAGCTAGATGGAAATAAAGCTCAGTGGTTAAGAGTATTGGCTCTTCTGGAGGTTTTGGGATGTGGTGGCTCACAACTGTCTGTAACTCCAGTTCCAGGGATCTGGTGAGCTTTTCTAGCCTCTGCAGGCATAAGATGCACAAGTGGTATAGAGACTTACATGTAGGCAAAACATTTATACACATATAATAAAAATAAAAAGGTAGAGTGCTAATATTTATTTCTGTTCATATTTTTAAGAATGTATTAACATACTAGCACTGATATGTTTATGTAATTTTAAACTCAATGAACATGGCAATCATATATGGTGGACATTTGCAGGAAGGACCATGAATTTGAATTGAATATAATGAGATTGTCAATTAGAATTATGTTTACAATAGAGTATAACCTGTCATATAGAACAACACATTTTCAAAGTATGAGGACATTGTCCAGTTATTTTAAAGGAGAAAAATAAAGTATTTTCTTTCTTCCAAAATATGTCTAGAAAGATCAAAGTTGAGGGTTTTTAACAAGTGCACTTCTTTGTTAAGGCAGTTTTATTTCTCTTACTGGATAGGAAAGAAATTATGCTACATAAAAACATTTTTTATTCAGTATTTCTTTTAAGTGTGTTAAGAGCAGCCTGTAGAATATTTTGCAATTACTGATTAATAAACCAGATGCCTAACTTTCTGTTATATCTGCCTAAAGGAAGTGCATCCTTATGAGCATAAATTTTAATAATACCCATAAAGAAAATGTAGCAGAAGAAGTGTAGAATAACCCTCAGGGTGGAATGTGCTTCCTTCTGTTTGAAATTACAACATAAAGAAAGCATTTAAAATCACGTTTGCTCTCCTCACACTGCTGAACGTTTAATTCTCTTCCTATATGGAAGTGAAGTTGGGGACATCAGAATGGATCTGCTTGGTGTCCTAGCAACGGTGCCTATATCCTCCTCATTCTCTCTTCTGCCCCCTTACGATAAAGCAAGTGTTCAGTCCGATTTCACTACCACCTACTTTCCAAATCATCTTAGGAAGTTAATTCTGTATACATTCTTGCATCTGGATATTTCCCTCAAACCATGAGAAATTCTTGAATCACTCTAGTCTCTACAACTGGCCCTTTTGCTTCTCCACATTCTGCTCTCTTTCATATCTGCAAATCCCACTAGTTTCCTCCTCAGTCTGTTCTACTTCCTTTCCCACTACCATCTTCAAATATCTCATCTCTCACTAAGGTCAGTTCTGCCACCGGTGGTTCTAAGTGCAATGAATATTTCCATTTTTACCTTGCTGAGCTTTCGGAAGCCATGGTTCTGACCATTCTTCATTAGAGCCGGGCTTTTGACCAGCCTACCATCACGGTAGTTTAATTAGTTTATCAGATAAGCATGATAGTTTATTCCAGTTATTCTGCCCATTCTGGCTTCCCTTCCTAGATCCACCTTTGAATGTTGAGTTGTTTGAAGTCTTGCATTCCCTTTGCTCTAAGCTGACCCTGCTTCCCGATGAGATCTCACACTGTCTATTCATCAGGACTGCATTTACACTATCAGTTTTCCTCATCTCGATCTCAGATTTGCCTGTTTCGCTGCCCACACAGATGATTTTGAGCTGTCACTAATTGAAACCCAAGTCTAACACTCTCTGGTGTGCCTCCTGAGAAGAATGAGCCTTTAAAATGGGAGCTGATTTGTCAATTGTAGGTTGGTTACTGTCAGGGCTCATTCAACACATGACCCCCAGAGGGTGGTAGCCTGCCATGCTGAGTAGACAACACTGCACTACACTAGAAAAAAAACCTCAGAAGTAAGATTGTTTAGATTCCATTGAATCCCAAGGCTGGTCTTTGAAGCTCTAATTCCTCTCTCCCCCAAACATACAACTTAGTACTTTCATTCTTTCTCTACCTTTATCTGCAGAATGGGTCATGAAGAAACTTTTTCCCTCATCCTCTCTACTAACAGATTGCAAGGACTTCATGACAGAAGGGTCCCACCAGAGAAAGAGCTGCTCCCTGCAGTAGCCAAAAAGAACCTGGCAGCAGGCCCCTGGGGCTTCTCCAGTGTATTCATTTGCTCAAATGCTTCCATCCAGTCTTAGTTCCTCTTGTTCATTCTGCTGTTAATTCTGTGTGGAACATGCATTTAAAAATATACTTTCCCAGCTTCCTCAGGTTATCATTTCTGAAGTCTTCCATGCCATATGAGTTTCAATAAATAAATGTAAATGGTTTTTACTGTTTGTCTAGCAAGGAGCTCTAGGGGTGTTGAGGCACATTTCATCCTTTTATACCTCTTTGCTGTTAGATGTTGGCCCTTGCTATTCTCTTGTTGGACATAGACAATTTTACAGTAGCTAATGCCAATGTCGCATTGAAGTCATCACGAAGTGATGCAAAGTAAGATCATTCCATGCCATTTTGTATATACAGACATGTACCAGGCTTTCTCTTTTGGGGCCACCAACCAGTTCCCAAATTATGACATGGAGACTTCTCACTAGTTATGAAACGTCAGCCTAGCTTAGGGTTGTTTCTGGTTCGCTCCTTAACTTAACTTAACCGGTTTCTTTTTATCTACCTTTTGCCTTGGGAATTTTTACTTTTCTTACTTTCTGTGTATTTTACTTTTACTGCTTCTCATGTCTTGCTGGCTGGCAGATGCCTGGCTTCTTATCCCAGATGTATCCCCTCTTTTTCCTCCTCTTCTCTTCTCTTCTCTTCTCTTCTCTTCTCTTCTCTTCTCTTCTCTTCTCTTCTCTTCTCTTCTCTTCTCTTCTCTTCTCTTCTCTCCCCTCCCCTCCTCTCCTCTCCTCTCCTCTCCTCTTCTCTATCTCTCCTTCTATCTATTCTCTCTGCCTGTTATCCCTGCCTATCCTTTCTCTGCCTAGCTATTGGCCATTCAGCTCTTTGTTAGATCAATCAAGTGCCTAAGGCAGGCAAGGTGAAACAAATGCAACACATCTTTAGATAAATGCAGCAAAAAGAAATGTGACACACCTTCACATAGTTAAAGTAATATTCCACAGCATAAACAAGTGTAACACATCTTTACTTAGTTAAATATTCCACAACACAGACATAAACAAGGTCTCTGAGTGACTCACAAAAATACATATAGTGCCTTCTACACACAGACAACAGACTATTACTTATTAATTCCTACTTGTGCCTTGTTCTAATTTGTTCTCCCTGGAGATAAGATTTACTGACATTGGACTGTTTGACTTTCTTTTGGGACCTCCAGCTCACAAATAATGGCATAGAGACTTCTTATTAATTATGAAAGCTTGGCCTTTAGCTTAGGCTTTCCCCAACTATCTCTTATAAGGTAAATTAATCTGGTTTTATTAATTTGTGTTTTGCCCCGTGACTTTTTTACTCTCCTCCATTCTGTATGTCTGACTTGGTCTGTGTCTTGCTGGTGTCTCCCTGTGCCTAGATTCATCTCCTCTTCCTCTCTTTCCATGGAAATCACACCTATCCTCTCCTGCCTAGCTGTTAGCCATTCAGTTCTTTATTAAACCAACCAGAAGTTACCTTGGCAAAGACACATCTTCACAGTATACAAAAAGATTATTTTACAACATTGAGCCTGATGACTCAAACCTTTAATTCCAGGACTTGGGAGTCTAAGACAGGAAGAAAATGAGTTTGAGGCTAGCTCAGGCCACATAGATAGTTTCAATATAGTCCAGTCTACCAAGTAAGATTCTATTTTTAAAATTATAAAATCAACCAAACCAAAAAGAACCTTTGATATGCACTGCCACAGTTACATAGCCCCCACTTTCTACTCGTATCTAATCTAGAATGAAACCTTCCTTAAGTCACATAAGCAAAACTGGTTTCTGTTGCTGTTTCATTGGCTCCTCTTGAGACGTTCCTTGATTTCTTTCTCAGAACATGTGCCATTTGTACATAGGAGAGCTCCTGACTTTTTGTGAATTAATTTTGTATCCACTTACTTTGTTGAAAGTATTTATTGGCTGTAGGAGTTCCCTGGTAGAACCTTTGGGGTTGCTTATGTACACTATCACATATTCTACAAACAACAATACTTTGACTTCTTCCTTTCCAATTTGTATCTCCCTGGTCTCCTTCAGTTGCTTATTGCTCTAGTTAAAATTCCAAGTACTGTATTGAATAGATGGAGAGAGTAGACAATTTTGTTTGTTCCCGATTTTAGTAGAATTGCTTTGAGTTTCTCTCCATTTAATTTGATGTTGACTATAGGCTTACTGTAAATTGCCTTTATTATGTTGAGGTATGTCCCTTGTATCACTGATCTCTCCAGGACTTTTCTCATGAAGGAGTGTTGGATTTTGTCAAAGGCCTTTTCTGCATCTAAGGAGATGATCCTGTGGTTTTTGTCTTTCAGCTTGTTTATATGGTGGATTATATTTACTTATTTTTTTATATATCAAACCATCCATGAATCTCTATGATAAAGCCTACTTGATCATGGTGGATAATCTTTTAGATGTGTTCTTGGATTCAGTTTGCAAGTATTTTATTGAGTATTTTTGCATTTATGTTCGTAAGGGAAAAATGATCTGTAAATCTCTGTCTTTGTTGAGTCTTTGGGTATCCAGTAACTCTGTATGTATTTTTAAACCATTTACAATGTTCTAGACTTTGAGGATAGTATTGATAAGTTTTATAGTAGGCTTTGTGATTTTAATTCCGTTTCAATAAAACTACATAGCTGCCGGAAACAAAGAAACTGGATGAACTTAAAAAAGACTCAAACTCACAGTGCTGTTATAAGTCTCTGTCACTAAGACAAAATAACTGGGGTAATCAACTGTAAGGAGGAAGGGTCTATTTCGTGTTTTTAAAGTTCTCAGCCCATGGATACTTGCTTCTCCTTGAACTTGAGGCTATAGTGAGATAGTGTATCATGGCCATGAGTATATGGAACAGCAAAATGCTCTGCTCATGACTGTACAAGAAAACCATTTTATACTGAGAACCAGCAGAAGGTCCAGCAATGTTTACAAAATGTCTCTTAAGTAACATAAAGGGGGTGTGGTGCTGATGTTTGCTTCCCAGTGTGTAAAGTTAGGGACTAACTTTTGTCATGTATGGTTCATGAAGTCATGAAGATTACTTGTGAACAGTGATTGATAGTTTATGCAAGGTTATACTTCATAGAACCTCTTGTTTTAAACATTGCAGGTCCTACCATAGCCTCTTGACATGCCTCTTATGATTTGGTAATAAGTGCTTCAAGTATAGGTTGAGTTATCTACATTCAAGTGTGAATTTCTATTTCTGTATAACAAACATTCTCTTCAATAGAGATTAAAATGAACAATCATCTACATCACATTCCACTTTAAAGTCATAGAATTTTGGTGACTCTTTGTGATAAAGTTAGATGGGGGTAGGCTGAATGATAGCAAATCCATGAATAAGATATGTATATGTGTATGTATGTAATAATTCTGAGTTCAAATGCAGATACTTTGGTTCTCCAGATCTGAGTGAATAGTCCTAGAGCATTCTGTTATTTAGCAAGTGTGCATTAGCCAATACAGACAGCGAAAACCATGTGTCAGGCAGGGGTTATACTTTGCCCATGAAGAAAGCTTTGCCTGTAGAAATTAGCATTAGAGAAAATTCTGACTAGTTCAGTCTTCCATGGTGCTTTATAACCGGAGGAATGGTTTCTTCTCTTCTCAGGCACACTGGTCAGAAATCCCATTGAAAGTTCAGTCTTAGTAACAACAGAATAAGAAACACTGAAGCAGCAAGAATAACCAATCCCCAAAGGGCCCAGGTGAAGAGTCCAGCATGAACTAGAAGGGTGCTTTGCATGATGGTCGTCTGAGTTAAACTGTGCTGTGCATATTGTGTTGTTGTAAGCTTTGCACCTGACAAGAAGATAGAACCATAGAATCCAGTCTTTCTATCTACTTATATTACACATTTCTCTCCATAATAAAATTATATTTCTTATGACTTGTAGTGATAAATGCTTTAAATGCTTAGATGAATACATTCGAGGTGTTAATTTACTGTTCATGGGATTTACCATATATTCAAAGGCTGACAGGTATCCCCTTGAATAGAGATTAAAATTAACTTCTATAAATCATAAAGCGTATCCTGAATCTTTTAAAGACAGCGTAGCACAGAGGAAATTAAACACGGATAAATGTCCTAGTGGCTAAATTCATAATATGCAGAAGTTGTCACCAGGAATGACTACTTAGATTTCCACCCAGCAGAAAAATCAGAGAATGGTTCCATGCCTCTTTACAGCATACATCAAGTCAAGATCATTGCCTAATTGGTGTTTGACCATCTAAGATCAATTGTGTAGAACCTGAGCCATACATGCTGCATTGTTGTCTAAGTTACCTGGAATCAAATTGTGAACTCACCAGTGTTTTATAGAGGTCTTTGAAAACAACCAGGAAGTTTCCAAAGCACTTCCTTCCTATCCTCATTCATTCACAAAACAAAACAAACACAGCTATCCCATACTTCCTGCCTTTCCCTTCCAGTGTCTTTGGACAGCCAGAGTTTAACAGCTTCTCTCAAGGTCTTTTCAGGGAATGCATATTTTGATAGATTCCAAGAGATGAAAAATCATCCCACGATTATTTCAAGTGATGATATCACCTGTGGCACAGAGACTGACATGAAGTCATCAAATCAATTTGACATAATGCTTCTGGACAGAGTTAGACAAATACTTTTTACTTTAAAAAATGAAGTACTTCAAAGATGTTTCATTTTGCACTGATTCCATTGCATAAAATTTTGAGAGAAAACTCTGAACAAGAATAACAACAGCAAAAAAAAAAAAAGTCTATGTCCTTGTATTTAGTAATAAGAAAACAGTTCTTCCAAAAGTCACAGTAAATTGGTTGCCAGTGCCGGCTTACCTCCTAAAAATTATGTGTGCATGGCTTCAAATAAAAAGATACAACCACAGAAAATCAGAGTCGGAACATGCCAGGGAGACTGTGAAGTTCTGTGACATTTTTTTCATTAGAAAAGCTCTTATCACTTTGACCCTCTAGCAGGCGTCTTGGCTCGGTCGATGAAAGCACAGCACAGGCGGCTTCATTCTGAAGTCAAACTGATGAGACTCGAGAGAAGTCTTTCCAGTTCCCAGAGGGACTTAGGCTTGCTTTTCTGCTTCAAAAGAAAGAAAATTGCTGTTGCCATTAAGGTTCTGTTTTTTCCCCTATCCTCGCACAGTGCATTTGATTGCAGACTCCAAGTTTTTGCTGTGGAATGAATCTCTTGAGCTGGTGACCTAGAAAAGGTAACTGGTTTCTGATAGTTAACATTTACTTAATTTTATTCAGGAAAGCAGACTTAGAAAGAATCCAAAGACTACAGATTTACCTGCAACAAGATTTTCATTTTTGGTCAAAATTTTATGTATTTGAAATGAAAACTCTGTTAGAAATATAAGTTTTAAAAAAATGAAGGTATATGTATGCTTCATTATCTCTCCTTTTTTTCAGGTTTTTTTTTGAGATAGCATTTTGCAAACATAGCCAAGCTACCCTCATACTCAATACAACCCTCCTGTCTCTTAAGACTTCCAAGGACGGAAATTTATATTTAATTTTGATTGATTAACGATTATCCTTTATTTGCACTCCTAGTACTTTACCTCTTATTATGATATAAAATTAGGGATCAAACTATTATACTAACCAGTAAGTCATCTTTAAATGTTAAAACAAAGTACTTGAAACAGGAAACTCATAAAGGAAAACATCTCCCCCCCCCTCAACACACACACAATTTAGGAGATTGGAAAGCATTCATTCCCCTGGCAGAGGTGGTGGCTTTTCCATGGGTGGTATGCCAATGATGGTGTTCCCATGGTAGTAGAGTATGTGGAGACGGTTACAGAGATGTGGCTTAACAATGGGTGGCATCCTGATGTGGGAGAGTTTGAGAAGGAAATCATATGGCATGACACAACCCAGCGACTGGGGACATTTCAGCCTTTGACAGCAATTCCCCCACATGGAAACTAACTGGAGAGTCCGGTAAGAAATATCCACTAATTCCTTTCAAGAGTGTCTTTGCTGGTGACCTAGCCACTTTCCAATTGGCCCACTTCTGCAAGATTCATTTACCTATTCCGTTGTAACATTGAGGTTCAAGCTTCTAGCTCATGAGCCTAGGGGGGACATATTCAAACCATAGATATACAATAGAAAGGGGTGACACTATTCTTTGAGGTGATGCCCACATTACATGTATTTTATAGACTAACATGACTGAGATTGAATTATTTTGCCAGAGGTGATGCTGATAGCCTGAAGAAGGAGTTTATGAATCTAATACCGCACACATTCAATTCCATCTACTTAACACTGTTTCTTCCTGATTTCTAGAAAAAAAGAAAAAAGACAAAACAGAAAAACTAGCCAACAGGAACTTTTGGGGTTTATATGCACATTGTAAATCCCACATAGAAATTTTTTTTTCTGGAATTTAGAAAGTAAATATTTGCCTCTTCTAAGGAAATTTTATGCATTCCTTAATAAGATAATTGTGATGAGTAGACTCAATCATCAAACTGATGACATTGAGAAATATCTAGAAAATTAATAAAGCACATCTCTAGGTAGGGTGAGGGTATCTGAAGAGAAGGCTAACGACACAAGGAAGATTCCTAACCAAGAAGTTCTCTCTAATTGACAACTGCCTGCAAAGGAAAAATTAGTTTCTCCAAAACATTCTCACTGGGTCTACAAAGCACATTTAACCACACTTAACAGCAGGCCCCATGCCCAGCAGTAGATGGCCAACACAAAATGAACTCAATGTTAATTCTGTAGACTCTTAAATCTCATATTACTTTGTTAGGAATTTATTTATTTTTTGTCTTACTGGTCTTTTGCTTGTATATTATGTTTTTATATTTTTTTATGGGTTTTGTTTTGTGTGTGTTTCTTTTGCTTTCTCTTTGTTATTTTTTTAATTCTTGTTTGTTTGCCTGAGTGGGGGAGGAGGGGAGCAGGGAATAGAAACCATAATCAGAATATATTAAAAAATTCTTTCAATAAAAAGAATCAAGGAGATTGGTATGTCAATTGTCAGCATGAGGTACAACCTTGGCACCTCTGTGATACAACTTTTGTGTGCTGACTCCGACGAAATACTTCCCAGAAGATTTCATCTCGGTGATGCTGATCTCTTAATCACCGCTAATTTCTCAGCTCCGCTAAGCAGCATCAATTTTTCTCAGTACAGCAAAGGTTTCACTTCAGTGATGCTGGTCTCTTGTTAATCACAGCTGATTCTTCAGTCCCAGCTGACCAGAATCACAGATTTTTAACTTAAAATATCTAGTAGATTCTTTAAATGACTCTCATACTGCCCCCTGGAACTTCACAAGCCGGGCCTCCATCATCTGCATTTCTCTCAACACTCTTATCATCCAAGATCCCATATAACAGCTCACCAAGCTGTGAACATTCAATGGCTTTTCTAGCCTAAAGTTCCATAGTCCTTCCCCAGTCCTCCTCAAAACTACATGGTCAGGTTGTTGCAGCAATAACCCACAACCCTGGTAACGATTTCTGTGCTAGGCAGGATTATTATTGCTGGGATGAAACGCCATGACCTAAAGCAATTTGGAGAGAAAGGGTTTTATTTGGCTTACACCTCTACATCACTGAAGGAAGTCAGCGCAAGAACCTGGAGGCAGGAGCTGATGGAGAGGCCAGAAGAGTACCACTTACTGGCTTGCTCCCCATGGCTTGCTCAGCCTGCTTTCTCACAGAAGAGAGAACCACCAGTCTAGGGGTGGCTGCACCCACATTGGGCTGGGCCCTCACACATCATTCAATAATTAAGAAGATTCCCTACAGGTTTGCCTACAGCCTAATCCCATGGAGGCATTTTCTCAGTTGAGGTTCCCTCCTCTCTGATGACTCTAGCTTGTGTCAGGAGGATATGAACTGAACTAGCCAGGATAACTGCATTGTTTCCCCTTTGTGCATGCCATAGTCAAAGCCGTGTTAGAAAAATTGTACACAGAGAGTCTTTGTTCTCATTTCCTGCATAGACTCTGGGGAAAAACAGGCCTACTGTGTAGGAGACGTAACCACACGAACCTGCTCAGCTTACTCGGGACGGAGAAGCGTGGTCAGAAGAGGACAGTCAAGTTGTTGCTCTTGAACTTCCCTTCTAAAAAGGACAACTAAGATTAGGGTTAACAGTCTGCTGAAGGGCTGAAAGGGAAGGTATAAAATGGCATGAAGTGAATCACATGTGAAGGACAATTTAACCAAGGGGCTGAATTGGAGGCATGGCAGCAACTCATGGAGCTGCCGGCGTTGGTAAACATAAGGATGTAAGTCAGCAGAGAGAACATGCACAATATGCCCCGGGGTCATTGGCTCAGTGGACAGAAAGCCCCGTGGTCTTAGCAACTGCAAATGGTAGTCCTGTCCACTACAGCATCTGGATCCTGTGATGGCAAATAAAAGAGTACTGACTGAGTAAATGGAGGTTGCTTGCTGGTGCTTCCTAAGATCTAGAGAGAAGCCAGCAGCCTCAGCACCGGAGCTACAAATTCCACAAGGGCTAAACTTCTGACATGGATCAGGAGGACATGATTTTAGGGTAATGAGCAGAAGAGGGATTCTGCTTTCAACACTGTATTTCCTCCTGGTCGGTGGGTTAGGATACACAATCACCAACATGAAGGGGCTGCCATCAAATCACATTTCTCTGTGCATCTGAGCTGTAGCAGAATAAAAAGGTTCAGCTCTGCTCCTCATGCCGTGTCATGTCTGCAGCACAGAGCAGGAACCTGAGCGAAGCTGTGGTATGTAGCAGGAATCTTAAAAGTTCTTATTAATAAAATCAAACCCGAGGCCAGTTATTGGGGTGAATGCTGGAAGATCAGAGAAGCAGAACAAGCCATAGCTACCTCACCTTGCCAGTTCCTCATAATCCTATTTCCTCAGACTGGAAGCCTTTGAGTCCTCATATCTGAATGGGTTTCAGATGAACTGCTGCTCAAAGGCCTAAAAGCTTAACCAGCCTTAGTTCCTGGTTTTCACGCCTTATATACCTTTCTGCTTTCTGCCCTCACTTCTTGGGATTGAAGGCGTGAGTCACCATGCCTGGCTGTTTCCAATGTGGCCTTGAACTCACAGAGATCCAGAGGGATTTCTGCCTCTGGAATGCTAGGATTAAAGGTGTGATTGCCACCATTTTCTAGCCTCTGTATCTAGTGGCTGTTCTGTTCTTTGATCCCAGATAAGTTTATTAGGGTGCACAATATTTTGGGGAACACAATACCACCACAGTGGTGCTCATGGCTAGAGAGTAAGAAGTGAAAAGACTTGACAGTAAATCCTTGTGATACTGATGTACAAAGTGGAAATGTGAAAAGAAAACGGAAGGGAGCCGGAGATGACAGGGACAGCCGAGCAGAGCTGCCTTTTACTCGGGTGCTATTTTCAGGAAAAAAGGTGAAATTCCGTAGAGACAGATGTTATGGAAGGAAAGACAAATGAACCAACCCAAAAATGTGGCCTTTGGTTTAGCAAATGGAAAGTCACCAGAAAAGGTAAGGATCCAAGATAGTACGAAGCACAATTTACACTCAGCCTGATAGCCAATAGGCAGTGAGAAAGACCCTTGCTAAAGAAGATCTGACAGAGGGGAAAAGGAAGATAGTGTGTTTGGAAAGAAAGACAAGGATAGCAGAGAAGGAAAATGTGCAGCAGGCTTTCCGAGGCTCCAACAGAAGAGGAAAGGGTCAGTCAGGATTACTCTAGCCAAGTGCAGAAACAGAAAACAGACACAGGAGCATATGCTGCATGGGCCATGTGTATAAAATCAGACAGAAAAAGTCTGCATTACCCAAAAATCCAGAAAATGATCACCTACAACAGAGTGGGTTTCTGAAAGGTTGGTAATTTATGCTACTCAAATTCTATGCTGGTTGTATTAATGTTTGGGGGACAGAGGCAAGAGACACAGCACCCCTATTGTCACATGCAGGAACCTGAAGAGTTTTCCTAATGTTTTATGGATCTTGACTCAGGCCAAAACAGCTTTCATGGCTTTCAGAACTAGATAGTATAAACCAGAGTCAGACTTCAATAAAGATGTTTCAATATAGATTTTAGCACAGTGGTTCTCTAATGCTGTGACCCTTTAATACGGCTCCTCATGTTTTGGTGACCCCATCCATAAAATTATTTCATTGCTACTTCATAACTGTAATTTTGCTGCTGCTCTGAATCGTAATGCAAATATCTAATATGCAGGATATCTGATATGTGACCCCTGTGTGAAGGGGTCATGACTCACAGGATTATGAAGAAGTTAACATGTGTGACCTTCTTAAGGAAGAATCTCTTTTCCTCATTTATATCATTTTAGCGAGGTTTGTTTGTTTGTTTGTTTGAGACAGGGTTTCTCTGTGTATCCCTGGCTGTCCTGCAACTGGCTCTGTAGACCAGGCTGGGCTCTAACTCTGAGATCCACCTGTGTCTGCCTCCAGAGTGCTGGGATCAAAGGTGTGCGCCACCACCGGGCTGATTTCAGTCAGTTTCAAAAGTTGTTATCTTTGAAGTGTTGTTATGGAATTTAAGTGGGATCGCTGTTGGGTGGTTCCTGTGGGATGACGGACAAAACCGCAATTGATGCCGTGGAAGCATGACTCTCAGGGATGCAGGAGGGTAGGCTAGCTTTGCGGTAAACGAAGTTAACAACAGGTCTGTTGGAGAGTCTCGGGGCCCCGTGAGTCTCTTAAAGTTCTAATTCTCTTTCCAGAATGACGTGAAGGACCCCATGTAGACCCCATGCTGCCAGTCTGAGGCTCGCCCCGCCTTCCTCTTTTCCTGTAGGTGCAGGCTCATAGCAGAAAAGCAAAGAACACATCCGGTATTTCAGCTTGCCACTTCTACCCAGGGGAGAAAGACCAAGCAGGCTATGCCTTTGCCTTGTCCATTTAGTAAGAATCCTCGGCCATTTTCCTGCTCTGGCCATTGAAACCCGAAGCAGGAACAAAACCAGGCAAAATACCTACCTAGGAGGCAGAGCGACCTTGCTCACTCTAAAGGACACAAACTTTGACAAATATCACAGTGACTTCTCTCTCAGTTATTTCATGTAACAGAAGGATAGATTTCCTCTCAAGTTCTCAAAACACATTGCAGATGGCAAGTTGTGACCAGAACTAAGAGGTTCTTACATAAAAAAGTCAGATTATTCCCCCATGATAGTTGGCATGTAACAGACATAATCTATCATGTGAAGACATATACTAATAATATAAGAGACATTAATACATGAACTATTTAAACAACTCAGTTAAGAAATGTAAGGAAATGTGTCATAAATCATTTGTCTTGTGAAACTGTAAAAGACCTAATAAGTATACATAATAACTATATGAAGGAGAATTCCATTGTACCTTAGTTATTATTATCTAGGTCAAAGCATTTTATCTTTAAAGGGTAATGATTGTTTTCAATATTAATGTGATTAATTTGAATTATATGTTCACACACATACATACTTTCATATGTATGTAAGAGGTGAGTTCACAAACAAAAATTAGAAATTGTTTTCTGAACAATGATAATTGCTACATTGAAGATCCCTTTAATGTAAACATGAACATTTTGAAAGCATTGAGACTCTGCTTGCTTGTAGCTCATGTAAATCTGGGTGTGAAGTATTTTGCAGTGTAATAAAATTTCATATTTGACTTACTTTTTGAGGTTCCATTCTTGTAATTCAAATTAAGTATTACATTCTTCACCATAATTCAAATGTTTTTAAGTTCTTCAATATTATTTCTCACTCATATATGAGCCTGGTGAGTGCATCTCTGATCACATATATTTGCACAGATTCTCAACTATTGCTTGAGTAAATATAGCATTGGGGAATAATCTTTTCTCAAATTGTAACATTGGATGGTGTTAATATCTATTTTGATGTTAAACATTAACAGCAGAGAAATACAATAACAAGTTTTTATTAAAGTCACATTTTACAGGTCTATTGTTTTCTTCAAAACAGATCTGGAAAACTTGAATCCTGAGATTTCAATGGACTTCATTAGAGAAAGGCATCTACCATATTATCTTTGTAGTTTCATGGGAATTTTTACTATCGATGAAGGCATTATTACTGACGAGTGTGCAATGCAGGAACATTAATGGCTGTCGATCAAACTGTGGGAAGAAATGATGAAGAGATGAGCCTTTGTTATTCATGTCACCTCCACTCATTTGTACTGTCAAAGCCAGTCACATAGAAATTCAAGTAGTCACAAGCCTAGAACTTTTCAATTATTTTTTCTTCCCACAAGTCTTCATTATCTTGTTACCTGAAAATGTGTGCTGAACAGAGCTTTGTGATGGTGCATATTTAACATGCGTCAGCAACAAGAAATGAACTTCTTATTTTAAACTTTCTAATACTTTGGGGCTTAATGTAAAAGGGAAATCTAGAATTGTCTATCTAGACATATTATAGTATGGAAAGGTCTCCCACAGTCCAGAAGTTATTGACTTTCCCTGTAACTGAAAATAGTTTGACATCTGGTGTCCAGAGAATTTTCCAAACTAAATGTTAGGAACATTATTTTAAAATGACTTAGCATTTGAACTGGAGTTTTCCCAAAGGAGGCACATTACTAGCAGAATATATAATGCTGCAACATCTTATTCCTTAAGAAAGTTCAAATTTCATTCCTAGATACACTCAACCAGAAGAGATGTCGAGATATCCACCTGGAACTGAACTAGGAAGCTTCCTCCTTGCCAAGTAGCTTTTATAGTACCGTAAAGTGCCGTGCAGACTTCTGAGGGAGAACAGGCATCAGTGAGAACTGCCAGCCTGCCAGGTAACAGTGACACAGATGTGGAGATAACCAATCTATCTCACAGGAAGAAATCCATACCTGGCACTATAAACCTATTTAAAAGTCCATGGCGGGCAGGAGTCATGGGCCCTGGGGTAGGTAGGTCAATTCTGCTCAGCTAAACTGGCATAGACCCAAACTGCTTCCTACATGTGTGTGTGTTCTTTCTACAGAAAATGGCCACTCTCAGCCTCAATCAGAGAAACATTTCTTTGAGCAAATAGTGATGCATACAGAGTCATGGTTGTTGTCTTAGTCAGGGTTTCTATTGCTGCAATGAAACACCAGGACAAAAAGCAAGGTGGAGAGGAAAGGGTTTATTCAGCTTACGCTTCCACGTCAAAGTTTATCATCAAAGGAAGTAAGAAAACGGACACAGGCAGGGCAGGAATCTGGAAGCAGGCGCTGATGCAGAGGCCATGGAGGGGTGCTGCTTACTGGGTGGCTCCCCAGGGCTTACCTCAGCCTGATTTCTTATAGAACCCAGAACCATCAGCCCAGGGATGGCACCACCCACAATGGGCTGGGCCCTCCGCCAGCAATAGCTAATTAAGGAAATGCCTTACAGGCCTGCCTACAATCCGATCTTATGGAGGCATTTTCTTAATTGAGGTTCCCTCCTCTCAGATGACTTAGTGTGTGTCAAATTGACATGAAACTATCCAGCACAGCTGTATAAGGTGTTGAGTGTAATTGTGGAAGCTGGAACAGAAAGACTGTTCAGGCAGGAAGAGAGAAAAGGGCCAAGAAATACACAGCCATTGCAATTTTGAACACTAAACAGCCTTGGATTACTGTACTAGGTCTGCATAAGAATGTACCTACCAACAGCCAGACAAGGATGGAGGAGGGGCTTGTGAGGCCTTACCTCTCCCTACTGAACTATTTCCTATGGATAGATTCAGGAAAATGGGAAATCATTCCTTCAGTGGTGTACTCATTGATGACCCCAACAGAGTCCAGTAGATAGTTTCAATCTAGTTGTCATATAGGTGGCCCAGGTTAAACTAAGTGGGTCACAAAACAAAACAAAAAGTCATGAGTTGGGGAAAAGCCATGGTAGGGAGGTGTGGGGCATTTACCCACCACCCCCACAGCTTCCCAGAGTTTTCTTGAGTGCGAGCAGCAGGAAATATTAGATAGAAGGATTTATAGCGGAGAATCTTGTGGAGATAAACAGATAGAAAATAAAGGATAGCCTCGAGAGGGCCTGGAACCTATTCCAACGGGCCCCGACTGTCTCTGCCCCAGGGTTTTTATAGAGACGCCAAGGGGTGGAGCAAAAGACCTCCTCCCCCAGCACAGCCAAGTGCAGGTCATCTCAGACACCTGCACTCAGGCCCGTGGTCCTGATCATCCTCTATTCGGACCTGCTGGGTAAAGCCACGAGGAACCCCAGAACGGGCTCCCACAGGGAGGTGGGAGAAATGATAAGACTGTTGACTTTTATCAACCTATGAAGATCTGTCTGTGAGAACTGGGACCTGAGAACCTGAAAGAATGGGGCGGACTACAGTCTAATGCTGTAGTCAATGTGATTTCGGTTTCAGTATACTTTGCACATGAATTTAACAAGGAAAGCAATAAGCCAAGGAAGGTGGGTTGAGTTCAGAAAAACATGCAAACATTTAGTATTGCTTACTGCACATACTAAATATTACAGAGCAGCCCTTTCTCAGGACAGACCAATTTAAACACAATTGCCTGACACATGTTATAGATTATAGCTGGGAGATCATGGAAGCAAGGCAGAGGCCATATCCAGATTCAGGGTACACTGACCAGATTGGTTTCTATAGCTATGTTCTGACACTGAACAAGAATCCACATGTCTTATAAATTGAATGTAAATGTTTCACACAGGGGGCACAAACTCACACCCAAGAACAATCCAGGGAACAACATGTACCCGAGGTAAGAGGCCATCTGCCTTTTTTCCTGGAACCTCTCTCACAGTTCCCCAAGGCATTGTTCACCATACGTCCTTCTTTTGACAGTGTTCCGATAAAGGGTAAGAGAGAAATGAGATAGGATTGGGACAGAGAATAATTACAATGGATCACATATGTCTATAAAATTACCAAATAACTAATTTAATTAACAAAGAAAAATATTAAATTTTCCATAAACTCTATACTTTGTAGAAAAAAATCCAGTAGATGTTATTGGATATAAATTATATAAAAAGGTTTAGCTTTCAATAGTGAAAACAATTTTTTGTGAGTACAAAGTACAATTAAAAATAACAAAACAAAAAGCAAAGGTAGGCACCTTTTGTTTTTAATAATCTAAATATATTTCCTTTCTTTCTTCTACTGTTTCAAAGAGAATTGACCAATAACTACTTTTCTTGATGTGAAAGTCAGATACTGGATCAACTGCTACTTCTATACCTAAGAAGTACATTTGCTATGGCTCACACAATTTTCTGTCAATAAAAATCCCTTCCCTTATTTTGCAGAGACAAGCATGCTTGTTGAAAATAAAAAGAGGATAAATGAAAGTATACACGCATGTACCCCATCATTTATCCTGGGCTAAAATGGAAGTGCCGTTCTCAAAAGATGTCCAATTGTCAGAGGAATAATTTACTGTGTGCTTATGTCCACATAACTCACAGGGGCTGGGAAGAGAAAATGTTGTTTTGCTTTTGTTTCTGACTATCATCCCCTTTTTGATACAATGTGCAGCTCACCATTCATTATTATTCTGATGGTTGCATCTGCTAAAGACTACAGCTGCTTGGCAGTCTAAGCTCATCTAAATCACCTGGTGAATGCATGCAGCTCAGCACTGAGATCTTTCTAACTGATGGGGAAAAACACTGACCCGAAGGCACAACAGGTGACACCGTGTGTTTCAGAATTCACCAGGCTTTGTCCTTCAGTGACCGTGCTTCAATCAAGTCTCTCCAGCTGCTGCGAGCCACGCTGCCAGGTGTGTTCGTATTTCATTAACCACCCAGTTGGAACAGAATCAAATTGGAATTCAGTTTTCAGACAATGAAGTTAAGGATCGATTTCCATACCTCAATTAAAATTATTACTAATTAACAATATTTTATAACTAATTTGATTCTAGTCACCTTTCTGTTGCTAGGTGATAAAGAGGATGAGATCCTTTACCCTGGTAAGGCAGACTGTGGTGGGGATTTGAAGCCTTGGAGTTAGGAGGGTGAACCCAGATAAGCAATATAACATTTTTTAAAATCAGTTGGAGGAAGGAATCTAATTGGACATGGGCAGAAAACTTTGTTATTCTAATCTTTAAACTGGAGTGGCTACATGAACTTTAATTTTATTTTTAACGGTGGCATTTGAAGAAATCATGTATTTTATACTGTAGGATATGCATTCCGCTGTTTTGTAAAATATATCTCATTGACAAGAAACTGAATGATCATCATTCTGAAATAGATCTATCTCAAAATTCTGCAAATAAATGTCTGAGTATCAGTGGAGGAAGTGAAAGGGCACAGTGATGCAGTTGGGACGATTCCATTCATTGGACATTGTGTTGACTCTGGCTATTTCCCTTTTCTTCCTTCTACTATGTGTCATGTGACACCATGACCTGATGTGGCTGGAGTTGATGTGGGTTCAGTTTATGACCCAAAGTGAACTTCTCTATAGCTCCACAAGGCCAATAGGTGAGATTTGCCTTGGTGTGCAGACCGTAGCCAACGGTGACAGTTTTCCCCACAAATTATTCTCATAAGAAGCAGAACAGTGGGAAGAAGCTGCCCCCACTGTTATTCTGGTATTATGTGATCATGCGTTATAGTGTTTTTAAGGGAGAGTCACCTTCATATGAGCAGCACCCACACTAAGCCCACCAAGGTAGCAGGTTCTCTAGGTATCTCCATTGCTCAGTGGCGTGTTGCACATCAGGTAGGGTCTTTTGAGCTCTTTTGCAGTAATAGAGTAAATTTCTTAAATCTGAGAAAATTGAATGAATAATTTGACTTTATTCTACATTTGTAGAAACTAGAGACTATGCTAATGAAAACCTATCTTAATGGTAGGTACATATCTCTGGTTGGCACCTCATCTTTTAGACTAGAGGTATTTAAAGCTACAACCAAACTCTAGATTGCTTGTATGAAGCATACAGGCTTGACAGAATCTACAAAAATGCAATAGTGCAGAATTCTTTTTATGTGGTTCTCATCGAATTGTACTTTATTTTTTATAGTTGACTGTTATTTTTAATCTCACTGTGAGTACCAAGAGCCAGATGATACTCAATGCATCCACCGTGCTCTGATTTTTAGAAGGTTACATGATGCTTTAAAAATAACAAGCTTTAGCCGGGCGGTGGTGGCGCACGCCTTTAATCCCAGCACTCGGGAGGCAGAGGCAGGCGGATCTCTGTGAGTTCGAGGCCAGCCTGGTCTACCAAGTGAGTTCCAGGAAAGGCGCAAAGCTACACAGAGAAACCCTGTCTCGAAAAAACCAAAAAAAAAAAAAAAAAAAAAAAAATAACAAGCTTTAAGTGAATGCTTGGGTAAAATACTCATGCTTTTGATTCTAATAGCAGTCCCCTCCAAACAAATCTTTACTGAATGACAGCTTATAGGTTGACTTCTCAAAGGGTCTGTCACTTATATTTGCATGGAACTCTAATTAGACTTCCTGTGATCTCTAAGCTGACTGAATGTCCTTGAAAAAAAAGCAGAATAATTGCAATGATAATACTCACACAGAGACTTCCGTTTGTCAGTTGAAATTCTAAGCATATCTGCTATAGTGGGGAGAGATAAGTCTGGTAAGAGATGTAAGAGAACCTGAGATAGACAATGGAAAGGCTAACTTTTAGACTGGGCAGCAGTGGTTCACACCTTTTATCCTAGCAATTGGGGGGCAGAGTCAGGTGGATCTCTGAGTTTGAAGTCAGCCTAGTCTACAGAGTGAGTTTCATGACAGCCTGAACTAACTCTTGTTCACTAGTTTTAAAGGTTTCCTTTCATAATTGCTTGGCCTCATTCCTTTGGACTGATGGATACACAACATGATAGGAATTCATGGCAAAGAAAAATGACTCAGATCATAATAAGAGAGAAAAAGAATGACTACCCCATTGGTCTCCTTCAGGGCCACATCCTCCCTGACCTGAAGACCTGATACTGGGACCTCATAGAGATTTCACCACTTTCCAATAGTGCATGCCAGGGACCAAACATATAAAATAATCTAATGCATGAGCATTTGGGGGAATATTAAGAACCTCAACATTCAACATCTCCTTTTCTCTTTCCACTCTCTCTCCTTCTGTCTGTTCTCTCTCTCTCTCTCTCTCTCTCTCTCTCTCTCTCTCTCTCTCTCTCTCTCTCTCTCTCTCCCCCTTCCTCCCTCTCAATAAAGCTCTAAAAAGTAAATAAAAAAAGAACCTCAGAATCTCATGGTATTCACTGCATGGAGATGATGACTTGGAAGCCTGGGGAGGTGTCAATTGAAACAAAGGAGGAGGCAATAGCTTTGGCTCCTCCACTTGAGTCCTCCTGATGTTTATTTCCATAGGTTGAATCTTCCTGACAGAGTGAAAGGGAAGGCTGATGAGAAAAAAACATGACCAGTGTTGGGTCCATAATTATATTTTGTGTCTCCCAGAACCTGCTTCTCATGGAGACAGAGTATGGCCAGAGAACAATTGCCCCAAGGAATATTTTTTCCTGTTGGAAGTTTTTAAAATAGATGAACAAGGAACTGAATTAGTGGGCCTCCTCCTCTGTTGTTTGTTTTCTTATCTTTATCCCCTTTTCTAATTCTTTTAATCTTAGCTATGGTGCTTCATTCCTTTTCATTCTGCTACTATTGGCTGCCAGTTCCTCCTACGGTTTGACTATCTGCATTCTGGCCTGCAATGGTCTTCTTCAGTCTAGTTAAATGCAACAAACGTTATTACTATCTAATTCAAAATTTAAGCAAATGGTCTTTTTTATATTTAGATTGTTTCCTCTTCACTTCTTATAAACTTTCATTTCCCTTATTTACATTGCCAGTCAGCCAACTTTCCTCCCATGTGTGGTGTTGGTAGGTAGTTCTAAGTATTCATTACTGTGGCCATCCAGCTACCTGAGTAGCAGGTGTTTAAAAGAACATTTTCACTGTGGTGATTTGAAACATTAGTTGTGACAAAGACTCACTTTCATGTTCTCAGGATGGAAGTTTTCCTGTGTCCCAGCTGGTCCACAGCTGCTCAGACCCAAGTAAACACACAGAGGCTTATATTAATTAAAACTGCTTGGCCATTAGCTCAGACTAACTACTGACTAGCTCTTACACTTAATCAGCCCATTTCTGTTAATCTATATGTTGCCACATATTCAGTGGCTTTACCTGTGTGTTATTACATGCTGCTGCCTGGACGGCAGGCTGGCATCTCCTGACTCAGCCTTCCTTTTCCCAGAATTCTCCTTGTCTGCTTATCCTGCCTATACTTCCTGCCTGGCTACTGGCCAATCAGCGTTTTATTTATCAACCAATCAGAGCAACACATTCACAGCATACAGAGCAATATCACCCATCAATATTCTAGACTCCAATTTTCCATCTGTCTATTCATGGATTGACATCAAGCATTTTAATTTTAGAGATCACTCAATTTGTAAAGTCTGCCTGAATAGATTGCCCTTATTGATTTTCAGTTTTACTAGTTATTTATATTTATTTTCTGTATGAAATTAGTCTACATTTATAAAGCTGGATTAAAGCTTATACTGATATTGTTGCATTTTTAAGGGCATAGATATGTATTGTTTTTTATTTATTATTTTATTCTTGCCTCAAAAATAACCCCAGAGTGAAGAGACTAGGAAGCTGCTGCCTATTAGGGGCAGCAGCATAGAGATCCTGGTGGGGGATTTATTGACTGTGACCAAGGAAACACAAATCTTCCCAGATGATAAAATGTAACCTAGCAGAGTCGTTATATTTATTTTTTAGGATGTATAATATTTACACGTTATCTTCTTATACTATTGGTTTGCTTTTTAGTTCTTTTAAATGTACTAGGTGGAAGGATAACACAGGACAGTTTCTGTGGGACATTCCAGTGTGTACAGATGTTATTGCAGGAAATTGTTTTATATGTCAGAGGAAGGTCAATCGATGATGGAGTTTTAGAAAAAGTGCTTATTAGATCAAAGAGTTTTCCCGTAGACTCAGTGGAGTCTTCTAGGTCAAGAATCTCATCATCTACAAATAGGGGGAGTTTGACTTCTTCCCTTGCTGCTGCTGTACCTGCCATGTCTTTCTCTTGTCTCATTGTTATAGCTAAGGAGTCCAGTCTATACTGAATAAGAAAGGAAGACTGGACATTCTTTTCTTTCTTTCTTTCTTTCTTTCTTTCTTTCTTTCTTTCTTTCTTTCTTTCTTTCTTTCTTTCTTTTTTTTTTTTTTGGTTTTTCGAGACAGGGTTTCTCTGTGTAGCTTTGTGCCTTTCCTGGAACTCACTTTGGAGACTAGGCTGGCCTCGAACTCACAGAGATCCGCCTGCCTCTGCCTCCTGAGTGCTGGGATTAAAGGCATGCGCCACCGCCGCCGCCGCCGCCGCCGCCGCCGCCACCACCACCACCACCACCCGGCAGACTGGACATTCTTATATCATTCTCAGTTTGTCTCCATTTGATACAATGTTGGCTATAGGTTTGTTATACATAGCCTTTATTATTTTGAGATTTGTTCCCTCTATTCCTAAACTTTCAAGAACTGGTTTTCCTTTTATTGAAGATAGATTTTTTTCACATAATATATTATGATTATGTTTCCCCTCCTCTCACCCTCCCCAGTCCTTCCATCCCTCCCCTCTCATCTAGATCTACTCCTTTTCTGTCTCTCATTACACAACAAACCTACTTTTGAGGGATAATAATAATAATAATAATAATAATAATAATAATAAAATAAGATGGAAAAAAAAGCTAACACATTGGATGTGGATGAAAACAAACAGGAGGAAAAGAGACCAAGAGAAGGCACAAGAATCAGAGACCTACTCATTCCTGGACTCAGGAATCCTATTAAAACACTAAACTGGAAGCTATAACATATATGCAAAGGACCTGGTGCAGACCCATGTCTGCATACTTCAGTACTCCTGGTTTTTATGACTATAACTCTGTAGTGCAACTTGAAATAAAGGGTCATGATACCTCAGGCCATTCTTTTATCATTCAGGATCGATAGACTATCCTGGTTTCTTCGTGTTTCCATATGATTGCTTAGGTTCTTAAATATGTTATATGTGTCGATGATCTGGCTGTCCTTTTCCTGTTGTCTATTGGATGAGCTTACTGTCTGGTAAGTGTCTTAACAAAAACTTGTGTGTGTGTGTGTGTGTGTGTGTGTGTGTGTGTGTGTGTGTGTGTGTGTGTGTGTATGTGTGTGTGTGTGTGTGTGTGTGTGTGTGTGTTGCAATATGGTGCATGGAATGCTTGCCTCCAAGCTTGAGGACCTGAGTTTGATCCCTGGATCCTCCAGGAAGTCAATGTAACAGTGACAGATTTTGATACTTGCTACAACTGCATAATAAGTATTTAGTGAACATTTATGTAGTGAATAAGAAGGCACGCGAGGAAATCAGAATGCCAGAGGGAATGAATGAATACTGCTTGGTGATTTAGTAATCACTTTTTCTCTTGATCTAAAAGGTCATCTAGACTTCCTACTGGGACTTGGCTCAGGCTTCTAAAGTGTCTAGGGTTGATAGACAGCAGGAGAAAAAAAATAGTCTCTTACAAAACTTAAAAAGCCTTATTTTTTCACTCACAAAATTGAAACAAATGACAAAATTGTCAAAGGTTTTTCTATGTCTGTATCTCTGAAGTTAAATGGTAACTTGCTAACCAGTAAGAAAGGCAAAGTAATATATAAATACACAAGCTTGCATTGCAGGTGCTCATCTAGTGGAACCTCACCCAACTAACTATTAAAATGAACAATTAATGAAACTGATAGACCCCAAAGTCTCGGGTTCTACCTTCTCAAGTGGGTGCCCCAAGAACCCAGACTCAGGTCCAGTTGATGCAAACAGCATGAGGTTTATTGAAGCAGCTGTACAGTCGGGTTACCCTTGTCCTGAGGGCAAGAGTCGCATCCTACTGCAGCCACATAGGTACTTTTAAACGAAAAATCCACAAAAGCCATAAGATTACATTTCCCATACAATTTCATTTCGATTGATTTATGTCTAGAGGCTAATTTCACAAGATCATGGTCTGATCACAGAGTGGGTACAGTCACGTCCGCATGCACATTCTTCCCCAAACCTCAAGGGGGTATCAGGGTGGGAGTAAAGGTTACACAAAGGTTACAGTGGTCTTTCCTGGAACACTTGCAATTATCCCAGTCACAGTTGAGCTCATCTCTTAACAGAAATCTCTTTACATTGTTACATTGTGGCAGGGGTGGCTGAGTCAGTTTGCCGTTGGAACTAGCTTTTTAGTTCCTCATTCTCCTGGGGCTTGGGGGTGTGTGTGTAAGCCTGAAGGGTTAGGGTCTTTCAAAACAAGTCACATGATTTGGGGCTATTCTCCAGTCTGGTATTCCTTAGGGGAATAGGTGCCAAAGATAGAACTAAAACAATCAAGTTTCAAGGTTTTACTTTTCCATTTTCAAAATAAATGGTTCAATCTTCTACTCTGGTATACACAGAAAATATTTTTTAAAAATTAACTTTTTAATTTTGAAACATGTATTATAGGGACCCCACATGTATAAAATCTAGAGGATTATGAAGAACCAATCAAATATATTGTATATATCATAGATATTCTTACTATTTTCCTAACATCCCACATATGCCATCTTACATAGATAAGATGTTATTTTAATAAAATTATGTCATTAATATCCACTATGAGTCTATCTAGAACAATTGCTCAGCAATTTCTCGTAAGTTGTTACAGAACCTAGCCTACCAACCTACATCATACATACTTCATGTTAGAAGAATGCCCAATGTGTAGGGAAATCACATGGTGTAACAGTGGCCACATCTCTAGATACAGATTTTATAAGTAGTGGTGCTCTGTGCATTTCATCCTTTATGTTTTTTTAATCTTTATACTTTTTAAAGGCAGAAATCTGAAAAATACTAAACCATCCATAGCAAACCAAAACCTGATTGTTTGGTGTACTTTAACGTGAATGATAGTACAATTCTTCTCTAAAACACAGAAAACAGGTCCGAGTCTCCTTCTGTAGAGCCCATACTACAGAGAATCTGCTGTCCAGAACATAATCAGAGTAATGTGTGGCCATGCTCTTTTCCTCTGTGGTCTCAGTTGTCTTCAACTATGGTCTGAAGACATTCAACAGAAAATCAGAAAATTAAGCAATCCCTAATTTTAAGTTGAAAAATTTGTCTCACCACAAAAAACAAGACCCATTCTCTTAGTCAAGTGCGTATTGTCTATGGAGTCACACAACACACCCGGAAGTATTTTAGAGACCCTTGAGATGTAGTGAGTGCAGCCTATGAACATGGCTTTCCATGCAATCTCCATGCTACAGTTGCCTGGCCTTACATTAAACACAGGCTTGCCAGACTTTTCCCTAAGTTCTTAGTTTGAGCTTTAACAATCTGTAATAATTAGATCCTTGATTTTCAGAGTAACTGTTCTTCCCACCTGCTCTCATCCCCTTATGACGTACAGTCTTCTCAGGATGTATCCTGACTGAATAGGCACCTCTGGTGGAAGATTTGTTTTTGTTGGTCCTCTACATGTGTGAGGGTCAGACACTTGTTGGCAGAAAAAAATACATTTTTTTTTTTGTGCTGGACTGTCTTTTCCAGAATACTGTGCACCAACTATGACCAGAAGGTAGAGGTTATATATCTTGCATAAGTGGAAGCAGATTCATTTCTTCGTACAGTGAAATGATGGCTCACCATAGGACAGACACAGTGCAGGATTATTTATAGCCAATTATAGACTGTCCTGGTTTCCTGCACTTGTGACACCACAGCTGTGAAATAAAGCTCAGGGTATTCTGCAGCTGTCTGGGCAGCCCTAGCTGCATCACTCTGAAAGATTCTAAAGCCAGGGAGCAGGGAAAGCAGGAGGCTCAAGCTGCCTGCTGTGCTGAGAATAAAAAAATCCCTTTCTCCCTGACCAGCACAGTCTGTGTTTTCTCCCAGCTCCGGTGAACCATGAGCAAGCTAAGGAGTCAGTTTGCATGTAACATGAAAGTAAATCACAGCACCTTGGACGTATTTGACACCATGCTGCTCTGTATTCCCAATACAAACCATCTCTACTTCACGGAGGCGCATTCTTCAGTTACATTCATAAGAGTGTATAGTCCATGTGGAATTAGAACTTATATTCCTCAAGAAATTTGTTACTTGGCCGAGACCTGCTCTTGAGACAGTTCTTGACTCCGGTCCATTCAGTTACCTGCCTTCAACCTTTCCTCTGTCAACTACAATCCTCTTAATCGTTTCTTGCTGCTGATTGGCAGCTTAAATTAAAATGACATAATATCAGGTAGATCTTCTCCCAACATGCCTAATAAAACAGTGTGGTTTGTGCAGGGATGTCCTCAGGCATATGTGAAATCTTTACCAAAATTCTAATTCTGTGCTGGCGTCTGGCCTCCACATGCATTGGAGTGCATGTGCACACGCACAAACCCACACCCCTGCACACATACTTTAAGAGTGCTTGTAGAAGAGACTTTTCAAAATTATCTATTGAAGCCCATCACATCCCATAAAAGACCACTGATAAAATATTTTAGGCAATGAAGGGCAACAGGGTTTGTGTGTTTCCAGATGCCAGAATGACAGGTTCCTAGTCTCTGTCAGCAGGGTAGATAAGGTCACTGCTAATTATACTCTCTATTCATGGCTCAGTTTTACTGGGCCTCATAAGCATATCAGCTAACTATTATGCCCCCATCAAGCATCCTTCTCCCTCCCTCTCTCTTTTTACTCTTCCTGGAGTTATTGTATCTGTCACAAATATTAATTTGCCTAAAGTATAACTGAGAATAAGTGCCATGTTACATTTGATGTTTGAGTAATAAGGAAATGTCACTTCCATTACAGCGCAGCATGGCATTTAATGGAGCTTGCAGAGTTATTTGCATTCTCTGCCACTGGAATGATGTTGCTTGCAGCCACGACTGACAAAAATATCACAGAATGTTAATTCAGATGAACTTTAAAAGCAACCGCTAGGGAACTGACCTAAAATGAAAACTTCTGGTCTTAGCCTTGAAAAAAGACTGCCCTTCAAGTTTGTCCTAACCCCCTTGACTACAAAGTTGGAAGGGTTAGTAAGGGAAGGAGACAGAGAAAGAGCATGGAGCACATGTAAACCCAAGCCTCTGAAGTCATTGCTTTCCTTTAAATTGGCAAAATGATCATGACCTTATTACTCAATGATGAGATATTTATTAGACTTGTGTATAAGATGTATTCACAATGCCTAGGCTTTGCTTCTAAACTATTTCATTTTTCAAATGAAAGCTTTAAAAAAAAGTCTTAAGCACCTGTGCCATCAGACACCCTGACAAGGCTGAGGGGTGCTGGCAGCAAGACAGCACAGTGGGAGGTGCTAGCATTTGTTTCAACATAAAAACAATCACACTTCATTAGTAATGAATGAGTGAAAATAGCTGTGGCACAGGTCAGTCCAGTTAAGAACTTAAAAGTATTTTGACATGGTGGTGTATGTCTTTAATCTCAGTACTTGGGAGGCAGAGGCAGGTGAATCTCCATGAGTTCAAGTCTAGCCTGGTCTACAAAGCAAGTTCCAGGTCATTCAGGGCTCCACAGAGAGAACTTGTCTTACAAAACCAAAACAACAAAAGAACTTAGAGTGACCAAGTGTAGCAAAGCATAATACCTGAGCACTAAGGAATGAGGAGCACTTTCTTTTTGCCTGTATTTTCTCATGTCCAAGCCTAGTAGTACCCTATGCTAAGATAAAATCCTTGGCTATACATTGAAAGGAAAAAACACCTATCAAAGAAATTAATCAGCTCTCTTACCTTGATTTCATACCACTCATTTTTAGGGCAAACAGCATGGTTGAGATGTCTGGGCTTAGAAACTATATGAACCACACAGGAAGTTCAAGAATGATCCTAATGACTTGGTCTGCAGAGAGTTCAGTAATCTAGAATCAAAATACATGCTCTGTCTGCAGCTTGGGCTGGACCACCATTTCCTCCCCACCCCATCACTCAGTGAGCAAATGCATGCCTAAGTCTTGGATCTATGAATGCTTCATGCACATCAGTGTTTCTGATCCCACCTATGAAGCTCTTTTACATGTACCTATGACTCAAAAACTAGAAAGGATAGCAGTGCCTCAAATTTTGGAGTCAACACTTCAGTAGTCATACCCACATTTAAACAGTGGACGTGTAGTTGGCCATGCAAGTTTGTAGTTCAAAGATCAGCTCTGTGACCACTTAATTATTGGCTACATCTCAATACTACCATAACAAGCATGTTGGTGATCCATCGCCAATATCATTGTCCCAGGGTAAACATCCTGAACACAGGAGTCATGGCTGCCTTGTGTGTCTCTGTGCCCCAGTTCCTAGCTCCATGTAGATACCAGTGCCTGTGCTGTAGGAGGACCATCCATAATTTAGGCCTCAGCCAATAGTCTCTGTGTGTACACCCATAATCCCTATCCTGATCTTCATCTGCTCCCTATGTATGCATACATGATGGATACCCTCTGTCACCATAAATGCACGGTGGGCTGGGTCCACTTCCAAGCGAGGTTCTTTCAGTAACAAGATCTCTCACAGGAGAAAAGAACTGTTTGAATCCAAAAGTCTTTACTATCAAAGATTTTTCCAGCCCTTACCACTACCACAGGCAACCATAGTCTTATCCATAAATGGTCTTCATGGGTTTCCCAAATGCTGATTTCAGCCCTCAGTGCTTTATGAAGACTACAACATGTCTCCCTTTCTCAAGAAATAATTATGGCCTCCCACTCAGTTGATACGAGATTATTTCTTTGTCATAATGAGTTATTAAAGGTTAGCAGAAGTGGGTGTTTTCACATGTGTTTAGACAAGCTACAAAAACCAAGAAAATCAGAAGATCAGAATGCCTCTAAAAGAATAAAGTAGTTTCCAATAACCGAGTTACCAAACACTAATAAATAAAGAGCTACACATTGCCTGACAAAAAATTCAAGATAAACACATTAAAGAAGCATGGTAAGCTATAAGAGAAAACAACTGAACAACTAACAGTCAGAAGATCAAAGTAGGAACAAAAGCAGTTTCTCAGAAAAGAGTAGAACATAAAAATATTACAAAAAAATTTTATAGTAGGGGCATATAGAGTAGACAGAAAACTTAAAGAGTTTTAACATAGGACCCAATTAAACAGAATCAAAAAGTTAAAAAACAGGGCATTAAAAAGTATTCAGTTATTAAAAGAAAAAGAATGAAGAATCCCACATGCCTTATCAGAGCATTAAGTAACACAGTATATGATAGTACCAGAAATGACTGACAAATGGAAAAATGAAAAAAAAAACAGATTAAAAAATATTACTATATAAACTATTGCTGAATCCAGAGAAGGAAATGAATGCTGAGATTCATGACATCCAGAAAAGCTCAACTAAACAGAATACCAAGAATATCCCAGACAGAACTTCATCCATCAATACATGTCACTATTAAATGATCTCAAACCAGGTATAAAGAGAATTTCAAAAGTAATAGGGAAAAAAGCAAGTGGTTAGATATAAGCAAATTCTGTATGACCATCTGTTAGATGTATGTCTGGCAAGATTCTCTCCCATTTTGTGAGCTATTTATTCAGTTGATTATTTCTTTAGCTGTACAAGAGATTTTTAGTTTTATGAGGTTCCACTTGTAGATTGTTGACCTTAATTTTGGGGCAAATGGAGTTATCTTGAGAAAGCCCTTTCCTACACCAGTACCATGTAGGGTACTGCTTGTATTTTGTTCTAGCAGTTTTGTTGTTTCGGTGTTTTTCATTCAATTCTTTGATCCATTTGTGTTAGTTTTTGAGCATAGTGATAGACACATGTCTAATTTCTTTCTTCTACATGTGAACATCCAGTTTTCCCAATACCATCTCTTGAAGACTCAGTCTTTTATCTAGGATATGCTTTTAGTATCCTTTTCAAATATGAGATGGCTGTGCTTACAGGGACTCATGTTTGGGTCTACAAGTCGGTTTTTGTACTAGCACCCTATTGTTTTTATTGGTACATCTCTATAATATATCTCAAAATCTTGAATGGTAATACCTCCAGCATTTTTTTTCTTAACCTGGAATTGTTCTGGTTACCCAATTCCTTTTGTGGTTCCATGTAATTTTTTTCTTTTTTTTTTTTTTTTTTTTTTTTTGTGTGTGTGTGTGTGTGTGTGTTTTAAATTTATTTATTAAATTTAATTTTACATATCAGCCACGGATTCCCCCCCGCCTTCCCACCAACCCACCCCCTATTCCCATCCCCTCCAGGGCAAAAACTTCCCCGAGGATTGAGTTCAACCTGGTAGATTCAGTCCATGCAGGTCCAGTCCCCTCCTCCAAGGCTGAGCCAAGTGTCCCTGTATAAGCCCCAGGTTCCAAAATGCCAGTTCATACACTGAGGACAGGACCCGGTCCCACTGTCTGGATGCCTCCCAAGCAGATCAAGCTAATCAGTTGTCTCACTTATCCAGAGGGTCTGATCCAGTTGGGGGCTCCTCAGCTATTGGTTCATAGTTCATGTGTTTCCTTTCGTTTGTACATTTGTCCCTGTGCTTTATCCAACCTTGGTCTCAACAATTCTTGCTCATACAAACCCTCCTCTTTCTCACCAACTGGACTCCTGGAGCTCCACCTGGGACCTGACTGTGGATCTCTGAATCCGGTTGTCTCAGTCATTGGATGGGGTTTCTAGCATGGCAATTAGGATGTTTGGCCAGGTGGCCTTCAAATACTTCAGAGATCTATTCAGAGGGCCTGATCCAGTTGGGGGCCCCTCAGCCTTTGGTTCATAGTTCATGTGTTTCCATTTGTTTGGCTATTTGTCCCTGTGCTTTATCCAACCTTGGTTTCAACAATTCTTGCTCATATAAACCCTCCTCTTTCTCACTAATTGGACTCCGGGAGCTCCACCAGGGGCCTAGCTGTGGATCTCTGCATCAATCTCCCCCAAGATCCAGCTATACCATTCTTGGGCATATACCCAAGAAATGCTCAATCATACCACAAGAGCACTTGCTCAGCTATGTTCATATCAGCACTGTTTGTAATAGCCAAAACCTGGAAACAACCTAGATGCCCTTCAACTGAAGAATGGATAAATAAATTGTGGCACATATACACAATGGAATACTACTCAGCAGAGTGAAACAATGACATCATGAGGTTTGCAGGCAAATGGATGGATCTAGAAAAAATCATCCTGAGTGAGGTAACCCAGACTCAGAAAGACAAATATGGTATGTACTCACTCATAGGAGGATACTAGATGTGGAACAAGGATGACTGGACTGCTACTCACATCACCAGTGAGGCTACCTGGAAAACAGGACCCCAAGAAAGACACGAGGATCACCCAATGACGGAGAAATAGCTGAGATCTACATGAACAACCTGGACATGAGTGGGAGTAATGAAGGGTGAGTGTAGAGGGAAAGAGGGAAAGAGAGTGGGAGATGCCACCTGGATCAAGAACAGAGAGGGAGAGCAAGGAATAGGAGACCATGGTAAATGAAGACCACATGAGAAAAGGAAGAAACAAAGTGCTAGAGAGGCCCACAGAAATCCACAAAGATACCCCCACAAAAGACTGCTGGCAATGGTCGAGAGACAGCCGGAACTGACCTACTCTGGTGATGGGATGGCCAAACACCCTAATAGTCATGCCAGAAACCCCATCCATGTAAATTTTAGAATATTATTTTTCTGTTTCTATGAAAAGTGAGATGATGACTTTAACACAGATTGCATTGAATCTGTAAATGGTTTTTGGTATAACGGTGATTTTTACAACTTTAATTCTACCAATCCTTGAGCTTGATATGTATTTCTGTTATCTAATATACTTTTCTAACTCTTTATTCAGAAACTTAAAGTTCTCACTGTAGAGGTATTTGACTTCCCTGGTTAGGTTTATTCCTAGATATTTTATTTTATTTGAGGCTATTGTAAATACAGGTGTGTCTATGATCTCATTCTCTGTAAGTTTTTGTTGATATATAGAAAAGCTACTGATTTGTACAATTTGGTTCTGTACACTGCCACACTGCTGACTTAGTTTGCCTTTCCTACAAGATTTCTGGTAGAATTTTTAGGAACTCTTAAGTAATCAGCAATCTTAGGTATTCAGCAAACTTGGGGGATGGGAAAATCTGATCAAAATATACTTAATTAAAAATGTTTTAGTAGTAGTAGTAGTAGTAGTAGTAGTAGTAGTAGTAGTAGTAGTAGTAGTAATTATATGTATATATGCCGGTTCCTGCAATTATTTTCTTGGGCACTATGGGAGTTTTCCCAATTGATTCTTTTTCTAAGAACTTCTAAACAATATGGATTGATCATTCCTTGGGCATATATAACTAAAGTGTTTAGATACAGTCACACAGGCAAGGCTTCCTGCTTCCAGGCTTTCTGCTTCTTTTTAACATTAGAATTCAGTTGTCCATCTTCTGCAATTATCTCCCTTAGCAAACACACAAAGCCAGGGCCAGCACTGGACAAAAGCATCCAAGGACAAACAGCAGACAGAATAAGCTTTCCAGACCACCCACTAGGTAAATATCCATATGGAGACACTGCCTAAACCAGGTGGACATTAGGTACACAGCTTTTCTTCTTGTACAAATTAAGCTCAGACCCCCCTTTCTCTCACAGCCCAAGTGGCACCCTGGAGCAACTTATTAGAACAAAAGAACTTTTCATACCAGGTGCAGTCAAGCTATGAGGCAGGTTTCCTAGCTCTGAGCAGGCTTACCCCACCCAACCAGAAAGGAGCAGGGCCAGAGTATTGCTGATGGTAGGTGTATGGATACGGGTCACAGGGAGAGGAGAGGAAGGAATGAGGACAGAAATAGGAATGAAGACAAAGATGAGAAGGAGATGGAAAGCATTTAGATAGACCTATGGGAGTACAGGAGGAGAAGGGACAGAGAGGAGCTAAACATGAGAACAGAATGGAAGCTGTGTAGATAGGATTTTGTCTCAGAAGAATAAAGTGAATGGACCTAAGTTTCATGTAAGTAGATTCATTTGATATCCCTCAGATTAGTAACCCACACTGCTTGTAGCATCTTCCCTGGGACTCTGGGGGAAATCTCCTCAGGGTAGGCACCTGAGGGGATTTTGATAATATGCTTTGGAGATTTGCTTTTCTGGTTTATTTTTCTATTTGTCATTTTTTTTTTATGTTTCTTCCATCCATGTAGGCATTTCTTTCCTTAGTTTGGGGAAGTTTTCTTTTATGATCTTGTTGAAGATCTAGTCTGTGACATTGACTTAGAGTTTTACTTCTTCATTTAACCCTTTAATGAGGTTTGGTTTTTCCCATGGTGTCCCATATTTGCTCTCTGTTACTTTTATGTGTGACTTTAAACATCACCCCCATATTCCTTGCTTACTGGTTTAGATCCTCTACATTATCTTATAATCTCGATATTCTATCTTCTGCTCAATTTTCTACTTGATTTCTTTTGAGTTTTCAAGTTGAGTTATTGGGTTTTTCAGTTCTGTGTTCATTTCGGTTTGAGTCCTCTGTAGTAGTTCTCTCTCCTTATTGAATTCCATTCTCAAGTTCTTAATTGTCTTGATCATTTCCATCACCCTATGTTTATGTTTTCTTGGGCATCACTCAGTGGTTTAGTCTCTCTAAGCTCTTTCTATTTGATTTCATTAAGTTATTTATTTTCTTCTTCTTCTTTAACTTCTTTGGGTTTTTTTTAAATGAAGTTTATGATTGCTCTTAAATTATGTAACTTGGTGTTTATCTAAGCAATTTTCATCTAGAAAGCAACCTCTGTATCTAAGGCTTAGGGACTATCATAGACATGTGGGTAGAAAGACTCTAAGAGTCAGAGGACCAGGGTGCCATTGGTGAAATGGTGTCTTATGTATAACAGGGATGCTGTATTCATGAAATCTCAACAATGTGAGATTTGTCTAAACAAGACTTTCTTAATTACTGTACCAGTCAACATGCTAACATGGGTGGGGTGATAAAGAGCTACAAACAATCAATGATTGCTGAGAGTCAGAGAAGCAGTTTTGTCCTAGGATGAGTCCCCTGATAGATAAACCACAGTCCCAGGGGGCACCACTAAACACATGTACACATGAGCAACACTAAAGGGGCTCAGTACATCACACACACACCACAATAACAGTTATAGAAGAAATAGTAATGAATTGGAAAGGGTGTCAGTGATAGGAGACATTGGAAGAGTTGTGTGTGGTGAGAGAGGTGTAGAAATGATGTATATATAGTACTTATGTATGAAATTCTTAAAAATTAAAATTTTAATTTAAAAAATATTATAACAGCAAAAAAGTGCTTATCTGCCTTAGCTGTCATAGAAATTCAGATTAAAAATGTGTTAGCCTTCCATCCCACCGTAGTCAGATTGGCCATTATTGGGAATACAACTGACAGAACTGGCCTGGATGTAAAAACAGAGGAATTCTTATGCATTGTTGGTGGGAATGTAAACTTGTGCAGCTAGTCCAGAAAGAAAGAAACCTGGTTGTTTCTCACAATACTAAAAATAGATCTGCCATATGTCACAGCTATACAGCTACACTCTGGTAATCCTAAAGGGATTTATCTCACTACAGAAATACTTGCATGTTCATGTTCATTTCTACTCTTTTCATAACAACTAGAAGATGGAACCAACTTGGATATTCATCAGATGACAAATGGGTAATGAAAATGTAGTACATGTACATAACAGAATGTTATTCAGCTATAAAGTAAACAAAATCATGAAATTTGTAGGTAAGTGGATGGAGCTGGAAAAATTATGCTCATATGCTCACCCAAGCCCGGAAAGACAAACACTGTAATATTTTCTCTCATATTAGGGTCCTAGCTTCAATCTTTTTTGTTTTGTGTGTTTAACATGAAGCTAGCTGAGCAATCTAGAAAACTAGACACAAACCATTAGCAGAGGGGATGCATTTGTAGAGGGAAGGTAATAGAATAGAGGTGAAAGAAAGTAAAGGGGGGGGGATAATGGATGCACAGGGATTCAACCAAGTGGTGGAATGATGAGGATGGGAACCTAGGAGACTAGGGAAGACTTAACCAAAATGAAGTGTGTGTGTGTGAATAAGATACTTGGTAACCCATAATGCAATTCACAGTGAAAGTATAGTGTGAGAGGACATACAACAAAAATGACATGAAGGACCGGAGGAGAATACTTGGGTCTACAAATTTAATCAGGGATGGACATAGACAGTCAGAAAAAGAGGATCAAGGGTTGTGTTCATCAAAACAACGTTGTGTGAAGCTGCCTTATAAAACCAACTGATTTTAAAGCTAATCAAAAAATAAAAAAAAAAGAAATATAAAGGCGTTCGAATGAAAATATGCCACATTATGGAACAATACTGTTCTCAGAAGACATGGGTTGTTAAATGAAAATTTCAGTGCCCAGCATGTACTAACTTCCTTCCGTGTATGAGTGAGACAGGTTCAAGAGCATTTGAAATAATACTGTCATTGCTCTTGGTGGTTCACCATAACTAGACAGCAAGACTCTGCTGCTAAAGATACCAGACTCTGTGGTCACAGGACAGAGAGAAATCAGTGTTGTACAGGAACCTCTTTCCCCGCTGGAGAGATCCCATAGTGCTCGCAAGGATATGTAGGCTGTTGCAGGAGAAAAGGCATCAATGATCTTATCCAATATGCTGTAATACTGACTTGCCTGGCAAGGTATGCTCACTGGAGCAATAATGGCAAGGCAATTTATGGGAATAGCCAATTGCTTTCTTGATTAAATTTGAGGTCTGCTACACAGGAGGGAATTCCTGTCTGGTACTGTAATTACAATCAAAACCTACAGCTAGGAAAATCATAGGCCACAGTTGACAACTTATTTGCTATTAGTTTTTCTAAGTGTTCATACTGTCAAACTACCTACTAAATGTTTATATCTATATATTCATGCTTCTCCCAGTCTTGGTAAGAGTAGCTTTTCATTGCACTGAATTAAATGAAGAGACACATTATTGTTCAAAGTACTGGGAATGGGTGGCTATGAGTGCTCAGGCATAGAAGGGACCTCTACATCAACCCTTCCCCACCTCACAGCTCAGGGGAAAGAATCATGGATGATGGTGGGGGAGTGGAGGAAGCCCTGAATGAATGGAATCCTAAGGGAGTGTGCGTTATTGACATGGGCACAGCTATGTCAAGGACCAGAGCCTCAGACACACGGGGAAATGACACAGTCTTGCCCCCGCACCCCCCCCACCCCCCGTCCCTGTGAGGGATGGCGAAGCTTTTCTTTGGTTTGTGTGTGAATGTAGAAAAATGTCCACCATAGTTTCTCCCTACATGCCTTATCTATATCCCAGTGACTGCTCCCCTGCAGAGACATTCCCTACTGAGATTAGCTAGACATCAGGTGGTTGTCCAGTGGGGAGGGGCAGCCACTCAGCAAGATGGTGCGATATGTGCCGGCATTAGTCTAGGGCTCCGAGCCAGGATTTCAGGCGGGTCAGCTGGAGGTGGGCTATACCATTAGGCTGGTTTACTCTTTTTCTTGGGACATTCTCTCTTGAGGATTTGTCCTTTATCTTTAGATGTTTCACTTGTCCAGTGGTCTCCACATTCCTTAGCTGGATGCTTTTATTCTCCTGGAAAGACAAAAATAAAACCCTGACCTAATCCTAACTCTGGGGGGTAGTTCCTTTTTAGGCAGGTTATATCTTTCCTAGTGCAAAATATTTTCTGGCAACAGAAAAAGTATTACCTTTCAATTAAAAAATTCTTTTGAAATTTTGAAACTAAATATACCATAGTTTGTTTGAATAAAAATACCCTTATTCCCCCTTTCCCTTTATATGTAAGTTCAAGGTTTAAGTGTATTAATTTTTAGATCACTAAGTACATTCTCTTTGAATTTCAGCCTGCCTTTTGCAAGTGGCTTTAAAACTTATGTAACTGTAATTTTTATGTGCCTGCCTCTGCCTCCCAAGTGCTGGGATTAAAGGTGTGAACCACCACCTGGCTATGGTGGATGCATATGATATGAAACAACCACTTCCTTAAATCTCCTCAAATCTAACATTTCTATAGGAAAAAGTTATATTCCATTTAACTTCTTGATAATCATAGGGGTGCCTGTCATCTCCTGGTAGTTCTTGTATAACAACTGGATAAACTAAGGTTGGTTATCTAACAACCTTCAGCAACCCCTCTTCAGTTCCATCATGCAGTGATGCGGTAGGTTCTTGTCCAAATACCTCTGTCTGTGTCTTAGTATTTTTCTTGTTTTTATTTATAAGTCTTTCTAAGGCTTGTATCGTATCAATTCACTTTTCATATTTGACACAATTATCAAACCACTTTTCATATTTGGTACAAAAAAACCACTCATGGTTATTAAAGATAAAATGTGTATTACCAGATTAATAGTAATTATAATTGGTATTCTGTCAGTCTCAGTTAAGTCATTTATCTTTTCGTTTCCTGCTTCTATTTTCAAGCCATCTAAAGTAGCACTATTCAGGGTCCTAATGCCCTGTATTATGATATCTCCCATCCTTAACGTGGAAAAGACTTTTCCTCCTAATATTACTTAACTCTCTGCTTGAGGACTTCCCAAGCGTCTTTACCAAATCTGAGGGCTTCTCAGTTTGTCTTCCACTGGCATGAGTTTTCTAGCCATGTGATCCTGCCATGTGTTGGAGTACCAAATGTTGTTTTTAACAAAATCTCTATAGTTTCATTTCACCAATAAAGGCTAGGGATCCAGATGCTAGAGTGAAAGCCTGCTAGCTCACAGAAGCAGAGAAAGTCCACAGCTGGCATGCCTCCTCAGTGGACAGCCCAGAAGCCTCCTGCCTTCCCTGTGCCATCTGAAAACAGCACTCTCCAAACTCTGTGTCCCTCCCTTCTACTTCCTGTGCTCTCTCTTCATTCTCCTGACTCTCTCTTACTCTCACTGTTTTTTTTCTTAATAATTCTATGTTCACTTCCTGTCAACTGGTTGCTTGCTCTGCCTCTTGACCTATGGTTGACTTTATTTAATCCTGTTTACAATATTCTAGAAGAAAGCTCTTGGATTAAAGGTATGTGCTAGGGCTGAGCCACACCCCAACTAGAAACAGGTTTTCCCAGTAAATAACTATCCTCAGGGTTCACAGTGTGGTCAAATATCCTGCAACAGGCGTGCTGTGAAATGCTGTCTCTGGACATGAGATGGCTGTTGCACACTTGGACCCACAGAGTGGTTGTTATCAACAGAAGACCTCTACATTATCAAGTCAATTGAAAATTCCAGCATGGAGCTGGTAGGCCTCTCAAGGCCCTTTAGCTGAGAAGTTAAATAGCCATCTGAAAACAGCACTCCCCAAACTCTATGTCCCTCCCTCCTACTTCCTGTGTTCTTTTTTCATTCTCTGACTCTCCCTTACTCTCTGCTTTTTTCTTAATAATCTTGTGTTCACTTCCTGTCACCTAGTGTCTTGCTCTGCCTCTTGACCTATGGTTGAGGAACTATCAGCAGTAGATGGCTCATGGCAGATGGACGGTCACTTTTCTTTAAAAGTGTGGCTATTAGGAGGTTTTCAATGTCAGGGAATGATCTGACAGCCATGTGCATATGCACAACACTAAATGGACTCAGTAGGTCAAAAAATAAGGAAACAAACAAACAAACAACAGGATGAGGTGAATCTGAGAGGAGATGTGATGAGGAACTGAGCAGTTGCAGCAGTGAGTAAGAGGATTAGATATGACATTGCATGCAGATGCAAAAATTTCAACAAATACATTAAAGTTATTACATGCATTCAGTCCTTCCTTATCAGCTAATATTTATTTACCCTTTCTCATTCTACTTTCTTCATGTTATATATCCACATGTACATTTGCTTATATAGACATACGTATATATCCATATGGGGCAAGTTTTTTTTTCCCGTCTGAGATTGTGTGACCTTGTTCAATATTATATAAATCTATTTATTTTCCTAAAAAATTGTGACTTAATTTTTCTTTAGATCTGAATAATATTCCATGTCAAATATGCATCACATGTCCCTTACCCATTCATCTGTTGGTGGATAGCTAAGTTGATTTCAGTGCTTCCCTATAGTGAATAAAGTAGCAATAAACATAGGGGTGTGGAGTTCTCTGGGTGTATGCCCAGGAGTGGAACACCTGTGTCATATCATAGCTCTGTTTTTAAATGTTTGAGAAATTTCCATAATGGGGACATTAATTTGCACCTCCACCAACAGTAAGTGCATGAGGGCTCTTCTCTCCCACATTTATTATCAAATTTCTTGATAACCATTATGATTAGGGTTAGGGGGTATCTCGAATAATTTTAGTTACATTTCTCTGTTGGGTGGCTAGCAATAATGAACACTTTAAAAAACAGTTATAGGCCATTTGCATTTATTTTTTTAAAGCTGTCCATTCATTTTCCCATTTGTTTATTGACAGTTTTATTTCCTTGGTATTTAACTTCTTTAGTTTTTCATAAATTCTGGATGTTATCCTCCTGTCTGAGGCATAGCTGTTAGAGGTGTTCTCCCATTCTATGAGCTGTCTGTTTGCTCAGCTGTCAGTTTCCTTTACTGTCCAGAAACTTTTTGTTTCCTTACAGCCCTACTGTTGATACTTGAGGTGAGTCCCTGTGCTACTGGTGTTCCTGTAAGAAAGTTCTCGCCTATTTCAGTGTCTTGAAGGGTGCTGCCCAAGTTTTCTTTTGTAAATCCCCATGCTTCAGGTTTTAAATGAATGCCTTTGATCCAGTTTGAATTTGTTTTTGTAGAAGGTGAGAGTCATGGAGGTAATTTCACTCTTCTGCATGTGGATATACAGTTTTGCCAGTACTCTTTGTTAAACAGGCCATCTTTTCTCCCCATTTATATTCTTTCCTCATTTATAAAATATTAAGTGGGCATAGATTTATCATTTTATTTCTGAGTCTTCTAGTCTCTTCCGTTGCTCTAGCTGACTGTTTTCATGGAAGTACCAGGCTGCATTTATCACTATAGCTCTATAGTATAATTTGAGGTAGAATGTTGTAAGACCTCCAGATGCGTTCTTACTCCTCAGGATAGCTTTGGTGATTCATGGTCTTTGTTTGGTTCCATATGAATTCTTTCATTGTTTTTATAAACAAGGGAAATATGACATAGGAATTTTTTATTAATCTGTGAATTAATTTTGGTAGTATAATCAGTTTTACAATATTAATTCTGCCAAACCAGGAGTATGTACTGCCTTTCCATAATGTAGTGTCTTCTGTGATTTCATTTTCAATGTCTTAAAGTTCTCCATATAAATGTCTCTCTCTTCTTTAGATATTAGATATTAGATATCTTTAGATATTTAGATATTCCCAAATAATTAATTTTTGGAGTTATTTTGAATATGACATTTTTTTCTAATTTCTTTCTCTAAGAGTATATTGTCAGTCTATATAAAGGCTAATGCTTTTTATATCGACTATGTATACTGCAATGTTACTCGGCTTACTAGGTCCAAGAATTTTCTAGTAGATGATATTGGGTTCTTTAAGTAAAGTACTGTGTCATATGCATATAAGGTCAGCTTGACTCGCACCTTTTCCCCCATTTGTGTCTTTCTATTCTAATTGCTACACCTAAGACTTTGAGCACTATATCAAAGGGGGAAGAGAGCAGGAATCTTTGTCTCATGTTGACTTAGAGAAAATGCAATCAATTTGTCTTCATTTAATATAATACCGGATTTGTGGTATGTTTTTATCTATTAGTAAAGTCTTTGGAATGTTTTATCATGAAGCCATGTTGAGTTTTGTCAAATGCCCTTTCAGCATTAATTGAAAGGGTTATGTACTCTCTGTCCACAGATTTAATTATATGGTTATTGATTGATTTTCATAAGTTGAACCAACCTTGTCTTTCTGGGAGAAATCTCACTTGGTCAATAATATATAATCATATTAGTATGCTCTTGAATTCAGTTTGCAAGTATTTTGTTGGGAATTTTTGCATTTATGTTCATCAAAGAAATCTTGTCTGTAGTTTTTATTAATTGATGTGTCTTTAACTGGCTTTTGTATCAGAATAATATTGACTTCACAGAGTGAAATTGGTAGTATTTCTTCACTTTTTAAATTTCATGCAACTAGTTAAGAAGAATCAATGTTTTATTATGAAAGTCTGACAGAATTCAGCAGTGAATTCATCTGGTCCTGGACTTTGCTGAGATAGGAGACTCTTTATTACAGCACTGTTTAATTGCTTATAATGGATGTTTTTAAGTTATTTCTATCTTCTGGCTTTAATTTTAGTGGATGATATGCATCTAGAAAATTTTCTATTTCTTCTGGGTTATCTAGCTGTTCAGCATGTAAGTTGTTATAGTAAGTTCTAATGAGTTCTGTATTTCATTGGTTTCTGTTTTAATGATATGTTTTTGGTCACTATTTTTTTTTTAATCTTTAATTTTAGTAACTTGTGTTTTCTTCCACTCATTTTTTTCAGATTGGCTAAGAGTGTGTCAATCTTGGTAATTTTTTCAAAGAGCCAATTCTGGTTGGTTTTGTGTATTATTCTTGTAATCGCTGTGTTATTAATCTCTTCCCTAATATTTATTATTTCTTATCATCTACTGTGATTGCTATTGCCTGCTTGTCATTTTTTCTCAAGAATCTTGGGGATATTTTTAGTTTATTTAATTTATATTTCTCTTTTTTTTTTAATATGAGTACTGATCACTAAACTTTCCTCTACTACCTTACTCACAGACCATAGGATCTGATAGGATGTGTCCTCATGATCATGTGTCTCTAGACATTTTTCAGTTTCCTCTATGGTTTCTTGATGAACTGCTGTCCAAGTTATTGTTGTGTTGTTTAGTCTCTAAGTACTTTGGGCATTTTTGTAATTTCTTATTGTTGATTTTTAGTTTTATTCCATTTTGGTCTGACAGAACACAGGGCATTATCTCTCTTTTTTTTTTTAAATTTGTGGATATTTAATTTGTGCCCTATCATATGATTGCTCTTGATTAAGGTTCTGTGCTGCTGAAAAAAAATGTATATTTTCTTTCGGTGGATGGAATATTCTGTATATATCAGCTAATTCCAGTTTATCCTAAATACTGATAATGGACATGTGAGTCATGAAATAGGGATAAAATGAATTGTTTTTCTAATTCTAACTGTCATGGATTTTTTATATTTTGGGTCATAGATAAATACATAAAATCTATTCAATAGTGAAAGTGGGAAGCCCCACATCTTTGCAATGGCTGTTCTAATTGCATAGAAGTTCATTGCTGTGTATAAGCTTTGGTTCATCGTTAGTTTTGGGGGTGTGGTGTTTCTTATTTGCAAGTTCTTTATAATAAAGTTTTAATAAAGTTATTTAAATAATGCTGGGTAGTGGTGGCACATGCCTTTAATCCCAGCACTCGGGAGGCAGAGCCAGGCGGATCTCTGTGAGTTTGAGGCCAGCCTGGTCTACAGAGCGAGATCTAGCACAGGCACCCAGACTACACTGAGAAACCCTGTCTCAAAAAACAAAAAAAAAAATTAAATATAAAACTATTTCCTAAGAGTAAAAGACAAAAGTCTGGTAGATTGGATTAAAAGGCAGGACCCACCTTTTTGTTTTCTCTAAGAAGTGAACCACAATATAAAAAACAGACTTTATATTAGGATAATAGGAAGAAAAAATCTTTTCCAAACAAGTGGAACTCAGAAACATACAAGAGCTACTGTTGTAATATCTGACAAAATAAACTTTAAGACAAGTTACTCAAAAGAGATAAGGAATATAATTTCATATTAATTAAGAAATCAACCTCAAGAGGAGACATTACAATTCTCTATATATACTTTTTAAACATGGCTTTTATGCCATTTCATGAAACAAATAATACTAGAGGTAAAAGATCAACCTCCAATAATAGTGGAGACTGCATTACCTTACTCTTAGCAATTGACAGATCATCCATACAAAAATAACCATCTAAATTAAGTCATATCACACATCAAATATATTTTTGCCCCAACAAAATAAAATACATAGAAATAAACCAACCAAGGAAGTGGATTACATTTGCAATGACAACTTTAAATTATTCAAGAGATAAATTGAAAAAGAAACTTAAAAAAAAATTGAAAGGTCTCCCATGCTCTTAGGTGAATTAGTCAGTATCATGACTGTGGCTATCTTAAAAATCAACCTACAAATTCAATATAATTTTCATGGAAGTACCAACACTCTTCTTCACAGAAACATAGAAAACAATCCAAAATTTTGGGAGGGTCAGTAAGATGGTAAATGAAATTGATTACACACTTTGCCACCTGAGTTTGATCCCTGGGACCCCTGTGATGGAATGAGAGGACTAATTCTTGCAAGTTGTCCTGATGTCTACTTATATAACACAGCATATATGTAACCTCTCACACACAAATTAAAAAATGTAACTTAAAAACAATTTGGTTGTATAAAAGTGCTTGGATAGCAAAACCAACCTGATGAAAAGGAGTATTTCTAGAACTATTTCAAGTTATATTACAAATCTGTAGAAATAAAAAAATAAAAATAAACTCATCATGGTATTAGCTGTAACAGAAAAGAAGATGTAGGTATGAACCCACACAGTTACAGCCTTGTGACTTTTGACAAAGATGTCATAACTATTCACTGAAGAAAAGACAGCCTATAATAAATATACATGGTGCTGGAAAATTAGATGTCTACAACTAGAGAAACGAAAATACATCCTATCTTTCATCTGCATAAAAATCAATTCCAAATTGACCAAAGACCTTAACATAAGACTTGAAACTCTAAAAACATTAGAGAAGGAAAGAAACACTCCAAGATCTGGGTGCATATAAGGACGTTCTGAGTAAGATTTTAGTTCCTCAGGCATTAAGGCCAATTATTAACAAATGGAAACATGAAATTAAGAAGCTTTTCTACCACTGCTAATTGATTGAAGAATCAGCCTATCTGAAATGAGAAAATATCTGAACTAGAAGTTATTATCTAGAATATACAAAAAAATCAAAAAACTTTATAAACAAGCAAATGATTCAATAAAAATGGGTATAAAACTGAACAGAGGGTTCTCAAAGGAAGAGATACATGTGGCCAATAAGTATACATGAAAATCTTCAACACCCCTAGACACCAGGGAAATGCAAATTGAAAGAACTCTGAGATTATATCACCTCTGTCAGAAAGCCTTATATTAAGAAAAGAAATGACGGCCGGGCGTTGGTGGCGCACGCCTTTAATCCCAGCACTCGGGAGGCAGAGCCAGGCCGATCTCTGTGAGTTTGAGGCCAGCCTGGCCTACCAAGTGAGCTCCAGGAAAGGCGCAAAGCTACACAGAGAAACCCTGTCTCGAAAAACCAAAAAAAAAAAAAAAAGAAAAAAAGAAAAGAAATGACAATAAAAGCTAGAGAGGGTGTGAGGAAAGAGGAACACTCATGGATTGTGGCAGAAGTGCAAACTGGTGTATCCATTATGGTTATCAGTGTGGAAGCTTTATCAAAAGCCTAAAAATAAAAACTTTCATATGACCCAGATACGCCACTCTGGGAATATTCCCAAAGGAGTCTGTGTCTTAGTACAGAGATAACTATTTCTCAGTGTTCACTGCTTCTCTACTCACAATAGCTACAAAATGTAAGCAGAGTAGATGTTTGTTCATCACCTGGGAAATATATAAAGGTAATTTGCACAATGGTAAAAATTAAAAAAGAAATTTTTAGGAAAATTAATGGAACTATTGATTATTACAAGTGAGGCAACTCAGGCTTAGAAATATAGGCAGGTGATGTTTTTCTCTCATATATGGATCTTAGCTTCTGTTTTTTTTTTTTTTTTTTTTTTTTTTTTTTTTTTTTTTTTTTTTTTTTTCGAGACAGGGTTTCTCTGTGTAGTTTTGCACCTTTCCTGGAACTCACGCTGTAGCCCAGGCTGACCTCGAACTCACAGAGATCCACCTGCCTCTGCCTCCCGAGTGCTGGGATTAAAGGCATGTGTCACTGCCAGGCCTCTGTTTTTTTAAAATCAGTATCTTCATGGGAGTGAGGGCAATAGGTGCCAGGAAATTAGAACAGGGGCCATGAGAAGAAAAAATAATTACTTCCACCAGACAATTATCCTATAACTAAATCTCAGTAAATATTATCTATGCATTTTATAACCTAAAAAGTTGTGATTAATTGCATTGGCATCTGATCATTCATAATTAATTCAAAATTCCTTAATATGTCTGGTTAGAAATTGCTGTTCAATTGCTGCCAGATGCATTTCCTCTTTTGATCAGTAACACTACTAAAAATGTCGCAGTTCTACACGATAAGATCCTGTTGCTGAAGACACTCGACAAATTGGCTGCAGGACATAGAGAAATCAATCACAAACTGACCAAAAATTTTTTCCCTGTTGGATATCCTTTGTAGGATGGACCTGAAGATGGTATAGAGGCTGCTGTGGGTAGAAAAGAAATAAATGGTCTTATGTAGGGGTGGTTGTCTGTGCTTCAACCCTCAAGCACCACCCCTAGTAGGCAGCAGGTAACTGCTAGGTACCTGCCCCCCCCCAGGGCGTGGCCGAGACAGGGACACCTTAACACCAGAGATGTGTACATGCTCGCTCTTTTTTTGGCTACCTTGTGATCCTGGATGCTGGATGCTGGACTGCAGACCAAGTCAGAGTTCTCCAGAGAGCCATGTTGGGCTGGGCCTCACCTCTCCTAGATCCCTTAACTGACCACTTTGCTTGCAGTAAGTTTACCCAAAATAAACCTCTTTTGACTATCAGATAAACTATGTGGAATTGCCTCATTACTTTCTACTATAGTCTTAACAAGTGCTGAACACTGAATGCTACAATCCTGACCAGCCAGGCAAAGTGTTCTGTCTAGTGCATTAGTGGCATGGCAGTTATGGAAGTAACCAGCACACTGCTTTCTGATTAGTTTTGGGGTGTGCTACAGGGGATGGAATTTCGTACCTGGTACAGAGCCCATGGATGGAGGCCATAGGCTCTGAGATAGGACCTGCTATTGTTATTTTAATAAATGATCATGATGTCAAATTACTTTATAAATGCTGAAAGGTAGAAAACACAGTGCTCATCTCTGCTGTCACTCAACATAGATGCCTAGTTGCTCCTGTGTGAAGTCCAATGCAGCCAGACAACACTGCAATAACTTGATTAAAATTTTTTTTTGTTCTTGTTCGTTTTTTGAGACAGGGTTTCTCTGTGTAGCTTTGCACCTTTCCTGGAACTCACTATGTAGCCCAGGCTGGCCTCGAACTCACAGAAATCAACCTGCCTCTCCCTCCTGAGGTCTGGGATTCAAGGTGTGTGCCACCACTACCCGGCTTTCATTTGACATTTTTATTTTTTTCTAATTCCTATATTGTTACTATTATAAATCAATTATGTATGTCTCCATAAATTTCTCCTTCAAAGTTTTCTCTCTAAATTGGTATTTGACAGAGATTAGGCATTCCGCAACAGAACACTTTCAGATGCCCAGTAATTTCCTTTGAAATAATGACAAAAGTAGATTCAGCTATTCAAACTGGGATTCATGTCAGCCATTGGGTCCAGGAACTGCCTCCAAACCTGCAAAGTCAGGTGGCTTTCCTTAACTCCATCTCAGCGTCTCTGTGTAATACACCCAAGAAAGAAATAGCTGTGAGTGAAATCCTGAACCAGCACACATTGCTCCCTGACTCCAATCCTCAGCCTCTCCAGATTGCTCACCCTCACCCTAGTGTTACCAGTGATATTTCACCACCTCATTACATCCAGTTTAACAATGCCACTTTGTATCAGTCATCATTTTGACTATATTGATGGTTTGATTTGATAGTCACTTATTGGAAGCATACGTTGAGGAGAAAGCCTTTTCTCTTTAAAACAAATCCCACTGATTTGCTGGCATCCCATCTGCCTCTGACTCCAGGCCACATTCTAATCCTGAAGCAAGTTCATTACCTGCTTTCCCTTACTTTCGCAGAACAGCTAAGCCTTTCCAGCAAACTAAACCAAACAAAATAAATAAAAAATCAAATAAAAACCCACACACAGCCAAGATAACTGATTCCAGTATAAAGTAATGTATAAATTTGTACTGCAGTGATGATAAAGAGAACCCAGATCCAGATTAGTTTGTTCCTCGTATGCTCTAAACTTGCTCTTAGAGCTCCTCTGAGCTGAGATTTGGGTTTGGGGTAGATTTTTTGTTGTTTGTTTTGTTTAGTTTTTTTATTGCCTTGGAGATTAATGAAAGATTTTCTTTTCAAAAGATACCAAATTCATTTATGTATCTCTTCCTCATTTGGAAACCATTACAAGACAATTACAAATAAATTTGAAAGAAATGTCATTAGTACAAAGAAAGCACCAGGAATAACTATGATGCTAAAGACAGGCACTGGACACATGAATAATAACTGACAGGGCAGTGGAGGAAGGCATTTGCTGGCACAAAGCATGGGGCTCAGATACAAGAACAGCAGCCTGTCAGGGCATTTCTGTGATCTAACATGGCATTCCAGGTCCCTCAAAAGACTGATTCATATCTGGGGGGAAATTACCAAAACATTTCCAAATGCAATAAGCATTAAAGCATTATCTCATAGATATAAAGCAGGATGAGAGAGAGAGAGAGAGAGAGAGAGAGAGAGAGAGAGAGAGAGAGAGAGAGAGAGAGAATCCCGTGCTGAAGATTGTAATTGTGAAAATTTTGAAAGCCAGTGAAGAGTAGCTGGGTCAAATAGACCCATCATCTACATTGAAACAGACACAGGAACCTCGAAGACTTGTGTTCAACCAGGCAAATCCGAAAATAATAGGAGTTTAACCATAGTGTACAGAGAGAAAGAGGGAACCCACCTCACTGTGGAGGAGAGGAACTCATGTTTCTGTGCTGGAATTTGGAATGCCAGACAGAGAATTGCCCTCTCACTAACAAGGATAACATTGAAGCATCTTTAAGTTTAAACATTGTCTAAAGCCCGACAGCTAAATCTATAAGATAACCCCTAATTGAAACATGAAGGGTGGACATCGCATCTTCTCCTAAGGAAATGCCATGCCAGTTCTTACTTAAAGGGGCCTCTTGTTATATGTGTTCTGTGAGAATAATGAATTCTGCTAGAAGAATTTAAACAGGTGGAAACTAAAGGCAGGCTGCCGAGAGTGTCTGGAAACCCTGGAAGGTTACCAGTGTTGGAAGATTTAACACTTAGAATACCTTTTTTTTTTTTGTTTTTTTGAAGAAAAAATCACAAAGGTGGTAAGACTTGGGGCTCAGAGGGAAATGGGCTGCTGTTGTAGGAAGCCTAGATCTCATGTTAAGCAAGTCTTATATTAAGCAAGTGGGACAACCCTAGGGTTCTCATGGAATTCAGTTCATTCCATATTGAGAAAAGAGCATGAGCACACACAGCAGAGTCAACTAGGGAGGACAGGAAGCTATTAAAGGAATAAAAACATGGCTTAAGAAGAAAAGAGGGCATTTGCAACCATGGTAACTGAACGTTGGCTACTGCATTGAGTTAATACTGGTAATGTAGCCATAAGAGCAACACTGAAGTATTTCAGATGCATGTCTCTCCTGTCTACAGCATAACCCCTGGAAAGCTGAAGGTTGTGCATCATCAAGAGCTCATGCTTGTGGCATTTGTAAGCACAAATATGTGTGTCACATGGTGGGTTCCAGTGAGCACCCCCATCCCAGGATGGGTAGAAGCACTTCTTACTGTAGACATATGAGCATAATGGTGGGGAAATGATGTAATTTTGTGTTTTCAACTCTTGGGTAATCTCAAATTTATGTTAGTGAGAACCACTCTATCATTATGTATTTTTCAGAAATGACACCGCCTAATTACCCATTAACTCCATAAGACTGAATGTAAAGTGAACTAATAAAATTTTTAATTAATACTGGCAAAATTTTCAGAAGGACTCAAGTTCTTCTGGCCTAACATAAAGTCTTATTCCTGGTGGGATTGAGAATTAATTCCAGGGGATGCACAGAGCATTTCTGTGTGAGCTAATAACAGGTTCCTTCTTGAAAATGTTGCTTTTGCTCTCAGAGACTTCTCTATTGCAAATGTCTTAGACCAATACCCACAGGTACAAGCTGATATTTCTGAAGAACACAGCTAGACATGTAAAAGAAACTTATATTTGAGCTTCTAGACAAGCCGTGATGTAAATGTAACTTCTGAACCTCAATGGCACAATCATAGACTTAAAATCAGACACAATGGCACAAACTCTGGGTGTTGAGCCCTGTTGAGACTGTCCTGACACAAAGAGAAACTCACCAGTTTCCATTCACTGATGAATTTTCATTCTTGGAAAGGCCTTGCAGTGAGAATTTTCAGTTGTTCTGGATTTGACAGTGGCCATCCTGAACCTCAAGTGACAGCAAGGCTGGACAGCTCTCAAGTTCTTTCCCAGCCCCGGAACAAGACTTGACTCTCCAGCCCTGTGCTACCTCTGTCTCACTTGTTTTACCACACTGTTCTTTGACATTCTGCTTCTTTCATATCTGCTATCACCTGGCTAGAAGTTCTGTCAATGGCCCTTATTTTTCTTATTACTCTTCAAACATACAAATGAGCTGTTTCCAAGATAAACACCTGAGTCAAAACTTAGCATTCTTCATCGTGGCCTTCCTCTGCTTGGTTCTCTGAGCCCCATGCATTCTCCTTCAAACTTCAGCTGTACTGTCCTGGTTTTGCTTCCCTTGCTCTTGAAAACACTTAAAAGAAAAAAAACCTGGGGATACCTTGTATAAAGATAGCTTCTTGATGAACTATTACTCTACATTCTCAATTATACAGGCCTATGCATCTCTTCTTTAAACATAAGATTTTTATTATTTGAGAAATTCATATCATGTACCCTGATCACACTCACTTCCCAGTCCTCTCAGATCTACCCCATCCTTGTGACATTCCCCCGAGAAGAAAATGAAGGAGGAGGAGGAGGAGAAGGAGGAGGAGGAGGAGGAGGAGGAGGAGGAGGAGGAGGAGAAGGAGAAGGAGAAGAAGGAGGGGAAGAAGAAGAAGAAGAAGAAGAAGAAGAAGAAGAAGAAGAAGAAGAAGAAGAAGAAGAAGAAGAAGAAGAAGAAGAAGAAGAAGAAAAGGAGGAAAAGGAGGAAGAAGAGGAGGAGGAGGACCACAAGTCCAATTTATGTTGCCCACATACTCAACTATACTCACTGGAGCATGATCAAGCTCCTGGTGGCCAGCTCCTTAAAGAAAGCTGAGTCTTTCCCCACCTGCACTCCTGCCAGAAGTCCTCAGTTGTGGAGAGCTACACTTCAGCATCCTTATCACAATTTTTAAGAGTTCTCTTCAGTGGTTTCCTGTCTAGGGGCTACTTTTTGGGGAGGTGGTAGGGGTCATCACAGAAGTCTTCTATGCCCCTCTTTCTCAACTATGAGTCTGTAGTCATTGATACCACTGCAAAAGTAGTTTCCTTGCCCTTTACAATCAGTGCGAGCATGGATCATGGACCTCCACATGGTCTCTGGTGGCAGTACAGATCACAGACATGGTGGCAGTACAGACTATGGACATCAACACGGCCTTCTGCTGCAGCATAGGCCATGGACACCATCATAGCCCTTGGTGGCAGACAGGTCAAGGATATTGATTTGGTCTCAGGTGGTAGTGCAGGCTACTCATATCAAAATCAACCAATATTAATAGAGAATCAATTACACATACTAGTGTACTATATACTAATGAAAAAAGAGAGGTAGAAGGAGAAAGAGATGGAGGAGGAGAAGATGAAGACAGATTAAAACTGGGAATAAATGATTGTCAGTGACCAGCTGTAGATGAGATATCCATATACACACCAATCAAAGGCTTAGGAAAAAAAATCTTGGAAGAAGGGGTAGATAGAATATAAGAGCCAGAGGATGGAGAGGAGTGCTGTGAAACATGGCTCTGACTGTTGCATGCACAGAAACTGAGGCCACCAACACAAGATGTGTGAAATTTCAAAACACTTTAAACTTCTAGCATGGAGGGGCAGAGCTTCCTGAGGCCATTGGAGCAAATGACAGTGGTGGCTACTACAGGAAGGAGAGTCCCTTTTATGTTAGGTGGGTTCCACACGCACTGGTGGATGGTCCCACAGCCATGTGCATATGGGCAGCACCAACTGGGCACAGAACATCATTTAAAATCAAGAAGAGGACTTGAGGAGAGAAGAGAGATCTACTGGGAGAGGGCATGGGCAAGGGAAGAGGCGTGAGGGACACATTGTTAGTGATGTGTTTCAACTTTTCAATGCCCCCCCCTTTTTTTTCAGGAAGAGAGGAAGCCAAAATTCCATTCCCTGATTATTATCCATCTCTCATCCTCTTTTCTTAGCAGGTTGAGATCACGTGACTAGCCCTCAAAAACAAAGCATATGGATGTGGGGTGTGCCATTTACAGACTTTGGAAATTAGGCAGCAGTAGTCTCTGTCCCATCCCATAATCAACAAACATAGAAGCCAAGCAGACAGGTGGGGAGACTGCACAGGAGAAGCACAGGGAAGAGCATTTACTGACGTCAAAGCATTTTTGTTGGCGAGACACGTACTTTGGGATACCTAGGTTTGACTTTTGTTTTGTTTTTATTTGTCAGAGCATACCCTTAATTATCTTGATTGAATTAATATATAATCTCCATAAGGTCATGTGGCCAAAATAGAGCTGATCTGAGTTATAGCCCAATGATCATTTACACATTCAAATACAAAACAAATATTTTTTTTTTGGTCTCAAGACAGTCATGTTAGTTCTGTTCTTTTGGCAAGGAATGGCTTATGAAGAGATTATGGAGCCATGCCTGGTTATTGAATTTAAGCTAGATATAAATGTTTCTTCTAAGAGAGTACATTTATTAATTCATTCTTTGACACTTTCACATATGTGCACAATGCATTCTGCTCACTGTTGTTCCCTATTCAGCTATTAAGAAAAATGAAGTTATGAAATTTGCAAATAAATACATGGAACTAGAAACAATCCTCCCAAGTGGGGTAATTAAAGCACCAACTCTTTGTTCATTGATTTTTTTTAACTTTTTTCATTTCTAGCTCATTAATTTCAGCTTAAGAGGATATAGGAATGCTAGAAGGAGGTCCTGAGGCCAGCAACAAAGGTCTCTTATCCATTACTGTTCAATATAGTGCTTGAAGTCTTAGCTAGAGCAATAAGGCAACTAAAAGAGATAAAAGGGACACAGACAGAGAAAGAAGTCAAATTTCGCTTATCTGTAGACAATATGGTCCTGTATGTAAAAGACTCTAAAGACTTCACCAGAAAATCCCCATAGCTGACAATTGCATTGGTCTAAAACAATTAATGTATAAAATCACTTTTAGGAACAATCCAGATGTCAAAATTTAAGTGACATATGAAGCAAGTGAACAAAGTTTATACTTTGTATAACCATCATTATTTTAAATGAGCATCTAGATATCAATTTATTAACAAAAATTGTCCATTCTAACCTGCTAAAAATAAAAAGGAAGCAAAAACATTGTTTATGACGTTGTCATGTGTGTGTGTGTGTGTGTGTGGTGTGGTGTGTACATGAAAACAAAGTGCAGGGACTGGGGCTCTAGCACAGTGGTAGAACAAGCATGTTATAGCAGAAATAAAAGTGAAAGTTCATTAGAAGTAATTTCTGAAGGATAGAATTCTTGTCTATTTTTAGTCATACTTTAAAATTTTCTTCATTCTTTCTATTTTTGACACTGAATATTTTTAACCCTTTAGAGTAAAACAAAAAATAAAAAAGATGTTTTTACTGAAATAAAATCTATTTACCTTCCAAATATTAGTTCTATTATTCAATATAATTGTGCTTGCATTCACTGTCATAAAATGTAGTATATGTATTTTATATTAGAGACTATAATTTGGTCTCAGTTATGAACTAGGCAGGTTTTTCATATGAAAATGCCTGTGATGCTTATCTATTGAAGACAATATTTATATTTATGCTTTAAAAATTTCATACATGTGTATGATGTATTTTGATCTTACCACCCCAAGAACCCACCAACCAGTTTCCCTTCCAATTTCATTTCTTCTCTTTTTTATTGCTATTAAGAGCTTCCTCGAGTCTAATTAGTTCTGACCACATACACATGAGTGTAGGGCTAACTGCTGGGTCCTAGCCAAACCACCAGGGGCCATATCCACAGAGAAATGTGACTGTTCTTCTCTGAAAAGCCATCAGTTGCTAATAGCTCCTCTGCCCCACCCATTTCATACTGGAATTTTGAGTGGCTTGATCTCGTGTTGGCAAGCACAGCTGTCGCGAGTTGATGTGTGCAACAGGAATGTCTTGTGTAGAAAACAGCATCTATGGCACTCTTCCCCACTATGTGGTACTTACATCTGTTCTATACTCTTCTTCTTTGATGCTCCCTGAGCCGTGGATGGGAGAAGTGGATACAGACCCATCGATGGATGAGGACTCACCATCTGTATTCTAAGTAGTTTAGTCTATCATGAGCCTCTGCAGAAACTACTACACACTGCCATAGCACCTTCTGTGGCCCAAACTGAAAGCAGCACAAAGCTATTGTTATAAAAAACAAATATTAAGGTGATTTAAAAGCATGTCCATTTAGTGTAACACCACCAATCCATCTTCCTCTAAGGGCCTATGAGCATCCCAGTCAAGGGTTTTTGACAGGGTTTACAGTACCAGACATGAAATCCTTCCTCTGGAGCACGCCTCAAATCTGATTAGAAAGCCACCGATTAACCCTATAACCATGAGATCATTATTGCACCAGTGTGTGTAGACTTTGAAGGTCTATATTGTAGCAAGTAGGATGCAGGGCTCTGAAAGACCACCAATGTCTTTTCTCCCCTAGCGGCCTGCACAGCACCTTCTAGAACTATGAACATTGGTCAATAGAGAGGCAGTTCCCTGGTTAGTGTCAGATTTATTTATAGATCATACAACCAAAGTGGGGTGATCTTCAACTTCTCATTTAGTTGTGAGGCAAACAAGGGCAATGGAAACAGCATTTCCCCGACAGCCAAAGATGTCAAACACTTCTTTTCGTGTTTATTAGCTGTCCTAGTTTGCTTTTCTGTTGCTGTGATAAACACCATAACCAAAAGAAACTTGGGAAGGAAAGAGTTCATTTCATCTTACAGTCTACCATTGAGGAAAGCCAAGGCAGGAAATCAAAACAGGAACCCAGAGGCAGAAACTAAAGTAAAGCCCATAGGAGGACACTGTTGATTGTCTTGCTCTCTCTCTGGCTCACAATTGGCTGTCTTTCTTAAACAGTCTAGGCCCAACTGCTTAGGGTTCATACAGTAAACACTGTGTTAAACCCACATTAAAGAATGATCAAGAAAATGCTCCAGCAGACATGCCCGCAGGCCCATCTCATGAAGGAAATCCTTCAACTACGCTTCCCTTTTCTCAAGTGTGAAAAGTTGACAACAGAGGTTGTCCATCACAAGCCATGTGTGTATCTTGTTTTGATAACATTCTGTTGAATTCCTTGGCCCATTTAAAAAATTTAGATTGTTTGTTCTTTTAGTGGTTAGATTTTTTTACACTCTTTGTATATATAGTCTAGACACAACTGCTGTCAGTTATATACCTGACAAATACTTTCTCCCATTTTTGTGGACTGCTTCTGCATGATTTTCTTTGCTGTGTAGCAGTGTTTTATTTTATTCAAGCTCATTTGTTAATTATCGGTCTTGATTCTGTGCTACAGGAGCACTGTACGTCCTTACATGTACCTATAAGTTGAAGTGGACGCCCTTCTTTATTCTATAATAGGCATCAAAATATAAGGTCTTATGTTGAGGTCCTTGATTCAGTCAGAGTTGAGTTTTGTGCAGGATGAAAGAAGAGCTTCGTTTCTTTCTTTCTTTTTTTTTCATGTTGAAATCTGTATTTTATGGCAAGATTTGTTGAAGATGTTGTCTTTTCTCCAATGTTGGAGCACAGTCCAGGGATGGAGTCTTGTAAGGAGAATTTGAGTTATTGTGAGAACACTCCAAGAAAGTAAGACAAGGGTCTTGTGACCTCCATTTCTTCAAAACACTGGTTTGTTCTTGGAATGTGTTTTCATGCCTCTCCCAGGTGTAATGGATAGGAGTGTGTTTATTTCGGAGTACTCATTATACCTTGTAATTGATGCTTTGCTGAAACGGTTTATCAGCTTGCTTTAAGAAATTTTTGGTGCAGTCTTTAGGGTCTCTTAAATAGAATCCCATAACCTGCAAATAGTGATACGTTGTTCTTTCTTTCTTTTTTTACTTATATTTCTATTATTTCCATCTTTCGTCTTATTACTCTAGTTAAGATTTCAAGTACTATATTGAATAAAAGTGGAGAGAGTGCACATCCCTGTCTTGGTCCTCGTCTTAGTGGGAATGCTTGAGTTTTTCTCCATTTAGCATAATGCTATCTATAGATATTTAACATATAGGCTTTACTTTGTTGAGGTATGCTCTCTCAATCTCTATAATTTCCATGAGTTTTGTCATGAAGGAATGTTAATGTTGAATTTTGTCAAAGTCCATTTCTGTGTCTAATGAGATTATCATGTGATTTCTGTCTTTGAGTCTATTCATGTGATGGATATAGATTATTTGATTTTCATATATCAACCCATCCCACTATCTAGAATAAACCCAACATGGTCATGATAAATGACCATTTTAATATAATCTTGAATCCAGTTTTTCAGTATTTCATTGTGAATTTTTGCACTGATGCTCATCAGAGAGACTGGTGTGTTCTTTGTGTGTGTCAATATTTGGTTGAGGCATTAGGATAATATTGGCATTATTAAAAAATAAAAGTTTAAAAACTTTTCTTCATTTTATATTTCAAGGAATAGCTTGGTTAGTGTTGTGTTACTTCTTTGAAGTTATGCTACTACTCTGTAGTTACTACATCTGGTCCTGGACCAGAGACGTTTTATTATCATCTCAATCTCATCAGTGGTTATTGATTTACTTAAATCATTTACTTCATCTCAATTTAATTTTGGTATATCACAGTTATCTAGAAAGTGGTTCATTCCTTTTGGATTTCCAATGCAGTAGAATAGAGGCTTTAAAAACTATAATTTTATGATTTGCTGTGTTTCATTGTTATCCATTTAAGTGTCTTCTTTGTCATCTCTAATTATTTTCTATTAATTTTTGAGATTATAATATAATTGTATTTCTCCTTTCCCTTTCCTCTCTCCAAACTCTTGCATGTACTCTTCACTGCTCTCATTCAAATTCATGGCCACTTTTTGCATTAATTGTTGTTGTATGCATATACATAAATATTCATAAGTATAACCTGCTCATCTATGTAATGTTACCTGTATGTATGTGTTCATACCTGTATGTATGGTACTGGATAACCAATTGTTGTGCTCTTCTATGGGGAAGACTATTTCTCCAATCTCAGCATTCCTTATTTGCCTGTAGTTTTTATATAGGGTGTAACTATGGCATGTCCATTGGTGTTGTCTTTTTTTAGCTCATGTTTGGGCAGTCATGTTGGTGAGACATTGCAAGTATAATGTCTGATATAACAAGGAAACACACTATCAGGGAAAATTCCCTGACTAGAGGCTCTTACAATCTTTCTGCTCCTTCTACAATGTTGTCTGAGCCTTAGATGCCAGAGTATTTTGTAGAAATAATCATTGGGACTGGGATCCCTAACCCTACATTTAGATTGGTTGGGGTTTCTTGTAGTTGTATCCATCTGTAGCAAGGAGAAGTTTCCTTGGTAAGGAGTGTCTTAGTTAGGGTTTCTATTGCCTGTGAAGAGACACCATGATCAAGGTAGCTCTTGTAAAGGGAAACATTTAATTGAGGTTGTTCACTTACACTTCAGAGGTTCAGTCCATTATCTTCATGGTGGGACATGGTGGTATGCAGGCAGACATGGTTCTGGAGAAGTAGCTGAGAGTCCTACATCTTTCAGGCTACAGTAAGTAGACTAAAACACTGCGTGATATCTTGAGCATATTATGAGACCTCAGAGTCTGCCTCCTAGTGGCACACTTCTCCAACAAGACCACACCTACTTCAATAAAGGCTACACCTCCTAATAGTGCCACTCCCTTTGGGGGTCACTTTCTTTCAAAGTATCATTAGGGTTAACACTGTATTTACCTGTAGGTGTAAGTATAAATGTTTAGATTATTGTTAGGGATTATGATGGTTTAGTAAAGTGTATGTTGTAGGTTCTCCAATATCTATGACTTCACTAGTACTGAGTAGTTAGATAGGTTTCCAGTACTAGACATGATTTCCCTCTTATTGATTGGGTCTTAAGTCCAATTAGAGTGCTGTTTGTTACCACCAATGTATATGCTATGCTTGTGGGCTTCTTGTACCATGCTGGTTGTTGATGTGGTTCATGGACATCATAACTAGGACTATTGGTTACTACCTCCTTTGGTAGCTTGCATGAAGCCTTATTATACCATCAAAATATTATACCATCATAAAATAAGAGGACTAGTTTCCAGAAATCTCTGAGCTGATCCAGAAAAAGCTAGCATTCATTATGGGACTGGGTGGTAAAACTTCAAGAAAGCAAGCCAAAAGAACACCCCTGAGTGGAAGGACTTCCACATTGAAGGAGTCCTGTATTTGAGTATCTATTGTTAAACCAAAACTGATGATAGGCTTTATACTGTGAACTGTAGAGACATTGGGACTTTGAAAGTATTTGGAAGTAGAGAAAGGGAAAATAAGTGGGTGTTATTTGGGCAATGTGAACAAGAAAAACAATCAACTCCAGAGCAGGCACTTAATAGTTAAAAGAGAAAAGTCAAGAAATGATATTATAAATGTTTTTTAAAAGATAATCATAAATATTACTGATGCATAATAAGAAATAGAAACCATATGTAAAGACAAGAAACATTACAATTTCTGGTCTCATGGATGTATATGATTCTGGTAAAATTAAAGCTGTATTCCCAAAGTCCTCCCATTAAGTTCTCACCTGGCATTGTCTACAAGCATCTAAGATGTCACTTGACCCTGAAGTAAACAGCATTAAGGAAAGCAAAGATAAAGGCAAATATAGAATAAATCTCTTTATTTCAGAATGTCATTAATGGCTTACATGTACACTTGTGAAATGCTATTTACATGGGATCTTTATTCCCTCCCAAAGATCCAAGATAAATGTTAGATGATTTTTTTATATATCTATTATAATTAATTTTTTATCTGTTATAAGTAAGACTATGATTTTACCAAAAAAATGTATTAATTGAAACATATATCCTTGTTTAGGATTAGTCATTTTGAATTAGAACTACAAAAAGTATCAAATAAACTTGGCAAACTACCAAATAATAACTGAGAAAGACATTTGAAATACCTTATGCCTGGTTGTGTAAAGTAACTGTACCTTTGAGATATTTGTTTTTCATTGTCTCTAAGGAATCCTTTGGTTTTATTTAATTCCTGATCACCATGTTGAAGTTTTCAAGTTTACTCAGGAATACTCAATCAGTATAACATCCACACTATTTTCCTAGTCAAAAATTCTGTGTGTCGAGATCTGTCGTTCCCAGGTGATAATTATTGGCTCTGGAGGACCCTCCAAGTTCTATTTAGCCTTTTTGGCTTATAGCCAAAAGAAAAGTAAAGTATATATATTCAGAATCTAGCATCACACTATCTTGGGTTTTGCTGTGGTTCTTGTAACTATTAGTACCTCTTTGAGATGAAGGAAAATTCTGACTTATTTCAACTTTGTAGAAAAAAATGCAGTCAGTACAGCATGAAACCTATACCATTTGAGATTTCTTTCTCTTCACTCATGTTTTCCCACAGTGTATTTTCATTATACTCGTTGTATTATTTATCGACACACCTGACAAACACACTATATGTGAAGACCAGGCACTTGCAATGGGCATGTAGACTGAGTGGGAAGAACTACTTTTTTTTTTTTTCCATTTGTTTTACATACCAATCACAGTTCCCCTCCCCCCCTCATTTCCACCCCCCCCCCCAATGCACTCTTCCTCCATTCAGAAAGGGGCAGGCCTCCCATGGGAGTCAACAAAGCATGGCACATCAAGTTAAGGCAGGACCAAGCTCCTCCCCCTGCATCAAGGCTGAGTAAGGCATCCCAGCATAGGGAATCAGTTCCCAAAAGCCAGCTCACGCGCCAAGCTACACAACTGTCACCCACATGCAGGCTCCTTAGCTGTCGGTCTGGAGTCTGTGAGCTCCCACTAGAGTTACTGTTATCCATGTTCCTAGCACATGGAAAAGAGAAGCAGAAAGATCGTTGTCAAAGCCCAAACAGAGCTCATAAAAGCCACCACAAGACTGAGGAAACTGTCTCCAGTTCCTTTCCTTTTGTAGGCATCACGACTCTGATAAGAGCTGGAAGGCGCAGGCCCACACCTTTAACCCCAGCACTTGGGAGGCAGGGGCAGGTGGCTTTCTGAGTTTGAGGCCGGCCGGTTCTACAGAATGAGATCCGGGACAGCCAGGACTGTATAGTGAAGCCCTGTCTCAAAAACAAAAACAGAAGAAGAGGACTCTGCTAAGAATAATAGAGGGCTTTGGGTTGGGGAAAGGTTGAATAAGTGCAGATGCCTGTCTTTAAGAGGAAGAATGGAAAACAGGCAACAGTAAAAAAAATTAAATTAAATTAAATGTTTGATTCAAGGATTATCATTATTAAATATTAAATAAACATTAAAGATTGAGAGGTTTTAGAGTTCTCAGTGCAATAATTGTGAGTTAATCTTAACAGGATTTTTAAAAAAAACTTTACTTTGGCAAGTGATGTAATCACCACGTGACTCTAGCCAACTAGTTAAGGCCCATGGCATGCTGAGCTCTGAAGAGGAAGCAATGGCCTCTGATTTTTGTAGATGGGTTGGCCATTTCATGATTTGAGATACCCTGGTGCTTCCAGAGACAATTTGCCCTTCTGTGTAAGAAGAAATGACTTTTTTTTAGCAAACTTCCAGCAAGGGAGCTTTCAGTAGTCATCACTGTGAGCACAAACCATTTGGAACAGAAATTCTGGGCGACACAACTTGTCCTCCAAAGAAGTCTCAGAGTGAAGCTGTGCCATTGCCTCCTAAGAGCAAGCTGGGGAGAGTGGACGCCATCTTTCTGACTCTTCACTTAGGCCCCGATTTTAAATAGCTTGGAATGATTATTACATTTTTATGAAATTTAATCACTTTAAGATTACCAGATTAGCCAGGCGGTGGTGGCGCACGCCTTTAATCCCAGCACTCGGGAGGCAGAGGCAGGCAGATCTCTGTGAGTTCGAGGCCAGCCTGGGCTACCAAGTGAGTTCCAGGAAAGGCGCAAAGCTACACAAAGAAACCCTGTCTCGAAAAACCAAAAAAAAAAAGATTACCAGATTAATTTCTTATTGTGCTTCTTTCCAGGGAGTTAAAGGAAAACCCCACCCCCAATTTCTTGGTAGATACAAATATTTTGTGGTGTTTGAAATTATTATTGCTGCAGATAGTTTTTTCTTATAACATCAAGAGTATAATAAAATTATAACATAAGAAATGTAACGATTGCATTAAGAGGAAGATAAAGAGGCTTATAGAAACTTGATAAAAACCTGGGCCAAACATTTGAATGTGATGGCATGGAATGACTCATCATATGTTTATTTCTTGTGTTCTCTTTGAAACCACAAAATGCAAATATTCACCCACATTGTGGCAAAAGTTCTATGTTTAGGCTAGTTGCCTATTCACTAAGCTGTGACTAGAGCGTACTCATTCTGTAAGCTACAGTGCTCTCAGATGCCAACTGAAGTCACATCTTTCCCCTGGAAAGTCCTACATCCATTGTGGGATGTCAGGGAATCCTAAGACTTGCCTTCTCCTGGCTGTCATTTCTATTTTATGTTCCTCCACACATTCAGTCTTATCTGGGTCTCCCATGGTACTGTCTACCTTCTCATCAGTGACTCAGCTGTGATGTATGTGTATATATATATGTATATATGCTAGAATTCAAAGAGCACATGGAAGGTTTTTTGGGGGGGTTACTGAGACTAAATAAACAGATGTCATGACAATGTTTTTCTCACACACACATTAACATTAACAAATAACAAATACTCTCATTTCAAGCTTTCAAATTTTATCAATTTCCAAGCACCTCTTCTGTCCCCAATTTCAAGTCTTCTAACTGGTCTACTACTTATGTCTTTAACTCTTTTGATATATTGACAACTAGAATGTTCCTATCTAAATATAACTCACGATAAATTGTTAAGTCTGACTATAATAAATCCAAGAGAATTAATAAAAAAATTACTGTAACTTATAAGTGATCCTTATAAATATTTGGAAGAGATTGACTTTAAGGGATACAATTTGGATTTGGCTGCTTATCATATAAGAAATTAATTGAAGTGACACTGAGGAGCACATGGGAACATGGAGAGGTCAGTCAGCAGGTATGGCACAAACTACTCTAAACACCATTTTTGCTGAAAACTGGCAAGTGAGAAACTGCTATAGCTGAGGTTACTTGCTGCATATTAGACAAATTCAGCTCTACTACGCAGGAATTCCATTAGTAGGTTTTTCTTCCAAGGACTTGACCTGACATTTCTTAGAAGGACATGGCTGAAGAGTGGGAACGCAGCTCAGTGATAGAGCATTTGCATGGGCGATGCTTCAGGTTCCATCTCCAGCATGTGGAGGTAGAGCTTGTATCCCAGATTTTCAGGGGTGGGGCTGAATATGAGTATGAGTATGCTGAGCAGGAAGCCAGTCAGGGCTCCCTAGCCAGATTTGGTCTCAACTTGAGTTACAAGAAATTGAAACTTTTACAGAGCAGAGTCCTCTTAGAAGCAAGATCTTAAGGATACTGTTATAAATGTAGAATAAAAAGTATTAATTTTGGGTATATTGGAAAGATGTTATGGTCGAGGTAAGAATTAGAAGAAAAAATGATGGTTATTTAAAGCCTTCTAAGAAAAGGCAAAATCAATTTCTTAGGACTACATACTTATGCCATCAAGCAATAAAGAGTGCAAAATTGAGATAAAAATAAGAAATAATTCCTCTGAATATTTCTATTCTTGATGGGCATAGAACATTTCCACAGTATTTGAAAGCCTGGCTACAGGACAGGCAACAGCTAAGAGAAGACTTTGAAAATGGCAAAGGCCCTCGGTATTCTCACTACACAGCTTGATGTGATATCCATGTGTTCAGGATGTGTAGAATAAAGGACAGGATCTGAAGCATTGAAACAATGAAGAAGAGAAGCTCACGGGATATGTCAGGCTGAAATTTGCGGTAAAGAACCACTGTGACTATGAATAGAAACTCGGCCGTTCACTCCTTTGAGAGATGAAATGGTTGGCAGTGGCAAGAAGAGCTGAGTCTGTTATAAATGACTAGGATTCTTTTCTTTTTAATACTGAATTGTCAGAGTGTGTTGCACATTTGCTATGTTAATCTCTAGGAGATGTGTGGCTTTCTTGTTTCTCTCTTACTCTGCAGGAACCTTTTCACATTAACTTGCTGTTAGTTTGATAAGATCCATTTGTCTGTTTGCTTTTGACCACCCCAAAGATACGGAACAAAATTTTCTCCTAGTTTCTTCTTTCCTTGTGGTTTTACAGCTTCATATCTGTGATGTCTTTTGTTCAATTGAGGGATTATTTTTTTGTACATGGTATAAAAAGAGAGAGAACTTTAAGTTCATTCTTCTGTGGGTGATCATTCTGTGAAGTCAGTTTGTTCGATGCATTTGACCTTTTTGTCCAAGGTTGTCTCTACGATTTGGAATTGTATGCTTTCCTATGATGCTTTTCTAAAGATGAACTTTTATGAAGCCCAGTGTGCCCTCTGTAGTTGGAGTTTTCTGTCCCACTAGCCAGCTCCCAAATAACAACACAGAGACTTATTATTAATTATGAAAGCTTGGCTGATAGCTTAGGCTTGTCCCACTAACTCATAACTTAAATCAACCCATTTCTATTTATCTACATGCTGCTACATGGCTCATGGCTTGTTACTCCATCTCTTACATGTCCTGCCTCCTCTGCATCTGGCTGGTGACTCTGCCTTTTTCTTCCCAGTGTTCTCTCTACCCCCAAAATCTTGCCTAACTATTGACTGTTCAACTTTTATTAAACCAGAGTGACAAATCTTCACAGTGTATAAAAAGATTATTCACCAACAGTCTTCAAACATTCTACATACTGAAAATGATATTGAATTCCTGATCCTCTGGCCCACACCAGTATCAAAAACACCAAAACCACCAGTATCAAAAACACACCATCATTCAGAACGTTGATAGCAATTTTTTTTGAATCAATAGCCTGTTTTGGATCTATTTTTCAAAATACACATTTTCATTTAGTGGGAAGTTTTTTTCAGTTTCTTCCATGTTTTGTGGTTCCCAGTGTATAGGTCTTTACCTTCAAGTTAAGCTTGTTTCTCACTGTACTATTTTTGTGGCTATGGTAAATGAGATGATAGTGTTGGGTTTTCAGTCATTTTTGCTAGTACACAGAAAGGCTACTTACTTCAGATGCTGATCTTGTATCTTGCAACCTTACTGAATTTGTCTATTAGTTGTTAACAGTATTTTGGCAGTGGTTTTAGAATTTCTATGTATACTGGATCCAATCATCTTGAAATACAGAACATTTAATTTCTTTATGGTTAAGTTACCTGGATTCTTATCATCATATGAATGACAGTCAGACCAGGCACCTCAAGGCAAAATGAACTTTGTCTAAATGTCATCCAGGTGAGGGAAACTGAGGCAGCCCTGGTCAGTAAGTAAATTTGTAAAACCATGAACAAATTATTTTTTATCAAAGGTCTATACAATTTCATTTTTTGACATTTCAGAAATACTATAATCAACTTCATACTTTTACAATGTCATCAATAAAGTGGGAGCATTCTGTTTAATTAAGAATTTCCTTACCATTGAAGAGACTGAGTCTCTCCCAGCCACCTCACTGGGTATGCTGTCTATCTCACAGCAACATGTCCTGTTTTTGTTGGTCCAAATTTGACCTGAATTTCTAATGTCTTTTTCTACTCTATTTTTTTATCATCAGCTTCTTATCATACACTATATTTTTACTTAATATTTAGCTTAAAACACCTTCTAGGCTAGTGATTCACAACTTGTAGGCCTTACCCTTTGGGGATTGGTATTTGAACAACTCTTTCACAGGGGTCTCATGTCAGATATCCTGCATTTCAGATACTTACATTATGGGTCATTGTGGTGATTATTTTATTTGTGCTGAAATGTGATATTTTATTTGTATGTTAATAAAGTTTGCCTGGAGATCAAAGATCATAGCAAGTCATAAAACAGAAGTCAGGCAATAGTAGCACATGCCCTTAATCTGATCACATGGCAGGCAGAGTCTCTGAGTGATCAAGGACACAGCCAAGCATGGTGACACACACCTTTAATCCCAGTACAAACCATAGAGACCTGGAAGTCTGCATAGACAGGCAGTGACAAGGAAGTGATGTGGCTTGGCTTAGAGCCAAAGAGAAGGCAGAACAGGAAAGCAATAAAAGCACAGGTTAGACAGGAAGAAGCTCTCTCTGGGGAATCTACAGCGTGGTGGTAAGCTAAGACTAGTCATGGCTATTCGCTATTTCTCTAATCTCTTCGGCTATTACCCCTGTATTTGGCTCTGTGTTTCTTATTTAATAAGACTGTTTAAAATTTGTCTATAGGTCATAACAGTAGCAAAATTACAGCTATGAAGTAGCACTGAAATAATTTTATGGTTGGGGGTCACCACAATATGGGTAACTGTTTTAAAGGGTCACAGCATTAGGAAGGCTGAGAACTACTAGAATCTAGGTGGTTGACTGTGGTCAGAGTGAAAATTGAAAAGAACAACAGAGTAGGAGTAATAAATATTTGGGGATGATGAGGACTTTTTATATCTTAATTGTGATAAAGGCAACATGAGCCAAAGCTTGTCCAACTATACACTGAGCAAAGGGTATTTATAAACAGGCAGAAAGTGAAGACAGCAGACCCCAAGGAAGCTAAGTGTGTGATCCGAACCACCAGAACTTCTCTTCTCTTCTTCTCAGCTGGCAAAACCAAAATCCCCCTTCGACTCCAGGAATCATCCACTCTCCAAAGCCCAGCTAACAGCCTGCAGAGTGATGAACTCGCTGGGTTCTGAGTCACTCACCTTGAACCAGTCATCAATGTAATGCTGCGAGAGGCTTTCCGCATTCTGTGCGGAAGGCAGAGGAACAGTGTTCAGGGGTGGAGGAAGTCTCCTCCCGTGTTCAGCTGCTGAGTCAGACTTCCCTTTGGATCCTCGTGGCCAGAAGTGAGTCACGTTTCCTGATACAATGAAGGCTAGGTAGGTGGTTATTCGATATTTTTAGCTTCTCTAAGAGAAAGTTAGCCATCACGGACAAAATCCTAAGGTGGAAAGGATGGCTGCAGAGCATAGAGTGGTCACCCATGTATAGCAGTCCGTATTTCTGAAACCCTGAATATACCATATTGTCTTGGTTTCTTATCATGTTTCTGGGATAAAATACCCTGATGAAAGCAATTCAAGGGAGAAAGGGTCTATTCTAGTGTTCAGTTCACAATACAGTCCATCAAGGCAGCTGGAGTTTAAAGCAGATGGTTACATCATTTCCACAATGTGTTTTTGTTGTTATAAAACACTGTGACCAGGCATCTTAGTTTGGGTCTATATGCTGTGAAGAGATACCATGACAATGATGGCAACTCGTATAAAGAAAAACATTTACTAAGGGGCTGGCTTACAGTCCAGAGGTTTAGTCCATTGTTATCATGGTAGGAAGCATGATGACACACAGGAAGATGTGGTGTTGGAGAGGTAGCTGTGAGTTCTACATCTGGATTGTCAGGTAGGGAGAGAGAGAGAGAGAGAGAGAGAGAGAGACAGAGACAGAGACAGAGACAGAGACAGAGACAGAGACACAGAGAGACACAGAGAGACACAGACAGAGACAGAGAGAAACACAGAGACAGAGACAGAGAGAAACACAGAGACAGAGACAGAGACTGGGCCTGGTTTGAGCATCTGAAATCTCAAAGCCTGCCCCCAGTAACACTCTTCCTCTAACAAGGCCACATCATCTAATAGTGACACTCCCTAGGGGCCTATGGGAGCCATTTTCATTCAAAACACCACACCAGGGTAATTTACAGATGAAGGTTATTTTGGCTTACAGACCCAGAAAGTGAGAGTCCATAGTGGCAGAGACCGATGGCATGGTATAGCAAAGGCAGGAAGGCTGGAGTGTGAGGCTTTGAACTTGCATCCTCAAATGTAAGCATGGAGAAGGGAGCCCACCCTCAGTAACATACTTCCTCCAGCAAGGCTGCACCAACTAACCTTCTCTCCACAGTGCCATCAACTGGGGATGCCCGAGTTTATGGGAAGTGCTGATAAGAGGGGGAATGCCTGAGATTATGGGGAAATTTCTCATTTCAAAACATTGCCGCGGTTAAGATGCCTGTGCTCTGCAAGGATGCTGATCTCAGAATGACAGGTAAGAAAGAGGGTAAAGTGTGGGCAATTTTATATTGATGCAGATCCCTTTCCCATAGGTAGCTGCCACATATTTGTGTGTTCTTTAGTATATAAATTATCTCAGCCAATATAGTACATTGTTTCTTAAAAATTAAACAGACTCTTCCCGATGACACAGAAATTATGCATTGAAAGGAAGAACTAGGAAATGGGAGACACAATAGTACAGGCAGCTGTAAACTCATTGCCACAATAACATTGTACGATAAACTTTACAATTCAGAGTGATAAACAAAAATAACCTTGACTTCCATCATATGTACAAATGAAACTGAAGTGTGTGTGTGTGTGTGTGTGTGTGTGTGTGTGTGTGTGTGTGTGTGTGTGAACTTACAAGTGTAATTGTATTTACTGATGATAATTTAAAAGAGATGATGATGAATTTGGGAAGGGGTCACAGGAGTTGGAGAGGGGATGGAGGGGAGAATGTTGTAGAGGCAATGCTCCTGTATGAAGTTCTCAGAAAAATAACATTAGATGGTCCAGTAGTTAACAGCACTTGCTGCTTTTGCAGAGGACTAGGGTTTTATTTCTCAGCACCCACTTAGTGCCCACAAGGGTTGGTAACTGTAGTTTTAGGGGATAAAACACCCTCTTCTGGCCTCCTTAGCCACTGCATGTATGGCACATGTTGACACACATACATACAAATAAAGCAAAATGAATAATTTTTTAGAAATCTTAAAAATTGTTCTTGAAATTGAGAAAGACACAGTCCTTTGAACAGTAAAAAAAGAAATCCCACAGTGTTGCTTTTTGATTTGATACAAGATTTTGAAAGGAGCTGTGCTAAACTTCTCACCTTCATGAGGTCGCTCAAGATCCCACTGGTTTCACTTGTCCAGCCTGAAGTCGATGACAAGGAACCAAAGACATGAAAATGCACAATCACTTCATGTAAGGGCCAGAGGTGGGCAGAAGAGGGATGGCAGCCTCTAGATCAGCCATGGCACCTGAGCCGGAATGGTGTGTAGTGCTGAGGAGCTGGGTTAAGTAGAAGCTGCTGAAGGTAGTGTCTGTGATTCAGTGAAGTGACGCTAGTTCATCTCTCACTAGGAAGTAAAAGGAAGCAGACCTCAGACAAAAGTTGACATGCCTATTGACGGTTACTGAATGAAAGTTCTTTAGACGAAGAAAGAAGAAAGTAATGGACCTAACCTGTGTTCTATGACACATTCTGATTCCCTGCACACCCGTTGGTGGTTGTCTGATCTGACACAGTTTACTGGAGGCAAATTTGATAATATTCTAGATGCAAGATTATAAACCTTAGAGAAAACGTAGCTATTTTCAGTAACTGATAACCTCGTCACACAATTAGTGGTATGAGTTTGTCTTAGATGTTTAGGCTAAACTACTGACCTTTGTAGTTCACCTGACTTCACCAGAGACATTCTATTTCCCACATTTGTTATGCTACTCAGCATCTCACTGATTTTGTCATGGAGAATCCCTGTGTCTAAAGCCGATTTGCACATTATGTGGCCAGAAATAATGATAAGGTGATATAATAGGGTGTATACTTCAATGGCAACTTCGTTTGAAATAGAGCCTGTCTGATAAAAGGGCAAGTGATGACTCCTGGGATAAGAAGGTTTGATTATAGCAATTGACAGTGTAAGATGCAGCTAGCATGACACTAATAACACATACAGATACCCAGCATCCCCACAGCACTATTAAAAAGCAACAGTCATGGACACAGGCATGTTTAGAGTAGCACTACTTAAAAAGTGCCTAAAAATCAGCCCAATAATAAGAGAATAAACACATTATGTTAGTAAAATACTGCAAAACAACACACACATACAGATATACAAACACACAGGCATATAAACATAGTATGTATCTAATATCACTATATATTCCTATATAGCCATATTATTTATCTACATACTTTCTATATGTTAATAGGTATGTATGATTCTATATTTTTGATCTTTCTTAAAAAAGACATGGCTTTGAGTGTTTTAATTTATCCCTCTCTACCTTATTCCTATAAACGTCAGTTTCAATGAATGTGCAGCTAAGCTGGAGGCCCAAAACTTCAGTGACCATCCTGTCTTCACCCCACATTGGGGAGGGAAGGGACATTTACAGAAGCATGTGACTACACTTGGCTTTTTATGGTGGTGCTAGGGGTCTGAACTCACACAGTGCATAGTCTCTGGACTATGTGTTCTTTTTACTCATCATTTTAAATTGTTATACTACACAAAGCTGAAAATAAAGGCTTATTTGTCTCTGCAAAGAGTCACAAATGGTTAAATTAAAAGGTCAGAGGGATATTTCCCAATAAGCAGTGCCAACACTAGTTAGCTGTTATTTTTGTAGATCTTTATGAGATGATGGTACATGCCATTTCCTATCTCCAAGGAATCTCCTACCCTTCACCACCTTTAAAGTGTAGTGCAATCAGTTCAGACATTCTTTCTCAAAGGCAGAAATGCAAAAGTGTATTGACGTGTCCATCACTGGGAAATCTCTTTCAGAACAGGAAAACAGATTTAAGGGGGGAGGAAATGAGGACAGAACACTTTCTCAGTTGTAGAAGGAACTGCTGTCACACTAAGGCTGCAAATCAGCTGGGTGGGCTCATGGGAAATGCTTCCAGGTCACACTTCCCTTCTCTGCACACCTGATATTACAAACTTGTCAAGAGACTCCACATCCGCACCTGTAAAAACCTGGAGTTTCAGGGTGAACTCTATGCACCACTATTACCTCCATCACTGCCGGGAATGGAAGGAACCCACTGTTCATCAGTGAGCAAACAAAAAATAAAATGTGCTTCAGCTACGCAACGGGATCCTATTTGACAGCATCAAGTGGCTACAAACACTGAAGACTGAGAACAAAACATGGTTTTGAAAATTGCATTCTCCTAGTAATACCTTTGCCTATTGATTATTATGTACAAAGCAGCTTCATGTCTGCCATTTAGTCTTTATTAATAATTTCATGTAGTGAAAATATTTCTGTTTTACTGAGGGAGTGGACTCAGAGAAGGCAGTCTATCTAGTATGTTGGCACCCAAACCAAATACACACACACACACACACACACACACACACACACACACACACACACACATATATGTATTTTTTTTTGGAGAATTCATCACATGGGTACTGGATCTACATCACTCTCACTCCCAACTTCTCCCTTCAGCTCCTCCTTCCTCCTCCCACATTAATGACTTCTTCTTTAATTATTATTGGTACATGGATATATATGTTCACAACTGTATATAACCAATGAGTTCCTTCAGCAAATGTTCTTAATTCCAAGCTATCTATATTTTGATGGTGAGCCATTATTGGATGGACTTAATGTTTCTCTTTCGCAGGAGTGTGAAGCAAATGCCCCTGTTTGGGTCAGACACCCAGGATCCGTTCTTCTTGTGTTCCTACCACTCCCTAGGACTTTGTCATTATCTCACTTTCTCATAACAGGGAAAGGAGAACACTGAGGATTTTTTAAGTCTTTACCTACGAAGTTACGCCTTGTTCCCTCTCATGTCATTGGTTAGAATTCAATCATGTGACTATGTGTAATTATAAAAATTTCTGTGAGTTATAGACTAGCTGTAGACTAGTGGATTTTAGTGACAATTTTTATTTGGCACTGAAACACAGCCTCAAAAATATTTTTCTTTTATGAGTTGAAAATGACAAGATCAAAGTCAAATGAATATATTGTATTATCATGTTCCTATAAACTCAACTAGGGATATACTTTGTATTAAGTAATTGGAATGAAATCTAAACACCAATTCCAAGTTTCCAGCTGAACTTACTACAAAGGTAATATAAACTGAGGCTCCTTTAGAAATGACCTGATAAGATGGAATCATGTTTTTTTTAATTTAATTTAATTTAATTTTACAATAATTTAGCTCTACATATCAGCCACAGATTCCCTTCTTCTCCCCCCTTCCCCCCTCCCCTCCCCCCCAGCCCACCCCCCATTCCCACCTCCTCCAGGGCAAAGCCTCCCTTGAGGATTGAGATCAACCTGGTTAAAGTTCATGCTTGGTCAAGTACTGATCAAATCCCCACTTGTCATTTTAGAGTTCGTCTATGTCACTTATAAGCTAAGCATTTTGAACTGGATGTTTAACATCTTAGTTCTTTCTGGGTTTTGGGTTCTCTACGTTCAGAAGAATAAGAGACCAGGATGATGGCCCAGTTAGTAAAGTGCTGGTCACTCAATTTGAGGGCCTGAGTTTGATCCCTAGGGTGCTCATAACAAGATATGGTCACATGCACCTTTAACCCCATGTCTGTGGAGTTAGAGACAGCTGGGTCCCTTAAGCTTACTGGACAGCCAGTTCAGCAAAATCATTTAGTTCCATTTTCTGTCTCAGAAGATAAGGTGGAGGGACAGATAACTGATGTCAGCCTGTGGTTTACTCATGAACACACAAACATTCACAACCACCCTATCACACACATGAACACGCGCGCGCGCGCACACGCGCGCGCACACACACACACACACACACACACACAAAACACACACACAAAACACACATACTACTCATAATATTAATATAGCCAAGTCTTTAACAATTATTGTGAGGATTAAATATACCTAGATATCATCAACTAATACACTAGAAACTTAGTAAATGATACTTTGCATCTCTTTTGCCATTATTTGGATATAAAATGTCTAAGGAAGATAGCCTATGTGCTAAAGGCTTGGTCCCATGCTGTAGACACTGTTGAGTGATGACTGGCTCACAAGAGAGCTAGCCTCTTCACAGATTGGCTACTGATGGAATTTCCATATGCAGATGGGACCTGGTTGGAGGAAGTAGGTCATTGGACATGTGTCCTGAAGGGTGTATCTTCCTTCCTTTCTCTGTATTCCCTGGCTATCAGGAGGTGAGTAACCTTCCAGTGTCACACCACATCTCAGCGATGCTCTGCCTCACTAGGAACTGGAAACACAGAGCTGAGAGGTGGTGAATGTAAACCTCTGAAACAATGAGCCAGAATAAAAATGTCTTGCTTTAACTTGTTTCTTTAACAAAATGCACTTTTAAATATAGGAGTTTAGAGGACAGCTTTAGCACTCAGTTCTGGCTTTCCACTATGGGGTGTGGACCCAGGTCAATAGTCTTGGCAGCCAGCGCCTTTATCTGCCAAGCCATCTCACTAGGTCTTGTTTCTATCACATACTTTCTCACCACAGAATACTATTACTGCACTTTCTTTATAAGGTCCTTTCTAACTTTAATAGTCTTCTATGGCTCAAAGATAAAATTACAAAATAAGTTGCTTTGCATATTACCCCAATATTCTCTTTCTCTTACATAACTTGTCTTGTTAATATATATGCCAAAAATGCATGTTTCCTCTCTTTTTTTCATTCATTCTCCATCTGATCAATTAATCAATATATGCTTCATTCTTTGCATGCCAAAAATGGCAATTTCAATCACAGGAAATCTCACACAAGTCTTACTGAAAATATTGGTACAGGTCACATGTGCCCACCAGTGTGTGTATGAAGATAGATTTCTGATTGGTAGGTCTAGGGATCCCTTTCATCTTTTGCTGCCTGCAGACAGGCTCTTTCCCTTCATCTCACTGATGAAATAACTTGCTATGGTATCTGTGCTGGGGCTCTCATTTGCTTCCTCTCTGCTCCTTAGAGTAGTGCCCCTGTGAAGCCTTTGCTTCCCATTTGAAGAGCTGGCAGATGCAAGGCTGGTGAGAAACACCTTCTCATTGGAAACCACAAGACAGGGAGCAGTAAATCACCAAGAAAGTTTTGTTCGTAATTAGTCTCCGCCAAAACATTAATAAGCAGGTGAAATCATGAATTCTCAGACACAAATAACTGATGACCGACATAACGGGGGAACCACGGTACAGACGAATAATACTCTGTAGTATTGGAACACTTAGAATATGTCTTTAAATGGTCCGCACACCATTCTGTACCTATTGAATCAGATTTTCTGAGCATTCATCTCCAGCCTGACAGGCCAAGGTTAGCATTTTCTTGTATACCACATGATTTAAGTTTGTTACCCTTGTTTGCCTCATTGGAGAGGCAATTTGAAATGTAAGAAATATTGCCACGTTATGCATTTTACTGGAAAGAGTTGACGTTTTTGTTGAAGATGTGTGGACTGCCAAGAGGCAGAAGGATGATCCTTGAGAGCTGAGGTATGATGGAGTCACACGGACGTCTTCTCCATTCCTGGATCACTGCTTCCACTTTCTTCATCAGGACTGACACAGCTTAGCCAGCAAAGATAATGCTACAACCTACCTTGCATAACAATGAGACGCTCCATTCCTTCATCCATGTCCTGAAGGAGAAAGGAGGTTGAAACTCCTTAATGGCCTGGCCTAAACTTTGTGCTATTCTCCAGCATATATGAGATTTTGATTCATTCATGTAAAATGAACTGAACTTGAGAACAATGTATGGCAATTTTATTTATTCCAAAGTTTGAGAGCCATGGGCTATTTTAATTATAAGGGATATTTCTTCCAGTTTTTCTTTCTCTTGGAATCACCTAAAAGATATTTCCAAGAATATCGAATGGGTAAGGATTTGAAATAACCTCAGCAACATCATCTGTTGTTTAAATATGAGGGTTTTTTATTTTTATTTTTAATTTATAATTTAATTTAATTTTACATATCAGGCCCCCCGCCCTCCCCTCACCCCCCCATTCCCATCTCTTCCAGGGAAAGGACTCCCCTGGGGATTTAGCTCAGCCTGGTAGATTCAGTCCAGGCAGGTCCAGTCCCCTCCTCCCTTCACCCAGGCTAAGCAAAGTGTCCCTGCATAGGCCCAAGGTTCCAAACAGTCAGCTCATGCACTAAGGACAGGTCCCGGTCCCACTGCCTGGGGGCCTCCCAAACAGTTCAAGTTAATTGGACTGTCTCACTTATCCAGAGGGCCTGATACAGTTGGGAGCTCCTCAGCTTTTGGTTCATAGTTCATGTGTTTCCACTAGTTTGGCTTTAATGATAACAGAGACTAAACAATGTCACATGTGTGATGCTTCCTCTCTTTTTTTTTTTTCTAGGATGAGAGTCAGAGGGGTGGCTCTACCCCAGAACTGCTATATTGGGGAGCAGTGGCAATAGACCCAATCCACAGGAACATGTTGACAATGAACTGTAGCCTGGGAATTGGTGGCCTAGGACATGAGACCAATTGCTTTGCCTTAGAGATTCACTGTGCACTCTGAATTTGCACTAATGTTTACAATGACTTTGGGGAGTGACTTTGTCTACACTGGCCTTTTTCAACTTGTTTTAGTAGACCCCTCATATTTTCAGCAGTTTTCTTTAAATACGTACTGATTTCTTTCAGATTTTTAAGTCCACTAAGTTGAATTTATTCTTATAGTGTTTTGTTATTTTATTACTTTTTTGGGGGAAATCTTCTAGTGCAGTGGTTCTCAACCTTCCTAATGCTGTGACCCTTTAATACAGTTGTGGTGACCTTTAACCATAAAATTATTTTCATTGTTACTGCATAACCATAATTTTGCTACTGAGTGGTGTCTCAGTTCCTGACACCACCAGAGCAATATGCTCTCTGATGGTCATGACCCACAGGTTGAAAAATGCTGTCCTAGAGCGTGGCACTGGCATCTGTATTTTATTCCTAGCTTGTATTTCAACTTTAATTTTCTAATTATTTCATTTTCTAGATTAGCTCACTAACATGTATTTTGTATAGCTTTATCAAGTTAGTTTCTACAGATTCATTTATTATACATTGCACGTTTTTAAATGCTAAGTCTCTATCTGTCACACACACACATCAAACTTTATAAAGTAACTAATAGACTGTAATGTTTGGGGAGTGATGGAACCTCTCTGGCCAACAAATCCAAAAGAGGTAACCCATTTCTTGCACTGAGCTTTTTATTAATTTATTGATATCTAGTTGGGGCATTGTCATCCCTTTATAGCATTTCTGTATTTATTTTTTATATATGTGAATATATGCATGTTTTAGGAGGTCTCTATAGTCATGGTTAGATTTTCATGTGAATTTTTTGAAAGGTTATTTATCCATCCCTCTATTCTTTTCTCTATCCTACTCTCCTACCCTCTACCGTAATTTAACCCTGTCTGTTCCATCATTCTCCTGTAAGCCCTTGTACCATTGTATTCTATCCCCCCTCACTTGAAAGTCTCCCTGCCTAGGGCACTGTACTAATTTCTTTACCCTGACGAGTCTTCCAAATGAACCATATATATCTGATGATTCCAAGATAGCATAAACAAATGAGACAATTTTTTACATTTGTCCTTCTGTGTCTATGTTACCTCATACAGAGTGATAGTTCCAGTTCCATCCATTTACCTGCAACTTTCATAACTCCATTTTTTCTCAACGGCAAAATAATATTCTATTGTGTAAATATGTCCCATTTTCATTATTTATTCGTCAGTTAATAGACACCTGGAATGTTTTTGTCTCCTGTCTATTGTGATAGAGCAGTAATGAACATGAATAAGCAGTTTTCTGTATATTGCAGTTATCTATATGTTAGAATATAGAGTACTTTGGGTATATGTCCAAGAGTGGCTGGTATGGCTGTATCATGTGGTACATGTCTTTCTAGCTTTTGGAGGAAAAGCCACACTAAGTTCCACAATGGCTTCACCAAATTGCATTCCCACCAGCAGTGAATACTTAGTGTTCTTCTTTCCCCACAACCACACCAGAATTTGTCATTAATTATGTTTTTAATTTTACAAATTCTGACTATAGAAAGATTAAATATCAAGTAGCATTCATTTGCATTTTCCTGATAGCAAAGGATGCTGATCTTTAAAAAAAAAATGAACTTAGTTTCTGTCAAGTTGACAAAAAAGTATCTGGTGCAAAGTTCTTGATCCATTTGGAGTTAAGTTTGTTCAGGGTAAGAGATGAGGATTTGATTTCATTCTTCAACATGCATCTATCCAGAATAACCAAGCATATTTGCTGAAGATTCCTCTTCTCCACTGTGTATATTGTTAGCCTATGTCAAATTCATGTGGCTGGTAGGAGTGTGTGTTTATTTGTGTGTCTTCATTTATAACCTGTTAATTGATGAGTATGATTTTTGCGCCAGTACCACATTGTTTACATTACTTTAGCTCCATAGTATAATTTGAAACCAGGAATGGTGATTCCTCCAGTGGATGTTTTATTGTTTAGGGTTTTGGGGCTATATTGTATCTTTTGTGTTTCATACGATATTTAAAATTAGTTTCTCAATTTCTGTGATGGATTTTGGTGGAGATTGCATTGAATCTGTAGATTGCTTTTTGGTAGGGTGTCCATTTTAACAATACTAATTCTACTGATCCATGAGCATGGAAAAATCTATCCGTCTTCTGGACTCTTTTTCAATTTTTTTTCAGTTCCTTAAAGTTTTCATTGTATATATCTTTTGCTTCATTGATTCAAGATGCATGTGCGTGAGCACACACGTGCGCGCACATGTGTGTGTGTGTGTGTGTGTGTGTGTGTGTGTGTGTGTGTTTGAGAAAGTTATGACTGATATTGTTTTCCCAATGTCTTTTTCTTTATGTTTATGTGACTTTACGAAGCAAAAGTGAAGATAGCTTACCCAAGTTAAACAATTACGTTTTTCAGGTTGGCCTTTTCAAATTAGGACTAAATGATTTCTTTGAGAAGAAATGCTACTCCCTGTATCCTCGCCTTCTATCTTTCTCTGCATAGTATCTTTGCTTTTGTAATGGAGCAGATGGCGACTGTGAAACTTCGACTCTCACTGTTCTTAGCTTTTATTAGACAGACTAACAATGTTTTGTGTTCAGCCCCCTTTCTGGGAGCTGCTTGGTTTTGTCTTCCTGGGGTGACTGTCCTTACAAAGGGTGAGACCTTATATGTTTGAGAAGGTTTAATTCGAGGCAGAAAGTAGTAGAAATTCAATTTTGCTTTAAATCCAATTCACAGTCTGTTACCAGGTCTTCAAGTAAGGGGTAAGGCTAGTATTTTTATCTTCGTCTGTCTGGTTCTTGTATTTCTAAAATTGGTTCCCTATTGGGGAAAGGAGGTGCGATTAATTATCACCCTCCAACTGCAATAACCACCAGGCAGTCTCTGCAGGGTAGCTGGGAAAGCAAGGAAAAGCAGCCTACAGGAAGACAGAATACAGGGACTTGAGAAAATAAGCATGGATGAAATACACAGCTCAAATGACATTTTAATTTCTTATTGTAGTTTCTTCTTCAACTCTAACTACATTTCTCTCTCCCTTTAGATTCCAAGAAGTACATATAAATTTTTTGAATAAATTTTTTGGGGGGTATATACTAGAACCCCCTGAAAACCCATTCTAGGTATTATTTTTTCTACCAGGTTAGAAAAGTATCTAAATTATATTTTAGTAAATAGTTATGCTACCCAAAGGATTACGCTCAAATTCTTCTAAGAGCTATCTAGGATCACATACCAAAGAATACCATGGTCACAGGCTAGGCTTCTGTTCCACTGTGGACATCTTCATCACAAGCCTTACACATGGAAAAACAAATAGGAATAATAAGAAAGAATTTGTGTAAGATGGATTTCAAGGACTGAAGTCACAAGCTGCCCTCTGTAATAACTCGGTGTCCTGAATCTAAATGAGAGGAGAGAGATGCAATCTAAATTTATTATAAACAGTCCACACTGGGTGGTTGACACGTGGGGGTAACTTCAGTTTGAAGACCACAAAGTGCCTGAGAACTAGTTAGGTAATGTCAAGTCATTTATTAAAATTTCAGCTATATATAATGTCATCTTGAATAAAGTATGAGATCACTTCAGTTGAAGGGCATGAAATCATGTGGGCTGACTACATTAGCTTTGCCTGCTTTATCAAGATGTAGAATGTAGAGTGAGTAACTCCAGCCTCTAAACCACCCAAACGTCCCATTCAGAATCACTTTTGCATGTACATGTGCCAAATTAAGAAGAGAGAAAAATTTTGCAACTGACAAAATCATTTTGGTGGAGACAAGTTATTCAGGGAAGGGAGTATTAGAATATTGCTATTCTAATAAGAAAGAAATGAGTTTGATACTAACTAACTTCTTGTGATACAATTGCAGTATGCTTGGTGCTAAGTAACTATGCTATCACTTTGTGTTTTACCACTTTACATTGTCTGAGGTTACTCACATGCTTGGGTATTTTGAAGTCTTGTGTACTGACCCTGGATTCTCCCTTCTGACTAGAGCTCTATTTCCAGTTCTTTATTTTTCTTTCATCTTTTCATCTTTAGACAGGATCTCCTTAGGCTGTCAAAGCCTTGATATTGAAATCCTCCTGCCTCAGCCTCTTAGATGGCTGGGTTTACAGGCCTGTGTACCAGGTGTGACTTCACTATAATTTTAGAATACATTCCTATTTATTTTTAAATGTTTCATGTAAACTAGTAGGTTATGCTGGCAACAGATTCATATCTCTTATTATGTTTCTTGATCCCATCAATTGACTATGACAAGTGATTGATCTAGACCATCTCAGATCATCACACAATGATAAAAATGCCCATGACACAATTCTCAGGCTGTATCCCTATTAGTGAGCCATTTGACATTCATATCTACCAGAAGAGTACTTTTCTTCTGAGAAAATGTTTTAGGAGAACCTAAATAGATAGAGTTAAATCATTGCCCAACTTACCTGGAAGAATAGAAATATACAAGTTATGCAAGTATGCAGGGGACTTAGAGGACATCTAATTCTATGTATCAGGAGAACTGGAATGCACTAATGAAGTTCACAGGCAGAGGTTCACTAATCATTAAAATCCAGTGTAGTGTCACCATATTAAGTACCTATTCACTTTCAATGTGTAATTATGTCCACCTTTTAATAGAGCAATCATGAGGCATATTACAGTAAAAAACCAATCAACCAACTAAGCAAACAAACAAAAATTAGGAAGAGAGAGAGAGAGAGAGAGAGAGAGAGAGAGAGAGAGAGAGAGAGAGAGAGAAAACAGTTATAGAACTTGAGTCAGGAAGGCTGGAATTTTCATACCAGGAGTTTTAAAAACCTCTATAACCTGTATGCTAAAAGATTTAAAGTAAACACAATGTAGTATCAGATAGATAATGTAAGCCAAAATAAGGAATTCATAAAAAAGGACTCAGAACAGTGCTGCTATATTTCAAAAGCATTCTGTCAAAAAATGAATGTCTGGCTGGACCTGATTCAGTTGTCAGAGCTCTTACCTGAATGCACAAAGCTTTGTGTTCCATCTCTGTCACCACATAAACTGTTGGCAAATCTATATTCCCACCACTGAGGAGCCAGAGACAATAGGATCAGAAGTTTAAGATCACCCTCAGGTACCTGGAGGCCAGTGGGCAGAGGTACATGAAATGGTCTCAAAAAATTATAACAAAGAAGAAAAGTATTTTATAATAACAGGGGAAGAAGTCTACCACCATTTACCACAAAATGGATGGAATTGGAAGACATTATGTTAACTAAATAAACTGCAAATGGAAAGATAAGGGCCCTGGATTCCTTCTAGTGTGTGACCATTAAAAAAAAAATGAACATAAAGAAGAGTACTGATTACCAGTGACTGGCGCAGGGAGGTAGTACATAGAAACAGGAAGAGAGATCTGATTAGTTTGTCCTATGTGTGTTTGTTAGTTACAAATTTAAAAACGATGTATGCTTCTCAGATTGTTGTAGGAATAAAAACCAAAACCACATAAATGTTTTTTAAAATGATTGATATAAGAGAAACCACATAGAGCTAGAGAGAAGCCTCAGTAGCAAAGAGTATTAACTATCCTTGTAGAAGACTCAAATTCTATTCCCAACACCAATGTAGGGTGACTCACAACCACTTGTAACCAGCACTGGTGGGGTCCAACACTTCTAGTCTTCAAGAGCATCTACATTTGTGTGCAATACCCACATGCAGACACACACACACACACACACACACACACACACACACACACACACACACACAAGCACACACGCATGCACGATTTAAAAAAAATTAAAGAAAGAGAAACCCTGTAAATTACAGAACAATGACTTTTGGTGTGACAATGTGACAATAAATGTATAGAAAAACAATGAAAAATGTGTTTTTATAGTCTATTTGAAATGTTTTTTCTTTATTTTATATTATTTAATATATATTATGTGACCAAACATTATTTTCTACATTATTGGGAAAAATCTACATTATTGAGTAAGATCTACATTATTAATACTAAAACTATTTTTGGTAGGTGAAGAAAATGCTTCCATGGTGTCTTAGGGTTGCTATTGCTGTGACGAAACACCATGACCAAAAAGCAAGTTGGGGAGGAAAGGGTTTATTAGATTAGGCTTACACTTCAGCATTGGTGTTCATCACTGAAGGAAGTCAGGATAGGAACTTGAACAGGGCAGAATCCCAGAGGCAGGAGATGATGCAGAGGCCATGGAGGGGACCTGCTTACCAGCTTGCTTCCCATGGCTTGCTCAGCCCACCTTCTTATAGAACAGAAGACCACCAGTCCAGAGATGGCACCACCTACTATGGACTGGGCCCTTCCCCATTGGTCATCAAATGAGAAAATGCCTTACAGCTGGATCTCATCGAGGCATTTCCTCAACTGAGGCTCCTTCCTCTGAGGACTCTAGCTTGTGTCAAGTTGACACACAAAACCAGCCAGAACACGTGGTAACTGAAGTTTCTGCATCCTCAGAGGCTTATTTCTAAATTGTTATGTTTATTGTACTAAATGTTCGAAACCAAACACCAAAGCCTGAGTATTCATCCAGAATACAGGGAATTATATGAAAATAAATTAACTCTCTCATTAAGGACCCATCAAGCAGAGATGAAAATAATACAATTAAGACTTAATTTCTTTAGTGTCATTTTGTACTAGTCATTAAGCTAGACAAGTTCATAGGAAAATCAATCATATCTGTCCTTCCACAATCCAGAATATCACTTCATCGACAGCACACAGCAGGCACTTATTTAGCAAGGAAGGTAGCATGGAAGTTTTGGAAATTGTCTCCCACTTAGTTTCTCTATTTGGGCATGTCTCATTTGGCCACAGAAATCACCCCTCTGGCATCTTGGTTTCTTAGCATTGCCACACTCATTTCTCAGTTACTCAGCTTCCTTAATATTTTCAAGACTCATGGTCAGTCTTGACCTGTGACAACCAGTAATAGTTGTTCCCCTACCTCTCTTCTAAACATGGAGTGCTTGGACTCCCATCTCTGGTCTTCTCTTATCTGTTTCAGTTCTGCTAATTCTCCAGTTGCTACTCTGCATTCAGCTTGCTCAACCAGTTTGTTAAACTACTGATTGTCTCTTCATCACTACTTCCTTATCTATTCACACCCACATGTCCCACTTGCTACCTGGCAGAGCCATTACTGGGACACACTGCTTGGTATCATCGCATGCCCTTGTCTCATCCTACCTTCGTGTCTTCCCTTGGCATGCAGCAAGCTGGCACACCGTATAGTGGCACCTCACACCCTTGTCTCTTCCCACCTCCACCTTGTCACTGACATATGACGTGAATCTACTGTGACACACCATCGTTTGGTTTAACTTCATAACCTTGCTTTATTTTAACTCATGGTGATTAAATTCAACTGTCCACCCACTGTTCAAAAATGTGGCTGGAAGGTCTGGAGTGTAACCACAACCCTGAGCTCCCTACCTGTGGAAGGAATAAGCCACAAAGATCGCCCCGCAACTGGGTCACCTAAACCATTCACTCTCCCATTTCATTCTAACCTGCCTGCTTCTCTTTAAACCACTGGCAGTTCCTTCCCATGGATAATCATGCTTCCTATATCCTTGACAAAGCAAGGGACCACCCACATCTACCCATTTAATTCTCATTTGCAACCATGTCTCTATTTTCTTCTTTTTATGCCATTCGCCAGTAGACAGTACTCTTGATTCCATTCCTGTCTTGTAAAAGACATTACTAAATTCTCCCTTTCCCTTACAGCCCCACTTTTCTCCTTGGTCTGCATGCTGTCCACCAGAAGATGAATGCTAACCCCCCTTGCTTTTCCTGTAAGGGAAATCGTTTACTGACCATGAACTCCTGCCACTGCTAGTTTTCTTTCTCTGTTTCCAACCAAATACCCTTGAAAAAGTAGCAGTTGATACTCACTTTCGTTGTATTTTCAGTCCTTTTTCCTTTGAAGCTACTCCGATTAGGTATTTGCTCTAAATATAGCAGAAAATGACAGCAACTTATAACTTGATTAATCCATCCACCAATCTTGAGGTTTTGTCTCCTAGTCCTAAGCCTGGCTACTGTCCCTCCTTCTTGATACTCTGTTTCCACACAGCCTGGAGACACATAGTCACACTTACTCTTTTTTGCTTTCCTTTGATACAACCTCCTCATCTTTTGACCTTTAGGATCACCATCCAATGGAGCATCTCTGTCCAGTGAGAAACCTTCAGCTGTAATATAACAGCGGTAAGAACCAGAGTGCTCCTGAGGACTTGAAAATCAGCAAGTTCAGCTGATGACTCGAGATTTCATTCAACATTAAAGTTCAGAGTTTGTGACCATCTGTGGCTGATGCACCCTGCTCCATCCACGGACATAGAGTTCTGTATCTATACCTGTCCTTACAAGCCCAAAGACCTACACCTTTTAGAAACTGCCTCATAATGTTCTCTTAAACATCTCCTGTGCTTCTAGCTTAGATCTTTTTCTGACCTTCAGATTCCTGCCTCTTAATTTTCCACTTGAATGAATAATTGGCAGCATCAATTGAAAATTTCCACACCCCCTTGGTACTTCTGTCATCCCTCTCTTTTCATTGTCTTCCTCACCAATACCTTGGCAGGGATTTGCTCTAGGATCTCCCCCATGGATACCAAGTTCCACATACAAAATGGTGCATGGTTTGTATACAGCTCACATACATTTTTTCATGTACTTGAAATAATCTTTGTGTTATTTAATCCTAATAAAGTATAAATGTTTATATAATAATTGTTATACTTCCACTGTTTAGGAAATAGTAATAAAATACTCTGCACTTGTTCAGTAGAGAATCTCTTCAGATATTCTAGATCTCTGATTTTAGCTTTTAGGGGGCTGACTCTACATCCTAAAAGGTGCTTGTTCAACAATGCTGGTATATTCCTGATAACTTCTAGTCTCATGCCTCACTTACAACCCCCTCAGATAGCCCTTTGGCTGTAGTCAAAATTAGCATGAATTCTGATGTTTTCCATTAGCATAACATCTCTTGCCACTATGACAGTAGCATCTTAATGGTTCCAATACTTGAGTGTTTGCTCTATCTTCCAACAAGTGTTTGGAATATTATTGCCAGAGGTATCACTTTAAACATAAATCATGTTATTTTACATCTATGACCAAAATCCTTTAATAACATCTAACACACTTACAATAAAAGCTCATACCTTTGACTTTTAACTCTCCATGTGATCCAGAATTTTTGTTATTTCTCTGTCCTCATCCATTACTACTGTTGTTCATTTCTGTTACCATCCATTAACATGGACCTTCTTGAACTATTGGCAGAAAACAATAGGCAGGATCTTGACTTATTACTAAAAAGAAATCATGGGCTGGGGAATCAGTGATAGAGAACTTTCAAAATACACTCAAGTTAACATCCAGCACCACCCAAAAATAATATGTGTGTATTTAATCTCTATGTATATCAGTAATTTCATCACTCGGGAGTAATACATATATTCCTTATGTAGAGAGACTGAGCCATTATGGAGACTGATATTAAAATGTTATCATTTTATTGTGCTATATTCATTTTTGTGGAGACTTAATTACTTCAAAGTTATTTATATTTATTTTTGTTTATTTGTTTATATTTGGTTTTCCAAGATAAGAGTGCTCTGTGTAACAGCCCAGGCTGTCCTGGAACTCATTTTATAAATCAAACTGGCCTTGAACTCACAGAGATCCATCTGCCTTTTCCTCCCGAGTTCTGGGATTAAAGACATGCACCACCCCCACCACCAAACTCTGAAAAGTTCTTAATTACTTCAAAGACTGAGTGGATTACAACTTCCAAAATATGGAAGTCCATCTTTGACTAAATTAATTGCAGTGACTACAAGCAGAGCCATGTATTTCTGGTTCCAGAATAATGTTTGTTTCTCTCTTGCTCTAAGCTATAGCAGTCATTAAGAACTGCTTTCACCAGACCATACACAGAAAATAGACATTTGGCAAGAGTCTAATGGTCACCTTACTTAGGGGTGTTAAACTAAAGTGTTTCATCAAAGCAAGGATTGCCCTCAGATGGTGAAGCATCTAGTTCCTGACTGCAAAGGCCTGGAGTGTTTACTTACATCAAACTGAGCTCTGTGAGTCATTTCCAGATAGTCTGTTGTATGAAATAAGGGTGTAGGAGCCAGAAAAAGCAACTCTCAATCTATTCAAAACCCCGAGCTAATTCCTACCTACTAAAGAGTAGGTTGTGTTCCTAACGTCAATCAAAATCCCAGAGCGAAGTTACAAATGCCACAGAAACAAGAAGGGACACAGAGACTTCCCTCCAAATGACAACCAGCACCCAAGGCAACACACTGCAGGAGCCACCCAGAAGTCTTCCTGGAGTGGAAATATGCCCACGTAGTAAACTTCTACTATTGAGCCCGAAAACAAATCTGAAATGAAGTCCATGACCCTGGAATTTACTGTATTCTCTTGTGCCTGCTTCATAGACATAAAATTGCTCATATTAGCATTCACAGCTGAGTGTGTGCTTTCTGCTCTGCTAGAAAATTGTTTAGTAAAGGTTTTGAAGAATATGAGTCTATTTACAAATGTCTAAGAGCAAGACCATATTCTTCATAACAACAAAACCCATAGCTATCTCTGAAGCATCCATGGTATTAAAGCTCCCCATGCCCTGGTACAAATGAAGAAGAGACTATCAAGGCTTTAGTCTGAGTAAGTTGACTGACTGCATGGAATTAATTGAAGCACACTGTCTTAGCAGTGTGAGTTTACTGTCCAGTGGGTACTTACTAAGCTTTTCTGAGAACCAGTAAGCCATATGTCTGCTGTCCTATCTGTATAATACTTCTCTCTTGTCTTTCACAGTAGCAATTTTGGTTTAGGTTCATCATGTACTCATATTCCTAAAAGCCATTCTAACATATTTGGATGCTCCAAATTCCTGTAGGATAAACTAGTTTAGGGAACAGGCTTATAGGACTCTTGACCTGAATCTCTTTGCTCTGTCAAATTGGGATTTTTCAGGGCACTGATTTTTCTTGAATTAGAATTATAGTCAATTTTAGTAATTAATGTATCTGTGGATACTTTGTACATAGAAGTAGCTATCTCATAGAGACAGAAGAGTCAAAGGTTGACCTTGGATGAAACAAAGCCAGCCTGATCCTTGACTAACTGCTATTTTATAACCTAATGATGCACTGTGAAACCTTACTCTGGACAAAATGACCCCCTGACTTGTCAACATATGACAATGGTGCAGGCATCATTTACAGGAATGAGAAGAAATTGCAAAAGGCCCCAACAAATTACGTGATCCGAGTCAGTGACCTTGAAATTCTAACCAGTTTTGTTATATTTGTCTAATGTATACTTTGCCCTCTGATAGGTAGTATAACACAGCTTATACATGAAAACTGTGGTGTGAAATTTGCTTATCCATGCAGAAAAGAGAGGAAGTAACTAAGGAGGCAGAGTAATAATAGCTCATAAATGATAAGGAAAATGATAATGCCTTCGTGTATGTGATCTCACTTGCTTACATTCATGTACGTGTGCATATAGCTGAAACAGTGATTCAGAAGGGTAGTGCCTTGGTTTATGTCAACTTGACACAAACCAACAAAATTTTAGCAAGAAGGATTCTTATTTAAGAAAATGTCTTCACGATATTTGCTGGCAGACAAGTCTAGTGCATTTTCTTCATTAATAATTGATGTGTGTGGTCTCAGATCACTGAAGGTGGCTGTTCCAGGATGTTTTATTACACTATGAATCCAGAGACTGCATTATTTACTGGAAAAACCTGTTTCTAGTTGTGGTGTGGCTAATCCCTAGTATACACCTTTAGTCCAAGAGCTTTCTGTTTAATATTGTAAACAGGATTCAATAAAATCCACCATAGGTCAAGGGGCAGAGCAAGCAACCAGTTTATAGGAAGTGAACATAAGGTGATTAAGAAAAACCATAGAGAGTAAAGGAGAGTCAGGAGGATGGAAAGAGAGACACAGGAAGTAGAAGGAAGGGGTATTTTAGTTTGAGAGGGCTCTTTTGAGACAGTATAGGAGAAGGAAGCTTCAGGACATCAGCAGAGGAGAAAGGTCAGTGGAGTGCTTTCTCTGCCTCTCTGAGCTAGCAGACTTTCACCCCATCATCTAGTTCCCAAGTCTTTACTGAGGTTTTGATAAAAACAACATTTGGGCTGGGCAGTGGTGGTGTACACTTTTAATACCAGCACTTGGGGCTGGGGGAGGCAGAGGCAGGTGGATCTCTGAATTCAAGGCCAGCCTGGTATATAGAGTGTGTTCCAGGACAGCAAGGACTAAACAGAGAAACCCTGTCTTTAAAAACCAAAACCAACCCAACCCAAAACAAAACAAAACAAAACAAAAGAAAAACAACATTTGGTGCTCCAATTTGTGGAATGACCACATGGACAGAGAAATCATGCCAGCTACAGACAAACTGAGAAGACTTCAGATTTGGTAAGACACCTGAGAAGTACTTAAGGAGAGAAATAAATAATATTAAGTGGAAAAATCTTTCCCACATTAAAGATGGGAAACATCATAACACAGGGCATTAGGACCCTGTATAGTGCTACTTTAGATGGCTTGAAAATAGAATCAGAAGATGAAAAAAATAAATGACTTAACTGAGATTGACATAATACCAAGTATAATCACTATCAGTCTGGTAGTTCCTATTTCATCCTGAATAACCATAGTGATTTTTTTGTGCCATATATGAAAAGTGAATTGATAAGATACAAGTCTTAGAAAGACTTATAAATGAAAATAAGAAAAACACTAAGACACAGACAGAGGGATTTAGACAAGAACCTACTGCTTCACTGCATGATGAAACTGAAGGGGGCAGCCCAAGGTTGTTAGAAAACCAACCTTAGTTTATCCAGTTACTATGCAAGAACTACCAGGAGATGACAGGCACCCCCATGATTATCAGGAAGTTAAATGGAATCCTATAGACATGTTAGATTTGAGGAGATTTAAGGAAGAGGTCGTTTCATATGGTGTGCATCCACCCTGTGTGAAGCAGATATAAAATACTGGGCAACTCAGAACAGAATTATCCCTCAAGACTGGAAAGATTTGGTAACAGCAATATTGGAAGCTGGTCCTCAGTTACAAGGGAGAATATAGAAAGAGGAAACTAGGGCCTTAGAACAATGAAATAAGGCCAGAAGTACTAATATTTCCCAAGATCAATTACTAGGTGATGGTCAAAATGCTGAGCTACAAAGACAGTTTGAATTTAATGATCACACCTTGTTTATATGTCATTTAGCAGCTTTAAATGTTTGGGAGAAAACAGAAGAATCAGGAAAGAGGTCTGAGTCATTTACTAAAATTATACAAGGTCCGAAAGAAGCCTTCACTGATTTTTTTTTTTACAAAGATTGACTTCAGCTATAATGGAATAGTATCAGATTCAGAAGTCAGACAAATATTAATCAAACCTATAGCTTTTGAAAATTCTAATTCAGAATGCAAAAGGATGATTAGTCCTTTAAAGGAAATATCAGCACCAATAGATGAATGGATTAGAAATACAGCTTATATTGGATCTCATGTTCATGATGCTCCTCTTATAGGAGTAATTTCTAAAAGTTTAAAAAAAATGAAAATATCAGATGTTTTAATTGTGGTAAGCAACATAATTTGAAAAGATATTGTAGGAAAGGTATTCCTAGAAACAATGTTTTTTCTAGAGATAATCCAATAAGAAGACTCCAGCTTTCCAGAGTATGCAGACAGTATGGCAAAAGCTGGCATGGGACTAATGAATGCAAATCAACAAGGGACAGGCAAGGTAACCCTTTCCCATTAGGAAATGCCCTAAGGAGCCTTAACAGACCATTGTATCAAATTGGATTCAATCATTCCCTGTCAGTATCAGAAAAATTCATCCACAGAGAAATTAAAAGATTTAATGACTGTTGTTAAAAACAACACTGCTCTGGGTATAATCAAAGACAGAACAGCTTCAGTAGATAAAAAAAAATGTAGGAGAGTCCAGAAAACAAGTATTTTGGCAAACTGCTATAAATGATCAGAAACCAAAGCTAAAAAACAAATAAATAACATTGAAACTGAAGGTTTAGTAGACACAGTAGCAGATATAACAATACTTTCACTAAAATATTAACATCCTAATTGGCCTCTTCAGGAGGTATTCAGCTTTTAGGGATTGGAACTTTCTCTCAGGTAAAACAAAGTGCAAGATGGGTCGAGTGTATAGGGCCAGAAGGACAATAGGAAAATTAAAACCATATAAGGCTAATATAGCCATGAATATATGGGAACATGATTTGCTACAGCAATGAAAAACACAGATTAACATTCCTCCAATCTCAGAAATAAATAATAGAATAAAGAATGTTTCTGAGAAGACATTAAAAGGTATTATCAAGAACAGTCACAGACTACTCAGGTTGTATATCAGCAGAACACAACAGTTGTTGGCTTTTCAGAGGTACCAACAGCCCTACCTTTAAAATGGTTAACTGACAAACCTCTCTGGGTGGAGCAATGATCTCTGACATCAGAAAAATTACAGACACTAGAATAGCTGGTACAGGTGCCGCTAAATGCTGAACATATTGAAGAATCGACCAGTTCTTGGAATTCTCCTATATTTGTCATCAAAAAGAAATCTGGAAAATGGAGAATGTTGACAGATTTAAGAGCCATAAATAAGGTGATTCAACCAATGAGCTCTTTACAGCCTGGAATTCCCTTATCTTCTTTATTACGTAAGGGACAGTCTATTATAGTGATTGATTTAAAAGACTGTTTTTTGTTTTTTTTTTTACTATACCTTTACAATAACAGGCTAATGAAAAACTTGCCTTCACAATGCCTACTTATAATTGTGCTCAATCTGTTAAAAGGTATCAATGAATGTCTTTCTACAAGGAATGTTAAACAGCCTTGCTTTGTGTTAATGTTTTGTACTAGCTTTTAGAAATAATTAGTCAACACTTTCCTCAATGTAAAGTTTATCATTATATGGATGATATCTTACTTACTGGTTCAGATGCAGATACCCTAGAAAAGAATGTTTGATGGAGTAAAGAGAAGTTTGCTTTGTCAGGGATTGCAAATTACTCCTGAAAAAATACAAATAGGAGAGTCTATCAATTATCTAGGATATAAAATAGGTTTACAGAAGTTTTGACTACAGAAAGTACAAATCAGAAGAGATCAATTACAAACTCTTAATGGTTTTCAAAAATTGCTGGGAGATATTAACTTGTTATGGCTCACAACTAGATTAGGTACTCAAGAACTAAGTAGTTTATTTCAAACCTTACAAGATGGTAGAACTTCAATAGTCCAAGAAAATTATCAGATGAGGCTAAGAGATAATTGGCTCTAGTAGCAAAGAAATTACAGAATGCACATGTGGAGTGCTTGGATTCAAAGCTTGATTGTATTTTAGTTATTTTGTCTTCTACTCATTCTCCCACAGGAATTCTTATGCAGAGAGAAGATAATATCCTAGAATGGATATATGTAGCATACAAACAGAGTAAAAAGTTAAAGACCTATGTATAAAAGGTTTCTGGAGCTGGGTGGTGGTGGCACAAACCTTTAGTCCCAGCACTCGGGAGGCAGAACCAGGCAGATCTCTATGAGTTCGAGGCCAGCTTGGTCTACAGAGTGAGATCCAGGACTGGCACCAAAACTACACAGAGAAACCCTGTCTCGAAAACAAAAAAAAAAAAAAAAAAAAGAAAAGAAAAAAGAAAGAAAGAAAAGGTTTCTGTCTTAATTCTATTTTAGAATGTTAGACTTTAGATTGCCACATTGTCCATGCCATCCTGGAGCTTTTGAGTTTTCTTCTTAAATAAAAAGAATACTTTTGTTGTTTGGTATTAAAAATGCAATTAAGGGATTTAAATGTTTTAGGAAATTCAAAGGGTTGCTACAGTTCAAACTTGTTTTCTAAATCTCTAAGAGGTGGAGTGATTCGGAGCTAAGACAAAAATATTTGAACAGGGCAGTGGTAGCTCATGCCTTTAATCCCAGCAGAGACAGGGGGATCTCTATAATTTAGTTGTTTTCTAAATTCTAGAGTTACAGTGAACAAGGTGGTGGTTGCACACACGTTTAATCCCACAAACTCAGATACAGCTCCTAATTGGCGTGTTTACACACTAGAGAAACCACATACCATATTTACAGATTATTATAAAAACCCTTTACAGGGTTACTAGAAAGGAGCTAATTTCCAATGGGGACAGGAACAAAGAGCAGCTTTTGTGACTGCCTGTAAGGTCTTCTCCATGATGCAACACTGACCAACATTGAGTCAGATGATACTCTAATTGTAGATATCACATTTATTGGCGAATTGGCAACTGGGAACTCTTCATTAACCAAAAATGAGTCCACCAACATTTGCCTGTTGGCTTCTATTGCAAATGCTTTCCATATACAGAGAATAAATATTCTCTTTGAGACACAAATTAGGACATCTTAGGAGGCATGGATAACCTTATATTCAATCATTGCCAACCACCCTATGGTCATAAGGGTGCCTCTTACCATGATGGATTTGATCTGTTCGGAGGCAGAGTCCTTTGCAGGCTTAGCCATGGAAGGAACGGTATTACAGTGGAATTGGTATCTATTTGAATTTCCTTTTGACCAGAATATGGTAGCAAAGGGGTCTTCTGTACCTTCCTCCACTGAGGAGATAGCTCAGTTGCCCATAATCTCCATCCCTAAACCACTCCCTTCCTTCTCCCAAAGAGGCACCTATTGAACTGTGAGGACCAACACAATGGTCAGAACATTCGGTTAACGCATGGTTTACTGGTGGTTCATCAACCACTGATGGAACCAAAATGAATGGAAAGAGGTAGCCTTTCCATTAGGAAAGGAGATGGAATACTGAGGAAGGAACCACAAAATCAGTGCAGCACTATTAGCTGTTAAACAAACAGCTAGGAAAGCAAAAGGAAAATCTCTATCTTCTTCCATTCATAGTGCCTGTGGAACGGTGTAGCTATATGGTCATCAAAATGGAAAACCACTAACTGATAGATAAGTGGCAAAGATATCTCATCATGAGAGGCATGAATGGAAATGACAAACCCTAACAAAACCTATAAAAGACATCAAATTTTACATAGTTCAAACAGACAAGACAGACAAAAATGTCTCAAAATAATGAAATCGTAGACAAATTGGCATCATGTTTAATTAGGACTAGAATATTAATATTTGCCAGGGAACAAATTCAGAATAAATCAGCAAGAACGATAGATTACATATTTGAAAAAATTTGAAAGTTTACCCCAACACTAAAAAATAAGGAGAAATGGAGAACTAAGTTAATTGAGGCTAATCCCATGAGAATAACTATGATAAGAAATCCATAGCCAGGCAGATGCTTACACCTTTAATCCCAGTACTTGGGAGGCAGAGAGGCAGGTGCATAAGAATTACAGTGATTTAAATTTAAAAGCCTGCAAATGGGATGCTGAAATTCAAAGTGAATGTCTTTTGTGATCAAATACACTTAAACTAAATACACTTAAACCCTGTATTTATATATTTAAAGAGAAAGGGTAATATAGTTATATTTATCCACACTACTAAGGTATATTTAGTTACAAAAATTCAAAAGAGTTTTTTTAGTTGAATAATATTTTTTCTGTTGCCAAAAAAAAAAAAAAAGCCTTAGAAAAGATATAGCCTGCCAAAAAAGGAACCCCTCTGAATTATGATTAGGACAGGGTTTTGCTTTTATCTTTCCAGGAGAATAAAAGCTTCCAACTAAAGAATCTAGAGACCACCAAACAAGTGAAACAACTGAACATCTGAAGATAGAGGATGGACATCAAGAGAAAATGTCCCAAGAAAAAGAGTTCTGTGCAAACAGTGGCCACTTTTGCATTGACTGCTGTGTTCTACCTAGCCTGGGCTGCCCCTAAGCTGACAAACACCACCCAAAGATCAGCTTCAGACTACAAATGTCTTAGGACATTCAAATTTCTGAGTTCATATGAGACTGACACAAACATTTTACAGAACTTTGAACTCAAAAAATAATCCCGAGACTGCCAAATACAACCAAGGAGGACATTGTGGAAAGCTTGGCAGAAATAGCTTCATTAGTGTAAATAGTTTTACTGTGTTAGAGGTAAAACCTTTCCTTTTTGTTTAGACAAAGCAGGGGAAATGTTACAGGATATTTGATCACACCTTGAACTCCGAGATTGCGTTATGTGCTGTCAAAACCTGTTCCTAGTTGTGGTGGGCTCAGCCCTGGCACACACCTTTAATCCAAGAGCTTTATGCTTGAATATCGTAATCAGGATTAAATAAAGTCAACCATAGGTCAAGCAACCAGTTTATAGGAAGTGAACATAGGATGATTAATAGTAATAAATAATAATAATAATAATAATAATAATAAAACCAGAGAGTAAAAGGGAGTCAGGAGGATGGATAGAGAGATGCACAGGAAGTAGAAGGGAAGAACATTTTAGTTTGTTTTTTTTTTTTTTTTGTGGGGGCAGCAAAGGAGAAGGAGGCTTTGGGGACATCAGTGGAAGAGGAAGGTGCTTTCTCTGCTTCTCTGGACTAGCAGGCTTTCACTCCAGCATCCAGCTCCTAAGTCTTTATTGGTAAAATTGAATGATTGAGATTTTGTTAAAAACAACAGGTGGGCAACTCTCTGGAAGGTGGTCCTGGATGGTATATGAAAGCAGATAGACAAAGCCATGGGGAGCAAGTCAATAAGCAGAATAATCACGGTCTCTGCTTCAGTTCCTTCCTCCAGGTTCCTACCTTGAGTTCCTGCACTGATTTCCTTTCATGATGGACTGTGACCTAGAAGTTTAAGTGAATTAAACTGTTTCTCCCCAATGTCGCCTTTGATCATCTTGTCGAATCACAGCAATAGAAACCCTAAAATGGAAATTGGTTCCATATTCATGGGATATTATTGTGACAGACCTGACCATGGTTTGGGGAGTATGTGGAAGGACTTTGAAACTTTGAGCTAGAAAAGCCATTGAATGTAATACTTAATGAGCTATTGTGGAAACTTAGATAATGCTGAGAGCAATGCACACGATGGGGCCCTGACTTGTGAAGCTTCAGAGGGAAGCTAAAACTCTATCAGGGACAATTATGTAATATTTTGAATTAAGAACCCTAAAAGGAAACCTTTGTTTTCCTGGGACAATTGATACTGGTCACCTGGGACTGAACAACTCGTTATGATTAAAAAAAGTCAAGCGTTATTGAGGCAAAATCATCTGGGAAGTGTTTCCTTGGGGTGGGTACACAGAAGCAGTGTTCTTGTACCCATGCTATACCTTGTGCTGGCAGCTGCACTTGGTCATGTGTGAGAGTTTTCTGGTGGGTACTGGTGTTGAAGGCATAAAGGAGTCATGGAGGGCAGCAGAGGTCATTAGTGAAGCTGCAGCCTCGGCTGCAAAAGAAGCCTCAAGGTTTGTGGGTCATTGAGAAAAGTTGAGGCATGGTACCATATGGTAGAATTAGAGTCCAGGAGAGGCAGTTGGTGAAGGTGCAGTCCAGTTGCAGTAGACTCCAGCATTTTGGAGATGACAGTTTCATAGGTTAACCACCAGGGATACCTGCAATTGTGGAGTAGAGCCTGCCTGAGCCTAGGAGAGAAGGGGTGTGTGCTTTGGATGGCAGAAATGGAAAAGTGGAACTGCCAAGTCTCTTTGGAGCAAAGAAGATTGTGAATGGATTCCAGATATCAAGCACTGAACTTTTTATACTGTTGAATTTGGGTTTTGCTTTGCTTTGATTCGTGAATGTATTCTGGATCCTCCCTCTTGGAGTAAGAAAGATGTAAGTAGGTTTTGGTGTTGATTGTTTGTTTTCCCAACAGGAGCCCACAGTTGAGAGAGTTTGGGTATTTTATTTTATTTTATTTTATTTTATTTTATTTTATTTTATTTTATTTTATTTTATTTTATTTTATTTTTTAATTTTTCAAGACAGGGTTTCTCTGTGTAGCTTTGTGCCTTCCCTGGAACTCACTTGGTAGTCCAGGCTGGCCTCGAACTCACAGAGATCCGCCTGGCTCTGCCTCCCAAGTGCTGGGATTAAAGGTGTGGGCCACCACTGCCCGGCGAGTTTGGGTATTTTAGAGAGACTTCAGATACTTTAATGAGACTTTGAATATTTTAGAGTGGATTTGACCTTTTTGAGGGGGTGGGATTTGACCTCTAAATGACAGTTTGGATGTTTTAAAGTGTCTGAATTCTTAGTATTTGAATTTTTGAATACTGGGACTTTTAAAAGTTGAAATGTGTGTCATATTTTAATGTTGATATTAATATGAGATCTTAGGGATTAAAAAAAGGAAAGGTTATGGTTTAATGGTAATGTATTTATGTGTCAACTTGACAAGGGGGTCAATTGTCCCGGGTAATTTTTGTTAGTTTGACACAAATCAATGTTATCTGAGAAGAGGACCCTCAATTTAGGAAATGTCTCCATCAGACTGCCTTTAGGCAAGCTGTAAGGGAATTTTTTTGATTAATAAGTAACCTGGGAAGGCCCAGTTCACTGTAGGCCATGCTACCCCTTGGCAGGTGGTCCTGGGTGGTATAAAAAAGCAGTCTTAGATGTCAGGCATAATGATGCATGTCTTTGACTCCCATGCAGAGTCAGAGTCAGGGGCAGGGGCAGGGGCAGATGTAAGACAAAATGCTAAACAGTCTTATTAATAAAAAACCCAGAGCCAGATATCAGAGTTGAAACCTGAGAGATCAGAGGAATAGGAAAAGCCACAGCTAACCTCACCTCACCAACTCCACAGCTTCCAAAGAGACCTATTTCCTGTATACCCGCCTATATGCCTTTCTGTTCTGCCAGCTCATGTCCTCTCCACCCAGCTACATCACTTCCTCTTCCTACCCAGTTCTGTCATTTCCTATCTGTCTGTACAGACCTCCAGACCTTTATGGTTAACTAGTGTTGGAATTAAAGGCATGTGACACCACTCCTGGCTCTGTTCCCAGTGTGGCTTTGAACTCACAGAGATCCAGTCAGACCCCTGCCTCCTGAGTGATAGGATTAAAGGCATGTGCTACCATTGTCTGACTTCTATGTTTCATATAGTGGCTGGCTTTTTCCTCTGATCCTCAGATAAACTCTAGTGGGATACACAGCTAAAATATCACCACAGGCAGAGGCAGAGGAGGCAGAGATCTCTGTGAGTTCATGGCCAGTCTGGTCATACAAAATGGGTTCTAAGTTAGTCAGGATGACATAGTGAGATCCTGTTTCAAAAGAGCCAAAAAAAGGGAAGTGGGGGGAGAAAAAAAAGGGAGGGAGGGAGGGAGAGAGAGAGAGAGAGAGAGAGAGAGAGAGAGAGAGAGAGAGAGAGAGAGAGAGAGAGGACAAAGTCTGTGAAAGTCACGAGGAGCAAGCCAGTAATCAGAACTCCTCCATACTCCCCAGGCACAAGGACAGCTGAAACCATAGCTGCTCCAGGAGGTTTGGTCTGGCAATTTGTACTAGCTCTGGAAGATGACACTGTGGGCGTTAGAAACTTCTGTATGATCCTTGCTCTTCCTGTAGCTGCTCTCAGTTGGACAGGATAGGGATCATGTCTCCAGTAAGTCAGTGAAAAGCCTGTGTGATTGGTGCTGCAGGGCTTATGAATGCTTCATAGACAAAGATCATGCTTTGTATAAACATAAGGCTTATCTCAATTGGTGGAAGTGGAAGCTGTTCTCATGTGCACTGTGATTGGTGGAATCTGAACAGAAGCTTGACATGTTCCTTTCCTAACCACATGATGAGCAAAACGTTTCTCAGCTTGGTTGGACTTGTCTGGGAGGCTCCACTCCTGTGTTCTAACAACCAGTATTGCAACATGAAGAACAATGAAGGCTTCTTGTATATGGTCTCTGCCTGCTGCCTACGATCTTGTCCATAGGTAGATCAGTTGCATGAAAGAACTCAGGGCTTCTAAACCTGGATGCAGCAGTGGTAGTGTCATATATCTTGGGGTCAGAATCTGTGCCTCAACTCAGGTCTGGCTACCCTTCTCAATAAGCCAATTAAGAGACTCAGATTTAAAATAGAAATTAGAAAAGGGAATTTATTCAAAGAGGACCCATTGGGAAGAGGGACAAACCATGCAAGTCAGATCAAAGTTTAAAGAGGGCTACTCATAAGGCCTGGTCAAGATGTGGCCCCACCCAACATTGACTCATTATTATTGGTGCTTCAGTCTCATCTTGTAAGGTGGTCTGACAAGTTGTTAGAACTATGTCAAATCTCTTTATGGGAGCAACTTCCCTCTCTTGTTCTGTCCTTCTCTCAGTATGAGATTCCTGGGGAAATTCCCATTTCTTTGTGGTCCATTGTTTCAATAGTTGAATGATCAGATTGAGAAACAAAAGTATCTTCATTTCTTCCAGGCTTGTAACATTATTACATTATTTATTTGTGTGTGTGTGTGTGTGTGTGTGTGTGTGTGTGTGTGTGTGTGTGTGTGTGTGTGCTTTGTTTGGTACATGAAGCCCAGAAAGGGAAGAGCTTCTAGACTTAACCATACTTTCTTTGCCAACTGACTTTCCTTTAAATTTTAATCTTGATGTCATTTTTCTCTTAGAAGTGTGATTTGTTGGATTGTTTATATAATTGCTTATGGCTTCTAACTAAAACAATCCCAAATCTTAAGAAATTCAAGGTTTATTTAAAAACGTATCTCTGTCAAGCTTTATCTCAATGTTTTACAATACTTAAATTTTAAAGCATGACTTTGTAGTTTAGTACTGGTGGGATGGACTTCTGGGTGTTCTAAACCATGAGCTGGGAGAACAGAGCCAATGAAGATGCAGGGATTAAAGGAAAGTCAGTTGCCTGCCTCCAAGTCAGCTCAGTCACAGGGGATGATGGAATATCCCCCAAAGTGCTACTGTCCTGGGGAGATTCCTGTTCTCTTGAAGAGAGATGTTAGAGACCTCAGAGACTTAACTCTAAGCAGTGTGCATCCTGAAAAGAGGAGTGTCAGTGCAGAAGACAATGTCCCCAATGCTTCCAAAGTCATCCAGTCATCAAGACCTTGACATAACCCATCAGTTGGGACAAATGGTCAAGGAAGACTGATGAAACCAAGGGGGTCCCTTAAGTCCATAGCAAGAAGGTATAACTAGAGTAAAATTATTAGTAATAATATAAAAAAAGTAAAAAAGGTTCTCTAAAAGAAGAGAGATAAACTAATGTTGGCTTTATACAGGCCTTCCCATAAGATCTCAGGCATGGGCCACTAACTTGCCAGGTAGGAGAATCACAGCCACCTAAACTTTAGAACACGAATAATTTCTATTTATGTAAGCTTATTTAGATAGAATCAGATAATCTGTCATAGTTGTGAGCTGACTTCATTCTTGGGTTTCTTCATTATTTTCCTTTAACTCGGTGGTTAAAATAAAAACCTGACCTGGTCTATGGGGCTTGAGCTTCCTGCATGCTGGAAAGTGCTTGTCTAACACAGTTATGTGTGTTAGTAAGTTTCAGGAGTAGACTCTGGGCAGTAGATCTGGCATGATGAAAATAATTTTCTGTCTGGGAAAGCAACTGGAAGGCAAGAGAATGTAAGAGACATGAGATAGAGAATTTTATGTTTTCAGAAAGTTCCACTAGCCAAGAGAGAATCAAGATACAGTTAGATGTGGTCAGTGTATACTAATATCCCAGTGATGGCTTAGGAGTCCCCAGAGAAGCCTCCTCACTTTTCCATTTATTGTTGATAGTCTATGCTTGAAAAAGAAACATGTATTCTGATCGTTCCTGAGGGTCCAGACTTTCCTTAGGGGAGTGCAGTAGACAGAGTTGTGGATGGATGATAATTACCTTTCCTCTGCTGCCTGAAGGGCTTCTCTTCTTTCCTATTTTCCTTTCATGGCCCCCTATCCTAGCAAAGAGCCTTGAGGGCCTGAACATAGGCACATTAGTTAGATCATTTCCCTTGATCTTTACCAAACAGGCCCAGCTGTAGGGTGGTGTTAAATTTAAACCGTCTCATTTGCTCACACTTCTCTGTCAGCCAGCTTATATTGTGGCCAGAGGGAGTACAGTTAAATATTAGCTGCATTTTCTTTCAATTCTCTGGACCAACGTAATTTTAATTCTTTAGAACAAAGATCAAAGCCTTTGCGGTGGAGAGAAGTGAGTCCTTAAGATCTGATGGTTTGGAAGTCTTATCTCACCTTACCCAGATGTTTCTGGGTGAACCTGAGAATAGTCACAAAAGAACCAGAGACCTAGGTTTGAATTGCTTCTCTTCTTGGCTTACTCTATTCTGGTTGAGCTTCAACTAATGACTCTCTTATGCTTCTATTGCCTCTCTCAGAATTACATGAAGGGATTGGTTCTGTGAAACCATAGCCACAGGATCTCCATTACTCAGGGGTAACAGCAGGATCTCTGAGAGTAGTTTTGGTGAGGGTCCAGTATTGATGGTGTTCCAGAATCCAGAAGCCTTGAACCAGACCAACAACTCATTACAATGAACATTTTCAAGTAAAGCTGTTTGGACAAAGGGGTATACTGCATGATACACTACAGCTCCCAAAGCCATTAAGACAGATGAAGAGATGATGGAGAGGAGGAAAAGACAGAGGAGCAAATTGGCTTTTTTTTTTAATTAAAATTTTAATTTTCTTATGGTTGGGGGTGCTGCTATGGTGAAGGGTGGAGGGGGACTAGGAGATGCGTGGGACAGGAGTACATGAAGTGAGAACCAAAAGCAGGAAGGAATCACTGTGTAGCCCGCTTTTACAATCACTGGACCTCAGGAAAGGCCATGCTTCCCTTGGGAATGCTGGCTTTGTATGTTTTCTTTTCTTTCCTTTTTTTTTTTTTGGTTTTGTTTTTTGTTTGTGGAGACAGGGTTTCTCTGTATAGCCCTGGGTGTCCTGGAACTTACTCCATAGACCAGGCTGGCCTCAAACTCAGAGATACACTTCCCTCTGCCTCCGAAGTTCTGGGATTAAAGGCGTGCACCACCACCGCCTGGCTTATATATTGTTTTATTTTATAAACAAGTGTAATATAAAATGTAAGAAACAAATGCAGCATATGCAAGACTATAGTGTACCACCTGATCCAAGCTTGGTTCCATCCCACTCATAATAGCACACACACACATAAATGAACCATAAATGGCATGAAACATGAAAATACAGAGGCCATTTCTCTAGGAACCAAGTTGGGAAACAACAGAACATTCATTTTAAAATACATAAAAACATGTTTTGTACATCTGTGAGGATATGTCTCTGTTTTACTTTACCTGCCTAAGGTACCTTCTGACTGGTTTAATAAAGAGCTGAATGGCCAATAGCTAGGCAGGACAGGATAGGTGGGACTTTAGGGGCGGGGAGGGGGAGGATAGGAACTCTGGAAAAGAATCTGAGGCTCAAGAGATTCACCAGCCAGACACGGAGGAAGTTGGATGTACAGTACTGAGGAGAAGTAACGAGCCACATGGCAGAATGTAGATTAATATAAACGGGTTAATTTCAGTTTTAAGGGCTAGTTAGGAACAAGCCTAAGCTAAATCCAAGCTTTCATAATTATTAAGAAGTCTTAGTGTCATTATTCGGGAGCTGGTGGTCCAAAGAAAGTCTTGCTATACATCTTTCTTTCTTTCTTTTTGTGATAACTAATTTTCCTCCTTGGACATTAGGACACACACATTTTGGTTTCCACCTTAACATGGCCATGTTGTCACTCTACAAAAATTCTCTCCCAAAACACAGTCATCACACTAATTTCTAAATGGTATCACTAAGGATTTAGTTGTACACACCAATGACAAACCTCTTGAAACAGTTTTCAAAATGGATTTTCAGCACTGGAATGAATAATTGCTCAGAAAAGCAGCATTGGCTCAAACACAAAATGACTTGGGGGTCAATTTCACCCTTTCTGGTAATGGAAGGCTTCCTGAGCAGGAGTCCTGGGATCCCTATCCTGTGGCTTCATCCAGAAGAGAACATTCTGAGCAGCTGCTAACCATTTCTTAGAAAATTGGTCGGAGCTCTGTGGTCATGTCTCCTCATAATGACTCTGCCAGACACAATCATATGAGTCCCTCCTTCATCTACTTAGGGACAGTGTGAAGACCACCATTGATTTCTATATCCAAAGTTGGGAACTGTATCCTCAATCAGGGAACTTGTGGCATCATTTACAGTTGAGTTTCTACCCTCCCGAGGACTCAGGTTCTACTGTTATAACCAAGGCTATATCTACTGGCTTAGTCCCTTGGACCAAATACTTAACTGCAGCTCCTGGTTTGATCTCAAGGTCAGCATTTCATCCTTAGGGAAGTCTTTAATGAAGGCTCCTGTACACTTAGTAGCCTCCAAATGAAAGGATATTGATGAGCATCTGTTAGAGCAATTGGCTTTATGCACTATTCTGGCCTGGATATCAGAGAAGTGTCCTGACTTGGCTGTTTTCAGAGTTTTGCCACCACCATGGGTACTCGGACAAAATACCTGTCCATTGCATCCAAATTCAGGTAATCATCCTCATTACCACTTAGAGGCACAAAGACCCCAAACTGGTCAGGTCACTGTTGAAGATGGACAGGCCCATCTGACAGCTGACTGCCATGGTACAGCTCCCTCGAGCTAGTGCTGTATCTTTATTATTAAGGTGGTAATACTAATTATATATTTAGCATTGTTATAAAATTAATGTAAGAGTATATGCATCCAAAGCCTTCATAATCATTCAGTTGTTGCATAAATATAAAGTTGTTGTATAAAGTATTTAAATGCCCTAGTCCCAGTGAATATAAAATGATGAAATTGAACTCCATTGTAAGGTTCTCACCTTAGCTCAGATCTGTATTGTGGATCCTGAGAGGCTGGAGAAGACTATAAAATGGAGAATGGGTAAAAGCTGCACCTTTAAACCTCTTATTCAAATAACAAAGGACATGGGTGGCAATAGGAGAGAGCAGCAGGTTGCTTTATGCTGGGAAATAGATGCTCTGAGGTCACCAGGAGAAATAGACTGACTTCTCCAGGAGTGCAGCCTTTGCTGACATCATAGTGATATGATGTCATCTGGCCTCTGGTTCCGGATCCTGGCACCATAACTTTTCAGAAGTCACATAGGCAATGAAAGGTTACCCGGACCTGACTTCAGTGGACTGTATTGGGCACTGTAGCTTGATCTGCTTGGTTTAACCAGTTCTAGTGTGGTCATATGGCATTTAATTCTGGTCATACACTGATTAATTTTAAAACAAAATTTAAGCTTGTTAGCTTAAGGCATAACCAACCCCAATTCACCTTGCTGATTCAGAATTGATCATGGGGAGTGACTTCTATCCTTACACATTAGTGTGCGTCCCAAAAGGACCAACCCCCTAACTGATATTATTTCCAGATGCAGACAGACTGATGTGAAATCTTACTTTTATATCCTTATGGGATTCTCAAAAATCTCAGAATAACAGCAAAGAAGTAAAAATTGAAATTGAACACATGACCTGATAAGACAGTAAGATAGCATATTTGTATGATCATTTCTAAATCACAATAAGGTATTAGTTTTAATAAATATATCACTCTGGTCATCAAAACAATTATTGGTATCTTAATATAGTCAACCACCTTGATGGCTCTAGAGCATTTAAACCCACACTGTCTGTGCCTCTTTTGCAATATCTTGAGAAGTGGGGTTGTAGTATTTGAGAATTAGGTCCTTACCAGTGTTCCCAACATTGTCATCACCATTTTCTCCATGGCATGGTAATGAGAAATGTTTGAGCTTCCAGCTCAGCTACAAGCCCTTGTTCTACTAGTGATGATGACTTGTGGGAGGATGAGTAGTATATGCTCATGTGCTGCCTCACTAAAGACGAGATTATAACGCCAACAGGAAGCCTAGGTAAATTCTCCTCTTCCTGGTACTTGAGCTGAGACATGTCTACAAGTGGAAACTTACGTCACTTTGATAAAGGAAAATGTGTGATCTGCTGCTCAGCAATGGGAGGAAAACACAGAGTTCTTTCTGAATGTTCTAGTTCCGATCTGACTACACCTAAAAATTACTACTAAGGTGGCATGTTTTGGAGACACATATTCTGACCTTGTTGTTGGTAGTAAGCTCATGAAACCATGTCCACTACCATAATTAAGGGAATGCAAATTGAAACAAGACACCACCTATTTGATTGGCTAAAATTAATTAATTAGTTGATTATTAATTAATTAATAACATGGCCCTTTCTCGAAACAAGGACGTCCATTTGTGTTCATGACATACTAAAAGGATAGTAATTTTTATTGTCTTCTTACAGGTAACTGCTAGATGTATACCACTTGCTTCAAAGACACTTACCTTGAAAGGCAGAGAGACTTATGTCCTTTCCACTGAGGCGTATGCTACTTCTAGAGGGATCTCCAAGCATGAAGAATACATAACATGCTTGAGTCCAGCTTTAGATCTAAGTACTTAACTCCACACATGATAATGCCTTTAAATAATAAGTAGTCCAACTTTTACTCTTTCATTTAACCTTACAGGGCAATTCAAATACGTATTGTTGTTTCCAAATGTAAATCAGCATTCTACTACCTCCATCCTAACAACCTCATTACCAAAGGTTTGTTTCCATAGCTACTCAGGAATAGTGTGGCTTGTTATCATCCTATAACTGTCTCTAATATTAACCTAAATGTGATTTAAGAACTTCCTTACCTAGCCTTGAATCACGAAGAGAAATTGTAAGCTTCTAGGTGTTCTGCAGACATTCCTTTGAGACATTGACTTTGATGAAGATGGGAAGGGAGGAGATGAGATTAAACAGAGTGTGCTGTACATTTGTACAAAATTTCAAAGAACAAAGTTAATATGAAATGTTAAATAAGAAAATAATTTGAGCTGGGCGGTGGTGGCGCATGCCTTTAATCCCAGCACTCGGGAGGCAGAGGCATGGGGATCTCTGTGAGTTCGAGGCCAGCCTGGTCTCCAAAGTGAGTTCCAGGAAAGGAGCAATGCTACACAGGGCAACCCTGTCTCAAAAAAACCAAAAAAAAAAGTTAAAAAAAAAAAAAAAGAAAAGAAAAGAATTTGAAAAGAATGTGATTAAGGAGTTTGCACTGAACAACATTTGCTTTCTTTTTGGCTTGTCATTACTTAAAATGAGGCTCTTGGTTTATATTAGCAGAATGCTGGAACAGCTATTTATACATTTGCACATCTGACCAATTTCCATCTCTTCACCTTCAAAGGATGCTCACAATACTTGAAGGTAAAACTCAAGTGATTCATGTAAACTGCTTTACAGAGGGGCTAATACACACCAAATTTTGAATGGTAGGTATGTTAGCACCAGTGTCTCATTGTTATTCATTTGTACATCTAGGACTTATCTCCCCGAACCCCCACACACCCTCCATATAGATAGAAAGACAGGGGTCAGTACACTGAGTCCAAGAAGCAAAGTAGTCTGACACGACAATTAGGGTGTTTGGCCATCCCATCACCAGAGTAGGTCAGTTCCGGCTGTCTCTCGACCATTGCCAGCAGTCTATTGTGGGGGTATCTTTGTGGATTTCTGTGGGCCTCTTTAGCACTTTGTTTCTTCCTTTTCTCATGTGGTCTTCATTTACCATGGTCTCCTATTCCTTGTTCTCCCTCTCTGTTCTTGTGATAAAGCACAGGGACAAATAGCCAAACAAATGGAAACACATGAACTATGAACCAAAGGCTGAGGGGCCCCCAACTGGATCAGGCCCTCTGAATAGGTGAGACAGTTGATTGGCTTGATCTGTTTGGGAGGCATCTAGGCAGCGGTACTGGGTCCTGTGCTCATTGCATGAGTTGGCTATTTGAAACCTGGGACTTATGCAGGGACGCTTGGCTCAGTCTTGGAGGAGGGGACTGGACCTGCCTGGACTGAGTCTACCAGGTCAATCTCAGTCCTCGGGGGAGGCTTTGCCCTAGAGGAGGTGGGGATGGGAGGTGGGTTGGGGGGAAGGGGAGGGGGAGAACAAGGGAAGCTGTGGCTGATATGTAGAACTGAATGGTATTGTAAAATAAAATAAAAGGAAAAAAAAGAAGCAAAGTAGTCTGATTCCTAAGAAATCTAAGATCACCTAAACATTATCCACATATTGGACACCACCAACAGTCATAATGTGCAAGTTTTTTAAATAAAAAGAACTGTTTATTTAGACAAATATACATCAAGAGATTTTTTTTTATCTGTACTATGGTTTTGTCTCTGACAATATTTGCAAGATGGCTTTCCGTTTCTGCCTCTGCAGCTGCAATTAAGCTTTATTCATGCATGCCTTACTACATCTTAAATGGTTCCACATCATGACCAATGAATGGGTTGTCAATCACAGCTGTCAGTCAGGCTTACTGCATCTTTTCAACTAGAAGTGTTCAGAAAACAGTGTTTGGCTTGTTTCTTAGTTCTATTTTGTGCAACACCCCTATTTGGGGGCCATGATTTCCAGTCTTTGTGGGAATACCTTCCTACTGCCGTAACTACCTCTCTAACTTAGGGCATTAACCTATGATGAGTAATACCTCAACTATGGCTATCACATCCTAAATCTGCTCTAGCACATTTTGTCTCAGAGGAGGGCTATTATTTTGTGAGCTTTCGAAGGAAATGAAATTGAGATATAGTTCACTGGGGGAGGATTGTCATAAAAAATTCTCAGCAATTTAACAACTCAGTTATGGGCCCTGTGTGTTATACTACTGACCAGTCAGGAATATATGATGTAGCTATGAAAAGTTTCTGATAGGAATTCTGATCCACTCTACATTATAATAGAGATATAATTTCAAATATGGTCATATAGATCTTGTCAAAAGCCCATGGCTTGGGGAGGTCACAGGCCCTAACAGGGAAAGCATATTTGGTTTTTTGTTAAGTGCACATGATACGCCTGTCAAATTGCCTTCTAATTAATGATGCTTACATCAATAGATTAGCGACACTGTTAGTTAAAGAAGCTTCTTTTTACAATGGGCAGTGATAACTTCAGACTCAAACTACTGAAAAATATGAATGAATATTAAGTGCTCAGCCTTGAATGGGAAAGTTATGCTAATTATTCCAATGATCAAGGAGTATCACAGTGAAAAGGGTGAAAGAATGTAAGATCCCTGGGATGGCATGGATGTTAGAGAACTCTGTCTTCTGGGCATGAATGGCTTTTGTAGCTGTGATTCCCTTCATAAAACTGGACCCAAACTGCTGTGGCAAGAGAAGGCTCACATGGTTCCCCTGAGGATCCACAGGCAAACGATAGTTTCTAGGGGAGGGAGGGACATTTCCTTCAAAGCCATGGCCACTGGTAAGATAGTCAGGATCGTGTCAATAATCTCTCATCTTAGCTACTGGAAGTAACCTGAAGGAAGCTTGTTGGGTCATCAAAAAGAAAAGAAAACAGAAAGTGAAAGTGGACATGTGGAGAAAAAGAATGGGTCAACAGAACTGGAAGGGTGACGAGAGGGTTATGGGGGTGGATATGAACAAAATACATTGTATATGTCTTTGAAAATATCAAAACAAAAACTCTCTGCTATGTACAATTGATATATGCTAATAAAAAAAGCATAAGTACAGATGGACACTTCACCTAGATCATCAAGAAGAAAAAGAGCCAAAGCAAAAATACCTGTGTTTTTGTGTGACTTTGGCAGACCACTGTTGTGTCTTCCATTTTATTTATATTTATTTATCTATAAAATGATTGAAGTTAAGACAATTCCATTTATAAGCACTACAGTCACAATATTTTATAAGTAATATATCAAAATTGAAAGAGAATTATAATATTTTTATGCCAGAAACAATTGAAATTTTCATTAAAGTACCTAGCCTCTCCGCAGGTTATGTATGTGTAATATATACACATACATGGTGGGGGCGGATCAGTGCTGAACACAATCCTCAGCCCACGATACTTGATCAGCAGTGTGTTTCTTGGTAGATTGTTTTTGTTTCTGGTTTTTAAGGAATTCTGTCAGCCTGCTAGGTATGGTGGCTTGTGTCTGTGCTTTTGGTATGAGGCAGGAGGATTACTGCAGCTTTGAGGCCAGACTGGGCTATAGAGTGAGACCCTCCCTCCACTGCACCCCCCCAAAAAAAAGAAAAACAAAACAATAAAAGGAAATGTTTTAAGTAATCAAGGCCACTCCTACACTCCTAGAAACACTTTTGTGAAGCAGAATTAAGACGTTCCATCTTCAAAATGAATGGAGCTGTCTTGTGAGTCCCTGTGTGAAAATAAGTTCTGTGCAATAATCCACATTATTATTATGTGATTTCTCTCCTCTCTACAAATGTTAGGTATGTGCCACATAGGACTTGAGACGTTTTGTGTTTTCATGTAATTACACTCAAAATAAATCTGTAAAAAGCACAGATGCAGGGGAATGGGTTCTCATTTACTCTTAGCTGGTCTTGAACTAGCTATGTATTTGGGCATGATTTTCAAACTTCTGATCCTTTTGCCTGGGTGCTGGGATCACAGGCATGTAGCATCATGCCTAACTTTACCTTTTACAGGGGGACCAAGCCCAGAGTTTTGTGCATTCTAGATAAGTAGTCTGCCAACTTTGCTACATCTGCAGCTCCTGAAATGTGAATACGTCAAATAATAAACACTTTTTACTCTAAAGCATACTACCAAGGCAATGCTACCATTTAGAGGAAAAAACATTTTGTGTAAATAAATATAATACCTCATAATTTTCCTTGCCTAAGATTAAAATTCTAGTAAATTTGTATTTATGTATCACTGAATTTGTGTGTGTGCATGCATGTGCATGTATATATCTCTATGGGTATGTTCACTCCATGTATGTGTGTGTCCTGCCTAGAGAGATCAAAAGAGTGCATAGGATCTCCTGTAATCAGAGTTACAAGCAGTTGTGAGACACCATGTGTATGTTAGAAAACAGACCAGGGTCCTCTGTAAGAGCAATGAGACCTTTTAATCACCAAGCCAATTTCTTCGGCCCCATAAATCTATATTTCTGTATCCATAAGCAAAAGAAGTAAAATAAATACATAAATAAAATCTTCTGATGGAAGTCTATATGAACTGATTCTGTGCTGTCTGTGCACCACATGACCTTTAACTATTTGATTTGTATCATCAGTGATAAAAATTAATACCACTGACCAGGGCACAAAACCAGCTACAGAAAATGAACAGAGGTATGACTTTGGCTATGCAGTCATGAAGAACGCATGATTTAAAAGTGGTCAGTGTCTCCTGATCCATCTACTCCAAGAACACTTACCCAATTAGAAAACCTAAGAAAAGACATAAGGGTCTACAAAGATGGCTTAGAGCAGCAGTTCTCAGCCTGTGGGTCAAGACCCCTTTAGGTGTCAAATGACCCTTTAATAGGGGTTGCCTAAGACAATCAGAAAAACGCAGATGTTTACATTACGATTCATTACAGTAGCAATATTACAACTATGAAGTAGCTATGAAAATAATTTTATGGTTGGAGGTCACCACAACATGAGGATTTGTATTAAAGGGTCACAGCATTAGGAAGGCTAAGAACCACTGGCTGACAGGTTAAAAGCGTGCCCTACCTTTCAGATGATTAAGATTAGGTTCAAAACACTGATGTCAGGCGGATTACATCTGTCTGTAACTCCAGCTTTATATGACTCAGCAACTTCTTCTGGTCTACTTGAGCACCCAAGGATACATGGTATAGATTCACACATGTATACCTAAAGAACTATCATAATCGTTAAAAATCAAAGCAGAAATTGCAATCAATATCGTACCACAATTTGGCTATAACCCCCATCTACAAATGCTTGTATGTCCTCCTAAGCTGGAAGTATGATATGCTAAAATGAGCAATTACCTAGATTTTCTTCCTCTGATTAATCAAATGATTTAACATCTTAAACATCAATGTGTCAACTTCTTTATCTTATGTCTACAGCCCTTAAAAATGTTAATAAATCTGATAAAGCAAAAAAAAAAAAAAAAAAAAAACCCAAAAAACCAAAAACTAAGGCTGCGAATTGGGGCAAAAGCATGTGATTATATTGTTTTCTGTGAGATATATAAACTCCTGTCTGGAAATCCTTTTCTATACATCAAAAGTGGAAAATTAAGGTGAAAAAAATAAACTCTTGCCTTTTCCAGAAATAAATAAATAAAAATTAAAATGAAGCGCTATCCTTTTAGCTATAGTTTTAACTGAATCACTGAAATAGGCCTTCTCTTTCTATTTGCAGAAGTAATTGACCTTTCTCTTTATTTCCAATCATGACACACAGCAGGGAAAGAAGTAACAATGGGACCCTGACCGCTGTGAATATTGCCTGACTCCAGGGCCTGTCCACCCTAGCAGGTGCTTGGGTCACAGTGACTGCATGAACTAAGAAAGGCAAAACACAGTTAAGCAAGTTATTTTCAAGGAAAAAAGAAATGTTATTATGCAAAGGAAAGAGAAGCAAGAAAAATGAATTAAATTTCCCAATTATAGATTCTCAGTCAATTTCTAAAACCTCTTGTCAACTTTATAGATGCAGTGGTTAAATGTCGGCTAAGAATGGCAAACAAGTAGGTGAACACCAGGAATAATAATCTTTTATTGAAAGAAAAAAATCTTTTTATAATAAGTCTGGGGCAAGAAAACAAGTCCCTATTTCTTTGAAACTGTAAGTACATTTTAGTATGGCTTCTTCCTCCATCCATAGTTTCCTGACAGTGTTGTTCTGTAAGAGATCTTTGGCCTTAGTAAATGGTAAGTGTTGTTAGCATATATGCACACCCACATGAGCTTTGCATTACCTCTTCCAAGAAGAAACAGAATCCATTAATTATTTAGATATTTAAATAATTCCAGATATAGTCGTAAAACATTTCAGAGTTAGGGACCCAACACTTCTTTGCAAGTCCAACTTTGACAATATTTGACTAGGGCTCATTTTTACTCATTGACTAGGAAAATATTTTAGCTTTACCTAAAACACATCAGACAAATTGGATGTATTCTGTAGGAAAACACAGATTGTGGAGAGTAATGACATTTTCTTCTTCAAGGGTTATGCATGTGTTAGAATATTCATATGTAAATGAATTTGTACCTAACATTTCTATCTTAACAAGAATGCTCTAGTATTTACTCTGACAAACTAACAATTGTTTTCTATTTTGCCCCACTCTGAGTGACCATGTTTCAGACAGGATGTTGTATTGGGCTATCCTCTGAGCCAAACAGCCACAATTCAGGAGTTCATGTCTGCTTGCAGAAGAGTAACACATGAGCTCATTGATTGTTGACGTTTCTTCACAGAAGAAAGAAGTCTGGAGGGCCATGGGACCCTCACCTGAATATTAAGCCCACTTCCCCTGCTTGTATGTAATTCTGCCCTAAGTACACATGATTTTAGAGTCTTTTAGGGAAGGGATTGATTATATAGGCTCGAAAATACCAAAAAAAAAAAATCTATGTATCCACAATGGAGTCAACATCCATGCTGGATAAAGGCCTTCCAATTTGGTTGCTTTAAGGCTACCCACACTCCTGCCAATAACCCCTCATTTGTGCTCTGTAAGCAAACCAAATGAACATGGTGAATTTTGGTGGAAGAAGTAAAGAAAGCAGAAATAAAGTAAGAGCTGGAGATTAGGGAAAGGAGCTATGGAACACATGTCTTCTGTACATGATAAGCCCATGTACTCATGAACTCACTGCAGCTGTGATTACCTGTACAAGATTGAGTCAACATTCATGATGAAAGAGATTAGAGCTCATGAGGCTTAGGCCATCCCTGAGGGACTATTTGTAGTTAATAGTAACCAAAGGGGAGGGTGTCGCTTGCTTCAATGGTATAGTCACTACCAGTTGCCAATGCTCCACTACCTTTCATGTGTGCTCAAACAGACAGTCCTAATTACACACACACACACACACACACACACACACACACACACACACACACACTCAGAGAGAGCGGGGGGGGGGGCAGTTAGGAAGAAGGTAAGAGAATATGCTGGGAAGAAGAAACATTCCAGCAGGAAAAAAGAGGAGGAGGAGGGGGATATGGCAGGGTAGTAGGAAGTAAAAAGGACTTAAGTTCATATATAAATGTATGAAACCATCAAAGAATAAAAATTAAATTTTAAAAAGAACATAACTTAATATTTAAGTAGATTTGATCAGAAAATATAATATTCCTTCTTTCAGCTCCCTGTAAAATACATCTAAGAGTTTTGTAAAAAATCTCGAGTAAGTATTTGGAACTGTTTCCTAAAGCCACAAGGTATACATGATGGTGGTCTCATAGAAACTCCAGATCTGGCATCAAGGATCTATGAATGTGTAAGGTCATAGTAAAAATTACAAATCAATTGACACTGTGGATGGAATTGTTTGCATATCAACATTAAAAGAGAGAGATAATATTGAAATTTTCAGGTGCGTTCAATAGAGATAGATACCTTCACACCTGAAGAGGAAGTCAGAGGAGAAGGCAAGTTTACTGTGGAGTGACAATTATGGATTCTTCTTCCTTTAAAGATGGAGGAAAGGGACACCATTTATCAACCAATAACTGGCCCTAGGCATATGGCTATCCAAAATAAAGACTTGATTTATTCATCTGTCTTGATAAATTGCTGTAGTCCTATATTTAAATTTGTTAATGGAAGTGATTCAGGAGGGTGAGGCCTAGGAAGAAATGTATCAAGATTAATACATCAAAGCAGCCAGGTAGGCCTGGCATGATGGTGCACACCTATTTTGGGAAGCAGAGGCAGGTGAATCTCTGTGAATTCTAGGCCAGTCTTGCTTATATAGTGTGTTCTAGACCAGCCAGATTTGCAGACTGACACCTCCTGGTGCCTCCAACCTTATAATATTTCCCTTTAATCTGTGTTGCAGGATATTTGATGACACTGTGAACCCCGAGATTTCGTTACTTACTGGAAAAACCTGCTTCTGGCTGTGGTGGGGCTCTGTCCTCGCACATACCTTTAATCCAAGAGTTTTCTGCTTGAATATTGTAATCAGGATTAACTAAAATCAACCTTAGGTCAAGAGGCAGAGCAAACAATCAGCTGACAGGAATAAACCATAAAGGGTAAGAGGAAGTCAGGTGGACACAGAGAGACATGCACAGGAGTAAAATGGAAGGACATCTGTTTGGAGGAGTTTTTGTTTGAGACAGCATAGGAACAGTCTGTTTCTGGCACGATGGCAGCGGAGGAGCATCTTGGTGCTTTCTCTGCCTCTCTGGGCTAGCAGATTTGCACCCCAGCATCTGGCTCCTGAGTCTTTATTGATAAAATAGAAAGATAGAGACTTAGATAAAAACAAAAAATCCACTGAGATGCTCTCTGGAGGAAACATGCATTTGAGTTTAGGGCCTTGGTCTAGTTTGTTTTCCTGATGCTGTGATAAACACCATGATCAAAAGCAAGTTGAGGGTCGGGGTGGGAGGATAGGGTTTATTTCAGCTTACACTCCCAGGTAACAGTCCATCACAGAAGGAAGTCAGGCAGGAACTGAAGGCAACAACCTAGAACACAAACCACACAAAGACGCCTATGAACCACATCAATGACTAGCATGGCATGACAACCCTCCAGGTGTAAAAATGGTGTGCATACCTTAGGAGTAACCAACTGCTCTCTAATTGGACCTAAAACCTCCTCAACAAGAGGGATATCTTACCTGCTACTGGAAACTTAGCTAACTAATCAACGCAGGTGAAATCATGGTTATTGGAAGAGGCTGAACAACCACTAATTTACTAAACCAGCATAATCTCTAACAACAGTCCATAAAAGTTTGTACAAATACCCATAGATAAGTGGTCTTCACCCCTCATCAAGGGAACTTCTCTTTGCAATAGACAGAGACCATTACAGAAAACTACAACCAATCAATATACAGAGTCATGGATCCCAGTTCTATTGGCTACATCTAAAAACACCTCCACACCTAAGGCTTAGGGATTATTTCAAAATAGGTGATAGACAGGTTACAAGAGCAAGACTATCAGGGACTTTGTTGTGAGGTTGTGTCTCCTAGTAATTTCAAAAGCTATATCCATAAATCTCACCAACATGACTGCCCAAACATGGACTGAACAAGGACAACACCAATGAACATGCCAGACTGGAAGGGGAAAAGCCCATGAGGCCTCACCCCTACACAAAGAACTACAGGCAACTGAGTAAAGCTGGGAATGAGAGAAGTGACCCTCTTCAGGGAAGAGCACACCAATTGGTTGTCCAATGCCAAATGGCCAGCTGCAAATATATAAGTAGCATCATATGGACCCAACAGGTTATATATATGTATATACAAATACATATATGCATGGAGTATGTTTTGATGGAAAAAAGAGGCCATACATTTGAAGGAGAGTTAGAAGGGGTATATGGAAGAGTTTGGAGTCAGGAAAGAGAAGGGGAAAATGTTGTAATTAGAATACAATCTCAAAAATTAAAACAATTTAGAAGAGGAAAAGGGGTTTATTTTGGTTTACACTTTTAGGTGACAGTTCATCGCTGAGGGAAGTTAGGGCAAGAATTGAAGATAGAAGCCATGAAGGAAGGGTGCCTATACCTATATTCTCACTCAGTGACTCATGTTCAATAAGCTTTCTTATCCAGTCAAGGACCACCTACCTAGGGATGGGGTGGTCCCACTGGGGTCTGGGCCCTCGAACATCAATTATCAATCATCATGGAAATAGTTATAGAAGATTAATTGATCATCACCTTTCTCTTCCTCCAGAAGATGTTTGGAGCCATAGCTCTCAGGGGACAACTGGGGCAGGATCATAGGAGAAGGAAATACCAAAATCAACATAAAGAAGTAAGTTGGAGGAGAAAAAGTGTAAATCTACCCACATTTCAGTTACATATAACAAAGAGAACCTGCTCAAGAAAAACCAACAGCTCATAAACGTGTGTGAGAGGCAGGTGCTACATAAATGTCTGCAAAATGCAATGAAGCTGTGGTAAACAGCTGTGCAGATGTCTCACCCGGCCCTCTCACTAGCTAACTTCCATTACTGGGAGCCTTTCCCTGTCTTGATAGAATCTTTCTTTTTCTATTTCTAGCCATGTGTCCCTAGTGCAACTCATTGTCCCAGCACAAAAGAGCAGGGGCCGTGGGATTCAGATCTGCACCTGTAAGAGAGTGCTACATAAAATGTCTAGACAATTTCCTTAAAAGACGGGGATGTGCCCGTGGTGACCCATTTGTTCTATCCTACTTGCTTGAAGCAGATTTCTGTTAGTGTGTCTGCTTTGGAATTGTAGGATGAAGGCATTGCCACTTAGGAAATTTACTGACTACCAAAAAGAGCCTTGAATTTTCTCAATTCAGTCCTCAGAATAAGAGAAAAATGATCTTTTATCATGTTTGAGCCACTTTTATTTTGAATTTGTTACATATATGCAAACACCAACTTATAGCATTTTTGTGCTATGACTGCTAAAGACCATTAAACCTAATTAAAATTTGACAACTAGATATAGAGATAAGGTCTTCCATATTTTATCTTTGTTAGTTAGCAAAGACAGTACCTACAGGAAAAATGAGGATATCTTTATACAATTATATTCCAATAAATGTAAATAGACTTAATGAATGGTGAAACTTCTAAACTTTGTCATACAAGGTGAAATCTTCAGCCATTATCGCAATACTATTTTCAATTTAGCTGTCATTACAGGGATTCTCAAAGTCAAAACAAAATTAATATCCTAAAAAGAAGGTGTCTGCAGAAAAAACATATTTACAGACCAAAGTTATAACCAGTCTTTTATGAAATAGTCATTGAATGTGCTAAAGGCTTTCAGGCAAATATGATTCTCTATACTTAAATTTAAAAAGAAAAGGCACCATTACCCTGAATTGGTTATTTAATCAACAATACAGTATGACATCTGGCCTCATCCATCATGCTACCTTATTGTGTGCCTTCTCTCTTGTCCTTTGTCTTTATTATCCCCTCAGCTGTGGTCTCTAGTTGCTCTTGAGACAATCGCTTTGATCTATACTTCCTTTAAGTAGAAACTTAGGGAAAACGTCTTGTTTAGTCTGTTTTAGTCACTTTTCTCACTCCTATGTCCAATACCTAACAAGAAACAACTCCATGGATGATTTATTTTGCCTCATGGCCTAAGTGAGGACACAGATGAATGATGACTTTCAGTTTTATTCTCCTTTCCTTTGTATTATTCAGTCCAGGATCACAGACCGTGGGACATTGCCACCCACACTTAGAAAGGGTCTTTCTCATCAGTTAACCCTCTTTGGAAATTCCTCCGTAGACAAACCTAAGTATGTGACTTTCTAATGCTCTAGACATTGTTATTTTGTTTTTCATTTCAATCTCATTTTATTTTGTGTGTTTTGCCTGCTTGTATGTCTGTGTACTACATGCGTGCCTGGTGCCCACTGGAGACAGAAGATGGCAACGGATCTCCTAAAACTCAAGTTATAAATGGTTGTTAACCAATATGTGGGTTCTGGGAATCAAATCCAGGTATCCCAGAAGAGCAACTAGTGCTCTTAACTGCTAAACAATCTCTGTAGCCCTTTAGGCATTTCTTAATCTAATCCAGTTGATAATCAAAATTAACCATCACAGTTTGCCACCTGAAAGCTCTGGAAAGTAAACTGCCTTCTATCATCCCTGAAGATCATTTGATCCTAGTCAGGAGGTATGTGAAACAAAGTAAATTGAGTGCTCTGCTTGGAGCTCAGACATCCTTGATGTTGATGTTGGTGTTCCCAATACATGCTGTGGTTCCTTCCTTACATCCCAGTGTCATACTGAAAACAGAACAAAACAAAATAAAACCCTACATCCTGCCTCTCTACTCCCACTAACAAGGTTTCCTTCTCAGAGCTCATTATCTTCTTACCAATTTTACTGTGGTTTCTCTAGTGTTGGTGCTTGAACCTAGGATCTTGTATCTGCTGGGTAAGCACTCTGCCACTGAACCATGTCCCTAGCACACTTACTACTAATTTTTTAGTTCAAATAACTTTCTCTCCATCTTTGGCTCCTATCCCAATACTAACACTAGCACTAATCAATCCCTTGGGATGACTTTTGTTGACAAAAAGTACAGAAATTGAATTATATTGGAAAATTATAAAGGGAATGTGGAGAGGGTTGTTATCATTTCATCATTTACTATCTAGAAATACACAGTAGAGATGACATAGTTCAAGAGACCTGGTTGCTTCTGAACATACCAGAAATACTCTATCTTCCAAATACTTGTTATTAGTGCATGCTACATAAGAAACACTTAATGCTAAGGTAGTCACCCACATCGCTTGATTTCTTCATTCATTCTTTACACAGATGCTATCTATTCCATGCACCCATAGTAACTGATTATATCCACACTTTATTTTGTATTATACTAAATACCTTTATTTGCTAGAATGTAAATTCCAATTGAAAAGTATTGTAAAAATTATGAATCCCAGTTAGACATGACCAGGAGAGGTAACGCCATCTTGAGAAGCTAATACCCACACATGAGTGTGTATAACTATTTCACCTTTATTGTTTTTTCACTCTTGCTTTTGCTCTCTCTGCATCCCTCCCTCTCTCCTCCACCCTTTATGTCTATGTTGAACTCTGTTAAAATACTTTCAATAAACTATAATTTCATTTTAATTCATCCTTATTTTTTTTCTGTATGGTAAGATGTAAGGTTCACCTGAGTAGAGGTCATTTCTTTCTATTCCTTTGCCTTATATTCCACGGCCTTCTGGATCCCTCTCCCAAACTTCTGGACTCCTCTTCTTTAATTGTTAGGTATAGATACAACCTGCTGAGACTATTCAGTGTCGATAATTTCAATAGCCATTTGGTGTTGAACAACCAACTGGGGACTTCTTCATGGGGAAGACTACTTTTCCCTCTCTCAGCAGTTGTTATTTGTCTGTAGTTTGTCTGTTTTTGTTTTTGGTGGGGTGTTTTTTTTTGTTTTTTTTTTTGGTCTAAGGGTAATAACCTATAATAACCTTTCTGGTTTCTATACTAACATGTTTATTGGTATTGTCCTTGATTGGTCTTGTTTAGGCAGCCACATTGTTGAGGCATTGTGTATGACACTTCCCTGTCATTTCTAGAAGACACACTCTCACAGCAGATTTCCTGGTTCTCTGGTTATTGCAATTTTCCCACTCCCTCTTCTAAAATGTTCTCCGATCAATAGATGCTAGAGTCATGTCACAGATATACCCATTGGGGCTGGGGGCCCCGTGATTAGTTGTCCTCTGCATTTTAACCAGTTGTAGCTTTTGTTTTATTTTTCTGTAATGGTCTCTGTCTATTTCAAAGAGAGAGGGTTGGAAGCTATCCTTACCTGTGAGTATAAGGATATGTATTTAGAATGCAGTTAGGAATTATGCTGGTTTAGTAAAGGGATGATGGTAGGTTCTCCTCTAAGATGCATGGACCTCACTAGCCACAGGCAATTGGCTGGTTTTCCAGTATCCAGCATGATTTCCCTCCTGCTAAAGATGTTTTAAGTCCAGTTTGATAGACGTTGGTTACCACCAAGATGTGAGTGTCACTGTTGCACCTTTAGGGATGTCTTCTCATGCTAATTTTTTGGCTCGGTAATAAAAACCCCGGTAGCAGGCAAAAGAAACTCCCTTTCAAGTTCTTGGTCAAGGGAAACAAGAGAGAGAGAGACAATACAAGCTATTGTCATTGCAGATGATGCCTGTCAGATGTCCAAATTGTTGTTGATATCATGAATTTCAGACACAGGACTTAGAAGATCTGAGCTAGATCTGGCCTGAAAGCCTCCACACTGAGGACTAGCTTTCATAGAACTGGAAAGTTCTATGTAAGCAACAAAGATCCCTTGATTAAGCTCTGTGGTGGAAATATAAATTTTTCTACCTTCTTTTTACTAAGAGTCTTAGCTTTCTTTTCAAGTACAAATTTATTTTTAACCTTTGTTTTATTTTATACACACATGTATGCATGTATGTATGTATGTATGTATGCATGTGTGCATGTATATATGTATGCACACCTGCATATTGGTGCCTCTAGAGGCCAAAAGATGGCCTTGGATCCCCTGGAGCTACAGGCAGTTGTGAGCTGTCCAATATAGGTGTTGGGAACTGAATGTGTGTCCTCTGGAAGAAGAGTGAGTGCTCTTAACTGCTGAGCCATCTATCTAGGCCAATTAATTTATAAATAAGGATTGCTTAGTGCTGTTGAAGAATCAGAAAGATGTAAAGTCTGACCTGAATGACAGTAACAATTAAAAACTCTGACAAATTTAAATGAAACCTTAAAAGTTTTTTTTTCTGGTGGTAGTATTTTATGTATGACTTTATGCTTATTTTTTGCTTTTGTACTCATCAGTTTTGATAAACTTGATACAAACTAGGGGCATTTGGGAAGTGAGACCTTCATTGAGGAATTGCTTCCATTATATTGGCTTGTAGGCATGTTTGTGGTGATATTTTCTTGATTAATGATTGATGTAGGAGGGCCCAATCCACTGTGAGTAGTGCCAATCCTGGACAAGTGGTCCTGAGTTGCATAAGAAATCAGGCTGACTGAGTCAGGGAAAGCAAGCCATTAGGCACCATTATACCATTGCTTCCATCCCTGCCTTAAGTCTTGGCCCTGACTTCCTTGCATGATGGACTGTAACCTATAAGCCAAATAACTTCCTTTCTCTCCACGTTGCCTTTGGTCATGGTGTTTATCACAGCAACATGAAACAAGCTAGAATCATCTTCATGTGAGCCTTATGTTTGTATCTTGCTTTCAGGACATCACATTGTTAAAAAATAATAAAAACAATTTAAACAAGTCTTAATAGGCTTCTTTGATGTGCTACAAAGCAATGTTTATGGAAGAAGAAACAAAGTCATGATATATTAATTTTTTAAAGGTGGTACAAAATAGGATACACAAAGTTGTTAAATTTTTATGATGCTTATTTAGTCTCTCTCTGTCTCTGTCTGTCTGTCTGTCTGTCTGTCTGTCTGTCTGTCTCTCTCTCTCTCTCTCTCTCTCTCTCGTGTGTGTGTGTGTGTGTGTGTGTGTGTGTACCCTCATGTTCCAGTGTCCATGTGGAAGTCAGAGGAAAGCTTGTGGGAGTCCATTCTTCCCTTCCACTAAATGGATCCCAGAGATCAAGCTCAGGTCATCAGTCCCGACACTCCATTACCCTCCTTTAAAATTGACTGTCAAAAATACAGAGAAATGATTTCTAAATTGTTCTGTTATTTTTTTCCAATAGGTGTTCAGCCTTCAGAAATGATGAGGATAGACTAGAAAAGAAAAAGAACATACACCTTGAAAAGCCTCCAAATTATGGAAATAAAAAACAAATAATGGGCTTTATGGGAGTTGAGGTTGAAATTGGTTTCAATAAGCTCTTTTCACATGTAGCCAAACATTCTGAGTGCCTTTGCTCACTCAAAACAACATTTCTTGGACCTCCACCCTTGAAAGCTGTATCCAGAGTACTAAGGAGGAAATGTTTATGTTCATTCCCAGGGAACAGCAACAATGACAGATATGATTCCCTCCCCAACAAGGTCTTTCTGAAAGTGTGCCATGTTACATTCTTATTTGCTCTATTAAATGTTAATCAAGTCAACAGCCAGTTAATCTTTTCCCTATTAGAAGAGTTTTGTTGTTTTGTTTTCCTTTTTGGACAGACTTGCTATAGATTATCTTGCAAATTAAGTTTATTGTCAAACAATATAAGGGTTGCTAAAGTGGAGTTTGGGGCCATGTCCTGCACAGGTTGGTCTGGGACACCTGACTAGGACTGGATAGGAATGAAGGAATGACAGACACTAAAGGAAGGAGGGTGTGCATACAAAACCTCTGGGACCATCTGGGCTGTGATCACTCTGATGGAGGGTAAACTAGAAGTTGAGTGCCTTTATTACACAGCACAAGGAAGAGGGTATATCTGGTCTCAGTGGTAGGTCTCTGTAGGGGAGCTATAAATGTCCAGGAAAGCGGAGCTGTGGTCAACATTTTCTGCACACATTGTCAACATTTGTACCCAGACCAGAGGAAGGCCTTTCCTCTCTCCTGAAACAGATTAGGGAATTCTCATGGCCCTGGAGCATTGGGGTCTTTGACATGGTCTTTGACATGGCCATGGCCAAGAAACAAGGCATATTCACTCAAGACTTCATCCACTCCCCATATGTTTTATTGATCCAGTGATTAGAACCCTAACTAGCCAATTAAATGCCATTCACCTGACCTTTGAGTCTATTACTGACCTGTGTGTCAGCCATTCCCTCATGGCTCATGAGAGGTGATACAGATTTCTGAAGTACACATCCGTATCCTATTTTGAGATGACAAAATTACCAGCCTCATTGAACCAATTTAAAGATTAACTAGGAAGTAACATTCAAAAATACCTATGTCTTTCTTACATTTCAGCAGTTATTATTGATATATAAAAACAAATAAGGAGAAGGGGTGCACAATATCATATTTACTAGCTGTTAAAATCATTTAGAGTCAGAAAGTGCAAAGCAACAGTGTACCATAGGTCAAGATGTAGTAATAAATAATAAGCAGTGTTAGGTATGCTAGGCTGGTTGACTTTATAATAGGCTAGTGACCAAATAGTTCTATATCATATAGGAACACACATTCAGAGGAATAAAGACATCAGAAGAGCATTGATAAGTGGCAAATGCCCAGTTTCCTAAATCAATAAACTGATTACCAGAAATGAGATTTTATGTCAGTCTTTAGAACAGTCCCAGAATCAATTATTAAATTAACAGCTTCTTTATTAGTAAAAGAAAAATAAGGCCTGTCAAGATGACCCAGGAGGTGGCAGTGGATGCTTTTTAAAAATAGATTCTTTGGGAATCTCGCATCCTGCACCCAATCCCACTCATCTCCCAGTCCCCCCATAACTGCCCCTCATTCTTGTAGTATCCCCCACAAGGAAAGCTAAAAAAGAATAAAAATGACATAAAAATAAACAATAATAAAAATAAAAATCACAGAAAAACATGTTGCTCCTTTGTCTTTCCCACTACTCTATGGCCTCTTCATTCATCTTCGTGGAACTGGATGATTTTTGTTTCTCTCTCTTGATGAATTGTTCTACTTACAAGAATCCATACAATACTTTATTAAAATGGCAAAGTACTCAATGAAGTGACAAGAGTAGATAGATGTCCTTCTCCTGATACTAAAGGAAAAGTATTTATTTATTCACAAATAAATATGATTTTAACTATGGGCTTCTCACTTATGGCCTTTATTATGCTGGGCTACTTTGGAGACTAATTGGTTGACAGTTTTTGTTTGTTTGTTTTTTATTGTTGGTTTTTGTTGCTGTGGTTGTCTTACCATGAAAGAGTGTTAACTCTTGTCAAATCCTTGTCTGTCTCTGCTGAGATAAATATATACTTTTGAGGGGATTTGCTTTTGAAAGTTGCATCACATTTATTTGTGTATGTAGACTTATCCATATTTATCAGAAATAAATTATCAGAATCTACTAGACTTAACCTGTATCTTCTAAAACTTGGAGCTACAGAGACCAATCTAGAACATGAGGTCACACAAACTAGCCAGTTATATGAGCAAGACTGATCCTCATGAATTTGGCTATGTCTCAGCCTAGACTTTGAACCTACTAAAATTGGCCTGATGCTAGAACAATCATGGAAACTTGTACCTAAGGGACCCTGGAACTGGTGTAGGCTTGTAGTCTAGGCTGTGTGAACTAGCTTTGTGCTGGGCTGGCCTTGAAGACTCTCTCTGTGGGTTCTAGTTGTGAACAAGTTCCTGAGGAGAAATTGAACCATACAATTAACTGTCCATTGAAGGTTCCTAAGGCTAATTAGCTGATCCATGGTGTGGAGAAGTTGGAGTGGAGGTCCACAGCAGATTATTTGTCCAGGTTGCCCCATCAACAGTCATTTATTGCCACCTCTCTATGTGAACTAACATCCTTTTGACTGCTTAACACATACTTTGTAATAAATTACACACCCCATCTTCCACCAGCTGGGAAGCAAACAGGGAAAGAGCTACAGCTTTCTTCTTCCATGTCCTTATATAGACTTCCAGCAGAAGGCACATCCCAGATTAAGGGCACACCTTTCCACCTCAAAAGATCCAAATTAGAAGTGGATCTTTCTACTTAAAATTAAACAAAAATCCCTCACAATTGTTTCCTTTTGGGGGGTTTTAATTAATTCCAGATGTAATCCTGTTGACAACCAAGAATAGGCCTCACAACTACGATAACTAAAGTTCAAAATTAAAGTCTTCTTAAAATGATAAAAAAAACAATGACTTCATTTAACAAAAAGGAACATCACATCAAAGACTCGATTCTGATTTAAGGATCAGTGGTACATCCAAGCATTTATAACTCACTTCTAGGAGGCAATGAACTGTCTCACAACATGTGAGAGCACATTCATGAATAAGGAATCTGCTCCATTTCCTTTTGTGGAGAGAGCTGTTTCTTACACTGATACAGCCCAGCATGTTTGGCAATGGAAATGGATTAGTGCCGGTTTCTGTGGTGGTATTGTGTTCCCCAAAATATTGTGTACCCTAATAAACTTATTTGGGGTCAAAGAACAGAAAAGCCACTAGATACTTAGGATAGGCAGTGGTAGCACACGCCTTTAATCTTAGCATTCCAGAGGCAGAAATTCATCTGTTCAAGGATACAGCCAAGCATAGTGACTCACACCTTTAATCCCAGAAAGCAAGCCTTTAATCCCAGGGAGTGATGGCAGATAGCAGAAAGGTATATAAGGTGTGAAGACCAGGAACTAGAAGAATTTGACTGGTTAAGCATTTGGCTGGTTAAGCTTTCAGGCTTTCGAGCAGCAGGTCAGCTGAGATTCATTCTGGATAAGGAGAACTCAGAGGCTTCCAGTCTGAGGAAATAGGACCAGCTGAGGAACTGGTGAGGTGAGGTAGCTGTGGCTTGTTCTGTCTCTCTGATCTTCCAGCTTCACCTCAATAATTGGCCTCAGGTTTGTTTTTATTAATAAGACCTTCTAAGATTCCTACTACAGGTTTCACTGAGACAGGCCCTGAATGGAGTCTCTGATTCTACATTGAGCTGCCTTCAGAATGAGATTATCTTTCTTTCAGACCTACTTGCCCCTCCTTCCCTGCTCAGTGCATTTTTTTTCACAGTTCTGTGCTATAATACTTCGTGGAGTTCTTTGATTTTTGTGAACGTGCTTTTGTGTGTAGAACATTGATCAAATTGATATTTTTATAAAGGAGAACAACAAAAACATTCTGGAATAATTTTCCTTTTGTCTATTGTATAGCAATTTCCTCCAAATGGGAATGTTCCCTCCTAGATGGAAGGGGGAGTTGCTCATAGGTAAACAGACCTCACACGTTTTAGTTAGCTGAAACTAGCAAGATTCACAAGCCATCTCTGCATGTCTGTGGAAGCAGAAGCCGGAAGCAGTTCTGTGTGGGAAGCTCCGTCTGACAGAGGTGCCTGCAGGATACTCTCTTGCTAGCAGAGCTGCCTTCAAGTCATGCAGAGAGCTCCAGGGTTGAAGCTTTCATGAGTTATCACCTAGGTAGGGGTAAACTTTTTGATGACACACCTGCTGTTGAATTATGCATGCTTCTATAAGCAATGATTCACCCATACTTCTGTAACTAATTCATACGAACTCATCAGTTTGCCAAGTTGGAATTTTATGGAATCATTATTTTGGTCCATTGTGAGGTCTAGAGCTAATGAATATACATCTGTTTAGGTCTCCCCAGAAAAGCTAACACAATACCCTTGGCACCTAAACAGGGTGTTAACAGAATCAAAGATGTGTTTTGGAGGAGTGCTTTAAGAGGTGCGGAGACATGTACCTCAGCATGATCCATGTGAGAGTGGAGAACCAGCAGGGAAAAACAGATATACTACCTTTTCCAGTGAGGTCTGGGATAGTGTACCTATTTGCTCTAAGGGATTACTTACCTTCTGAGATGGCTGATAGGTAGAACATTCAACCACGGCTGACTTACTTGAGAATGGAACATCCTTGGGAGGATCCTGGGGTGTCTATCTTCTATGTAGTATGGATTACCATACTACTTAATGTGTGGATTCTGCCATGTGAGGACAGGGATACCTTGAAAATGCGTGAAGGTTTAGAGTATGTATCATAGTGGGAAAGAAGCATGGGGCAAAACCATTGGCAAACTATCGTGGCAGTTGTGTGTCTAATGGTACATATACTTGTAAGTGTTACAGCTCTGAGCGGAAAGGTATCCTGGCAGTTGGGAGCCAAGGAATACCACAACAAACCTCACACAAGAAATGTATTGGGAAAGACACAAGAGGGTGGCTGCTTCTGCTTGGGAGAGAAGCAGCAAAGAATTGAGCAGGAGGCAGGTTTCTTGGGGGTGGGGAGTTTTTCAGGCTTGCCTAGAACTGGTGGAATTCTGTGGTCTGATCTTGGGGCAAGCTTAGGGATTGGTGGAATTTTTTTCTCTTTTGGGTGGAGCTTGGTTGCTTGTGTCTTGAGGGGCTGAAACAGCCATTATGGCCCTTAGAGTAGTCTGGGGTAGAGTCTGACCACTTGCACGCCTCGAGGGGCTGGACCAGGCCCATAGAGTAGTCTGGGGCTGGGGCCTGGCCACCCATGCCTGGAGGGGCTTAGAAGAAGAAGATGGGCAACCAAGGTCAAGATGGTTCAGAGGTAACTTGCTTGTTAGAGAGACGAATTACAGTGGGAAAGGCATGTGTCTGGCACCCTCTACTTTTACATCTGGCTTGTCAGATCAACTGGATAAGAGAGAGGATTCAGCCAGGCAATGGTGGCACACACTTTTAATCCCAGCACTCAGGAGGAGAGCCTGGCGGATCTCTGTGAATTCGAGGCCAGCCTGGGCTACAGAGTGAGTTCCAGGAAAGGTGCAAAGCTACACAGAGAAACCCTGTCTCCAAAAACCAAACAAACAAAATACCAGAGAGAGAGAGAGAGAGAGAGAGAGAGAGAGAGAGAGAGAGAGAGAGAGAGAGAGAGAGAGAGAATTCAAGATAAAATAGAGATGCTGGTCTACCATTTATTATGGCTTTGGGGACAAAAGAGAAAAAGAATCCGAGTTCCCTCTTAATTGGAACCTCCGGGAAGAATTAGATAGAAGAAAACTGAGGTAAAGGTCATACAAGATATCTCTCAGGCCATACATATATTTAGCAGAGGAGACGGGAAAATCCATAGTTCAGCATGCAGACGGGGACTTGAGTAAATGGCCCAATACAAGAAACAGAAATTCAGGGACTACTCAGCACCTAAACTGCTCATTAGGAAAGACCTTTAAACTGTTATTTCAGCGGTTCACCATAACCATGAATGAATTTTAACAAGAGGCTTTTTATTTAGCCATTGCAGTCCAATGTGGGGCCAGGACTGCATCTGAGAGCACTCCCAAGATGCAACCTCTAGCCATATCAGCCCAGGGCTTAAAAAGGAAACCCCATATGATTACATGTATTTAGCCTGCGTGTAGGCAGGGTTTTATTTTAACATGTATGTCTTGGAGTTGTCCTAGTTATCTTTTGAGCAGAGTGAGCAAGTTTGATTATAAAAACAGAAATAGTCAGTAGTATGACCTACTATCTTGCTAGAAGAGCAAATTTTACAAGATCAGTCAATTTAAGACTAATCTTCAACATCTGGGGGGAAAGGGAAGTGGGTTGCACTGTATAGCTTGTACAAATTAGGGCTTTATGTGTTAGAGGCTTTTTTAATTTTTTATTTTTTTTGCTTTTTAGTCTCTCAAGCTCAGTAAGTTTAAACTTCAAATATAATGTTAACCATAACAAAAACAAGCTATAAGAACTCTCAGGTCTATGGCCATACCACCCTGAACGCGCCCGATCTCGTCTGATCTCGGAAGAACTCTCATAGTCTAGCCTGTGAGACTGTGGGTGTGGGAAGAATTATTCTGAGAGATGTGATAACTGAGTAGCAACACTACCCATCCATTTTAAAGACAAAGGTTGCACAACCATAAGAAACACGAGAGGAATCAGTCCAGGGTGGAATGGCTTTTTTTAGCCATTACGTATACTGAGTTATCACCAGATGCCATGCTCGTGAATATCGGGGACTGGAAGACATCTGAAGAAGAATAGGCATTCCTGAGAAAACTAGGTATAAAAGGGTAGAGCTTGATGCACTATTCTCCAGCCCAGATAGAATTTGTTCACACCGGAGTTAAGAAAGAAGATGCCTGATATGTCCATGAGACTGGTATAGAGCTTTAGTAGTAGTACTAGTATTATTATTTGTATCAGTTAATTAATTAATTAATACTGGTATTAGTAGTTTCATTGAGTTCTATGTTAGCATATGATATTTACAAGGCAGGAAGAGCTCTCATGTATGTGAGTGACCTAGTCCAGTATTATCTATGGTCTCCTATGAAGAATGAACAAGGGTGAATTTTGTGTTATTAAAATTATTCATATGTAAGAATATTGAATAAAATATTCTTGTACTGCTGAAGAAGAGAAATAACTTCTTGTCCAGCATCAAGAGAAGGGGAAAAATCCTAGAGACTGACAGATTCTGTAGCCAGACTGCCTAAGGTCAATACTGGGCTGTTGTAGTAATTTCCAATATGATTTTGGGCAAGGGATTGAGCATCTCCACATCTCAATTTACTCATCTGTAGAATTTTCTCAGTCCCACCCAGTTCCACCCGGGCAGCAGCAGTTTTTGTAAAGTAATCATTTAGAGGCTTAATATTAATTACAAACTGTTTGGTCGATGGCTCAGGCTTATTGCTAGCCAGCTTTGACATCTCAAATTAACCCATTTCTATTCATTTATATTTTGCCACATGACTGTGGCATTACTGGTCTACTGGCATCTTGTTCCTTGGGAGGCTGGATGGTGTCTGCCCTGACTCCGTCCTTCTTCTCCCTGTCTCTCTGCTTGGGTTTCCCACCTGGCTCTTATCCTGCCTTACCATAGGCCAAAGCAGCTTTAGTTATTAACCAATGGGATCAACATATATTCACAGCATCTGGAAAGACCATCCCACAGCAGTGGCAATAATATAGTTCACTATATGCTCGGGTAAAGCTATAAATTTAAAAAGTTTTCAAACTAAAACTTCTTTTCATGTTTGAATAAGGATCATGTGAGGACCAGATCTAAAGCTGATGTGGGTTATTTACAGCCATGCTTTCACACGTGATGTGGACATTTGTAAGTCTCTTTATGAAACACTAGTATTTGACTACTATTGTTTCAGCTGAGAATCCAGCTAATAAATTCCAACCATATACTCTGTATTGTCTTTCTCAAGCCTGAAATTTCTAATTTTTCAAATAAGTATGATTTCAGAAAGATAACTATAAAATGTAGTACTAATAATATTAAGTGAATTAATTAATAGAGTAAATATAGCAATAACTGTTAGAGAGTAAATGCAGGATACATGTTAAAGTCATCACAAGGACTATTTGATCCCCTGAGTCACTTACACTCAGAACAAAGGACAGGGGGAAAGGACACTATGTCCTTAAACACACAGAAAAATAATATTATGGACATTGGTACCTTTAAACTTTTGCGATAGAAAGCTCTCAGTGTTGTGAAGGGTTCAACTAGTTGTAGACACATCCCTGATTTACAATATTTAACTTGAACAAGGTTAAAATTATTTTCATGGAAAACGTCCACCATCTTCTGGAGATGAATCAAATAAAATATTGAGAGCATCTTCTCCAAATGGCTTTTCATTTCAGATAAAAGGAAAAGATGTGATAAAAATCTAGAGCAGTTCTGTGAAACATTTTGCTGTATTTTTTATAGTTCTAAGAATTTTTCTTTTAAAGATGATCTTTACATGTGTAATGAGATTGTAGTAACTTTTATGAAAATAAATTTTTTATTCTGCCTATAACTAAGAACTTGGTAGTTAAAGTGTGGCTGTACTTTTAAGATGTCCTTCTCTTGTTCAGTTCTATACATCATTCATTTCACAAGGTCTTTGGAAGCACATGTGCTTCGATCCCATTTTCAAGAAATCTTTCATATTTTAAGCTATTTCATAAGAAGAATAAAATTGGATTCTAAAAATGGCAGTTACCCCAAAATTAGGCATATAGAACTCAGAGACACAGGTGTTCCTTATCTTAATGTAAATACTATACACTACTTCAAATGATTGATGATAGCCACAAATTTCAGCCAGTTTTGTGAAACAGTATATCACCTGGGAACATGATTATCACTGCAAAGAAAATTCCCATTCTGTTTTAATGCTTTAATATTTGTTGGAAAAGATTGAAGAAAAATAAGAATTGCATATTTCTGTCTTTTCTTCATTCTCAGTTATCTGGAGTTTGATTGGAAAATTAATTATTTAATTGATTATTAGAATTTGCTAGAGAGTTATATCTCTTGCTTACATTTCTGGATGCCTTGTCTACACTTTGTCCATATACTGTGATACTTTGGAAATTTGAACCAATTAATTCGAGTAGTCAGTTTGTATATTTTAGAGCTTCCCTAGTTTTAGGCTGTGCAATGGTTATTGCTGGTTGATTTTAGCTTGGTTAATAATGAGAACAGGGAATAAAAGACTAATTAGGAAAACTTGAAAAGCTTTCAACTTGGGGTCAAGGGAGCCTGTTTCTGAAGAAATTAGCATAATTTTTTAAAAACAATTATTTTGTATTAGGATAATAGGAAAGATTTGTAGTCAGACTTTCTTTGGACTGCCAGCCCCCAACTAATGACACAGAGACTTATTATTAATTATAAATGCTTGGCCTTTCACTTAGGCTTGTTCCCAACTCGCTCCTATAACTTAAATTAACACATTTCTATTAATTTACATTCTACCATGTGGCTCTTTATCTCTCCTCCATTCTGTACACCCAATTCCCTCTGTGTCTGGCTGGTGATATCCAACTCAGATTTGTTCTGAGTTCCTCTCTCTCCTCCTAAAAGTCTCACCTATTATTTCCTGCCTAGCTTTTGACCATTCAGTTTTTTATTAAGCTAATAAAGGTACCTTTATTAAGGTACCTTAGGCGAGACACATCTTCACAGTGTATAAAAACATTATACCACAACAAAGATTGGTTGGGGCTCACTTAGGAACTGGTCAAATTACCATTCATCATAGGCTGAAGGGAATGAAATGAAAGGTTTTTGGAACTTTGGGTGGTAGGGTTTAGCTGGAGGAAGAAGTCACTGGGCATTGTGTCAGATGCCAAGTATGACCTGGTAGTAGGGACTTGGAATGGGAAAGCTGTGGATGAGGTAACTAGAAATAGATATTAGGTGGTGTTGGTTGGATAGTACATTTTGAATTCTTTTGTTTAATTTCCCAGACTATTATATAACAATTTAATTCTGTATACAGCTTGGCTACTATCCATTGGTATGGTCAGTATCTCCTCCTTGAAGATAAAATTAAATGTTTGAAGGTACAAATGGGATTTTAAAAGTCTCTCAGGTCCATTATAATAGACTATAGCCATCTCTGGGTTATTATACACACATTGAACAAAGCAAGTGTATAAACAGTTATAAGTGAAATATAAGAGAACTTTATACTAACATTTCTTGTGCCTATGAGCTTATGAGCCTAACATGTACAAATAATGACAACACTTGTAACTTGATTTTAACTGTCTATGAAGATCTGCAGTCACTCTCCAGTGTCTAGTCTGCTGTATTCAGACTCCCACTCGATGATGCCTGTTTTTTCTATCATCCCTCCTCCAAGTTCAAGACAACATTTTTTACTTAGTCAAGATTTTCCAGCCCAATTGCTTTTTGTTTTGCTTTGTTACTGAAAACACGTTACCTTGTATTTAAAATAAATTTCTTAAGTACTTTATTATTATATTGATATCCATGCTCAGACCAGGGTGCAGCCCATTTATCTTCTGAACTGGGATCCATGATCCACACAAATAATACAATCATTATCAAGTCAGTTTGAATGAAATTAAGTATTCTACATTTACCCTGGACAAATGTGTGCATTTGGATTTCAGAACAGTTGATGGCTTCCAATGGGTCTCATTTTCTTGAAATCATTCTGATTCCTCTTATGTACTGTCTCATTTCTTTCTCATAAACACATCACCCAGTCTTTTTCTTATCCTTTGTCCTTCATGGTTTCCAAGCTTATTTCAGACTTCTTGTCCTGGGTATCTTTTATGTCAACTTGACATAGGCTAGAGTCATTTTGGAAGAGGGATTCTCAATTGAGAAAATTCCTCGAAGAGATTGGCTTGGGGGCAAGGCTGTGGTGCATTTTCTTGATAGATGTGGGTGGGTGCATCCCACAAGGGGTAGTGACATCTCTGAGTGAGTGGTTCTGGATGGCATAAAAAGCCGGCTAAGCAAGCTACAAGGAACAAGTATTCAGTGGTGGATTTATAGGCTAAAAATTGAAATAAATTATTTCCTCCCCAAGTTGCTTTTGGCCATGGAATTTTATCACAGCTATAGAAGCCCAAACTAAGAAACTTCTTTTTATGTAACTCATCCTTCACATGGCTTCAAAACAATAGCAGTTGCTTTCCTACCTGGTTCCAATGGATTCCCCAGCAAGCTGTAAACATAATCAGAAATGTGATGATCAGTGCCAATGTTACATTACCCGGCTTACCTTACCTGAAATTCCGATAGTATGAGATATTTACTCTTTTTATTTTTCTCAAGAAAGATCTAATGGCCTGGAGTCTGCTTCCCTTCATGCTGCCTGCCCTGACCCCACCCCCACCCTTATAATTCCTCTTATTAGTCATTTGCTAAATAAGCCTGTTTGGCCAGGTGTAATTGGATTCTTGCAATTCCTGAAAATGATTAAACATCTAAGCATTGCTAATTCTTCATTCTCCTCTGTTCTTCCTTTTCATAACACCTTCTAAATTAGCTAATTGTGTGTAGAGTGTGAGACTGAACCTCAGCCAATGAGGAATAGCAGAGTTTCCCCCCTTGAAGTGAGATAAAGAAAAAGGTAGAAGCCATCCAGGCCAAGTGTGTTGCTGCTTGACACCCTAATCTGGTTTGGCAAATACATTTAAAGAAAGAAAAGAATCCCTTGCCGAATTGCTTTCATTTTGCTCAGATGTTTCTCTTATGTGACACTGAAAAATTGTCTTTTCCAACAATAGTGTGTCCCACAGGGTCTGTACTGAGCCAGTTGGCTAGCAATTAATCTCTTCCAGCAGTTTGTATAGCACATCCCAGCACTTTGAAAGGTAGCCAGTAGGGGGGAAAAACTCTTTAAATTCATTCAAAGCTGATTTATCTATGACCTGCAATCAGAGTATGTAGTAGCTTCAGCAGTAGGTTCTGGTACGCAACTGCTTATAAAAAAAAAAAAAAAGAAAAGAAAACACAGTTCTCACATTGTTTTAGTTACTTTTCTATCACTGTGACAAAACACCATGACCAAAGCGACATGTGAAATAAAGCATTTGATTTGGAGCTCGCTGTTCCAGAGAGGTAGTCCTTGACCAGCATCACAGGGAACAGGGCAGCATCGCCATTCCAGAGAGGTAGTCCTTGACCATCATCACAGGGAACAGGGCAGCAGACAAGCCGGTATGATGCTGGAGCAGTAGCTGGGAGCTTACATCCTGACCCATAAGCAAGAGGCTGAGAAAAAAAGAGCTAATGGGGTAACGTGGGCTTTTGCAACCTCAAAGTCCACCTCCAGTGACACACCTCTTCCAACGAGGCCACACCTCCTAACCCTTTGCAAAGAGTTCCACAAACTGAAGACCGAGTATTCAAATGTATCAGTCAATGGAGGCCATTTTCATTGAAACCACTGCACTCATCAAAGTTAAGATAAGAGATAGTGTGTTCTGGAGACAAATATGAGTGCTTATTGCCCAAGAACAAGTTTCTCCAAATGCCCCAATGTTACACCATGGAAGTGGTTACATGAGACTTTATCAGTTCCAGAAGAGAAAATGTCATAAATCAACATATTTGCCAAACACATTGTAATTGGTGGTGGCAACAGGTGGGTAGATTACCGCTGAGCAGCAAAAACTTTGCAACAGGTTTCAGATGTTCTTGGTGACATCGTGAAATCTGGTAGTCTTTGTTAGTTTAGACACAGGTGTGGGCAATGGATGGACTAAAACTAGCCCAAGATAATTTAGCTCTGGTCTTCAACATTTAAACTGCCTATAAATCTGAAATTCAGTCTACTGGCCTTGTAGAATCGTTAGCATAGGTATATCTCCCTTCCCCTATCTCTTGCTGTCTCTGTCTTTTTCCTCTTTGGGAACTTCATTTCGTACAAGCAATAGCCATGGTAATATCCAGTACCCTTTACCTCCCTGACTAACAACTCATATCAGGGTAACCTACTCCTGGTACTGGAATTAACTTTACAGTTAATTTGCTTTGGGGGAATGTCTTTGTCTACCCATTTGGAATATCTTCTTTTAAAACTGTTACTGTTTTCCAGATCTGTAAGACAGTCAGAGGCTGCAGAGGGTGGGCAGCACCTCCACAGGCCCACTGCTGTCCTTTCTAAGTCAGTTGATCTCAGGAGCTGGCAGCTTAGGAGATACAAAAGGAAAATGATGGCAAGGCCCAGCCCAACAAGAAAAGACTCTCAGTCGCCCTCAAATGATCAGTCTGTAGCACTGTCACCAAGGACCTAGATAGCATTGATTGTTTTGCTCTGGTTGCCATGACAATCAGGGCCAAAGCTCAAGGGAGCATCCTGTTATTCCCAGAGGAAAAAGCTGCTACATGACAGTCATGCTTTTTCTCAAGGCTAGAAATGGCTTTCTCTAACTTTTCTGCCTGGAAAATCTATAATCCTTCAAGATGCAAGCCAAATGCCACTTCCTTTCCTAAAACATCTCTATCCATATCAAAAAACCCCAAGATTTTGTTCTCCTATAGTTCAACACTGGTGATTACTTTTATCAAACATTCTCTTGTATTCCAGTGGTTATCCTTTGCCTTCCAGTTAGAAAAGCTCCTTGATGATCCATCACTAAGTGGTAGAAACATGGAGCTAAATAACAGCTGTCTTGTCCTTGAGGTATTCACACTTTCATGAGGATGTCTATGCTCCATAGTTAACATCATGGCATGAGAAACTTCAAAGGACCAAAACAGTAGTGAACCCTACCTTGCATGAATATGAGTATATTTGAGTGAAGGAAGAAAAATATTGATATGCCACCTAACATTCTGATCGTCCGTGTGTGCCTTTCTTCCATTAAGCTGTCCTGGAGAACAGGAGGGAGAATTATTCTCTCTCAGTGTTGATCTTACCCAGGTTTAAGCTTCAGGGCTAAATAACTGGACTATGTTTCTTGGAAACATGTAACTTAGAACTTACATTCTGGGCAACTTGGTTATTAATTAAACAGAAATAACATATAGCCTGTAATAGTTATTTTCTACCATATACATGGAAAAGCAGAATCCAATTTCAGACATAGAAACAATGAAGTGCAGAGAAAAGAGCATAACAGTTCTGAGTCCAGGCTGCTCTTCCATCTGCCTCAAGCCTCCAAAGGCCAACCACACATCTTGCCCTTGGGTTTTATTTGCTAACCAATATGTTCTTTTATTAAATCGTAGTCTGCATAAATTCTGGCTTCTGGTGATCCCTATTAACTACATCCAAACAACCTCTAACTCTGATAGCTGTGCCTTGAGTAATAAATAAAAGCTTATCAGCTATATGGATGGACAGAGTTGTGCACGCCAACACAGAAGAATATGGCCAAAAAGCATCGGAATGTGGTTAACGTTTGAGAAACAAGCATATCAAGTAGCTAAATCATATATTGAGCGAGGGGATTGTTTTGCCTTATCAAAGGTAAAGATAAATACCTTATTAAAGGGTTTGAAATTTAGATGAACAGTAGTAGAAAGAGAACATGGAAAAATTCCCAACCCAGATGTCAGGTTGGACACCTGCCAGTCATACTGTGGCTTTATATAACATTCCTCTTCTTTGTTCTCTTCCTAGAAATAACAATAACTGTAATGACACCAATTATCAGTAACTAACATGTATTTAGTACTAACTTTGTGCCGTAGAGCATGCTAATCATTTTAGACTTATTATCTGATTCCTTTCTTGTGTGAGCCCTATGTTAGGGACTATCATTATCCTCATTGTGTTGAGAACGTTGAAACACAGATCGATGAACTTACTCAAAGCCACGTAGAAAATGATTGACCCAGGCTATCCAAAAAAGCAGAGTTTGAGCATGAAACCAATCATGTCACTTTACTCCCAGAATTACAGATCCCTAACAACTAGAAGTTGTCCATGGATTTAAAACCCTAAATTGAATAGACCATCGCAAATGCCTTTGCTTAATAAGCAGAAACCCGTATTTATCATCACTTCAAGGTGCTTCCAGAAACAGATTCACAGCACTGACTGCACAGATGTCTACTCATCAATTTAATTGCCACAGGTTTGGTTTAGTGACTGAATATAATTTAAGCGCAGATACAATTTAAGCATTGTTTTTACAATTACTTTAAAAAACACAACTTTAAGACTTTTCATGGTACAGATACCCATTCAAAGGACAGAACATAGTTGGTACTCTGGGGGTCATGAACTGATTAAACATTCTTGGCCTCCAAATTCTTATTCACTTTCAGTAACCATTGTGTCTTCATCGGCTTTTCTTCTCAAGTTTCCCAAACACCTGTCCATCCTTAGCTGTTCATTCTATCCAGTAACTTACTTAGTAAACACTTTATGATCTTGCATCCTGTAGCTGTCGCTGGCTTATTCCAGGTTCCAGAGAGATATTCTACCCTGATCCCTCACTTTCATGAATTATTTTTCAAGCACTGTTATTAAGCACAGTAAAAACAAACAAACAAATGAACAACAGCAACAAAAAACAAAACAACAACAACAAAAACTACATTAAATAAAGAAACAACTACTATAGTTTTCTGTTGTTGCTTGTATTGGGCTCCTTTGGGGGCCCGCCACCCTTGGAAACTTTTACTTAATTATAAATGTCCGGCCTTAGCTTGGATTGTTGTTAGCCAGCTTTACTTAGTGTAAATTATCTTATCTAGCTTTTGCCTTTGGGTATTTTACCTTTTCTTACTTCTGTAAATCTTACTTTCACTACATTGCTGGTTGTGTAGCTGGGTGGCTGGCCCCTGATGTCCTCCCCTTTCTCTGGCTCCTTCTTTCTTCTCCTCCTCCCAGATTTCTCCTTCTATATAGTCTCTCTGCCTGCCAGCCCCACCTAGCCTTTCTCCTGTCTTGCTATTGGCCATTCAGTTCTTTATTAGACCATCAGGTGTCTTAGACAGGCACAGTAAACACAGCTTCACAGAGTTAAACAAAAACAACATAACAAAAATAACACACCTCAAAATAATATTCCCCAACAGTTTTCTCTGACACTCATCATCCATACTGAAAACAGCTTTCCCTTAAGGCTAAGAAGACTGGAGATAGACCATCTTGTTCATGCACATGCACACATACACAAACACACATAAGTGTGCATATGCACACATGCACATATACATGTGTGTGCAGGTAACATTGCTCTCTAGTGTCTCTTTCTAAGGTTTATACATACAATCCTTTCATCCAAGAGTTTACTTACAAATGTCAGGCTGCCATTTAATCATCAAATTTGGAAAGCTGAGCCAGTTTCTAGACACCTGCATCTCTGCATACAGCTTCCCAAGACCTAAAAACCTATCATTTTACATTTAATGCTCTTTTATGACCTAGATATTCTGACCATGAGTAATACGGTATCTACAATCTTATCTTCAATTTCAGTAACAATAAGAGCTCCAAAACATTTATAAAAGAATAAACCTCCTGCTAGCCATAAATATTCTAACCTTGATATTCTAACCTAACTCCCCTTGGCACACAAGTACAATTGACACAAGAAATGGGCATAGCCAATTAAGTAGGAGATAAAGATTTGTGTTCAGAATACACGAAGAAATATTACACTCAATAATACAAAGAACGATAATAATACAGACAAATCAGTAAGAAGTAATACGGAAGGCAAGTATGGAGATAGACAGCTGCTTTCTGGTAACATTTGAAGTACTATAAACCTGATCAAGAGAGATCATAGGCTCTATGGGGAAACACATTGCTAACATTTACTAAATGATCATGTTATAAAAACTGCCTTTTAAACATTCATGTTTGTGTTCATAGATTAATGCTGTGCTCAATCTTCTTCAGAGACACTTCTTAGAGCCGAGGCAGCAGTTACTACAAAGTCTCATAATTGCTCCAAGTACTAAGAAGAAGGTAACAGTGGCTTGAGTGGTCAGCCATAAACAAAAAATAATAAAAACATGTATTATCCCTTCCAAGGCTCAGAGAACACCACAGAAGGAGGAGCAGAAAGAATGTAAGAGCCAGAGGATGGAGAGATCTTTGGCACAAAGATGTCTTATTGACGTCACAGCCATTGCACTGGTTAATCCACCTCAGTTCATGTTAACAACAGGAGAGACCTGCACAAGACTAAGACCAACACTTCATCGTGGACAGGGGAGTGGCCTCTAAGGGTCCACCTGCCTTAGGGACTATTGGCAATTAACATTTGTGGTGGGAGGAACAACAAACAACGGAAGTGATGTAATCACTGATAAGTTGCCCCTGCTCTAGTACATAACCTCCCACCAATGCTTGCCCAAGAAACTCTAAATAAACCCCATGAGCCACATACAAAAAGAAGGCACAAAATTATCAGGGAGACTTATTGGAAGGAAGAAGGATTTCAGCAGGGATGAGAGAGGGTAAGGAGATTAAAAGTGACTATTCATTACCTATATGCATGAGCTGTCAGATAATTTTTTAAAAGTTTCAAGAACAAAGACATTTCATCAAATAGAGTGTTTAAACACTCACCACCCATTAGGTAGATGCACATTAAAACCATAATTATCTACCAACTAATGTTATTAGAATAACTAAAGTACAATGCAGAGGAACTGTATTTTTTTATACTGTTCTTCACCACATAAAACAATGAAATCATTTTGGAAAACAACTTGGCGGTCTCCTACAATGTTATGTGTGCACTGCCTGCATGATCCAGACGTTCTGTTCCCGAGTGTTTGTCACCTCTCCTTTCAGAATGAAAATTTGTGTTCCCACAGAGACTCAGACCATCCAAGCTCCTCGTAGCTTTATTAAAGTATTCCCAAACCAAAAGTTCACCAAGAGGTGGTGGTGGTTTGAATGAAACTGTCTTCCATGGGCTCATGCATTTGGTTACTTGGTCTCCAATTGGCGGGGACAACATGACATGGAGCCTTGCTGAAAAAAATATAAAACTCAGAGTGGGCTTTGAGAGTTTATAGTCACGGCCCTCTTCCAGTTCCCTTTGTTTGCTATATGTGTTTGAAAAATGTGGTCAGCTTCCTGATCCTGTCACTGCTTTGCCATGTTGTCCCTGATGTTATGAGCGCTCCCTCTTGAAGAAACGTAAGCCCAAATAAGCACTCTTCCTTAAGTTGCTTCTGGTCTTGGTATTTTATCACAGCAACAGATGCAGTGGTAAATCAATCAATAAAGAGTGATATGGAGAGTCAGTGCACTACTACTCAGCGACATAAAGGATTGCGTAGACTACTCAGATATAACAAAATGAATGAATAGTCCAAGTAATACCCGTGAATTGAAAGAGCCATACACGAAAGAGTACCCTTCTGGAAAGTTGAAGAAAATGAAAACCAATCTGTGGTCTCAGAAAGTTGAGTAATGGTTGCATGGAGGCGTAATGAAGGAGTAAGGAGGGCAAGGAAGAAGGAGGTTACAAAGAAGCGTCGTCGTAAAACATGTGGAAGGTGCTAGAGATGGTTGCTATATTCCACAAGACCATTCAAAGGCCACCGGACTTAGGTCTACCTCTACCAAACTCTGTATTTCATGCATGTTCAGCAGGCTGTACAGGTTATATGATACAAAACTAGCACACAGAAAAAGCAATAGCAAAATGGAAAATCTTAGCCAGAGATGTGTCTAGGCGGGATAGATTTAAATAGCAACTTGATCAGGAAGAACAGAGTCTCAAGTGCTATCTTGTAATTGCGACTCCACAGTAGTGTCCATGATTTTTCTCACATTTTGACTCTAGAAAATGCCTTCATTAGGACGTCTTTATTCAATACCTTTAGAAACTAGTTCCTCTTGTTGATAACTAGAGAGGTCAAGTTAAACTTGAAAAGTAAGCACATTTTAATGGCTATCTTCAAATTTGAAATTAACCAGGTTACAAGTGATCCCAGCACCTTGATGAAGGGAAATTACTTGTGAAGCCTCCTGAGATGCAATTTAACCAGCTATTTCCAAGAGAGTGATTAGATCGGCTTATCAGCTTCAAGCTCAAAATTAACCATTTTTTTTTAAGATGATTCTTTCCGAACACTCAGAATCAGAAGGGAAAATGTACAATTAACAGAAAGTTTTAGTATTTCTTGTTAGGATGAGATTTGAAAAATGTTAGGTAGAGAAAAGGTGGCTGAAGTTGTTTCTGAAAAGGAGCTTCCATGAAATCAGCCCCAGGAAATAGCTTTATTAGGAGAGAGGACCTCCAAATAATGGATGCCATGACTAGGCCTTGAGGCAGGAGAGCATTCAAAAGGTTTGTGTATTGTATCAGAGGCAGCGTGAAGCAGCCTTAAAGGGAAGGAAAGGTCTTCTTTTAAAATGGAGAGAAGAGATATGTGTCTTTAAATAGAAGTAAGAAAGATGCCAGTCATGAACAGGGTGATGCGGGAAGGCTCAGGGGGAGCACCGTCAGAGAAATCCTATAAACAAAGAAAAAGTATCTGGCTTTTACGTCCTTTCATGGAGTGGCAAAAAATTCTACACCACCGTATTTAGCTCAACATGGCTTCTGTGACAAAGACCGTGGAGGAGCAAGTACTGGATAGGACCATAAATTCGAGCTACAGCGTGCCTTGGCTTCTTAACTCTCTGGCTCAGAGAGAGAGAGAGAGAGAGAGAGCTTTGAGGTATTTAGAAGTACAGTATGCCAAGTAGTCTGGCCTCTATTTCTTCCTACAGTACTAAACATGAGTAGCCACCCGTTTTTTTCAGTATGAAATGCTTGCCCTTGTGGGTATAAAAAAAAAAATCACTCTACACCTGTGTCTCTGTAGTTGACCTAAAAGTGTCCCAAATCAAAGGTGATTTTCTAAAGAAGGAATGAGGCCAGCTGTGCACATCTTCATTTTTGTTACTCTTGAGTGAAAGCTTTGAAATATACTGGAAGATTGTGTTACACTGTGCTTTTTAGCAGTTTCAATTAGAATTTGGTTTTGCCTAGCTCACTAAGTACGAATAACTTTTGCTGCTACAGACAAGAGTTCTGAAAGATGGCCAACCCAGGGAGCTATACTTCCAGGGAGCTATTCCAGTTGCATTTCAACATACATGGGCTGCTCAGGCAGTAACTATTAATGCTGAACATATAAGAATAATTTACCATGCAATAACATTATGTGAAAACAATTGTAATGTGAAAATAGAATTAAAAAATTAACTTCTGATTTCCTGGGGACATTTTCCCTAGAACTTTAAAAGAAATTGTGTGTGTGTGTGTGTGTGTGTGTGTGTGTGTGTGTGTGTGTGTGTGTTCACACAGATGACAGATGAGGCCACCCAATACTCTAGACCTCTGAGCCATCACCCAGCCCAGCATTTGATGTTTATTTTGGAAGTATAAAGTTGAATGTACTCTGATTTTATTGTTTTTTTTTTCCAATTGCTAAGTCATCTTCTGTGTCTATCATAATGGTTTGTTTTGCTACTAATCAAGACACAAGTCTTAAGTATTAAAATATTTTTAAACACTTATTTTAGGACCAATTTATGATGTAAAGACTCTACACTATGGAACAGTCTCCCATCACTCACAGTTATACTGACGCTTTGGTCACGAGTCTCCACCATGCACATTCAACTTTCCTGTTTTGTTTTCAGTCACCCTTTGTGTCTACATTGACATGGCAGTCCTCTCCTCTCTAGTCCCCTGAGCAGTGGGTGCAAAACTATTGCAGAAAAGTTGCAGGCTAGAATCCGTTCTTTTTGTTTATCATACTATTATGGATAGCTTTTGCAAGCCTATCGGAAGTGCTGATTTAAGGAAAGGACAATGTGCATTGGGTTGTGCCAGTCCTTCAGCCTCCTTAATTAGAGCAAGTTGTGTGAGGTTTGAGTCGTAAAGGGCTAATCTTGTCAGCTACCCAGTTAGAAATGTGTGCCCCAAATAGGATTCAAGTTACCGATACAAATTGGCTTTCATCGATTAAGAGTGGAAGTGCATATTTGAGAATTTGAGGGGGAAAGTGAGGCATCTGGACTCCTCACTACCCAACAGCGGTTGGTTGGGCTCTGTATCTCTAATTCAGAAGCACTACTTGACAGACAAGAACTGATTGTCACAATTGCTCATGGCTGGCTCATATGTGCTGCTGGTGTGTTAGTCAGGGTTTGCTTTTCACCTGGGGGCATCTTATTCACAAGAATAGCAATGACTCATAGGAACTGGGGGAAGGAAAAGTGACAAATTTTATGAATACCTCTACTTAATGCTCACATAATTAGCAATCTGCCATAAACTTCATTTTCAGGTGACATTTTATTGAGCTCTATTATAAAACGGTGGGTGACAGGAAGGAAGTGGCCTTCAATCATGTTAGAAGTTAAAGAAGACTGAGTGAGTGATTGTGTTAGGCCAAAGAGTTTGACTTGAAGTCTGACTGTGGTATGTATTAACTGTATTTATTTTGGAAACTGTGTAATCTGTTTTAAACGACTTATGATAGTGCAACGCTTTGTTGATGTAAAAACACAAATTTCACCTCAAAGGAAATAAAGTATAGTTTATTCTGGAGCCAAACATTGGCGACCAGGGCCCAGGAATGCAGATTTAGATTTACCCCAGGTCACATGTTCCAATATGTAAGTAGTTTCATGTTTTTTTTTTTAAATAGTAACAGAATAAGTGTTTTAAAACCCATTGATGGAAACACCAAAGGAACAGGTTACAGCCAAGCAGAGAAATTCAGACTACAGGTCTCAGATACCATCTAATAATACTGTTAGCCTTTAATTGGTGGAAAACTAGGGTAATGCTAAGTTAATACATTCCAAAAAGATTATTTTATCTGTTAAGATATTAGGTCAGGCTTTATCTTTTACTGACAGAATGTTAGGGCTGACATGGGGTGGAATAGCCATTTAGGGGACTAAAGATAGCCCAAGATAAATTGTAATTAGGCTGCAACCTAATTACAACCTGCAACATTCCATCCTGTCCACATCACTGAAGTCAATCAGGGTTTGCAGACACAGGGTTTGCCCACACAGTTTCTTTCCAAGAATTCTTGTCCACAGCTTCCTTTATTAATGTCATCCCTTCGAAAACACCCCAATCTAGTCTGCAACTATTATATCATGCTTAGAAGTTAATTACTTATCTACACAGACACATTGGAAGGAAATAGTACAGCCATTGATGGAGCTGGAGATAAGAATGAGCCTACTGATGCCTCATGGTGGGAGTCTGAGGAATGCAAGGAAATAAGGACAAGCAGAATCACGGATTATCGTGGTTTTGAGCTTCATAACCAACAGACTGGCTCAGAACTAAGTGTCTTCTTCAGATAAAATGGATTAGCTGTGACTTTTGTGCCTTGGTCTAGCAAAGGGTGTAATGAAGATGAATGCACTCTAGTCACTGCTGCTTGTTTTAAAATGTAGGCATTCCTAACAACTAAAGAGATCCAAGAACACATCTTGGAAAGTTAAAGACCACCTACGATTACAGAGCCTTCGGGGAAAGCAGTAAAGTTGCCTAGTGGCCAGAACGCTGTTCAGGTGTTTCCTGTCCCTTTATAGCAAAACCCTGGCATTTATGTCTGACCCTGCGTGTCTGCCAGAAGTCAGATCCTGCTGTGCACGGTGGCTCCTGTAATACTCCAGCAAAATCGAACCCCATGTTGTCCTCTGAGTGTTTCAGGAAGTTTTGTGTCTCTGCCTTTGCATGTGGCACATCCCTTCCTCCTGGAATATCGTTCTTCCTGTTTATTACAGGGTATTTTATTTCCCTCATTGTAACTTTAGGTCAAACTCAAGAAATGTTTGTAACACATTGAATTGGAAGATCTAGCAAAAACATTGGTAGTTTCTTTTAGCTCACTGTTCACCACATATTTTTTGTTTGTTTTGATTTGTGTTGTGTAGATTTTTCAGGCCTGGGAGTTGAGTTTAGGGCCAGATGTATATACTATAAGTGCTCTATCACTGGGCTCCATAGCAAAGCCCCAAGAATCTTTTAGAATGGAAAGAAACTATAGCAAGCATTTAACTCAGAATTTAAATTACAGTGGTAAGGAAATAAAGGCTTAGGGACATTTCGTGGCTTTCTAAAACTCCTAGTTGGTTAATGACAAAGTCAGATGGTTTAGCTTTGAGTATTACTTGTAAAGTGCCTCATTGATGAATTTAAGCTATAACAAAATCTTCCCTTGCATGAACAATGAGCATACTGCACATATGTGCAGTGTCTTTTTGCATTTTCCAAGAAGTGGTAGCACTGACTTAGTTTTTATTTTGAGTAGTGAATTTGCTGGTTAATTTTTATTGTCAGCTGGATGTGGGAAGAACAAACCTCAACTGAGGAATTTTTCAGTCAGATTAGCCAATGGGGGCATCTGTGCGGCAATGTCTTGATTGGTAATTCATATGTGGGGCCCAGCCCATTGTGTGTAATACTAATCCTAGGCTATGTGCTGTGGAATAATCCTCTTGGATACTGTAAAGATTTGTCACTGGAACTGGTTTAATAAAATGCTGATTGGCTAGTTATTGGTGAAATTATTAAGGCCACTCCACGTAGTTAAAAGGGAGGTTTATTTTGTGGGGTAACTTACAAATGAAGGGATAGGCTACAGGGTCTGGGGAAGACATAGCACAGTCCAGCAGTGTTCTCTGGAGAACTCTATTTGGTCTACCTCTAGCATCCAGGGTCCGGGAACCAAGAGAAGGTGGCACATCCGGATCTTGAGTCTTCAGGGCCCACTCTTGGCCCTGCCTTGTAGGTGTGACAGTTACCGAAGCCTCAGTGGGGGTTGGAACTTCCAGACCAAAGCTGGAATGGCTACCCACTACAGCTAGTAGCCAGACAGGAAGTATAGGTGGGGTGACCAAACTAGAAATTCTGAGAAAAGGAAGATCAGAGACAGGAGTTGCCAGCCAGACTCAGAGAAAGCAAGATGAGAATGCCGTGTTGAGAAAAGCCTCCAAGCCACATGACTAAACATAGATAAGAATTATAGGTTAATTTAAGTGTAAGACCTTGTTAGTAATAAGCCTGAGCTACTGGCCAGTCATTTATAAGTAATATTAAGCCCCTAAGTGGTTATTCAGGAATTGTGGACAGAAGAGAAACATCCAATTACAGCTATGTAAGAAATAATCTAAGCATGAGCTAGCTAGTGAGTAAGCCTGGAAGTGGCATTCTCTGTGATTCCTTGGCTATGAATTCTCTGGTCATGCTGCATGGAATTACAAGCAGTCCCTGACTTTATTCCTTGTCATGACTTCCTTTACTGCTGGAATGTGACCTGGAAGCATATGATGAAATGAGCCATCTTCTCCTCCATGTTGCTTTGGTCAAAGTGTTTTATCCCAGAGACAGAATGGAAACCAGGGCAGTACACATGTCATCCCATTTTAAATGGAGAAACCCACAGCTCATCACATTCATTCAGTGAGGTGTGACTATTTAGTTCCATTCGTCACGGTGTGACACAGAAATTATCTTACATTGTCAGAGTCTGTAGCAGCATCCCACTCATAGCCACTAACTCAGTTCAGGAAGTGCCAGAAGAGATGAATAATGCTAAGATGGCCATCAGAATTGATGCCTCTCCTTTCCTTGAACAATCAGTCACACAGAAGAGGAGGTAGAGAGCAGCTGGCACCCCTTCAGCTTGCTCTGAACCCCCGAGCAGAGCAGGATGAAACAATGAAAAGGCAAAATAATCCAGCGATCTATGGAAACCAGCAAAACAGTTCCTTTTCCTAGAATTTCCAGTCATGTGCATAGAAAAGGCCTCATTTTCAATTTTCTCTCATGTAAAATTGAAAACTTGCACAGCAATAATTCCAAAAGACTGGCATGGATAATAGGCATTATGCTATGAGCTTGTGGGTATGATTTTATTGAAAAGTATAATCACCTCTGCTAGTTCATATCACTGTCCCCATCTTAATCAGGTTCACAGAAGAAGAGGTGCTGGAGAGGGTGTAAAAAAGCCACACCCTTAGCCACTGTGCTCTACTAAATGCTCCAGATCATATAACTCAAGGGAACTCACCGAGCAGCCTGACAACGTGTTATGAAACTCAGCAAACATGCTGATTTGCAGCATGATCAGGGTGTAATCACTGTTCAGAAGTACGTCAGACAATTGTACAAGATGAAAATATGCCTAGCACACAGCCCCACTCAACAGTGCAGAAGGGAGTGCTTAGGCTCCAGCAAGAAGTCTTCTCTGACAAAACTGCAGTCTTCAAATGTTGCCTCTCCTTTCATACAGTCCAACTTTGTGTCAGAAAATGAGACAATGCACACTGTTCTGTTCCCCTGCAAAGAGGGGAAGAAAAACACGTGTACACATGTGTATATGTGTAAATCATCCTTGTGTGTGTGCATGCACATTATCTTCATGTGTGTGTATGTGTGTGCCTATACCATCTGTGTGTGTATGTATGTGTGTGTGTGTGTGTGTAATGCATCAATGAAATGAAGATGTATTTAAGTAAAGTGATTCAAAGTCCGTATAATTCAGTTCAAAAATCAGAATTGTATGCTCTTCTGTTGGTATTAATGGATTTTTCAGAACCTCTCAACATAGTAACTGACTCTCAGTATGCTGAAACAGTGGTATTACATATTGAGACTGCAGAATTTATCCCTGATGCTTCAGAATTAACTTCCTTCACTATTTATTCAATTACAAGATACAGTCAGGAAAAGGAGTCATCCTGTATATATAGCTCACATTCGATCCCATACTGGTCTGCCAGGCCCTCTAGCACAAGGCAATGATGAGATTGATAAATTATTGATGGGAAATGTGCTGGAGGCCTCAGAATTTCTTAAAAAACATCATGTCAATAGTAAAAGTTTAAAAAAAGGATTTTTCCATAACCTGGCAACAAGCCAAAGAAATAGTAAAGAAATGTCCTACTTATTTTTCTACAATCAAACGCCATTACCAGCAGGATGTAACCCAAAGGGTACTCAGAGGAATGAAATCTGGCAGATGGACGTGTTTCACTTTGCAGAATTTGGAAAATTGAAATATGTACACCACACCATCGATACTTATTCAGGATTTCAATGGGCAACTGCTTTGAGTTCTGAAAAAGCTGATTCTGTAATCACTCATTTGCTAGAAGTTATGGCCATCATGGTTATACCTGCACAAATCAAAACTGGCAATGCTCCATCATATGTCTCTGTTAAAATGAAACAGTTTTTTGCTTATTATAACATAAAGCATATTACAGGTATACTACATAATCCTACAGGTCAAGCAGTTATAGAAACATCAAACAGAACTCTAAAGGATATGCTAAATAAACAGAAAGGGGTAACAAAAACCCCCAGAAATAGAGTGCATAATGCTCTATTAACTTTGAATTTTCTGAATGCCAATGAGAAAGGAACAACAGCTGCAGAGAGACATTGTATAATAGAAAAAAACTACAGAATTAAATCAGCCTATATACTTTAAGGATGTGCTGACCTCAGAATGGAAACCAGGGTATGTATTACGTTGGGGACGAGGTTTTGCTTTTGTTTCTAAGGAGAAGATGAGCTGTGGGCACCATCAAAATTGATAAAGGTTCGATTTGAACAAGAGAGACCTCTTAATTAGAGGAGGTGATAGTTCATCAACCAGCATGAACATCCAATTTAAACTAACTTGTACCAGTAACACATACCTTTTCATTTAATCAGATAATAACTTGCAAAAAAGGAACAACCCTAAAATTAGTCTTGGGGAAAGGTTTTTGTTTTTGTCTTTTAGGAGAATGAAGGTTAAGGAATCTGAAGAACACTGGACAAATGAGACAACTGAAGAAAAGGGACAAATCATGTATCCCAGGAAACAGTACAACGGTGTATGGGTATATATTATCTAAAAAATTTTATGTCTTCCTAAATGTTTGTTTCTGCTTTTCTCTAAAGATTTAACACTATTGGTCTTCTAATAGTCCCAGTTCAATTAAAATTTAAAGCTGACTTTGGAGTTGGAGAATGGCTCTCTCCTTCTTTAAACTCAAGCATGTTGTTAAGAGGGAAATGCAAACTCCCTGTATCATGCCAGAATAAAAGAGCCATCTTCTGCTATGGGACAGGAGAAAAGCCAAATTAATTAAGGGACTATTCTATTACTAATCTCAACTCTTTGATTCTATTCTGATTCTTTAAACTTTTCTTAAAGTATGAATTTTATATCAAAATGTACAAGATTAACATATATAGATATATAGATGTATATACCTTTTAAACTTTGTTAAGATATGAATGGTCATATAGAGTTCTAACTAATTCTAGAAAAAAAGGCTTCAATTAGCTGCATATATATGTCTTTGTGTTTGAGTCTCTTATCAGTTTTCTGCAGGAAATCACGGCCAGGCCTAACATCAACTGAAGTCTCCAGAAAGAAGATGGGGCCCCACAACAACAACAATTCCACGTGGACAATAATAATATCATTAAGCTGACAAACATCATCTACAGATCAGCTTTGAACTACAAGGTGCTCAATGCAATTTTGAGATGACTAGCTGAGATGATCCAGTCTCAAAGACTACTTGAATAAGGACTTGAGATAAACCCTGAACTTTGGCATTATACACAGACTGGATAATGAAGGATATAGTTACCTTTCCTAGAATTTGACAATTAACCTAAAATGTTTCTTTCAGGATAAAGATAACTTCGCCCATACCCAGCAGGAAGCAATTTTAAGAATACAACGCCCACATTCCCAAAGAGGTGGTATGGGGTGGGTGGTTTTTTGGTCTTTTTAATGGTTTTTGGGTCTGGGATAATTTTCATTGTTTAGGGGGGTTGGTTGCAAGTTGTTGTCAAGGGTTAGGAAAAAGGCTGAGCAAAGGAGATTAGATTTAAGGTTCTTGTTTAAAAAAAAGAAAGAAAGAAAAGAAAAGAGAAAGACAATTACTAGTTTTAAATACTTTACATTGGATTGGATTGTTTTATATTGTATACAAATTTGAAATTGATATTGTTAGAAAATGCTATATGTATTCTAATTGTATTCATACCATTCATTTAACAATGTAATGCAATTTTCTGATTCTTGAATGTTATTATTACCAACTATTAGGATATAAAGAAATGAAAGTTAGTAGTTAGACATTACAATAGAACTTGTAGTCATATTAGATATGTTTTAAAAATTGAGCAGATATCGCTTCTCGGCCTTTTGGCTAAGATCAAGTGTAAAAATTGAGCAGATATATTTTAGACAGGTCATCTTCAAACCCTTCAGAGATCTACAGAATATGGCATTTAAAATGTTTTAATAACTTAGAAATTTTTCTTTTTTGAGACATGTCAGCTTTTGGCAGTACCAATCTACTTCAGAGAAAATATGGGCATTGAAGAAACTGCATATGGAGTTAACTTTCATTGTGGCAAAAGTTGGCCACTGGACAACAAAGTATCCTCGAATCAACAGGACAAAATGGACAGACAGAACATGAAACAAAGGACTACTGATTCTTGCCAAAACAAGTGTGGTTATGGCTTTATCAAAAGGCATCTTCTGAGGTCAGGACAATATGGCACCATCCCTGAAGTGGCCTTCGCAATCCAGAAAAGGTACAGTGCCCTTTTCTTCGAAGGCAGCTGAACAGGCAGTGGGCCGATGGCTTCTGTTGTGCAATGGAACAGCAGCTGAAAGCTCACGCCTCTCAATAGTAGACTCGCATTTAATAGAAGGATATGGAGAAGAAGGGGATGCTGAGATGAAGCCATATATACACAGCCAAGAAGAATGGACAGCTGAATTTAAAAACTGTCAACAATTTCCAGAATTTAAAATCCTGAATCATGACAGGACACTAGTGGAATTCAGGTGTTTCTGGTACGTGGACAGCTCTCACCCAATGTGAGGTTGAACTGTTGACCTTGTGTACATCCTACATCACAAATGAGTCTGTCAGATACACTAAGCCCATAGGCCGAAGATGATGCCCCAATATGCAGAGAAACCTCAGGTGACTGTCCAGGCAGCTGGCCGTTTCTGTCAACTCACATTTTTTGGAAGTTGCTTGCATGCACTTCCTGTTTTTATTTTTGTTAGCTAATATTATTTCCTTCTTGGATCTCTGAGGGAGTTGAAGATTAGTTAGTTATAGTTGAAGATTAGTTAGTTATAGTTGAAAATTAATTAGGATAGAAAGTGAATTAGATACATCTTGGATTTATCAAAATAGAATAGATAATGGAATTATTTTCTCTGATTTGTCCAATACAAATGGACTAGACATTGTTTAGGTATTTATTACTTTTATATATTGTATATAGTTATTGTACATTTGTATATAGTTTTTCTTATGTTAGTTATAACCTTTTGCTTTTTTTTCTTTTTATTAAAATAGAAAAGGGGAAATATGGTGGTATTCTAATTGTACTGAAATGTGATTTTGATTGTATGTTAATAAATAAAGTTACCTGGGGGTCAGAGCTATTAGAGCCATAGCAAGAGTGTGGTGGTGGTGGCACACGCCTCTAATCCCAGCACTTAGTAGTAGAGCTAGGTAGATCTCTGTGTGTTCAGGGATACAGCCAGCATTGGAGACATATGCCTTTAAGACCTGGGGGGCTGTACATACAGACAGTGACGAGGCAGTCACATGTTTGGGTTTACAACCAATGAGAAGGCAGAACAAAAGACTATGAAAAGACTTACACACAAGAAATAGGTCTCTTTCGGGAAGCTAGGAGCTCGCAGGAGGAAGGGTAAGATTTTAGCTCTGAGCTCTGACCTCTCGGCTTTCTCTTTTACATTGGTTCTGTATTTCTTATTTAATAAGATGGTTGGTTACATCTACAGAGCAGCCTGACAATGTGTTATGAAACTCAGCAAATATGCTGATTTGCAGCATGATCAGGGTGTAATCACTGTTCAGAAGTACGTCAGACAATTGTACAAGATGAAAATATGCCTAGCACACAGCCTCACTCAACAGTGCAGAAGGGAGTGCTTAGGCTCCAGCAAGAAGTCTTCTCTGACAAAACTGCAGTCTTCAAATGTTGCCTCTCCTTTCATACAGTCCAACTTTGTGTCAGAAAATGAGACAATGCACACTGTTCTGCTCCCCTGCAAAGAGGGGAGGAAAAACACGTGTACACATGTGTATATGTGTAAATCATCCTTGTGTGTGTGCGTGCACATTATCTTCATGTGTGTGTATGTGTGAGCCTATACCATCTGTGTGTGTGTGTGTGTGTGTGTGTGTGTGTGTGTGTGTGTGTGTGTGTAATGCACCAATGAAATGAAATGAAGATGTATACAGGCAAAAGAGAGTTAACTAACACTGAACATTAGCCTTAGGGATAGAGGAAATAGGTCAAGATTGAACTTTAAATTTTAATGTATACAGCAATTTTAATTTAATTTAAGTGCAGTTTAATTTTAATTTAAACTTTAATTTACACAGGAATAAGCTTCTGCTGCTTTTGTGGAAATCCCCTTTGGCTTAGTTATAGAGGTTGCCCACTTCCATCTTAGGTGAAAAGAAGAAGGGGTAAATAAAAACTTGAATTTTGAAATTGAGATTTCTTTAATTTTGCCTAGGTTTCTAGCTTCTGAGTAACTGTGGTTAAACTATTCCCCCCCCCAACCTCATCCATTTATAAATTATGAGGTTAGTCTAGACTAGCTCTATTTTGTACTTGTACTAAAAGTAGATGCAACATCCATGTGCTAAGCAAATATATGAATGCCAAAGACTGCTTAGGTAGAGTGGTTTATTGACTAACTTATAAGTAAACCACAGAAGTAATCATCTACTGCCGCACTTTTAGGAGTTGAAATGTTTAGAATAAATGAGATGGCTCCTGTGCCGGCCAGTTTTATGTCTTGTTGACACAGGCTACAGTCATTTGTGAAGAGAGAGCCTCAACTGAGGAAATGCTCCCACCAGATTGGCCTGTGGTGCATCTTCATTAGTGGTTAAGGTGAGGGGGCCCAGCTTACTGTAAGGGGTGCCATCCCTGGAATGGTGGTCCTGAGTTCTATAAGAAAGCAGGCTTAGCAAGCCATGATGAGGAAGCCATTAAGCAGCATCCTTCCTTCCATGGCCTCTGCATCAGCTCCTGCCATGTTTGAGTTCCTACCCTGACTTCCTACAACTATAAGTTAAAATAGTTTCCTCCCCAGGTCGCTTTTGGTTATGGTGTTTCATTACAGCAATAGAAACCCTAACCAAGACAGTCCCAAAATACCTAGAATGTTCTCTTTTATGGAACTGAGATTAGGCATTCGGCTTCCAACCCCTCTGTCAATGCCAAGCTAAGAGTCAAACTGTAATGTGTATTTCCTTGGACACAAATCTGTTCTTCAGTTTTCTTGTCAATAGTGTGTGCCTGGAGCCATGGCTATATAAGCCACCAGGGTTCCAACTTCAGTAATAGTTCTGCTTTGAAAGTCTCTACTGTTCTCACTTCCTATCACTGATGAAGCTATCCACATCAGTCACTAGCTGATGCTCAGAGGAGAATGTTTTGTAGGAATGTAACGATGAACCCATTCTCCAGGGAGCAAAAGAGTAATGCTGATGAAGGCTGATGAAGGCTGATGAAGGCCATTCTAAGAGTTTGGTTCAAGATAAGAAAGCACCACTTCTGGCTTGCATGGTTTCAGGCTTCTTAATCTATCCGGGCCCATATTTCATCTGTGAAACAGTAACTTAAAATGTCTTTTAACCGTGTGTGTGTGTGTGTGTGTGTGTGTGTGTGTGTGTGTGTGTGTGTGTGTGCATGTATCTACATATATAAGCTTGCAAGATAGATAGATAGATAGATAGATAGATAGATAGATAGATAGATATCTGAAACTCATGTCTTTCTGTAAATTTAAGTGTTGTTATTGGGTTGTTAAAAGGTATACCTAAAAAAACAAAAACAAAAACAAAAATAAAAAAAATAGGTTGTTCAAGCTATGAGACAGGCACTAAGTTGGCAAATAGAAGATAGCACCACCATGAAACACAGGAGGAGATTGGGCCATTTGCAGAGATAAACCTTTGAGGAAGGAGGAAAAAGCCACCCTCTTCCCACTAAACCATGAACTAGCACTTTTATTGCACAGACCATTATTTTTAAATTACAGCCATGCACGCCTCTGTGGCTCTTACTGCTCTTCGCACTCTAGCTCTGTGGACCTTTAGAGCACTTTTCTTTTCATACCCAAGTGCTCGGCATTCTTTTCCAGACCAAACTCACGACTTGAGCTGTTTGCTTCTGTTATTAATAAAAGCGCTAGTGGATAGATTCTGAAGTGAACAGTTCATGTGTAATTGATGGAAACGTAAAGAGGACAGTAGGTTTCTTATGAGAGTGTCCTAAGTGTACTGAAGTCCTTGCTTTTTTGGCGGAGGGGTCACTTACATCAGAAGGAAGGGCAGGACTGAAGCATAATCTCTCAATCTTCACCTTTAGTGGAAGTTCCCTCCCACAAAGAGACATGAAAATGGATGCTAACTATCTCATAAGGGTGCTCTTAAGGGTTATGTTTTTCTTGAGGTTTTAGGAGGCCTTTCTAGTTTCTGGAAGGCCTGAATTTCTTAGTTTGTGGTTTCTTCCTGAAATCCTCCAGCCTGGCTTCTGCCACAAGGCCTCCTTTCATTCTGATCTCCTCTTCATTTTGTAAGGAACCCTGTGAAAATATTTGGTATATGTAATAACCCTTATATATGTCAAAAACCTTAACTTGATCATCTCTGCAAAGCAGCATTTTCCCGGTAAGGTAACATATCTGCAGGTTCTGTGGTCTAGACAGCAGAGTCTTGAGCTCCTCTTTCTGTTGTTCTGAAGCAAAAGCAGCATGGATTGATGTCCTGGATTCACCCTGTGTTATCTGGAGCACCTGGAGTCAGTTGCTGAAATTCTCTACCTTCAGATATGTAGAATGGTGGCCGTGGCTATATCTTGGATAGCTGTAAGAATAAAATACCCAAACAGATAGCTGGATAATGTCGAAAACTGTATTATTTGCTAAATGAATATTCTTGAAATCTGGGTGATTAATGATGCTTTATCAAGAAAAGAATAATGCTTCTTAGGCATTGATAACCGAAGCTTAAATTGGATTTTTTAAAGATGAGTGTGTGTGTGTGTGTGTGTGTGTGTGTGTGTGTGTGTGTGTGTTGCTGCTGCTGTTTTAAAGATTTTCTTTTTAATTATGTGCATATGAGTGTGTGTGTGAGTATAGGTTTGTACATGTGTATATAGTTCCTATGGTAGCCAGAGGTGGGCATCAAATCCCCTGAAACTGGAGTTATGGGCTTATGTGAGCTGCTTCATGTGGGTGCTGGGAACTAAACCCAGTTCTTCTACAAGAGCAGTAAACACTCTTTTTTTCTGCTTTGCACAGATTTGTTTTAATACAGATACATACTTATTAACACATACACAGTTGCAAACCAGGGTGGCAAGTCCCCTTCTTTAGCCAGGAGAGCTCTACCACACCCAGGGGTCCTGGAGATGCTCCAGGGAGCCTAAGTATGACAGATTTTTCACATATGATACCCATTAGGGAACACTTTAGTCAGGTAAGTGGCAGAGTGCACCCCAGGTGTATACTGCCTGGGGCCACACGAAGGTCCAAAGCTCTGTCATATCCTCTTCATCAGCTCTTCATCATGCATAGACAACTCTGTCAACTTTTGGCCCATCCTTTCAGGGATGTCCAAGCATTTAGATACACATTGGTCCAGGCACATAGCCTCACTTTCGGACAGTTCTGCTTCCTTGTAGTGGGGAGGCACACACTGCCTGTGGCAGGCACTGGTCATTCCAGCTCCACAGCCAGCAGCTGGTCTCTAAGAGGATCCAGGTCAACCTACCATGGTGGAGACTAGCCTCTTGGTCTTAAGTCCATGGCCTGGGGCTGGTCACAGATCCCACGAAGTCCTTAACTTCTTTCCGGTCAATAGTGAAAAGTGAAGTAAATACTCTTAATTGTTGAACCATCTCTCTAGTCCCTAAATTAGACTTTTATTTAAATAGATCCAGCACAAAGCCAGGTAAAGTCCTTGTGGGTATTAGCTATAATACAAATATGAAAAGCACTTTGCAATACTACTCTTGGAATATATCATAGCTTGTAAAAGAATGGAACCTGAGCTACTAAGCTCTTGGATCTTCAGTTAAGAGTCTGTCATTCTGTGGATTGCATGAGGAGCCTCCATCCTGACTTACAGAACGGCTGCACTAGTGCATCTCCACCACTTGTCAATGTCCAAACAGTTTGAAAATGTTCATGAGTGAGACAGGCAGCCACTTGAGCCTCCCCTACCACATATCTAAACATGAAATCCAAGACAGAACTTTGATCAGGTGGCAATACTCAACTCTGAAAATATCCATCGACTGATAAAAATTTGAGTACAATAGCTACTTAGCTACATGAGGATATTTAAGTTTGAATATAAAATAGTAAGTCTCCTTTCATTTTAATTCATAGTGACATAATGGTCATGCCTACCATATTTTGCAATGTAAGATGGACACTTTCACTATTGTGCAAAATTTTGTTCAAGAAGACTGATTTATATTACAAGCATATTCCTTCTCCAAAGGTTGTAATTAAAACATAAACACCATTTACAAATTTGATAGAGAACCTTGTCTCCTTAGAAGACATCCAAGAAGCTTCATGGTGAAGAGCTGCCACTAAGAAATATTACAGTATTGTTCAAGCTACCCTTGCTCTTTTGTGCCTCTAGATAAATTGTGAGAGTATTCATTCTCTATCTGAAAATATTGACCTTAAGACTTTGATTGAGATCATATTGAATCTGAGGGTCGCTTTTGGGAAGGATGGTCGTTTTCATAAGACTAATTCTTCTGACACGTGATCATAATATGTCTTTCTGTCTTCTAGTGTCTTCCTCAATTTATTTCTCCAATGTCTTAAAGAGTTCCATGTTCTTGCTTTTCCATGTATTTTATTTTGTTCAGGTCTATTATGAATGGAATTGTTTTCTTGATATCTTTTGCAATGTGCTTGTCATTGGTATACAGGAACTGATTTTGTGTATTAATTTTTCTATTGTGTCATTCTGCTGATAACATTTATTAGATCAGCTCTAAGAATTATTTGGTGAAGTCGTCAGGATCTTTTTATGTACAGAATTATATCATTTAGGAATACATATTCTTTGCAGGATATTGCTGTTTGTTGCCTACCATAACTAGATAGTGAGACCCTATAACACATACTTTGGTTGCTGGGCATAGATAAACCAAGCTTGAAATGATCGGGAAAATTTTTCCCAACTGTCATAGAGCTAGACGTATAATGCAGGTGGCTGGGGGAGGAGAGACACTGATAGTCCTAGCCAGTGCTACACACTGCATGCTGTCATACTGATCTGCCAGGCAAGATGTGCCCAGCGGTGTAGTACTGGCAAGACTGTTTATGATAGCAACCAACAGCTTTCCTCATTGGATTTGATGCCTACTCCACAGCATTCATGCCTGGTACTGTAAATATGGCTAAGGAAGTTACAGGCCTGAATAGTAAACCTATTTTTGTTGTTTTGCTAAACGGTCTTACTGTCATATTTCCTTCTAAATATTTATGGTCATCATCATAGATTTGCACACTCTCAACCTTGGTCAGAAAAGCTTCTTATTGCAGCGGGTGTGGTCAACGGAGACTCCTGAGTTTTCAGAGTAGTGAGAATAAGAAACTGTGAATGCTCAGCCATAGAGGACAATCTGCCTTAACCTCCTCCCTCCCAAGGCGCAGGGAACATCGCAGAAGAGATGTCAGAAAGAATATAAAGCCTGTAGAATGAGGAAGAGGGCTGCAAAACTGTTTTCTGGATATGACATTGCTAGGGACATACATTAACACACAGCAAACGTGGTCACCTGGCATGAGATGTGCACAAAAATCAAGGCCGTGAAGAATGGCTGCAGGGATGGGGAAAGAGGCTACCAGCTGAGGTCCCAGCACTAGCAGGGGAGCTCCTGGGAGTTGATGGCTTCTGTGGGAGAAAGAGTTACATTCTTTGGGAAGGTATCTGCTGGTAGGTTGTCTATGTCCCAGTAGATATCTACATATCCATGTTCATGTGAGCAACACTAGCTGTACTCAGTGCATCTAAACAACAAACTAACAAATAAACAAAGACAAGAAGCAAAAAAAGAGATGCCTTTGGGGATCCTCAGAGAAGTTGGAGGGGTGAGTATGGGTGGATATGATCAAGATACATTGTATACATTTATGAAAATTTCAAAGAGTGAATGAAAAATACTGTTTTCAAAATAAAGGTAATACTGAGTGGATGGTAAACAGGCCACAAAGAAGGGCGTTTTCTAAGTGGGCTTTGATTAAACAAGGGCGCTGAATAAACATTTTTCTGAATCTCTAAGACTTTGTCTCAAAAACAAAGTAAAGCCAGAAAACAGCAATAGTGTAATGTGTTTTTAAACAAAGAATTTTTGTAAACTGGGCCTGGAGAGATGGACCACAAGTTAAGAACACTGGCTCATCTTTCAGAGGACTGGTGTTCAGTTTCCAGTGCCCACATGGCAGCTCTCAACCTCCTGTAACTTCAGTTCCAGAGAATCCAGTGCCTTCTTCTTGCCTCCACAGGTACCAGGCACACATGTGGTACACAGACATACATGCAGACATACTTACATAGGAAATAAAGATGTGTTTAAGTCTGTAAAGGGAATACATTTATTAATAGGAGATAGGGCAGAGAAAGAAATCAATTTACATTAATTTGTTGAGAATAAATCTTTTGACAAAGCACAGTATTACCCTATTGTGTTTATTATAATAATAAAGTTCAAAGTCTACCTTCCTGAATAGCTGAGTTAATTTCTCCAACCTCCATTTGTTCTTTGACATTTTTTATTTCACATTATAGCTAAAAGAGAGTATACAAGAAATCACTATGTGAATTTTACAACAAATCTGGGTATGCTGTGAATAATAATAACCGTCAAACATTAAGTTAAGTTGATTTTGTTTCATTATTGTTACGAATAGGCACTGTCATGGTAACTGCCTTCATAGGATTTAGGACATCTTCAAGAACATATGTCCTGCTATTGGTACTGATGTCTTCATATACCCACTAACCTCACTGTCAAGGGTCTATATGACTCCACAAAGATGTAATCAATTTGAGACTATAAGTAATATTGACTCCTTTTTAATCAAACTATGGCATTTTCTGTACAATGAAACTTGAACTCATTTTTGTTGTTCCAGGACTTGCTTTGTTTATACACAGTGAAGTTATGTAATCTGGATATCTTTTTCCATGGTCTCTGTGGTGGAAATTTAGTGTTTGCAAAAACCATTTCATTACTGCCTGATAATAACATAGCCACGTCACCTCTATCATGTGGTAGATGCTTCACACATGAGCATTTTAAAGCCTCCCTTTATCATACGCAACTCTAAGAAACTGTTGGTGTACTTGCTAGAAAAATGGAATAAGCTTATTAATTTCAAAATATTAACAGGTATCTTACTTTTGGGGAAATAGGGTTTTTATTTTTAGGCTGTTTAATTTACAGAAATCACAGGTTTTCTTGTAAATACCATAAATGTGTCCAATGATTATATAATGGAATACTTGTATTTCTCTTGAAGCCCTGATACAATACAATATAATATAATACAACAGTACTTTTTTGAGCCTGAAGAGAATAGTCAAAAATGATTTTTTTTGTCAAAATGCTAAAGTTAATGTAGCATTGCCAGGAACCCACACTCTCTAGTAGGCAATGTGGAGAACAGTAACTTAATTCGTGCTGGAAATGGTGCTTGCTACTAGCAAAGATTTACTTTAAGAAACAGGATAAAGTGTTGATTTAGAGGAAACCTTGGCTCTCATCTTTTGAAAGATTCAGTTTCCCTTGTTTAGAATGTAAGTGCTTCTGAAAAGTACCTAAGAAATAGCTATGGCGCACCTAACCACATCATTTTTAGCCAGCCCAGATTGATCTGAGTTCCTGTGAAAGAGCAGGAAAGTGGGATGACTACAACAGTGAAATGCATGCTCTGAAGGGCATTTTTCTGAGAATCAGTACCCCCTTCAAGCACCAGCATGCCTTTCACTTGTCGTGAAGATGGGAATAATATACTATTCTATTGTGAGAGTTTGGCCGATAACCAAGTTCATTCTTTGAGACAGGAAAAGTATTGGCTGTCCAAGAGAGACAAAAAAAAAAAAAAAAAAAAAAAAAAACCTGAAATGCAGAGATGCAAAAATAACTGTCTTACTGAAACAGGATGACAGTTCCTGTCAGGATGAGAGGTGCACCCAGATTTGGGAGTCCATCAAGGGGGGATCTGGGTTGGGCATTTAAGAGTTCATAGAGTCTCCCATTTCCTTATCATCTACCCAATTATTTGCCCTGGTTGGCCTTTCCTTACTGCCACATTTTTTCTGTCACATCCCCTGGGAAAAGAAGTGGTTGTCTTGAGATGCATGTCCCTGTTCTTCCTATATATCTATACCCTTAAAATTCTCTCTCAGTCCCCTGTCTCAGAGATGGCACTTACTGCTGTCAGGAGTGGAGGGTCAATGACTGCTCTAGCTGCTTCAAGCTGAGAGTGCTTAGGAGGCGTTGATCCTAGACAGTCTCCTGGGCTTGGTCCACAGGACTGCGATAGAATTCCCGCAAACAAGGTCATCTAGAGTTCCATTTGCAAGAGCATCTGTAGTTTAATAGCTTTGATAAAATGCCAATCGAATGTAGCAATGTAATTAAGAAGGTGAATACCAAAGATAGTAACAGGATGATGATAAGAAAGGCCCAAAGAATGCATGATCCAGGTCCAGGAGAGAGGTAGACTGATCTGTTCCCATAGCTTTGATCTAGTGGCTGGTTTGAGGGCATGTATCCTTTTGTATAGGTTTTGTATAGGTTTTGAACATCCGTCTGCACCTGGAATGAAGTGTTTATGTAAGTGCAGCAAGGTGAATTTAGGACCGCATATACCCCTCACTGGTCAGCAAGCAATATGTCCAAGGCCAAGTAATTGTGAGTTAGATGATCTACAGATGTCTCTATGAGAGATAAAGTGTATGTGACACTTCTAATGAAATGGGTTACTGCTTCAGTTAGCTTCACCACAGTGCTTTAGTAATAAAGCAGAGCAAACTACAGTATGGTCCCTGATGATATTTCCCATTATTTCCTTTCAGAAGGATCCCTGCACTCTGTTTAACATGAGAGAGGTTGAAGGGGTGACATAATTACATGATGTTAGTGGGGGGTGGTATGGACCATACTGCATTATCTAGAATATCATATAATATCTAACCCTGTGTCTTATCTTGAAAGTAATCCAGAATCCTCATGTTACAGTGTGAAGCCACTTGGAGCCCTTGATTGCTTGACACTCTGAAGAAGGGGATAGGTCAGAATAGGCTGAATTTGTTCAGAGCTTAGGCTGCACCTTCTCCTTCATGTATCATCCCTAAATATGTGACTCATAATGGGCAAAATAGACCTTCTCTTGAAAGACCGTATCTTCTTATGGCGAGAAAGTTGAAGGAAGATTCAGTTTTCTGTGGTGGTATTGTGTTCCCTGAAATATTGTACATGCTAATAAACTTATCTGGGGTCAGAGAAGAGAATAGCCACAATATTAAACATAGAGGATAGGCAGTGGTAGCACACGCCTTTAATCCTAGCATTCCAGAGGCAGAGATCCACCTGGATCTCTAAGAGTTCAAGGATGCAGGCAAGCGTGGTGACTCATGCCTTTAATCCCAGAAAGTGAGCCTTTAATCCAAGGGTGTGATGGCAGAAAGCAGAAAGGTATATAAGGTGTGAGGACCAGGAGCTAGAAGCTTTTGGGTGGTTAAGCTTTTAGGCTTTTGAGTAGCGGTTCAGCTGAGACCCATTCAGATGAGAATAGAGAGGCATCCAGTCTGAGGAAACAGGAACAGCTGAGGAACTGCCAAGGTGAGGAAACTGGCTTGTTCTGCTTCTCTGATCTTCCAGTGTTGACCCCAATACCTGGCTCCGGGTTTGTTTTTATTAATAAAACCTTTTGAAATTTGTCTATAGTTTTCCAAAAGACTCATTCAGATGGCCCACAGAGGAACAGTTCATCTATCCAGGTCATCAACAGCTTGTATGGAGATTTGGTTTACCAGGTCATGCCAAAATAAATGGGGGCTATCTTTAAATCCTTTGATTAGGACAGTCCAAGTGAATTATGCAGCCTTATGAGTCAGATCCTCAAAGACAACAAGGGGATGACTAATAGGTTCCCATCCCCACCCCCATAATAAGCTTCTCCATGGATGTAGTGAGCTAGACCAAGCTGAGTTGAAAAAGTATAACAACTGTTATCTTGCGCAAAGCAACTCCTGGGCGAGGTCTCTGGTCCCGGAGATTGAGGTCAGAGAAGTCACACACCAGAGCCAGGGCAGGAAAGTTTTAGAGATTGTAGGGAGGGTTTGTGCCCAAGTGTGGTCAAAAGCTGAGCACATAGGTGGGGACTTGGGAAACTGGCAGCATCAGGGGAGGAAGTTGTAATAGTTGCCAAGAGTGCAGAACTGGGCTTTTTGGTGCCTTTCCTTTGTTCGAAGACTCTCTGAGCTGATGGGATTTGGAGGGAGTAGGGGGTAGGGGCTACCTGGACCATGCAGGGGTGAGCCAGAGGCTTCAACCGGAAACTGACTATCTAGGGCAGAAAGATACAAGATAAGGAATCCTTCAAATCCAAGAAGGAATAAAGTTGATCTGGGCCAAAAGGTTCTACAGATTGGGAACCACAAGGTGAAGAGTGACAATAGCCTCGCTAATTGTTTAGAGGTACTGTACCAACCTTCATTTGTTAAGTCCCCTTTAAACTCCCCAAATGGGTGAGTTACAGGGACTAGAATATTCTCTCAGATGTCCCTGTCTTACAATGGCCAGAATAATGATCTTGAGCCCCTCTATGGCTTCCAGTATGAAGTAGGTATAAAAAAATTGATAAAATTTTTTTTTATCTGGTAGAAAAAAAATTGATGGGACATTTTTTTTATGTACTAGAACTAGTAAAGAGGTTGTGGCTTGACCTATAGTCTCCTCATCTTCCAGATTGAGGGGTACATTTGGTTTCCACCAGAGGCACACCTAGAGTCTCTCCTGGAGGCAGGGCCAATTTTAGTTGAAATAGAGATAGGTTATCTCTGCCTATTGGAAGGGCAGGAGTTGTGGACACTATGAGGGATGGGTGTTAGAAAGGAAGTATTCCTGTTAATAGGCAAAAGGCTGTGTAAAAACCTCTTCAGAGGCTGGCCCAATATACCTCTGAAGATGACAATTGTGTGGGGTTGGAGGCCTGGAGAAGAGGGCAATACTGAATATCTGGTTCTTGTGATCCCTCAGGGTTCAACAGCAGTATCTCTTAGATCAGGGGTAGCAATGTAAATGTTAGCCCAGGTACTCTATTGGACAAATCTTTGGTGAAATCTCCTTCTGACTGTATAAGGTCAAAGCAAGCCATTCTCTACAAGTTCGGGGTGTGCCATTGTACCTGAGGCTCTTCAAATTGGACTAGTATTTCAGGAACTTGGAGCGAGGACCAAAGACTTGTCAGTACTTAGATAAGGGAGATGGCCTAGTGCTCTTGAAGTTCAGAGGTCATGTTACCCACTCATGACTGCCTTTGCAGCTGGGACACAGTCCAGGTGGAGGCAGAACATATCTATGATAGTTCTCTCCTTGGGGAATTCTCTCTAGAAGTTCCCTGGATGTGGGGTTCACCAGGGGCTTGTGTTGGGTATTTAATAAGGCCACTGGGACCTCTCATTTCCCTTACCATCCTGTCTACTATTTGCCTCTGGGTGATTCTTCCTTCCTGACATTGTTTGCTGTCCTGTCCCTTGGGAGAAGAAGCAGCTCTCTTAAACACACCTCTGCTTTTTTATCTGCCTAACCCCTTTCTAATTCTCCCAAAGCACCCTTGAGCAAGGTGGTGACCTTAGGCACCTGACTAGTGGTCAGGTCATGTAAAAGGTCTGGGAGTTTAAGAAGGCTACTTCTCTATTATAGTTTTGTGGGATTTTTTTCCTCCATAAAAATCTATCTTGAACGAACGTCTTTGAACTGTTGGTGTTTTCATGCTTGCTCTCTTGTGTGATGATCTCTAAGCAAATGTTCATTTTCTCACGTGCCTCCTGTTTTACTGAACATTATATTTTTTTATATTTATATTAATGAGAATAAGTACAACTGATTTTGAAATGTTTTGTCAGGTGCACTAGTTTTCTCAAGAACTGTTTTTAGAAAAGGTGGGTGAGGGTGAGTGTGGATACTTGCCCCATAGGCACAAGACACCAGGTTTGAGTTCCAACCCCATAAACAAGCAGGACAAATGGGTTTTATCTGCTATGGTCCATATGGCATTGGATGACTGCTCCAGACTCAAATAGTCACAAGGAGCCTTTTTAAAGCCAAAGACTATAGACTGATTTTTCTATGGTAATAAAAATAGTTTGTACTTTTTTTAATTCATGTAATTAGCTGGTTTAGTGAGCCCATATTAAGTCTTTTTTAAAAAAAATTTGTTGGTGTGCAGGTCAATATGAAACTTAGGGGGAGATGTTGGAAATAAGGACTGAAATGCATTCACTGGCCTCCTTTCTGTCAGTGTTTGTTCCTTCTACTGCTGTGGATATTGCTCTATATAAATAAAACACTGATGGCCAGTGACCAGGCAGGAAGTATAGGCGGGACAAAGAGAGAGGAGAATTGGGGAAACAGGAAGAAGGGGGAGAGACACTGCAACCACCGCCAGGACAAGCAGCATGTAAAGATGCCGGTAAGCCACCAGCCACGTGGCAAGGTATAGATTTATAGAAATGGGTTAATTTAAGATATAAGAACAGTTAGCAAGAAGCCTGCCGTGGCCACACAGTTTGTAAGTGATCTAAGCGTCTGAGTGATTATTTTATACGTGATTGTGGAACTGCGGGGCTTGGGGAACCTGGAGAGAAGCCCTCCAGCAACATTCTACCTTACACAATGGTGGATGAGGCACAGCTATTTCTTACACACTTTTCAACGCTCTTCTGTTCTAAAGAATGAAAACTGAGTCTTTCAAAAGATGTAGACAAAGGTTATGTCTAAACCACAACTTTAAAAAAACAACTAAATTCATGCTATTGGAAAATACCTGGAAACCAAAAAAAATTGACATTTGGTGTGTGTGTGTGGGGGGAACACGTTAAAACAGTGATTGCCTATGTTACCACAAAGGAAAAAGGCCACCGCTTAAAGGCCGTGGTTCTGCAGCAGTGGTACTACAGCACAGTACTCCATCTACACAGTGGTACTGTAACACAGTACTCACATCCACACACTAGTACTACAGCACAGTACTTACATCCACACAGTGGTACTGTAACACAGTACTCACATCCACACAGTAGTACTGCAGCACAGTGCTCACATCATCACACAGTGGTACTGCAGCACAGTACTCACATCCTCACAGTGGTACTGCAGCACAGTACTCACATCCACACAGTGGTACTGTAGCACAGTGCTCACATCCTCACAGTGGTACTGCAACACAGTACTCACATCCATACAGTGGTACTGCAGCACAGTACTCACATCCACACAGTGGTACTGCAGCACAGTACTCACATCCTCACAGTGGTACTGCAACACAGTACTCACATCCTCACAGTGGTACTGCAGCACAGTACTCACATCCTCACAGTGGTACTGCAGCACAGTACTCACATCCACACAGTGGTACTGCAACACAGTACTTACTCACATACACACAACACTTCAAGTGCTGGACACAGAAAAGAAGCATCTAAGCATCCCAAATGTCCCAGTTCCAACAAACATCATTTCTGACTTATCTGTATCCATTAATAATAGCAAAGTATCTCAAAGCATAGATTTGATTAAATGTTCCAAACGAGGCAATAAATTTGTTGGTCATACTTTAAAGTGTCACAAATAATGAAAGCTAAAATTTATTCTTCAAAATAAATGAAGCAAGTCAATTTATAGTGCTGCGACCTTGCTTTAATAACATGGAGTTTTTAAATCATCCGTTTGCTAATCAAAATCCTGTTACAATCTCTAATAGAGAGCCCTCCGTTCTAGTTTCCTTCCTTATTTTAATGAGGCAGCACTCATTTTCCATGAAATGTTATTTAAAGTGATATTAAGATCAACAGAAATTCATTAAATATTTATTGAGGACATGTCAAACAGAAGACTCATTATTCATGCACCAACAGACTATTTTATAGACTGAAATATTTACATATTCTTGGGCAAAAGGCATCGCACCATGTCAAGCCAACTCTCACATCACATTCCCACATCCCTAACATCCAGTCCATCTCCTCAGTTACCCAGTGATTTTAAACTATTTTTCTCCTCTCCGGACAACTCAGATGACATTATATCTCACGGCCCTCTTGGTTTATTTTCATCATTTATCCATGTACACACTCATTTAATAACAGTTTTTGTATATTTGACACAGAACATGTCATTTCTATCATGTTTAGAAGGTAAGTTATTTTATTTTGTAACCGTTGAAGCAAAAAAGCCTAAGGCTAGGAACTTTATACAGTAAGGGTCTTTTTTAAAACTCATAGTACTGAAGGCCCAAGTGTAGAGACTCAGGTTCTTGTGAGGGCCTCACCATGGCTCTGCTTATGATTGTAAATCATAAAGGGGAAATTGTGTGGAAGAGTGTGTGTGTGCCAGATACAAGGCGCCAGGCTTAATTCATAGCCACCAGTTTTCACAGTGGCTCATCCAGACCGAAAGAGCAAGAAATGCATTAATGCATCTCAATGGCATGTACCTCCCAGAACTGCCACTGGTTTAGAAGCCTCGACAGAACTTGTTTGAGAACAACTCATGTCTAAACTAGAGCACATGGTAATTGTAGCAACATGATAATTGCAACAACACCAGCAGGTTTTACAGCAGAAACAACATGACCCATATGTCGGCTGCTGTGACTTGATCCTGTATAAGTTTCCATCTGGAATGCAGGCTAAAGAGACATCCTCATGGTAGTGAAGCATCTGGGGCTGAGTCTGCGGAGGCTTTGACTCACACTTGAGTCTCATTATTTGCAGTAGTAACGTTTAACTAAGGACAGAGAATAACATATTACAGATTTATTATGAACAACCACGGTGGAAAATTAATATAACCTCCCCAAATTCTCCTAGTCTCAGCACTGTTGTTTAGGCCAAGGCCATTGAATGTTGACACAAAACAAATACAGAGATCAATCCAGATATGGGTACAGATGTGAACTTTCTCCATTAAGGAAAGTATCTACAATTTCCAATAAAGTTGCTTGCTACATTTATGGGAAAAAAAAGAGATAAGTGGTTGATTAGTTGAATCAAAATATTTTTATCAAGTCATTTGGCACATATTTTAACTTGTTTTGAGTATTCAGATTTGGTTAGTACATGAAGAAACTGTGGGGGAGGCTTGCACTTCCATCCATGAAGGATTGTACACAGACCATGTACACCTAAATAAATAAATTTTACTTCGATCAATTACAGATCTGTAAAATGATTTATTTTTAAAAGAACCCACAATAATAACAATAACTATAAATCTATGATAAACATAAACCTAGAGTTGAAAAATAGACCATAAGTTTTCCAAAACAGGTCATTGATTAATTGATGTGTGTGTGTGTGTGTGTGTGTTTGTGTGTGTGTCTGTCTGTCTGTCTGCCTCAGTCTATAGCTCACACATATGTGGACTTACTGTGTCGTATAGGCAGTGTGAGCTACCACACTAAGCTATGATGCAGTTTCTCTGCTGTAGTAGCACTCCTGTTTACGTGACTAGTGGGAATGCAGAGGACCCACTGCACTGGAGGTCCATTTGGGCCTTTTTGTTTTCTCTCCCCCCAAAAACAAAATCCTAACATAAGAGCTGATTGCAAAATGTGCCAGTTTTTCTGTAAGAATCTTTCTATGCTTGTGAAATGTGTTTCACAGTCTGGTGTATTAAACGCGTGATCCCTATCAGGCAGCTCAATTTGAGGGGATTCTGGGAACTTTAGGAGCCGGGACATCCTTGCAAGAAGTACTTTTGCAGGTCATGTAGAATTCTGAATCCTGCTCATTTCCTTTGCTTTCTGTCACCAACAAAGTGACAAATATTTTCTGCCTCCTGCTCTTTCTGACACGATGTTCTACCAAGTGCTCAAAGCCAAGAGACAATGGACTGAACTCTCTGAAATGAGAAGCCAAGACATTCCCAGTGAGGTTGTTTATAACAGGTATTTTGTCCCAGTGACAAGAAAGTAACTAACACAAATACCATATCCGCTTTATAAGAATATGTGCACAGGGGTGATGCCCAAGCTTCCAGAGGGCAGAAAGAAAGAAGATCAATATACAAACAGGTGCCCTTTCTCTTTGATTAAAAACTTTTATTGTTTTATTTTTATTTCATTGTTATTACTTAGATTTTTTTTTCTAATGAGAGACAGAGATAGTTTGGATCTGGGTGGGAAGGGGATTGGAGAAGAACTGGGTGGAATTGGGGGAGGTTAACAGTAATCAGAATATATTGTATGAAAAAAATCTATTTTCAATAAAAGAATATATATATACATGAAAAAGAAAAACTTTTATTGGTATATATTAACTGTGAAAAATAAGGGTTTTAATATAATGGTTCCATACACACACATAACCAACTTTAGACATATTTGCCTATCTGTTACTTTTGTTGTTTACAAGCAGATTTTTGGCTTATTCAACCTTCATGTGGCTACTGAGATTTATTTTGGTTTGAGGAACATAATAAGAAATTTATTCCACTGTAGAGAAGAATCTAATGATGGGTCTGTATAAGGAAAGAAGTAGATGCTTAAGCGTGTATTCAAGAGAAAAGTGAAATATTGTGGGGCTTAATAGAAAGTTTATTTTAGGCTATCTGATAAGCAACATTCTATTTTGTATGTATGATGGGTGCATGTGTATGCATGTCTATTTATGGGTGAAGTTACCTGTGAGGGGGGGCTGGGGGGTGACATCAGAATTCTTTCTCTGTCACTTCCAACCTTGTTGTTGAGATGGAGTCAATCTAGAGATTGCCATTTCAACTAGAGTGGTAGGCCATCAAGCCCCAGGATCTCCCTGTCTCTCCCCTCTGAGGCATGCACTGCCATATGTGGCCTTCACATAGTGCTAAGGATTTGTGTGCTGGTCCTCATACATTGGGAATACTTCCTCCACTGTGCTGTCTCCCCATCCCATAGGTGACATTTTAGACAGTCACAAAACACTAGATTTTCAACACATAAAAAAGGGAGAGTGAAGACAGAAGACTGAACATTGGATTAAACGATATTGAGAGGTAGTAGCATGGTCATGTAGCTCCTAAGTCATCGGGTCGAACATGCTTAGTGTCTTCTGGGCATAGGATAAAGTCAAACTTCTAAAATTTAATTTTTAGCTAAAGTTTTGTTTATCACAATGCTTTTTAAATTTTTCTCAAACTATGTACAGAAAAGAACAAATGTTCCTCTATTTTCTAACTAATCATATACTGAAAATCATCTCAAAAGCAGTTAAATGAATCACTGCAAATGAGAAATGAAAGAAGAATAGAATATACGTGAAATACAGGATCACTTTTTGGACCTTAGATCCCAGGGACATAAAATTACTCTGACATTCTGTTATATAGAGAGATCAAAATCCTCATTCCTTTTGATGGCGAGGTGTTTTGTAGTTGTTTGTTTTTGTTTTGTTTTGTTTGGTTTGGTTTTTTTCAACTTGACTCAAGTTGGATTCATTGTGGAAGAATCTTAATTGAGGAACTGTCTCCATCAGTTTGAGCTGTAAGGAAATCTGTGAGGCATTTTCTTGTTTAAAGATTGATGTGAGTCAGGCCAGTCCATTATGGGCAGTACCAAGTCTGCTGGTACATCTTTGGAATCTTTTTTTCTCACTGTTTGTATTTTCATGTGCTTTTGAAAGTATTCAGGAAGACTTCTGAAGTCAGAACCTTGTATTTAAATGGTTAATATAAATTTTTAAAATTGAAATGGTGGTCCTTGGTTTTATAAGAAAGGAGGCTAAGCAAGCCATGGGGAGCAAGCTAGCAAACACTCCTCCACGTTCTCTACCTCTGTTCTTGCTCAAGTTCCTGCCCTGATTTTCTCCATGATTGACTGGAATCAGGATGTAGAGGTGAAACACACCCCTTTCTGTTGCTGGAGGGCTTCTCTCCAGGTTCCCCAAGCCCCGCAGTCCCACAATCCACTTATAAAATAATCACTCAGACGCTTATATCACTTATAAACTGTATGGCCGTGGCAGGCTTCTTGCTAACTGTTCTTTTATCTTAAATTAACCCATTTTTATAAATCTATAACTTGCCACATGGCTGGTGGCTTACCAGAGTCTTCACATGCTGCTTGTCCTGGCGGTGGCTGTAGTGTCTCCTCCTCAGCCTTCCGCTTCCCAGAATTCTCCTCTCTCCTTGTCCCACCTACTTCTTGCCTGGCCACCTACTTCCTGCCTGGTCACTGGCCATCAGTGTTTTATTTATATAGAATGATATCCACAGCACCTTTCTCCTCAAATTCCATTTAGCTAAAGTGTTCATCCCATCAACAGAGAAGTAAACCAATACAGTCTTGGTCTTCATCTCCATCTGGTCACAAATCAATACTACAGTGTTCTAGACTGGCACCAGTTCACAGCCACATTTTTTAAAATGTAGGCAATAACATCAAGGGCCTTGTGCATACAAAGCAAGAATCTGCCACAGAGCTAAATCCCCAGGCACAGAACATACTTGCAATTGAATTCCAAAGGTACACTAAGTCTAATACACTTGCAATTGTTCTCAATAAGTGACACTATTCTTACCAATCGTTGATTACTTCTTCTCAGCTGTGATCATCATAAACCTCTAAGCCTGTTCTTCTGACTTTACACATTAGTATATCTTGATTTTGTCAGTATTAGACAATCTCAGATGCATACGGATGAGGGGGGCAGATAAAAGTCTATAGTGTAGCTTCAGTTACACATAATGTTCTTCTGACATTCTCTCACTGGAAAGTATTCCAATTTTAAAAATTTATATTAACCATTTAAATACAAGGTTCTGACTTCAGAAGTCTTCCTGAATACGTTCAAAAGCACATGAAAACACAGTGAGAAATAAAGATTCCAAAGAAGTACCAGCAAAGGCTCATGTCATGGATATGATGAGAACTGTACAGGTGAGATGTCAGAAGACAGATAGCAGCTGGACTTTTCAGTCAGAAACTGACAACTGGCTGAAATTCTCTTGCATTTAAATAAAATCATTATTTTGAAACATCCTGCCAATCTGGAGCCACTTAGAGCATTTTAGATGACAACATAGAACCTGTAATAACTATCATGTTTGAAAGTCAACATGTCTCGCTTTCATTCTTGAATAATGATGTGTGAATTATTCTTTTTCAATATTTAGTGAAATCCTTTTTTATTTTTTTTGTAAACTTCTTGGGCGATGTTTTCAAATACATACACGGAAAACATGTAGGAGTATAAAAGAAGCAAGCAGATAGACTTCATAATATCCCCCCACTGATGTTAAAGCTTGGCTCCTCATGTTGTGAAGGCTTTCCAGCCCAGAAACAAGCAACTCCTGTTCCTGTTAGGATATTGGTACTTCACACAGCAGCGATATTGTCCAATCACTACCCAAACATTTGCATGGCTTTTCAGAATCATTATAATTACCATCAAAAATTGTCCACTGTAAAAAAAAAAGGGGGGGGACAGCGAATTTAAAAAGGCATCTTAAAAGAGAGCATATTCAAATGAGCCACAACATTTCAACCATCATCAGAGAAAGCAAATTAAAACCAAACACAGTGTCATTACCTATGCACTAGAGTGTAAGAAAAATCAGCAGCATTAGGTGTTGACGAGGGAAACCCCTGACACACACACTGCTTAAAGAAGTATAAATTACTGCAATCATCTCCCAATCCCCCTGCCAATATCTGAACTAGAAAGTGCACACATTTATGAGAACACTACTATGATGTTGGAATATATTCTATAACCTAAGTGTGTGCTTTGGATATATAATCAAAGTGCATAACTGGGTTTTAAAAAGAGGTTTTCCAGGCAGTGGTGGCGTACACCTTTAATCCTAGAACTGGGGAGGAAGAGGCAGGCCGATCTCTACAGAGCGAGTTCCAGGACAGCCAGGGCTACACCGAGAAACATTGTCTCGAAAAACCAAGACAAAAAGTGGATATCTGTGATTTGCCTTTCCTTTATATCATGGGTGCCCCTCTTCACCTGTTCTTCCAAGTCTGGAGGAAGCCCCCCCACACACACACTGCTCTACTTATCACTGGGTGTTGCATGCTGCACTCATGGTTGGAGAGGACATGAACTTGCATCACATGGTCCCTCTTCGGTGATAATCAGCCTCGCATGTCTGAGGGATGCAGGCTTTCTTTCCCACCGTTCAGCTCCCATTGTTAGGATGCTCTGACTTGCTCTAGAGGCTGAGGCAGCTCCAGATCCTGCAGTATTTCCTGCTTCCAGCAGAAGCACAGACCCCTGGGAAATCCTGGCCTAAAGCCTTCTTGGCACTCCAACCATAAAGGACAGGCACTTTTCCCTTCTTTCTCCCTCCTACAGGATCTCTGCCTGAGCCCTAGGATGGAAACTCACCTTCCCCAGAGATAAGGATTTTACTTCATGTGACTGATGGGTCCAGGAAAATATCCAGTGTTCTCTATTCATCCCCAGGGGCAGGCTGCCAATCACATCCATGCAAACTTGCCTCTCTGTCAGACTGTCCAATCTTTCTCCTGCTTCCAAAATTTCTGGTCTGCTTATAGACTTTTAGAGACCATAACATAGAAAACAAAAAAAAATATATAAGAGGAATTATTGTTAATGATAATTATGAACTTCAAAAGCTAATAAACACAGCCACTCTGAATGGCAGCCTTATTAGGCAACTATCTGATAGCCCATCGGCATGGAGGACTCCTACATACCTGGAAAGGCAATAAACTGGTCCTGATTCCACAGAGGTTGTCATCGCCCTCTGGTGGAAGCAAGTGCTATCGCAACCATTTAATGCCCTAGACCTTTCTCAAACCTGGAATTAATCTGAAACTTGATAATTACAGAAACTACCATTTTGAGACAGTAATAAACAGTAGAGTGTTTCATTTTATTACGTTAAATAAATGTAAATTATTTGATGTGGTCTGCCACCTTATTCAGAGAAAGAATATAAAGCAAACAGGAAGGAGAGGACAGGAGCCACAGATCAGGGAACTCCTCTAGTGTGGGTCTGCCTGTGAAAGGAAATTGGCACTAGGTATCTGAACCTAAATTTTATTAATGAAACGCATGTTATATCTGCTTCTACTAAATCCAAAGCATGAAAACAGCTAAAGAATAATCTTCTAAATGTGTTCCAATCTTTTAACCCGCACCAGGTACCAATCACTAGATTTAAAAACACCCCCATAGGTCTTCTGCTTCTAAAACCAAAGGGACAAGTCTGCCTACCCCACCTCAACTCGTACATCAGTTTGGCTGAAACCTAGCTTTTCAGATTTTAAATTTGAATGGTGGAACTCAGTTCCAACTCTGAGATTTTTCAAGTTAGACTCTATCACAGTGTCTGTTAAAATGTAAGTTGTGTATACATTCCGATTAGGTCATTGTCACATCTCATTTCTCACGTTGGTGTTTAAATGATTCTGAAACTTGACCACTGTGGCTGTCAGACTCATTTAATAACCAGTTTGTGATACACTCAAGCTTTATGTCAATTAAATGCTCAAAGCCCCAAAACTTCGTGAAGTTTCTGTTTTGTGAATGTTCCTCATCTATGGGCAGCAAAAGTATGAGAAAGCACTTTCTTTCCACATAGAAATCTTCCAAGAGAAAAAAAAATATATCCAAATATGAACCTATATGGTCAAACATACTAAACTGTATTTGAAGTCCAACTCTCTCACTTCTTGCTGAGTAAGAAAGTGCATTGGCAATGTTTTATTTTGTGGTAGGGGAGAGCCCAAAGACAAAGAACCCTCCACGCGAAGGGACAGGAACAAACATGAACGAGACTATCAGAGGAAACAAGGCATCGTGGACATCAGAAAAGCAAGGACATCAGAAAACAAGCACTGCTGTGGAAATCCACATGCCATCTAAGACAGTCACACTTGACTTGTGTGTGGAGTGTTGTATTCCCGTGCATGTGTCATTGTACACAGGTGTGTATGCACACTCGTGTGTCTGCTTGTGGAGGCCAGGCATTGATGACGTCATACTGCTCTCTATTGCTCTCCACCTTAATTTTTTGAGACAAGGTCCCGAAACTGATCTAGAGCAGTGGTTCTCAACCTTCCTAATGCTGTGATCATTTAGTGCAATGCTTCATGTGGTGCTGAGCCCCAAGCATAAAATTATTTTCGTTGCTGCTTCATAACTGTAATTTTGCTACTTGTATGAATGGTAATGTAAATATCTGTATTTTTAATGGTCTCATGTGACCCCTGTGAAAGGGTTTTTCAACCCCCAGGTTGAGAACCACTGATCTAGAGCTTACCAATTTTGCTAAACTGGCTGACTAGTGAAGCCTCAGGATCATTTTGTTAAAATTACAGGCATGGGCCACCATGCCTGGCTTTTTTTTTTTTCCAGCTGTTGTTATCTGAACTCAAGTCTTCATGCTTAGCATTTTACGTATCAAACGGTCTCCACAGCCCCATATGTGATTATTAAGTGAATGGCTAACTCTTAGCATTTTGTTCAATTCTTGACCTTCTGCTTCGTGAGTTCCAAGGCACTGGCTTGATGACTCAGATTTGTTACAGGTTCTTGGGTGCTGCTAGTGTTGCTGGTCTGGGGGGGGAATCACATTTTAAGATATATATATATATATATATATATATATATATATATATATATATATATTTCCCTTTGGGTTATATGGTGCAACTTTCTAAACGACCAGCAATTAATGTTTATTTGAGATGCTCAGGGCCAGAATTGGAACAGCTCCAGAAAAGCAGAAAGATTTGTCCCCCTCACCATAACTTCAATATTTTCAGTAAAATACTTGCTAATCCTTTTTTGTGACAAGGGCTATAGGTTGCCTATGGTGACTCTGTAATGGTACCTCGAATGAATTTTGTCTTGCTGAGTGCCAGTACCTGGAAGAGGGAACCTAAGTAAAACAATTCTGTGAAGAAAAACAACTCACGGGTACTGGTTCTTTGCAATGGTCAACCTGACCTTGCTATTTTTTGCTAATTGCACATTTTGGCTTTTGTGATTGTCTCTTAGCTTGCAGCTGAGAAGGGAACCTTGAAGACTGCTGCCTTAGTTAGGGTTCTATTGTTGTGATGAGACACCATGACCATGGCAACTCTTAAGAAGGACATTTAATTAAGGGTGGCTTACAGTTCAGAGGTTTAGTCCATTATTGTCACGGTGGGAGTATGGTAGCCCACAGGCAGACCTGGTGCTGGAGAAGGAGTTGTAAGTTCTACATATGGACGGGCAGGCAGCAGGAAGAGAATGCCACACTGGGCCTGGCTTGAGCATCTGAAACCTCAAAACCTGTCCCCGGTGACACACTTCCTCCAACAAGGCCACACCTCTGAATAGCGCCACTCCCTATGAGCATATGGGGCATTTACTTTCAACCACCACAACTTTCCAGCCAGGATTTTTTTTTCTTCTTAAATAAGGGTCCTGAGAAAGGCTCAGGTATAAGACGAATTGCTAAATGGTCTTATCAGTAAAAAAAAAAAACAAAAAACCCAGAGTCAGATAGTAGGGTGAAAACTGAGAGATCAGAGAAATAGAACAAGCCAAGCCACAAGTTCTTGCTGCTAGGAAATCCTCAGCCCAAAAGAGAGTTACTTCCTGTATACTCATGCCTTATATACCTTCCTATGCTCTGCCATCTTACTTCCTTTCTCTGCCCAGCTACATCACCTCCTCTTTCCACCCAGCTCTATCACTTCCTGTCTGTTTGTACAGACCTCCAGACCTCTATGGTTAACTAGCACCGGGATTAAAGGCCTGTGAAACCACACCTGGCTCTGTTCCCAGTGTGGCCTTGAACTCACCAGAGATCCAGAGGGATCTCTGCCTCCTGAATGCTAGGATTAAAGGCGTGTGCTATCACTGCCCGACCTCTATGTTTAATATAGTGGCTGGCTTTTTCCTCTGATCCCCAGAAATGCTTTGTTGGGATGCACACATAAAATATCACCACACTCAGGACTATAAGTAAGTCCTGAATACCTAGGTGTAGTTAACAGCCGGCTGGAATACAGATTTTCAATAGACTGTGTCTGAGTGGTCTTTTCTGGTGGGAGCCCCACAACTGAAATTTTGTGCATGTTTCCCTTCATTTAGAACTTTCCGTTTGCTTATTCCCCAGTGATAACACATCAGCCAAAGATGGATTTCAAGTCTAAAATTGCATTTTGGAGGCTACTGTGTAGGATATTGGCTCAAGTTGCATTCCCCTACCCCCTCCTGTAGCTAGAAGCAACTGTCACTTCATGGAGTAAAACAGCACTGTTACGATCAAGTAGCCAAAGTTTGATTCAGCAATAAGTGAAGAAAGATGGTAAGGCAGGCTGTCTATCCTGAAGTATCTGACAATACTTCAATGTAAGAGGGCACTTGCAGACATTTTTTTACTTACAAGTGTAGTATTTAGGGGGACCCTTATTCAGAAATAGTGCATCATTCACAAGTACACTTTTTGTTCACTAAACTAAGACTATCTTAATTATTTAATTCTTTCTTTTTTTCTTTTTTTTTCCGTTTTTTTTTTTTTTTTTTTTTTTTTTTTGAGAGAAGGTTTCTCTGTGTAGCTTTGTGCCTTTCCTGGAACTCGATTTGGAGACCAGGCTGGCCTCGAACTCACAGAGATCTGCCTGCCTCTGCCTCCCTAGTGCTGGGATTAAAGGCATGTGCCACCACCGCTCGGCGGCTATCTTAATTATTAAGGTGTATAAATTCATATGGCAGTGATAATTGCCCTTCCAGAGGACTGGGGTTCAATTCCCAGCAGCCACAAGGCAACTCACAGCTGTCTGTAACTCTAGTTCCAAGGCATGTTCCAACAGCCATGGCAAAACACCAATGCATATAAAATGAAAAAAAAAAAAAAACAACATCCAGTTTCTAAAAATAGGTCTAAGGAAATACAATGTACATCATTAAAACCTCTGTAGTAACTATTTAATGGGATATCTTGATTTAGGGGCAAAATTCAGGAAAATCTTTAGAGTTTATCAAGACATGTTCCTTATCAGCTGGGAGAGGTGGCCCATGCCTTGAATCCCAGGAGGTAGTGATAGGCGGATCTCTGAGTTTGAGGACATGAGGACAGTCTGGTCTACAGAGTGAGCTCCAGGACAGCCAGGGCTGTTATATAGAGAAACCCTGTCTCAAAAAACAAACAATGTTACTTATCATTTAGAGGTCTTGAGTAGGTTCATTTTCTCTGAGAGTTGAAGACTTTAAAGAGAAATCTTGGACAGCAGAACGCAGCAAAGAGATTCAGCACATAAAGAAAAGGTTATTAGGGGTGAGGAAATACACACACATACACACACGCACACACACACACACACACACACACACACACACACACACACACACACACACGACACACAAAGAGAAAGACCCTCTGCAAAGCAGAGGCCGGTGGTGTAAGAAGTAAGAAAATAAGTCAGCGTAGGAAAATCAATGGACTCATTTTGATTCCAAAAAGGCGAGGGCAGACTGTATTAGTCTGAGAGGGTGGCACCCGCAGCTCAGTATCAGAGGGTATGGAAGGCACCATGCAGGGTCTGGGGGTGGTTGGCTTCATGAGGCTCAGAAACTGCTCTTTATTGGGATAAACTTCAGGGTACTAGTTAAATTAGATTGCCTAGTTTTGAGGCCTCAGGGCTGGGGCCATGTAGTAACTGTTAGCTAATTTCCAGTATTCCATGGGGAACTGGTTTCTTGAAGCCTTGGGCCTATCTTATGGTCCTGGTTTGGGGTGGGAAGTTTCCTTTAAATGCGAAAACAAAGCTAGGTCTCTCTTTGAAAGCTGTGGGTTTTAATGGTCTTGGGGGAGTCTTCCTCTCCTAATTTAGGATTGGAACAAGGTGGGGCTTGAATGTGTCAGACTGGTCCACGGGCATGGGGGTCCTTAATGGTGGCAGAAAAAGCTGCCAGGCTTTTGTCTCAGGTCAGGACGCTGAGAAAGAAGCCAGCTATCTTGGAAGTCCACCATCTTTATTATGTAGTGATGGCCCTCTCCCTAAGTCTGCCTGTGTGAGAATCTAACTCCCAGTCCCTCAGAGTGTCAGAATCCAAACTTGTTGAAGTATAGATAATGCCTTCAGTTGTAACTATTAAAGAAGTGAACTTCTAATCCCAGAGTTTCTTGCATCTGGAAATGACTGTGTGTCTTGAGAGAGTGTTTATACTGCACTTTTCTATTTACAATGCTCTCCAGCACATTTTGGTATCATCTGTCTGTAAAGAGAACTCTTGGAACCAATGAGCTTAATTTGAGTCTTTCACAGGAGCAAGACAGGGTAGGGCAAATTACCGGTAGTTACACCATGGAAAAATTTGTCCCCTTTCCCATTGACCATTAACTGCTTATAGATGTTAAGTTTTTCCTTCTGATGCAATATATGTTTTTCCACTTGGTTGATGGAACAGAGGTGGGATACAAATTTAAATTGCAAGTGATGAAAAACATTCAGTTCAGTAGAAGTTATGATGATAAACCATAAGACTATAATTACAACTCTTAGTCCAATTCCTACCCCTCTCCTAGATGGTCATTTCCTACATAATTTCAGGTATATTACCTATCGTCATCTTGTTTCCATAGACAAACTTAAATAAATTAGAAAAGGTACCTAGCAGTTCTGAAACTTTACCTTTGCTTGCAACATTCCAGTTAACCAAGGAGAGTGGGGAGCATACATATAGGAGTAGGATCTCTAAGTAAGTTCTTGGTAGCCATTATTATGAGACTGTGAGCATAAAAAGGTAATCTTGTGCTACTCCCTTCAGAAATTGTCCATTACATCTAGCAAAGGCCAGAAGCCTCTATGGTGTGTATTGTCATAACTGTATGCATGGTCATGATTGAGCCAGCATACCAGGTCTGAGGTCAAGTGGTTGTAGTCTAAATTATCTGGAAATGGTCTCAAATTGGTTAAGTGTAACCTAGGCTCAGAAATCAAAGCATGGGCTCAGCTGTTTTGTGATGAGTGGCTGGCTGCCAAGAGCAACCTGAGATTAGCAGAAGTCTTTTCCAACAAAACATCACCAACCACACTCAAAACATACTTTATCTTCAGCTTCCTTCAAATATTCTTCTCAATCTTCAGTCTCAACTCCAATCGCAGAATAAAGGGATTATGCCAGGCCTACCTAGCCTACAACTTTATACATGTGAGCATCATTTTGAGACCACACACATAAATATCCCATAGTACCACACATTAGGAGACTTAAGGCCACATTTTAGGAGAATGCACTACAACAGAGATGGATATTAATGACTTTATTATTTATTTTTTAAGGAAGTATCCTACACTGTATCTTAGGCTGATCTGGAACTAGGAGTACTCCTCCTGCCTCAGCCTCTCAAGTACGAGACTACAGGTGTGAGCCACCACCCACGGCAACAGCCACTCAAATTATATCCACAGAGAAGTGTTCCTCACCTAAAACGCACAAACTCTGAACGTTAGCTCAATCTCACCAGCATGGGCACGCTGCCCCCTGTAAACTAATAGGCTCTTCAAGAGGGGAAGTCACCTGGCAGTGGAAGGCTGTTTGCCTGTTTCAGTCAGAACGCGTCAATCTTCCCTACCCGCCAGAGACGGCAGGATGCAATAGATAGTAATGAAGGTTCTAGCAATTCATCTCACTGGCAATGGAGAACAGCAATAACCGGAAACAAATGTAGTTTGGGAGCTGGGAGGTTAGAAAGCAAGCTGGGGATGCTCGCTGCCTTCTAAGAGCAACAGAGGGCGCAAGAACCGCTTCCACGGCAGAGCCTCCAGGCAGCCGTTCCCGCGCCTGAGCCGAGACCCGCCCTTCCCTCCGGCTCTGGCCAGTCCGAGAGCTCTGAGCCGAGTGATGGACAGGACAACCGACCGGCGCGTTGCAGAAATGTTCCCCTCCGGAAACAATGACCTCCTTAGGCTTCCGTCCAACGCTTGCCCAGCATCCCTTGCGCGCGGGCCCTGCCGTACCTCGTCCGGGCGCCGCCGCCGCCGGAGCCTTGCGCGCTGCTTTTTGAGCGCGCGTCTGCCCGGGGCTGGGCCCGGTCCGCGGCCGCGCGGGATGGCGCAGCTGGAGGGCTACTACTTCTCGGCCGCCTTGAGCTGCATCTTCCTCGTGTCCTGCCTGCTCTTCTCCGCCTTCAGCCGCGCGCTGCGCGAGCCCTACATGGACGAGGTCTTCCACCTGCCGCAGGCGCAGCGCTACTGCGAGGGCCGCTTCTCCGTGTCGCAGGTTGGTCCCTTGCTGGCCCTGCCCCGGGGACGGACTCCTCCTCCCAACCTGTGTGTGTGTGGCCTTACCCCGTCTGCCCTCCCAGACTCAAAACGTGCAAGGCACCCCGGGTAACGACGGACTGTGCCCAGCCTGGACATCTATGGCTTGTTAGGTGAATTTGTTAGGTGAATGCTAAGTCTAGAGCAGGCCATGCGAGACAGGGGGACACCAAATGGCAGCTCCTCTTGGCAACTGACGCATTTGCCTCCCTAAGTCCCACAACTAAGAGGCATGCAGGTGCCCCTTAAAAAAAATGCAGACAAGAAAAAAAAAAAAAAAAAAAAAAAAAAAAAACACCTAAAGCTTACCTATGAGGTGTTCCACTTAGTATTTTGGACGCGGAATGGAGGATCTTAGGCCACCAAAAAGTGATAGTTTCATTATCACTTCATCCTTGGATCCCCCCCCCCCCGCCCCCGAAACTTACTGTTGTCTGGATATATTGGCAACGAGTCAGATTGCATCATTTAAAAAATATATATGTTTGATTACATAAACATGCATAGTGCGAAGATAAACGTACCATTCCTTCTCTCATGAACACACTATGGGTCACTGCTTCAAAATATAAAGTCTGTTGAAGAAAAGCCTGATTTCTTGGTGCTGTTGCTCATAACCTTTGCCATTTGAAGGATCACTAGCCTGCAAAATAATAGTAATTACAGCCTCGCATACAGGATGTATTATTGTAATATGTAAGACAGCGCTAAACCCAAGTCGTAAACTGACAGGTTTTGTGATTAGAAATCTTGTAATGCAGTCTTGCTAAATACATCAGGATCCTTAAGATCCACCAGAGTCCAACTACTGTTTGCTTGGCTTGTAAAATTAGGGCCTGTGCAGTTTAGTCACAAAATACATGTGGGCACTAAATCTTAAAAATAAAACTTCAAGACATCTCTTCTGCCAGGACTTATATAAATGTCATAGAATATCGTCTCCAAATTCTTCATTATTGGAACAAATGGAAACTGATTTATGACATATTTTATCAATGAGGTCCTTATGGCTTCTGCTTCACTGTTGGTCTTTTCTTTTTAAGTGGGATCCCATGATTACTACGTTGCCCGGCCTGTACCTGGTGTCAGTTGGAGTGGTCAAACCTGCCAGCTGGATCCTGGGATGGTCTGAACATGTGGTCTGTTCCATTGGAATGCTCAGATTTGTTAATCTGCTCTTCAGTGTTGGCAACTTCTACTTACTGTATTTGCTTTTCAGAAAGGTGCAACCCAGAAACAAGGTATGTTCTGAATAAAGTTCCTGCAAGTTTCTGTGCAGTCAAGTTCCCAATTATGAATTGGTTTTATATAGAGGGAAATGTCCAACGGTTAGTTTTTGTGTATGTTTTCTAAAGCTAAATGGATATTTTCTACTTATATGTTGAAGGTATATATATTTAAATATGGGAATAACTTTATTTGAAAATCTAAAGTGTTTGTTAGGGAACTAAACCGTTTTAATAATTTCATGTTTTCTTAAGGAAATTTGATCCTCTTTAGTGGAAATAAATTTTAGCTGAGGGAGTTTGATGTGATTTCATAATGCAAGTCTTGGAGATAGATTGCCTGGGTTTAAATTCAATCCTGGCCACCACTTATATTAACGTGAACAAATTACCCTTTTGTGATTTTATGCCTTTATCTGTTTGAAATAATTTAAATTAAATATCAATAGTAATAATAAATTTTACTTCATTGAATTTGTATTAAGAGTAAAGGAGCTTAATAAGTGGAAATTGCTTAGGCTAGTACCTAACAAGGTTTTAATAAATGTTAACTGTGACAGTGATGTTTACTACGGTCTCTTTAGTAGTATGAATTATGAAAAGGGGCTAAGGGTACGTGACAGGAGCAGAGAAATACTGTTGCAGCCTGGTGGGATGAAGGGAGAAGGGATGGCTTTTCGAAGGCTTCATAAATGGCACCTGTGTTGAACCTAATGCGGGTTAAAATTGACAGATAAGAAGGTAATCTGGATAGAAACAGTGTCAGCAAAGGGAATTACTGTTTAAAATGATAAGGTTATGAGTTACAGTGATGTGAAGCAGGAGTGAAGCCAGGAATGTGTTTTCCTGTGACTTTGATTTCCTGTGGGTTTTTTCCTTTAATAGTTTTAATTATATGATTGTAAATTACACAGTTTCCATTATTTAGTAGTTTGTGTAAAACCGTTTACAATACAAAAGATCTTCAGAAGGAACAAGATGTAGCATATATGTTCCAAGTTTACTGGCTTTTGTGGAGCTTTGTCTATTTGTTGAGACAGGGTCTCACTATGTAGCCCTGGCTGGCCTCAAACTCTCTGTGCAGGTCTGACTGTCCTAGAACTCATAGAGATCCACCTGCCTCTACTTTCTAAGTTCTGAGATTAAAGACATGTATCACCACACCTGGCCTGAGGAGGAATTTAATCAAAGGATTGGCATGGTCTGATTTTATGTGATACAGTGAAGGATACAGTTCAAAGAGATTCAAACAGTTGTGTTCTGAAATTGTCAAAAAAGGTAAAAGAAAACATTTGAGTTTAGAGCAGGCCTAAAATTATTTATTTATTTATTAGGAAAGATCCTTGTAATTTCATTATACAAAAGGTAAGATTACTGGGTGTGGGGCGTTTACCCACCACCCCCACAGCTTCCCAGAGTTTTCTTGAGTGCGAGCAGCAGGAAATATTAGATAGAAGGATTTATAGCGGAGAATCTTGCGGAGATAAACAGATAGAAAATAAAGGATAGCCTCGAGAGGGCCTGGAACCTATTCCAACGGGCCCCGACTGTCTCTGGCCCAGGGTTTTTATAGAGACGCCAAGGGGTGGAGCAAAAGATCTCCTCCCCCAGCACAGCCAAGTGCAGACCATCTCAGACACCTGCACTCAGGCCCGTGGTCCTGATCATCCTCTATTCGGACCTGCTGGGTAAAGCCACGAGGAACCCCAGAACGGGCTCCCACAACTGGGCAGGGTGATTAATACTATTTGCACATTTCAGTTTTCTCTAGAGATTTGAAGGCTATCCTTACAGGGTTGGGTGAGACTGACTAAGAACTAAGTTCAAGGTAGCATTGCTGTATGTGTCTTTACTGTGTTCTCTTCACCTCTGTATCCCATGTACCCTAGTCCAGGATCTTGTATCCAGTGACCCCTAAATTTTGCTCAGTGATTCAAAAGATTTTAAGTTTTTTTTTTTTTTTTTTTAAGAGTTTAACCATCTTAGTATCTTAATGGTTTCCAAGCTGATTAATGTAATTAGAAATTACCAGAGGTATTCTTATTCATGGTGTTGCAAAGCCAAAAATATGATTCATTTGAATTAACTTGAGTGAGCTTTAAATACATCTCTTCATTAATTCTACAGAAATGGTGTATTTGCTTTACCCTAAAAATATTTTTTTTCTTTTTCCTTCAAGGCTTCTTCAAGTATCCAGAGAATCTTGTCAACATTAACGCTAGCAGTATTTCCGACCCTCTATTTCTTTAACTTCCTTTATTACACAGAACCTGGGTCTGTGTTCTTCACTCTCTTTGCTTACTTGATGTGTCTTTACGGCAATCATAGGACTTCAGCCTTGCTTGGGTTTTGTGGCTTCATGTTTCGTCAGACCAACATCATCTGGGCTGCCTTCTGTGCGGGACACATCGTGGCACAGAAACTCAGTGAGGCCTGGAAAACTGAGCTGCACAAGAAGAAGGAAGAGAGGCTTCCCCCCATTAAAGGACCGTTTTCGGAGCTCAGAAGAGTTCTTCAGTTTCTTCTGGTGTATTCCATGTCGTTTAAGAACCTGAGTGTGCTTTTCCTTTTGACCTGGCCCTACGTCCTTCTGGTGTTGGCGTTTGTTGTTTTTGTAGTCGTCAATGGTGGGATTGTGGTTGGTGACCGGAGCAGTCATGAAGCCTGTCTTCATTTTCCTCAGTTATTCTACTTTTTCTTGTTCACTGCTTTTTTCTCCTTCCCTCACTTACTCTCTCCTACAAAAGTCAAGACTTTCCTGAGCTTAATTTGGAAACGTAGAGTTCAGTTCTCTGTGATTATGCTAGTCTCAATGGTTTTTGTTTGGAAATTCACTTATGTCCATAAGTATTTACTGGCGGACAATAGGCATTACACATTTTACGTGTGGAAGAGAGTATTTCAGAGACATGAAATTGTGAAATATTTACTAGTTCCAGCCTACATGTTTGCTGGTTGGGCCATAGCTGACTCTTTGAAATCAAAATCAATTTTCTGGAATTTAATGTTTTTTGTATGCTTGGTCGCTTCTACAGTTCCTCAGAAACTACTAGAATTCCGTTACTTCATTTTACCTTACATTATTTATAGGCTTAACATACCTCTGCCTCCCATATCTAGACTTGTTTGTGAACTAGGTTGCTATACAGTTGTTAATTTTCTAACTTTTTATATCTTTTTGAACAAGACTTTTCAGTGGCCAAATAATCAGGACATTCAAAGGTTTATGTGGTAATAGTAGGAATATTTTGAATTTTAAAAGTAGACTATTTCTACAACAAATAACTGGGTAAGTAGAAATGGAATTCCTTTTAGGTAAATTCAGGGAAGTTGAGTGAAAAGCATTGTTTGAGACCAGCCTAAAAGCCTGAATAGTAGTCATAAAGTTGCTTACAGTTGTCTTGAGGAGTACTGGTACTGCCAGCTTCTCTCAGGCGTGGGGACTTTTCCTGTGTGTGTGTGTGCATTGAGGGGCCTGGGTGAGCTCCGCAGCACTAGAACCAATTGACTGATTTTTCTTGTGTAAAGAACATCAAAAAAATGAAAAGAAAACTGTTTACAAATGATCCAGTAGTATTTTTGAGTGAAGTGGGCAGATATTGCAGTAAATGTAACTCTAGTCTTAAACTAGAATGGATTTACAGACAGCAAATCATGAGCTCGAGGCTTTGGGATACTTAGGAATCAGTTTTTTAAATTTAAAATACAGAAGTGATGAAGCCATTTGAACTAATTCCTGATTTGATGTTTATACAGGCCAAAGATAAAACAACACCTTTTACAGATAATCTTTCTAAAATACATTGCTCTGTTAGTTACCTAGAGATCCTGTACAAAATGGACCACAAACCTGTGGCTTAAAACTTTTCCTCACGTACTTACAGGTGCAGCACCTAGATTCCAAGTGTGGCCAGAGCTAGTTCATCCCGGAGATGGAAGTCCCCGCTCAGCTCACTCCAGCAACTGTTTGTAGGGGCCTTACATTTCCACAGGTCCCTCAAGGCTGCCTGTGTCTTCGTAAGGTTGTCTCTACTGTTTTCTTGTTCAGATAATACACCTTTGAGTTTAGGGAGCCTCTGTCTGATTCAGGGTGACTACCTGAAGACTTGGTTATATCTGTAAAACTTCTTCAAGTTGGATCCCATCCACAGGTTCCAGGTACACATGATTTTGTGTGTGTCTGGAGGGGGATGTAATAACTTTTTAGGAGATGTCGTTGCTGAGATCTTTTAAGTAAAAGTTTGTCTTTAGCTAAGAGGCCAAAAACAAACAAAAAAGATGTCTGAATTCTTATAATTACATTTGTCCCTCTTACCCAATCAAACCAGAAGAACTCAGAGGTGAGAAGTCGTTGGTTTAGCTTTATTTAGGGAGTATAATTTAGGGAACACTATTGGGTGTGACTCTGGGGTTTTCTTTGTCTGTTGGTTTTGTGCTTACTGTTTATTCTTTTTATTAATATGAATTTATTAATTTGTTTTATTAATGGAAGTTTATTCATTCAGTTGTCACTCCCTCACAGACACTGTCAGCTAGTTGTGTGCTGTGACTGGAAACCCAGGACTGTGAATAAAGCTTACTTTTTAGCCCATTTTTCTTTCTGAGCTTTACACATGCATACATGTGCATGTGTGCATGCATGCAGACACACACACACACACACACACACACACACACACACACACACACACACATACACACGCACACAAAGGGACCAAAAACTTTGCTTTTATTGTTGGATTATGTTTTCTTGAGTTTTAAATGTGTAGTATACAGGTTTAAAAACTACTTGGGTAAAAGTTACAAATGTCGTCCAGAATGGTCAGTGAGCACAGACCATTGCTTTGCTTCATACTTAGAAGTCAATCACAACAGTGATTGAGTTGTGATCAGATCAGAAAGCATACTCCATTTCTGCTTTCATGATGGATTTATTATGATAGAGAACTAAGTCCAGGAAGGTGAAATTGCAAACACGTGCACTTGAATAAAGCAGCTGCTGTCTGCTGCTCTTAGGCCAGGCCTTTTATATCTAGGCACACCGAGGGGATGGAGGAAGCGCTTTGTCCCATGTGATGGAAAGAGACTGCTTTTAGAGGTCCTACTCCCTTTCACTTGTAGGTGTTGAGTCACTTGAATTAGGGGACATTGTAGAGGTCTACAGGGAGAGAAGAGGGTATTCTGCACCACTGTCTAAAGTATTGAAAGTAGGACTTGGCATTTCAGAACGGAATGCCGTAGTTAAAAGGTGCTATTTATTTTTCACTATGATTTTAAAAATGGATGCATGTTGATACTTTTTATCAGGTAGATAGATGCTCGGTTAAATTTTCTTGGGCAGTTGCCAGGAAGGTGGTCATTTGCTGGTGACTTTCTCAGTCTTTGTCACTAAATGAGGATGTGAGAGAAATAAGCTTTGCACAGCAGCTTTTGCTTTGGTTGTTCAAAATCACAGATTCATCTCTGGGAAACCATTTCGCTTGGAAAGAGCCTTGCTTTTATAGATACTGTATTTCTGAAAAAGTTTTACATTTTTCAAGAATTGTCAAGTATTTTTATTAAACTTAATTCAATTTATTGATTAATAAGTGACTATAAAGGGGCTCAGTGGTTGAAAGCACAAACCACTCTTGCAGGGGACCTCAGAGTGCTTCCTAGCCCTATATAGGGCAGCACACAACCATTTCGAATTCCACCTCTAGGAGTCTTTAGTCCTCTGGCTTCTGCAGTCACCTGTACTCCCCTGCACATACCCTTACTGCCCCCACACATGATTAAGTTAACAGTTCTAAAAGGTGATTGTAGAAAACATGTACCACCCGCTGAAGGGCTTGTGGGCCATGCAGTCTTATCACTCCTCTTCCTATTGATTATTTTAAAGTGTCTCTTAGTCTTTACCTTGAGTTGTTTTAGTCTCAGTAATCAGTTTAACCAGTTCTACTTTATGTGAAAATCCGTAGGCATAGACTCTCATTTTCAGATATATTAGTTTGTGTGTAATATATTTTGCTCACATTTATACTTTCCATGGGTACCCCTTTTATGACTGTGTCTCACTAAATGATGTGGAGAGTGCTCTTTACACCTAGTACATAATATTGCAAGAGGAATTATTGTTCTCACAGTTATCTGTGTTTATCCTGTTATAAAATACGTGCTATAAACAAATGTAATTTATTTCTGGTGAATAGCTTAGAATGTGATATATTTCTAATGTGAACTTAACTGACTTGACATTATGTTCATCATAATTGTCCGGAGAGAAGAGAAGGGATCCACAGCTTTAAAGTAGAATTCCTAAAGAGTGAACATATATTTTAGGTCCAGTTCAAAACTGTATTCAGATAAAAAGAGTATAGATCATCATTATCTTTGAAGCAATTAGAACTTCTTTAAATGGTTAAAGCAAGTGTAATGTATACAATATTTTACATTAGAGGAAATTAAAAATAAGATTGTAGAAAAAATGTACTTGATTTTGGTTCCAGAATAAAAAAGACAAATTGCTGAAGGACAGTTGTTTTTTCCTAATCACAAATGAGAATGTTATATCTGAACTCTAGTTAGTATCTGATGTGGGTCTTGCCCATTTCAATGAGGATTCATGCCCTACTCTATATCCATAAAACTTATAAACACACCATATGTTCTATATCAGGTAAATGTATATTGAATGGAGTTTTCAGCATAGAAGGAAGCAAATATCCTAGAAAAGTACTATTATTACTAACCTAATCTTAGGAAGTAACTCATTTTACAATGAGACACCCCCCACCCCTTTTCTGCCTGTTTTCTGAGTGTTAATTTCAGTAGTGTTCAGTGCAGACATGCACATTTAGTTGTGTATGTACTGCCTACACTAGGGTATGATTTTAATACTATTTTAAATACCAAGTCATCTCAATAACTATAATAGAAGTTTTGACAATTTATGATACTTTAATCATGAAATTTCAACCAGTTAGAAACATCTGGTGTTCAGCTGTTTTAGCTCTAGGAAGGAAAGAATTACTTTTATTTGGGTGCTTTTTATGTGTTTGAATTTGATGGCCATATATTGTTGAGAAATATATAAATTAGATACTGATGACATTTTTTAACATACCCATGAATCCAGCACTAAATGCTTGGAAGTTATTTTTAAAGTAAGTTTTGTGGTAATTTGGTAATCTGATAATATTGTTATATTATTTTAAAATGAGATACTGATTGGTGGTAATTTTTTTGTTCCTTAGACTCTGTTAAACCAAAAGTAGTTAGGGTATTTTTTTTTTTCAAAAATGTAATATTAAATACTACATTGAACTTGCATTCAGAATTTGATCAGTTCAGTTTATTTGAGCCATGTGTGTACCACTGTTTAAGATGAGCAAGAATGAAAAGAAGAATTACAGTAGTTGTCTTTATCTATCGATGTTTTACTGGTTGAGATGTGTCTGTCTGTCTATCTATCTATCTATTTATCTATCTATCTATCTATCTATCTATCTATCTATCTATCTATCGTCTATCTGCCTACCTACCTATCTCTATGCTGTCTCACTCACATGGCTATGATGTAGATGCTGATTTCTTATTAACCAGTGAAGAAGCTGAACATTAGGCATCCCTGGTGACTCTCCAAAGTCTATTTCCTTTTGTAATTGAACATAAAGTTGTGAGCTTTTGCTGTTCTGCCTCATGGTCAAAGTTAATTAAGAGAAAATAGGAAGTGAGGTCTGTACTAGTCAGACCTCTCGTGGCACGGTACTGGATAACTTACATGTTTCTGAAAATGTCAAGTTTTTCAGAGGAACACAAATAAAATGACAAATACTTAAATGGTTTCATTACAAGGCAAATTGTTAAAAACATTCTTGGTGTTTAACTTAGAACAACAGCTCTTATAATAATAAATTCTTAGAATTATTTGAAAGCATTCTACATTGCTTTAAAGTAAATCAGAGGTCAAAAAATATATTTACACACACACACACACACACACACACACACACACACACACACACACAACCCCAAAAAACAAAACAAAACAAAAAAAACCACTTTTTGTTTTTAATTACTTAGTCTCTTCAGGGGTATGGAGCTCCCCAAATGAGTGTTGTATTTACTGGAAATACAAGCCTCAGAGACTTGAGTGAGTGGATATAGCATAGTACCTTTGCCAGGTGTCTCAAAGCCTGTCATTTAAACCTGTGTTTATTGCAGCTGATACTCTTTGGCAAGTCAATTTCAAGTATCTTGAAGTATTCTGTCTTTGATGTATTTTGTTTCTGAATTAAAGTGGACTTTTGGTTCTTGTTACCCTATTTTTTTAACAAATTTGAGTTATACAACCTAGCCAAAGCCAATATAATATTTCAATGTACCAATAATACAGTATTTATCTTACATACATTTATATTTCTTTGTCAGTGAAAAAATGTGTTTGTGTTTTCCCTGTAAGTAGGTAAGTAGGAAAGTACTGTCTGTAAAAAATTGTTAATGAAGTATTTACCACGTGATGACAATGTGCTACATTTTGAAGTGTTCTTGTAATTTAACTTTTTTTTTTTACTAGTCTAAATTTTTTATAGTTTTGTATTGTTTTGAACCACAAAGATTTATAATTATCCACCCTTGTTTTTTATTATTGTTTGTTTTTTAGGAAGGGTCTCATAATCCAGGCTAGCCTGGAATTTGCAATGTAGCCAGGAATGACCTTGAACTCCTGATTCTTTTGCCTCTACCTCTGGTCTGCTGGGATTACAGGTGTGCTGCCCGAGGCCTAGTTTATGCAGTGCTGGGGATCAAACATAGGACTTAAAGCTTGCTAGGCAAGTGCTTATTATACTGGAACTGAAGAGGTTTCCCGAGTTACACGAAGTGAAGGTAAATGTGAAACAAAAGTCATTTGTTCCATAACTATGTCTCAGATGAACTGCCTACTGCTGTTGGTGCTTCACCCACTCACTGTATCTCAGCTGTCTAGTGTTACTGCTTGCCATGCAGTAACTAAGCAGAGATTATTTGTCCACTATTACAGAGGAGCTGTTTGAGCTTAGGTTAGTGAATAGGCAGCCCTAGCAGAATCCCATGCTCGTTGTTACAGTTGTTTTTAGGAGTGGGGAAAGGACACTAAACCTACCTTCACTTTTGTACCATTTTAGAAAAAAAAATTGCCGTGGAATTACAATTTAACTACTTTTCTAGATCAGACAAATGAGGCACACACTAACTGGCTCTTCCAGAGCAGACAATCTTCCATCTCCTGTGTATCATTAGTGCTTCAGATTGTTATGTGAATACAATCTACAATGCCGGCTGAAGTTTTCAGCCCTGTTAATTTACAAGGAAGCAGGGATCGTTGTTATCAAGTAGAGATGTAGCTGCTTAAAACTTAATTTCTCAAAAAGACTCCTATTTTGGAAAAGAAATGGTTGTTTTAAAATGATCTGTGATTTTTAAATCTGAAAGAATTTGATCTTTATTTTAAAAATTTGAATATATGTTTTAAGTGTGGTTTTTAAGGTTTTACATTTTTGTTACATTAAAACTGCAATGTTTGACTCTAAAATTGTGATTTATGTCATTTAAACCATTGAGTAAACATATTTATAAGAATAAAAAACTTTAAATAATTTGCTTAATATATTTATTTTATCCGTAAATAAATTCACATTTTGTAATATTTTGTGCCCTTTCAACATGCTCTTAGTCCAAACTGAGGGCTAACTGCTCTTTCTATCCACTCTACTTCAAGCCATTTCTCACCCAACTTTAGACTACTGGTCTTGAAACGAGGAATGAAGACGTTTTAAATATCTATAAAAATGTCCATCAATGCCCTGGATACCTATAATTTATTTATAATTCCACAAGCACAGTGGTCAATGAAGTTACTAGATGGTCACTGAGTTTCTAGGCTTGGTTTGTTGTTGTTGTTAGTCTAGGTCCATATAAAGGTCAAAATTTACTAACACCTCTAACTTGGAAAGACTCAAATCTTGGGCTTTGGCTATTCTGAAGACATGAATACTGACTGCTGTGTTTTCATTCTTGGTGTAGACTTTCCCCTCACATCCTACTAGGAGATTAGCCAAGGACTTACACACTACACAGATTTATAGACCTCTGTGATTCCCTCTTTTTACCATCTACAGCTATTTTGACAGTCAAATTCTATCTCCTCACAACTTAAGTCAGTCATTTCAGCTTACGAAATGGTATATAAATGTGTGTCCACTCAGTGTAATCTTGTTTTATATGACTTACTGAATCTGACAATTTCATACGTATGTGAAGTGCATCCTGATGGCTGCAATCCCCCTCCCGCCTCTGTCACCCCACAAGTCCCTTCCCATATTCACATCTCTTTTGAGACCCATTGAGTTTTTCAGGATGATCTGTATGGAGCTGACAGACCCTGGTAGTCTGGCCAGTGGGTACATAGCTGAAAACAAGGACTGCCCTCCAATTGCTGTGGCCAGTAGCACCATGGACACTAGGGGGGCCAGGAAAGGAAGGTAATGGTAGACAGAGATGTAGGTCTCAGTTCATTTGGGGGATAAACAACTTATTTTCCCCGTAGCTATGTATAGAGCATTTAGCTACTTAAGAACACTGAAAGCACATTTGAGCAATTGTTATAACCCATTTGTCCCATTCTCTGAGTTCCTTCATCTCCTGTATTTGTGACTTTTTTTTTTTTTAACCAAAGGACATTGCTCTTACCAAGTTACCTCATGCCTCCACTTTCTACAATTAGATAACCACATCTACTACAAACTACCACTGTAGTAGTAGTTTGCCTTCAGGGCCTAAGGCTTCTTCAGCTTTAGATTTTTTTTTAAAAAAAAAAGTTTACAGCACCAAGGATGAATTCCTTCTTGTCAATTGGACCTCAGATCTAAAAGGGGGGAAAGTGGTTACCCCCATAACAGTTGTACCACTCTTGTACCATTGGGTACATCTCACCTGGAAGGTCAGAATTGTAGTTCATAGACTTTACATCTGGGGGTGACTACTGATGCCCATTCTTCCCCAACAGCACGTTTCAGCACCATGAAAGCTAACCAATAGGGAGGAAGCATCCATCTCAGTTCTGGCTTGACTTCTTTATTTCTTGGCAAACTAGTGTGGTGTCTTAATCAATAGGGTCTTACCAACTAGTTCTGGTGGGCAATTTAGAAAAGTAGTAAGAGTATTTTTTTTTTGAGGAATCTGAGGTGTCCCTGACCAACCATTCATAAGTGTCTCACCCCTGGCACTGGGGTTTTGTTTAACAATCATTGGCATTCAGGAGGAGCTGTCAAGACATGCAGACCATCTCCCTTCCAAATCTCTACTTTTAGCTTACATTTCAATTGGTTTACAAAATAGTAACTTTCCATGTGACTCTTCATACATTCTTAGTTTGGATTAAACGTGTCTTCCTACTCCCTCATCTTTCCCACCCCTCTGCCTCATCCCTGTTTACATTTTCTGACCTCAGCCTTCACCCTCTCAGTTCTCATATTGTTATATTCTGCCAGCCTCACTCCTTTAAGTCATGCTTCAGCCCAGTAACCCTCTCTTGGTTTCTATACTTCTCCAAGCTAAACAGAAAAGCCTAAAGATTTGAAGCTAGGGTCCACATCTGAGAGAACATGTGGTACTTGTCTTTTTGAATCTGGGCTACCTTGCTCAGTGTAATTTTTTTTCTAACTTCATCTGTTTACTTATAAATTTCATAACTTTATTTCTCTTTACAGATGAATATATTTATAATTTTCATTATCCATCCATCAGTTGATGGACAGCTAGGCTGATTCCATTCCCTAGCTATTATAAATACAACAGCAATGAACATGGCTGACCATGATACAATCCCTTTAGAGTATGCCCAGCAGATAAAGTTGGGACAAATAGATGCTCTGTTTCTAGTGTTTGGAGGACCATCCATACTCTATCAGTAGTGGCTGCACCAGTTTACACGCCTATTAACAGTGCCTACGAGGTTCCTCTTTCTCCACATCCTTGCAAGCATTTGTTGTCATTTGTTTTAGTGATGATAGTCATTCTGACAAGAGTGAGATGGGATCTCAAAGAAGTTCAAATTTCCATTGTCCTGATGGCTCATAATGATGCCATTTATATTACCTCTTTTGTGAATTCGCTGCTTAACTAATGGCCCATATTTTGATGAGGTTATTCTCTTGATCATATTTTTAGTTGTATATTCTAGATATCCAACTTCTGTGAGAAGTATACTGGCCAGTTTTTCTATAATTCTGTATGCTGCTCCTTCAGTTGATTGGTGGTTTCTCTTGTTATACTGAGATTTGTTGTTGTTGTTATTGTCTGTTTGTTTCATGAGATTCCATTTCTAAGTCATGGGCTGTATTTCTTGCACTGTTGGCATCCTGTTCAGAAAGGTCTTGCCTGTGTCTGTATGTGGAAATGTACTTTCTTTGTCTTTTAGCAGTTCTGAAGTATGCAGTCTTAAATTGAGATCCTTGATCCATTTTGAATTCAGTTTTGGGCAGGATAAGAGAGAAAGTTCTGATTTTATTTTTCTACATGTTGGTAAGCGTTTTTCCCGGGACCATTTGTCCAAGGCAGTTTTTTTTCTTCAATATATATTCCTGGTATCTTTGTCAAACATCAAATAAGTGTAGTTGTATGTAGTTACATCTGGGTTCTCTATTCCATCTCATTGGTCTGTGTATCTGCTTGTGGCCAGTATGTGTGGTGACATCTGCTGCAGTCAATATGTTCAGGATTGCTTTGGTCATTCTTGGTCTTTTGTCTTTCCATATACATTTTAAGATTATTTTTTCTATGTCTATGAAGAATTGACCTGGAATTTGGATCAAGAATGCACTGGATTTGTAGATTGATTTTAGTAAGACAGCCATTTTCACAAGATTAATTCTTCCTGTCCAGGAACCAGGGAGGTGTCTTCCTCAGTTTCTCTCTTGAATGTTTTAAAGCTTTTGTTATAGAGGTCTTTCATTTCTTTGGGTAGGTTTATTCCCAAGTTTCTTTGAATTAATTTAATTAATATTATTATTTATGTGTGTGTTTCTGTCTGTCTGCCTGTTTGTATATTGTGGATGAGATTGTCTCCGTGTTCTCTTTTTCATTATGTTTTTTATTGGTATAAAGGAAGCCTACTGGCTTTGTATCCTGCTGAAAGGAATACTGAATTTTGCCAAAGTCCTTTCTGCATGTATTGAGATGATCATGTGATTTCCATTTCTCAGTCCATTTATGCAATGAATTTCATTTATTGGTGGATAGTTATATTAAATTATCCCCATACCCCTAGGATGCAACCAGTTTGGTCATAATGAATGAGCTTTTTGATATGATCTTGAATCTGTTTTAAATGTTTATAAAGAATTTTTGCTTCTAAATGAGGAGATTGGTCTGTAATTTTTCTTCTGGTTGTGTTTTTATCTGGGTTTGTGTCAGGGTGATATTAGCTTCATAAAAAGAATTTAGAAGCCTTCCTTTTGTTTTTCTATTTTGTGGAATAATTTGCTTAGGATTGGCAATTAATTCTTCTTTAAATGTTTGGTAGAATTCTGAAGTGAATCCATCTTGTCTTAGACTTCTTTTTAGTTGGGAGAGTTTTAATTATTACTTCAATTTCACTGTATGTAAGTCTCTTAATATTTATCTGTTTAATTTTAGTCATATTTATTTAGAGAGTCATCTATTTCTTTTAGTTTTTCTAATTTAGTGGAATATAGATTTTTACTGTATGTCCTCATGATTTTCTGAATCCCGTTGATATTTATTTTAATGTCTCTCTTTTCACTCTGATTTTATTAATTTGGGACTTTATCCTACTTCTTTTGATTATTTTGACTAAAGGTTTGTCAATCTTGTTTATGTTTTCAAAGAACTATCTTCATTTTATTTATTTTTGTGTGTATTTTTTCATTTTTATTTTACTAATTTTAGATCTGATCTTTATTATCCAATATCCTTGATTTGTTCTGTACACTTAGTGTTTTGATTATTACATGACATAGGGAATTTGTTTTCTGCTCCTTTCTACTATGTTTTGTGTGATTTTACACTCCAATGGGCCTTTCTTTCCTAAGATGTAGGAAAATTCTATGATTTTATTGAAAGTATTTTATTTTCCTTTGACCTGAATTTCTTCTCCTATGTCAATAAGTCATAGTTTTAGACTTTTCATAGTGTCCCAAAGGTCTTGCATGTTCCATTAAAATGAGTTTTAACATCTTATTTTCTTGGACTAAGTGATCCAATTCCTTTGTTTTGTCTTCAAGTTCTGATATTATATATGCTGTATTACTTGATTCATTCTATCTGTGAGGCTTTGATCTTTTTATTGGTTTACTGAATACGTCATTTCATTTTTTTATTACAGTTTGAGCTGTCTTCAATATTTTTCCTTATTGAAGCAGGGACCATTACAGTCTCTTAATAACTTTTGGAAGAGGCACACTGTCTTAATTTTCCATGTTGTTCATGTTTTTATGGTGGTGCCTGGTGTCTGGAGTTAGATTGTTGGTGTGTCTTTTGGTATTAATGTCCAGCCCTGCTTTTGTTGAGTATGTATGTGTTTGGATCTCTCCTTGCTGCTACCCTGGCTTTGCTGGGTGGTGCATGAAGCTCATTCTCGGGGCTAGTCAGTGCTGATTCATGTCTGGGGTACACGAGTGTGCCTGTCTTGGTTAAGGAAAGTGGCAGCTTCTGATCTCACTAGTGGGTACTCAGTAGAACATGTAGGTTCTCCCTAAAGTCCCTCAGAAGTCAAGGTTAGATTGTCAGGTAAATGGAGGTGAGGGCAGCCAGTGAGGTGTGCAGGTACTGAGTAGAGGCTTTAGAGTCACCAGTGAGATTTTACAAGTACAAATCCTATTTAGTTCCTGCTTGCTTTTGTTTAACAGTTGGTGGTTTCAAATATTGTTTCTTCTTTGTATGATTAAACTGTGAGAGAACAAATGTAAAAGGTTGCCCTGCTATTATTGCCTGCTTGAGAAACCCATCTCAATTGTACTGATATGGATTGTGTGTGGTCTCATTGTAGATAAGGAAGATAGTTGTTACTTTTGAAAGGCTTAAAGAGTTTCTGAAAATAGTTTGGGTGGGAGCAGTACCTTTTGGAACATGGATGTCTAAGATGGTTCCTTTATGTATTGTGTCATAGTGTTTTAAGTCTCACAGGGGAGGCACTTTAGGAGAAAGTGAGTCTGTCATATTGTAGAAAGAGGCTGCAATATGGCTGACAGACTACATTCTCTCTGCTTCTACCACTTGTATATAAAATTTCTTGTTCTAATAATTCCTCAGTAAAAGTAACAGTGATAGGCAACTTTCAATGACTATTTGAGAATTTGATTTCCGAGGTGCATTATTCAACATTTCCCTCCAGGTGGCAGTCTTGGACATCTTTTTTATGCATTAGTCTGTGGCATTTTAAATCATTCTGTTAACCTTCGTATTGTCACAGATGTTAATGGGTTTATTTTTTCAGTACAAGTTGAGCCAGATAATCATAGTTGCATTCTATTCTCCATAATAAAGAATACACAGAACCATTTATAATCCCTGGAGTTTATATGTTAGAATTCTATGATTATTGTTATTAATAATTATTTGCCTCATTGACTGAAAAATTAAACACTTTTAGACATTTGTTGCAAACCATGGGGTTCCAGTCATCAAGTATAAGAGAATAATAGCCTCGGCCATTAGCCTTGACCTTTGCTTTAGAAGGGTAGAATTCAGTTGTTATCAGAATCCAGCATTTTTCTCTTGGGCATTTTAAGTGCTTCATATACTGACTTTTTTAGCAAACAGTTTTACACACACACACACACACACACACACACACACACACACACACACACACACACATACATATATGTGTGTGTGTCTGTATTTGTAATATGTTTTGCATACATATTTACACATAGTCCTGAGGTGCCAGGAAGGTGTGTTAGGCTTTTAAAATTCTGTCTTTGATTTTCTAATAATGTCCTTTGTGCTTAAGTGAGGGTTCTTTCTCTGGTATTCAAAACTAGCAGCCTTTTCTGGGAACATGGGACCAAGTTGTACGCTTGTGGCAAATGGTACCCCATGAGTCTACTTTTACTGAAATGACAAATTTGTTTTCTACATGTTTTTGGAGTCTCCTTACAAATGACTTCAGAATTCTGAAGTTGGACATGGGGTGGGGTGATAAAGAGAAGCCATTTGTTTTTCCTAGAGACATATCCCTCCCCTTTCTTGTCCTGTGGTTCCTTCCCTTCCTGCTTTACTCCCTTTAGTCTGTCCAATGCCACCGTCCTTTCTTCTCCAATGTCAGAGGAGCCTGGGGCAAAGGCCTGCTGGAAGTAAACTACTGCAGCACTGAAGCCCAAGAAGCTGAAAGCCTTGAGTGAGCACTCAGTCTGTTATTGACTACTTCATCCAGTTGGTTCCATGTTTCAAGCAAGATCTATTGGTTTTAAATAATGGAAAAGTAAGCGCAAACAAAGCAAGGAAGATATTGGAATATCAACAACCCAATTTTAATCACCTGATACCTTGCTGGCACCTCAAGGCTAGACCTGGCTCTCTGCATGGTTTCTCTGCCTTCGTCTTGGGTCTGCTTCTTTGCCAGGTTGGGCCTCTTGCTGTAGCAGATGTGACCAGCACTCTATAGCTGTCATTGAAGAAAGGAAGTTAAGGACTGAGTTTTATCCATCCTCTGCCTTTGATTATTCTGAATCCAGAGCACAGGAAGCTTATTATCATCAGTAAATATGGATGACTAATATCTGCTGCATTCCAACTCCTGCTCTACTGGTTTTCATTATTAACTAACTTAATTCTCAGAGGAACTATGAAAGACAATCATAAATAGACACACTTTCATATGTATATATACAGATGATGAACTAGGGGAAAAAACAGACTAAGAAACTCTTCTAACTGCTAAGTGCTGGAGCCAGGTTCAAAACAAGGAAGTTCACCACAGGAATGATACTCAAAGACCATGTGGGTTCTGGTGTTGGGACACAGAAAAGATTATCCCCAATTTTCTCCATAGCCCTCTCCCAGGAAAAGGCAACCAGTAGTTTAAAACTGCACTTTATAAGCAACAACTCTGGAAAAATCATGAATTTGAAATATATTTATAGCAGTAGTTTTCAATCTTCCTAATGCTGTAACCCTTTAATATAGTTCTTCATGCTGTGGTGACCCCAACCATAAAATTATTTTTATTGATAATTTATAACTGTAATTTTGCTATTGTTATGAATTGTAATATAAGTATCAGTGCTTTCCAATAGTCTTAGGTGACTCAGTGAAAGGGTCATTTGACCCCAAGAGGGTCATGACCCACAGGTTGAGAACTCTTGGTTTATATATAGTTTTGTCAACTTATTTTGGCAGTTTTCTATTGAGAAATAATTTTTAAAATTATTTATTTAAACTATGTGTGTGTGCACATGTTCATGAAGATGTCAGTTCCCCTGAAGCTGGAATTACAGGCAGTTATGAAACACCTAACATGGGCGCTGGGAATTGAACTTTGGTCTTCTGCAAGAGCAGCAAGTGCTCAAGTGCTCTCAATCGCCAAGCTATCTCTATCAACCCATCCATTCAGGGGTTGGAAAAGAATTAACTTCAGGACCTTCTGGCTATCAGGAGGATAAAAGGACCAAATATAAATGTGAATGGGGAAAAAATGATCGTATGAAGCAAAGGCCTTCAAACTATCTTAGATTTGGGACATAGAGATGGCTCAGTAGTTAAAAGCGCTTGCTATTCTTCCAGAGACTCAAGTGTGGCTGCCAGCATCCACAACTACCTGCAGCTTCATCTCCAGGTGATCACGATCACTTTTAGCCCCTGCAGGTGCCCACAGAGGTGGCATACGCCTATACATTTTAAAAATGTATATTAAATTTTTCTGATTAGCCTTGTATGAACCTTGTATGGTTTCTTGTTTTTTATATGGGTAACAGTTACCAACATCACAACAATATTTAATATACTGTATTTTTCAAAGAAATACCATAAATATTTTGCACAAGTTGTATAAATCAATGGTTTGGATGTAATGAAACAATGTGGTAGTTTACGGATTACTGTTCCAGACTCTGGAAAACTTCTTTGAACTGTGTAGCAGCCAGACTATGATGTATTTTCTAATGTGTGGTGTGGCAGGTAGAGCAAGCTAAATTTCTATTAATGATATTCATTATTTTGTCATTTCTTTCCCGCCATTAATTCTTGAACTGATGTTACATTTCTTTATTTGAATTTCACAGAACATCAAGCTCTTTTTTCCCTGAAGTCTTCTGTGACCAGTGAAGAGGCTGGAAGGGGGTTGTTACCAGTTAATGACTGCCTCACTTACCACTTGGGTTATTTTATCAAGCCCCAGTAACAACATTTTTCTGACCCAGTTGGTAACCAAATGTAAAACCTGTTATTTCTCTCAAGATTCCAACCATAAGCAGAGGCAGGGAAGCCAGTGCTGACCACTCTAGAGTGGATGTTTGTCTGCGGGCGTTTCGTACCTGTAATCTCCAACAGCTTTACTGTTGAATTTTATATAAAGATGCTGGTTGGGAATGCCCGATGGAGCCATATTCAGAAGAGAGAAGAGATATTTGCTAGCTAAACCAGCAACACATTAAGTATGGTGGTTAATTTTGACTCTCAATTTTGATTGGACTGGAGAATGCCTAGGGGACTTAGAGAGCACACTTCCGGATCTGTGGGGAAATTTTTAGAGATAATTACCTGAGCTGAAAAGACCTGCCCTAAGTGTGGGCAGCACTGTGAATAGACTGGGGCCTTATGTGGAACAGAGAATGGTAGAGGGAAGAAGACCTTTGAAGTTCTTTTTTTTTTTTCTCTCTCTCTGTGTCCTGTCCAACATGATTTGAATAGCTGCTGCCAGGCTTCCCACCATGATAGTCTGCCTTGCTAAGGCCTGGATGGACTCAGCCGATCGTGGACTCAAACCTCTAGAACCACACACTAGAACAGAAGTTTTCCCCTGAAGTCTATTTTTTTTCCTACAGGCATTTCACAGCAACAGAAAATGAAAAAAAAAATTATGAAAGCTACTGAAGAACAGGATTTAAGGGATGAATGTAGAGAAGTTTCCTGTACAGAAAATGTTCTGATTTCTCACACGGTTTAAAGATCACTCGCGATCAGTGTTGATGATTTCCTCAAGAAGAGAGGTGAATAATTAGCTGAATTACACCTGTAGCCTGGAAACTCATCCATTCATTCAGTACATTTCCTTTTTAGGGATGGAGACAGAACCATGGCTGAAGGAGGTGGGAAAAACTCCCCGGTTCAGACAGTAGCAATCTAGTAAAGAGGCGGATAGTAACTGAGAAAGCAAGGTTACATCAGAGCGTAGTAAGTTCAATGAAGAGAAACTTTAAAGTGATGCTATCTTTTAAAAAGATCTGGGTTTAGAAGGGACCCTGAGATAGAGGGAAAGGAGTCTCTTAGGGGTGTGGAACCTTGAATAATAAGAATGGAACATACTTACTAGAGTAAGTATAAGAAGGATTATTCCAGTAGATAAGAGCCCCAAATACGAAGGCTGGGATTGGTACACAGCATCTCCTGCAATCCTCACTAAGTTAAAAAAAAAAGTTTTACAAAAAACAACCCAGTTTAATAGACAATGAAACTGAAAACCATAGCAGGTCGCTGTTTTAGCTCTAAGAGAAGGTGCCAATTGCACCACAAAAACTGTATAGTATAGCTAGAGTTTTTCTGCCTTGCCCACAGTCAGGACAAATCTTTGTCACCCGCCAGTCCCACAGCTGCTCAGACCCAACCAAGTAAACACAGAGACTTATATTGCTTACAAACTGTATGGCCATGGCAGGCTTCTTGCTAACTGTTCTTATAGCTTAAATTAATCCATTTCCATAAATCTATACCTTGCCACGTGGCTTGTAGCTTACCGGCATCTTTACATGCTGCTTGTCCTGGCAGCGGCTGGCAGTGACTCTTTCTGCCTTCCTGTTCTTTTCTTTTCTCCTCTCTGTTAGTCCCACCTATACTTTCTGCCTAGCCACTGGCCAATCAGTATTTTATTTATTGACTAATCAGAGCAATACATTTGCCATACAGAACATCCCACAGCAGTATAGTTCTCCTAGTTGGTGAGATCTAAAGCTCAAATTCAATGTATCAGTAAGGAATTAAAAAGGGGGAGAGAGATGTCCATCCCAACCCCAGGAAATCTCCTGAATGGTGCTACTAATTCATCTTTTCCCCTAAAAGACATGCAACAGAGGTCTATTGTTTATTAATGCACTCTGTAGATAATTTTGTATGTCTCCAGTATAATTTTCTGATTTATATTCAAGAATAAGAATACAGAATTTGGTAGTATTGATCTATTTTCTCTCAAGGAATTGATAGTGGATTTACTAATAGGCTGTTTAATGATTCTAACAATATGATATGTTCTGGTAAGTGGTTACATGGAAGAATCTAATTTACATGAAAACCTCATGACTGGCTGGGAATTGCCTTCAGAGTTTATTATCTGATTGGTATTTGTAAGTACATGAAGCCCACCCTTTTCTCCTATCTTGACTATGAAGGTAAAGGCATTGCTGGCATCTTTTATTGATTTTCAGAATAAAGCAGAATTTGACAAGGCACTGATTTATGATGCCCTGAGTTGTGGAATATTTGCTTACACTGTAAAGATGTGTCTTTGCCAAAGCACCTTCTAATTGGTTTAATAAGTAGCTGAATGACCAGTAGATAGGCAGGAAATATAGGCGGGATTTCCAGAGAGAGAGGAAGAGGAGATGAACTGAGGTGCATGGGAGACACCACAGAGATGCAGGGAGTTGGACATATAGAATAAAGGAAAGGTAAAAAGCTACATGGTAAACGTAAATTAATACAAGTGGGTTAATTTAAGTTATAGGAGCTAGTGGGGCAAGCCTAAGCTAAAGCTGAGCTCTCACAATTAATAATCAATCTCTGTGTCATTAGTTGGGAGCTGGCACCCCGAATGAAAGTCCAACTACACTGAGTTGTTTTATTGTTGCCTTTGACCTCTGGTAAGTCCAAAAGTCTTAGGTCATGCTTGTGCAGATCCACTATTGTCAATGTATTTTTGCAGTGTTCCTCTTATCTTACTGATTAGTGGACACATAGAACAGTAATGGAGAAAAAAGGATGCATGTCTACCCATGTTCACTAAATATGTGAATGATCTTGTAAAGAAAAAACTATGTTGATTTAAGCCAGTGGCTGTACTTAGGGTTTAGTCATAGCTGTTCTTGTGTCCGGGCTCTGTGATATCAATAAGAATCTGTGAATACTGAGGACTAAATCTGTTGATGTGAAGATGACTGCTACTATACATTATTCTGTTAATGCTTTCATAGTCTTTAGAACATTGCACTGTATTTTAATTTCTTATGTGCTTTTGCTAAGAAGCACAGGTACTGAGTAATGAAAGTCTTGTGGGATTATTATATAAAGACTGAGGCTTAAAAAATGGTTTGAGAAAGTATTGTTGGCATTGCAGGGTACCACACTTCCATTAGAAAAAAAGATGGCTGCCGTTTTTGAGTAAGGTTAAGGAGCAAATTCACAGAAGCAAGGAACTGAGGGAAAGAAAGCCATAACTTAGATGCGAAAAAATAAAAAATGTCTGGTGTAATGGGACATGCCAGAAACTGAAATATAGACATTAAGGGAATAGGAACTTGATTAAGAAATCACCTTACCTCTAGGGCGTGCCCTCAAGAAATCACCTTACCTCTAGGGCATGCCCTCTCCACAGGAACAGAACGGGAGCTCAGTGTTGCCTGCATCAGCCAATGGGTAGACTAAAATTAGACTTACACAGCTTCTGGCTTCTCCTCAGGTTTAGTACCTAATTTTATAACCTCAGCTACTTGTCTCATCTTCCCATTTTAAATTTAAAATAAAGGAGAAACCAAAGCAAAGCAGGCAAGTTTCTTCCTAAATTTAATTGAATTCAAGAAGTTTATTTTACATATTTTTATAATATGACTTTTGGGAAATATTAAGAACACCAGATGTTCCGGAATGTTCCAAGACTATAAAAATGAGATTATTGTTCAGGGTCAGGACTGTGCCACCACACCACAATTTACTTTAAAATTAAAATTGCTATGTAGGATTTAATTTCCTTCTCAGAAGGACAATAACCTTTTGAATAAATCAGACTTGGCTATTTATGCTTACTGCAAATAAGACTGCATTTGCAACACTACAAAGTGCTCACCTAGCAAAGCTATATTTGAAAAAGCAGAGAAAAAAAGGCACAACTGTTTTGTTATATGTTAAGAAACGTGGATGGATGTTGGGTGGAGTAATAAGACTAGCTGTGAATAGGGGCAACAGATACAGCGGACAGAGAGGAGCAGACATTTTAATAAGTGCCACTGTCATGCGGGATCATGTGAATTATCACCTATATAATGAAGAAATGAGTGAATGAATGCATCATAAAAGTAACCGGTATTCAACTTCCCCGCCTCTTAACCCAGTGTCTATTTCTACTACATGGCAACTTCCTAGGATCCTTTTGGAAACCTGTTGGGGGTGGTAGCTGAGAAGATTTTTAGGGAAATCAGAGTGTAAGTTCCTGTTTGCTTTGTCACTTTCCAGCTCTTGTCAACTGGGTTTTGAACTGACAATGTAAACATTTATAAACAGTGACTGATGGTGATATCTTTTCCCTTACAGAGTAAAGACATTATAGTCCACAAAACTGCTAATTCTTGTGAGGATGAGAGGGGCTCTTACATCCTTTCAGATGCCAACAGAAGTAAATTTTGCTATTCGATTATCCAGTGAGAACTGGGAGTAAGATTCTGAAGTTCTCAGCATAGGTGTTTCAGTCCTGTCTAGGCAACTGAAACATCTCCCAGGCATCCAGGCTGTAGCTAGTGAGCATCATGCTGCTTAGCACTGGGCTGAGTGTGAAGTCTCTCAGTTCTTCAAGGGGCAGCATGACTACAGGATCCATCCATGACCTCCTGCTGTCAGGAACATCTGTGAATTATCCCTATTCCCCTCCTTAGCTAAGACATACCATGAGTTAATACCATGCCCTTGTGTCAAGTTTTATGTTTTTCAAAGTGTTTTCACTTTTTTTTTCATTTTTAAAAATTTATTTATTAAATTTAATTTTACATATCAGCCACGGATTCCCTTGTTCTCCCCCCTCCCACACCCACCCCCGCCTTCCCCCCAGTCCACCCCCCAATTCCCATCTCCTCCAGGGCAAAGGTTCCCCCGAGGATTGAGTTCAACCTGGTAGATTCAGTCCAGGCAGGTCCAGTCCTCTCTTCTCAGGCTGAGCCAAGTGTCCCTGTATAAGCCCCAGGTTCCAAACTGCCAGTTCGTGCACTGAGGACAGGACCCGGTCCCACTGTCTGGATGCCTCCCAAGCAGATCAAGCTAATCAACTGTCTTATTTATCTGGAGGGCCTGATCCAGTTGGGGGCTCCTCAGCTATTGGTTCATAGTTCACGTGTTTCCTTTCATTTGTATATTTGTCCCTGTGCTTTTTCCAACCTTGGTCTCAACAATTCTCGCTCATACAAACCCTCCTCTTTCTCACCAATTGGATTCCTGGAGCTCCACCTGGAGCCTGACCATGGATCTCTGCATCCAGTTCCCTCAGTCATTGGATGGGGTTTCTAGCACGACAATTAGGATGTTTGGCCAGGTGGCCTTCGAATACTTCAGAGATCTATTCAAAGGGCCTGATCCAGTTGGGGACCCCTCAGCCTTTGGTTCATAGTTCATGTGTTTCCATTCGTTTGGCTATTTGTCCCTGTGCTTTATCCAACCTTGGTTTCAACAATTCTCACTCATATAAACCCTTCTCTTTCTCGCTAACTGGACTGGAGCTCCACCCGGGGCCTAACCATGGATCTCTGCATCCAGATTCCTCAGTTCTTGGATGGGGTTTCTGGCACAACTATTAGGGTGTTTGGCCATCCCATCACCAGAGTAGGTCAGTTCCGGCTGTCTCTCAGCCATTGCCAGCTGTCTATTGTGGGGGTATCTTTGTGGATTTCTGTGGGCCTCTCTAGCACTTTGTTTCTTCCTTTTCTCATGTGGTCTTCATTTACCATGGTCTCCTATTCCTTGTTCTCCCTCTCTGTTCTTGATCCAGCTGGGATCTCCCACTCCCACAGGCTCTCTTTCCCTTGACCCTCGCTTTATCTTATGGCTTCATGAAAGCCGAGGGATGGAGGAGACTGCAGATGTCATGACCCCCTTGTAACAAGTGGGAAAATTGAACCCAATGGATAAAGTAACCACTTTGTCTAATTCAAACAGAGGCTAAGCTGAAGCCATTATCCACCTTTCTTGCCTGAGAATCCAGTTCCTATTTCTATTACATGGCAGCCTGGGAGCCTGTATCATTTGACTCCTACTCTGTTGTTCTCCATCAGTTCATATTAGTTTCATGCTTGGTGAATTAAGGGTGACTTTAGTCACAATTTCATATTCATATCTATGGCATGATACAACTTACATTAAATATAATGATTTATTTGGGTTGATAGAATCAAAATCTGCCAAAGCACAAAATATTTTTGTTTGTCTTTATGTATTTTTGTGTCTAACAGTAGTATCATCTTCACATTCCTTGTTCTGCACACTGAAAATTAAGTATACACAGAAAACTTGGGTTATCATCAATGCTATGCCATAGTTGAGATTTCAACTGAGACTTTATGAGACTGGTGACAACTTGGAATCTAAAGATGTTTTTCCTTTGTGTAGACTCTTTCCCAATGGCACAAAAAGGCTCTGCCAAGTCTGACAAGAAAATGCTTCAAACACTTTGTCAAGTTTTTTATTTCATCATGAAAAAAAAAAAAAACCCCACACATTTATAGTTAAATTCAATTTCACTGAAAGAGAAAGACCTACATCTAGTTCTGACCCTGTGAGGTCGAGACATTCTACCTTACAATTCAACGTTTTGCTGCCTAGCCCCAGAGAGATGCACACAAACAACATTGCAGAGTACCAATGTCACTTCGCGTTCTCAGCTGGTCCTGGATCCATTCTGTCTGCTCCTCTTGCACATTCATAGGCTTCATGGATAACACTGTTCTGCTTGGGTACCAGAGCACCAAAAGGCACTTTCTGTGGCTATTCGAAGAATCGTAAAGTCTTACTTGGACATTCAAGAACTTCCTCTTGTTTGGTAAAAGATGCACTGTTTCCTTACTTTACTGATAATCTCCATCCATGTTGTCAGCAGTGGGGCGATTTCCTTCTTATTTCTTACTTATGAAAACTTGTAGATATTGGAAACTGAAGTTTTCCTGGCTCATTTGAATTTATTCCTAATGGCTCTATGATTTTTTGAAAAAATGTAAGATGTACGGACTAAGGAAATTGATTCACAACAGTCTCCAAAGTAAATCAACAGTCAATAAATTGGAGGAGAAAGTCCAAAATATACAGGAAAAATGAAGAAACGCTTCATGTTCTGCATTGGCAGAATTAGTACTGTAAAATGGTATTATTTTTAAAAAGAAATCTACAGACTCAATGTAATCTCCATCAAAATTCTAGTGAGATTCTTCAAAGAACTAAAAAAATGATGAAAAATTTCATATAGAAACACAGATCATAAACAGCCAAAGTAATCCTTAGTGAAAAGAATACCTGATCTTAAATAACAATACAGAGACAGCATGGTATTGGCACAAGAAGAGACAGGTATACCAAAGGAACAGAATAAAAGATGCAGAAATAAATCCACATATCTATGACCACTTAATTTTAAAGAACTTATATTATCATATGTTAATTACACATAATAGTGTATTTCATTGTGGCATTTTCATGCATGTATATAATCTACTTTGGTCATGCCTTCCTCCACACACTCGCCCAATGGTCCTCTTGTTCCCTGCCAGTCCCACTTCCACTGCCATGTCCTTTTGCATATGTGTGTGTGTGTGTGTGTGTGTCTTAGTCAGTGTTCCAGTGCTGTGAAGAGACATCATGACCATAGCAACTCTTATAAAGGAACACATTTAATTGGGGCTGACTTACAGTTTCAGAGTTTTAGTCCATTATCAGCATGGCCGGAGGCATGGCGGCACGCAGGCAGACATAGTAAAGGGGCTGAGAGTTCTACACATGGATCTGCAGGCAGCAGGAAGAGTGAGTGCCTCTGAGCCTGGCTTGGGCTTCCGGATCCTCAATGCCCACCCCAGTGACGCACTTCCTTCAATAAAGCCACACCTACCCCAACAAGGCCATACCTCTAATCCCTCAAAGTAGTTCCAGTCCCTGGTGACTAAGCATTCAAATATATGAGCCCATGGAGCCATTCTCATTCAGACCACACCAATATGTGATCCACTGAGTTTAATTAGGGTTGTTTACAAAAGCATGGGTGATGGGTGGCTACAGCACCACAGAACAACTAGGCATTGTCTACACCACTGGGGGAAAACGTTTCTCCATCTGTCAGCAAACATTAAATGCACTTATATTCTCAGGATTGAATGGGGCTTCATGACCGCCTGACCACTAGCATGGAATATTGATGAGCCCAATCTTATGTGGGTCATATGCTGATAACGACAGTTGCTGAGAGCCTAAGAGCCTGTGAAGAATACACTGGGCTCTGCCCAGAAATAAAATGTTCCACAGCACTTCATCTTCTCCACCCCTGACTCTCACATTCTGTCTACCCCCTCTTCTGTGATGTTCTCTGAGCCCTGAGGGGGTGATATATATATATATATATATATATATATATATATATATATATATATATATATCACTTAGAGTTCAGCTTTCAACACTCTGTTAATCTCAGCAGTTAACTTTGAGCAGTGATGAGTTTGTGAAGCAGTCACTATCCACTGCACACAAAATGCCTCTCTGACTAAGACTGACAGCAGCACTGATCTATGGGAATAAATAAAAATATTTAAAAGGTGATTTTACAGGCACATCCTGTCCAGTTAGCAGAACAGAAGCGGTCATTTCCCCACTGGGGTCTGTGAATGTCCTAGTCATGAGATTTTGACCACATGTGTTTGTTCCAAATGTTAAGGCCGTAAATCCAGTCACAGAGCAGTCTGTTAACCCAATAACAGACTTCCTACTATTGCATAAAGACATGCTCTACCAGGAAGGTCTTGCCTGGCCCATCAGTAGTATGGAATGCAGGGTCCATGGCTGAGTAAGATTGCTGATGGCAGTTCCCTAACAGCCTGCATAACACTTTCTAGCTTTGGAGGACTAGCCAGTAGGTAGGAAGCTTCCAGCCTGACACAAATATTTGTTAAAGTATCAAAACATACACTGAGGGTGGTAGTATTCAACAAATTATAGTATCACAATTGGATATCCACCTGTAGGAGCATGAAAATAGATCTGGATGCCTGTCTCATCATTTTGAAGTGGACCAATGACCAATATTTCAATCCTGAAATACTGAAACTGGTAGAAGATAACTTAAGGAATAGACCTCATAATACAGGTATAGGCAGGTACTTGCTGAACGGGACAGATTGGACAAGAAGTAACACAATGAACTTCATGAGATTGAAAAGATTATGCACAGCAAAGGAAACTCAGTAGAGCAAAGAGACAGCCTCTAAATGGGGAAAAATCTTTGTCAGCTGTTCTTCAGACAGAGGTCTAATATCTAGAATATATATTTTCAAAACTGCAAAAATTAATATCCTCCCTCCCATTTGTCAGTCAATAAATGGAATAATGAAACGAATGGGCAGTTCTCACAAGAAGAAATATAAATCACCAACAAATATGTTAAAAAAAAGTGTTCACCAGCCTTATCCATCAGAGAAAAGGCCAACTCAAACTGAAATCAGTCCATTTCACCTTAATCAGAATGGATATCATCAAGAACAGATACAACAGCCTTGCTGGTGAGGATGTGGGGAAAGAGGACCCCTCATGCTCTGCTGATGGGGGTACGCAAGCCACTGTGCAAACCTGAATGGCATTTATTAGAAAATTAAATTATAACTACCATATGACCACTGTTTGGACATCTAGCCAAAGAATGCTAAATTTCACCATAGAGACACTTGCATATCCATATTTAAAGCTACATTATTCACAACAGCAAAGAAATCTTGGTCACCTTAGGTATTCATCAGTAAACGTATAGATAATAAAAATGTACGTTTTACATATATACAATGGGATCTCATTTAGCCATAAATAAAAATGAAATTCTGAGTCTTCTGCGAAATGGATGGAACTGAAATTTGTAAGTGGAGTAATTCAGTCTCAGAAAGACAAATACTACATGGTCTCACACACATTTTATTTTAGCTTCTTATATTTTGTGTGCATATATTTATATGAGAATGAGGAAGGTATTTGCCAGGAAATTAGAAATAGGTCCATGAGAGGGGAAAAACTGCTTTCAGCAGAAAACATTTTAGCAAATGCTACCTAGGTGACATTTGGTAGACATCACCAGAAGGTGTAACTGGAATGTAGGTCTGTAATACTGCTCTCTGCCCACTGACTGGCACCAGATATCAAGGTTTTGTACTCACTGTGTTCCAAGCTCTGTAGTCTACCCCAATAATTCCCAGCTATTCCGGAGTTTCAGCTGTCACCTACCTAGTGAAACTGAGGCCTGTGGAAGCTTTCCATTTATAAGTCTCTTAAATACACTACTTCAAATTCAGCACATCCAAAAGCAAAACAGTATTTGTTCCTAAGTAAACACCTCACTAACGATGCTATGCACTTACAAATGCCTCCAGGTGAGGGAGAACAGAAGCAGTGGAAAGAGGATTCTCAAACCACACAGAAATCTTTAGGAGAAATCGCTCTGTACTCCCTGTACCACTGAACTAGAATTTTCCCTGAAGTAGAAAGTAGAAAGTAGAAGGCCCTTGACTTTTGGTTGGGTTCATTTTCTATCCCTTTTTGCCCATGTGCTTTACCATTAAGTCTAGAGTGGTTGTTACCTCCTGTTCACTGGGTCCTGTCAGCTTGTCTTCAATGTAATAGAGCAGCTTGATAACTTGTAAAAGAGCTGTGAGTGCCAGAGTTAGGGGACGTTGACTGGTGTTTTAAGGTCAAAATCTCACTTTTCCCGTTTTTACTTTCTCTAGTCATTTAAACTGACTTGGCTAAAGGATATTTCGATTGTGGTGTCTGTCAGTCTACATGTTTGTTGCTGATGCAGTTTTGGCTCATGGTTTCAGGTTTCATCCCATAACCACTTATTCTACCATATCTAGGCCATGGCAAAGCAGAGCTTTGTGGTGAGTGGAGAAAGGAGGTGCAGAGCCTCTTACCTCAGGGTGACCAGGAACAACAAGACAGAGACAGGAGGGACCAGAGAAAGGTCTATCCCAGGCCTTAGGACTTTTCCCTCCTGGTTCCCAAGTTGCTCCAGATAGGTCCCATATTCCCAAGTCTCCAGCACTTCCCCAAACATCACTGATAGCTGGGGACAAAGTTGTCAACACATGAGTTTATGAAGGTCATTTCATGTTCAAATCATACCAGTTCTTGAAAAAGTTTAAATAATCGTAGTCTTGGGCACTGTTTCTTTTGAATGCTCCATTGTATTTTTTTTATAAAAACTTTAAAATGTAATACATACTATACTGATGAAATACCTTGCTTACAACTTGTTTTTGTTTTGTTTTGGAGACAGATTTCTCTGTGTAGCTCTGGATATCCTGGAACTTGCTCTGTAGACAAGGCTGGTCTCAAACTCAAATATCTGTCTATCTCTGCCATCAAGTGTTGGGGCTAAAGGGGTGTGCCACCCCTGCCTGGCTACAGTTTTTTTTTTTTAAATATTTCACAAACAAGCTTTCTGACAATAACAAGATAGTGTTTAGAAACAGGTAGCAAGGTATAAAACTCAGTAAAAGAAAATGCCAATTAGAAAAAGAAGAGGCTATCACTGGGGAGGGCAAAAAACAGTGACAAGGCACTGTTTTTTAATGACAGTGTGAATTAAGATAGCATTTAGAGGCAGGCATGGTGGTGCACGCCTTTAATCCCAGCACTCAGGAGGCAGAGACAGGTGGATCTCTGTGAGTTAGAGGTCAGCCTGGTCTACAGAGTGAGTTCCAGGACAGTCAAGGCTGCTACACAGAAAAACCCTGTCTTGAGAAAAAAAAAAAAAAGAAGATAGCATTTAGATAAAAGATTCAACGAGGAACACTCCTCTTGTGCAGCACCAGCGCGGATAACTTACACAGATCAACGTGTGGGTAGACCCACCAGAACTGTGCTGTGTGAAAGTGCTGTCACTGGCTTGCCCAGAAATAAACCTGTCCTATTCAGGAGATGTACAGTGCTTCCTGCTGTCAAAACAGGGGGCCGTTAGCTTTGTAATCAAATCAACAGGCACCCATGCTTTGATTCTAGAACCACTCAACAACCTTCTCAGTCTTGTTTGACTTCCTGTGCATCTTCCTACAGAGATTAAAATATGAATTTTAATTGACTATCTACCATTTGACAATGGTTTTCTCATTTAAAAGGAAACCAACGCTCTAGTATAATACACTCATATGCATGTCTTAAGTTATGTTTATGGTGCATAAATATTTATGTATATGGTGTATGTATAATTTCATACAGTATAAGACATAGTCCAGACTAATTTTGAACCATAAAATCTGAAGATCAGATACATGACTGATATGATTTTGAACATATAGCAGAATTTAATGAAGATTCTTAAGAATTGCCCATGGGTGTAGCCCAACATTGAAGTCATCCAAACTCCTTTATCTTACCACTTTAGGGATTCTGGGCTCCTCTCACAAGTGTGTTCCTTGTAGTATTTTTGAAGGGTGCATCTATTTGTCCCTCCCATTATATAAGAAGAGCTTTTACATGGCAAACCCACTCTAGGATTCCAATTTTTCTGAGTTTTGACATCAGATGTCTCCACCTTACACTTAGTAGGTCATCTGACATATACGTTAGCCTATCAATCAAGCAAACTGTAGCACTTTTGTTAAGGTTGGGACCTTCAGTAAGAAATCCATGTCAATAAATTTAGTTTGACCTGGTTATATATTCCTTTTTATTTTGTCCCACAACCTTACAATCTATTTCTCATAACCCCCAAATTGTAAGAATTATGAAACACCAATTATGGTCTCAATATCTCTTGCTCATATAATCCCTCCTCTCTCTCAACAATTGAACTCCTGGAGTTCCACCTGGGGCTTGGCCATGGATCTCTGCAATTGCTTCCATCAGTCACTGGATGAGAGTTCTGTCATGACAGTAACACTGGGACAAATAGTGTACTAGTGGAAACACATGAACTGTGAACCAATAGCTGAGGAGCCCCCATGGAACTGGACCAGGCCCTCTGGATAAGTGAGACAGTTGATTAGCTTGAACTGTTTAGGAGGCCCCAGGAAGTGGAACCGGGACCTGTCCTTGGTGCATGAGCTGGCTTTTTGGAACCTAGGGCCTATGCTGAAGCACTTCGCTCAGCCTTCGTGTAGGGAGGAGGGGACTGGACCTGCTTCACCTGAATCTACCAGGCTGGGCTGACTCCCCAGGGGGGACCTTGCCTTGGAGGAGGTGGGAATAGGGGGCAGCCAGCGAACTGAATATTGAGGGGGAAAGCTGGGGGATGGGAAGAGGGAGGACAGGGGAATCCATGGCTGATATGCAAAATTAAATTAATTATAAAACAAAAATATAAAAAAAAAAGAATTAAGAAACACAAAAAAATTCTTTTGGTGTATTGCTCACCTCCTCAGGGGCTCACTGTGTACATCAACTTTTGTAGCCTCATGAGATGTGATTCCGGTTCTAGGACTAGAGGCAAATGTGGGTGATGTAAGGAGGCCCTGATTGTACCAGTCTTTATTGTTCTCTTCTTCACAGAAGGTTATTGGTGGTGACTCCACGGGCAATGCAGGATTCATTGGCTTGTCAAATGTCGAAATGGCACTATTGCAGGGGTGGGGGCTGGGATTCACCCACCATTCAGTGTGTGGAGACAACTTCCACATATGAAACAAAGCCAAACTAATCTGAGAATTCAGTGTCATGGGACCCACCAAGGTCACTCCACACATCTCTACTCTGTTTTCAGGTCCTACTCTTTCCCGGTCAGTACCTCATTTTAACTGCACATTCCCTTCAAGGCTAGGAATTAAACTTGTGTTGAGAGTAGGTGATCAATGATGTGGGCTCAAGGTTGGTTCCTGCCAACCCCAGCTCTATGATTGCTGGTGAAATCTCTCAGAGCACAATTAGAAGGCTTCACAGTGTTAATACGAATCTTGAACTGGGAATGGGAAATTACATCTCTGGGCTCATCTTTGTTCTTGTTGTTATTGTTACTTTATCCTGAGATGTGTGAAGAAACAGCAAATATCGTTATATTCTTCAGTTTTCATAAAGGTTAAAAAATTGCATGCACACACACAGACACCCACATTCAACAAATTCTTTGCTTCTCACAAGCAGGGACGTCAAATGCTTTATTTTATATAGTTTTAAAGCACTCTACACCATGGATTATCAGTGTTTTCCATACTACCAGGAATATACTTAGCGACTTTAAGTTTGTAACAATTAGAGAGCCAGCTCCTGACAGAGCCAAGCCCAGTAGAAAAATTCGTCTTTACAGCTTTACAATAATGTTTCTCTAGAGCCACTCCTTGTACCACAATTTTTATTAGTCTGTCTAGAAGAACCTACATTAATATATGTTAATATATACATACATAATATGAGGTGATTTCTTAGAATGGCTAACAGTATTTGAGCTTAAGCAGTGCAATGGTGACCATTTACTGTTTGTAGAGGCTAAGTACCTAATATATACATATGCTTATGTCAGAAAGTTGCATGGATCAGCATCCCCGATCTGTTGCTTAAGTCCTGGAAGATTCTTGGAGAGATGCTAATCTCCCATCCATATTAGAAGGCAAGCTTTGGTTTGATGTCAGTGAGGGATCATAGCAGCATCAGCAACAACAACATAGACATACTCTCTAAAAAGACATGAAGGAAGGCAGAAAAACAACATTGATTTTTTTTACCTTAGATCTCTTTGTGTCTGAGATGCCTACAGGATTGTCCCACCCAACCTGGAGAAAGGTCTTCTCATTTAATCCTTCCCAGAAACACCCTCACAAATCAGTATAGATCAAATTGTCAATCATACTTAACTATGGGTAGGTTTAATGAAAGACATTATCAAGTAATTCAGTGTTAATAATAGCATGGATGAGCTGGCTTTGGTTATTTTGAATGCTCTTTGGAGAGATATGTATGAGAGTCTCTAGGCAACACATTTTGTGAGCCAAAAATAATTCGTATCATGTCTGCTGGCCATTAAACTTCATCTCATTGTATTAATGGCATGACTAACCAGAGAACCAGATGTGGCCACTTAAATCTACAAAGTATACTCATTTATTTTTGGCCAAAGAACTAATACACACAGAAGCATTTTCTTCATGCTTAGTTAAAGAGATGGCTGTACAGAGTAACTATAATTTCCCTGATGTTTGTGAATAGTTCATGAGTCATGGCCAAAACCCAATCACCTGCATATTCCTATTTTAAACCCTGCATAACTACTTATATTCATGTACTGAAATTTCTCTGTGATCCTGAAATAGATATAACACATGTATTACTATGTTTACTTGGGAGACTTAAAAATACAATATGGTTAGAAAGCAAAGAGCTGTTAAATAACTAAAATAAAATAACAGCATTGCAAAGGCTTGTATTCAAAGCGAAATTTACAAGCTGCAGAGAGAAAAGATTAGAATTTCAGACACCTATCTTGGACCTGCTATGAAACTAAACTGCATGTGCCTTGTTTGACAATAAATGACTAAATTAGCAACCAACTGACAGAAATCCATTTTGGAGAAGAGCTGAAGATGTCACTTAAAGATCTCAACAAATTAAATATTTTCAGAATCTGATTTAAAGATTTTTTTCTTTATTTTATTTTACAATGCTATTCAGTTCTACATAACAGCCACAGATTGCCTTGTTCTCCCCCTTCCTGCACTTCTCCCCTTCCCCCCAGCCCACCCCCCATTCCCACCAGATCAAGGCCACCCCTGAGGACTGAGATCGACCTGATAGACTCAGTCCAGGCAGGTCCAGTTCCCTCCTCCCTGATTGAGCCAAGCGTCCCTGTATAAGTCCCAGGTTTCAAACAGCTATCTCATGCAGCGAGCCAGGGACCTGGTACCACTGCCTAGATGCCTCCCAAACAGATCAAGCCAATCAACTGTCTCACCTATTCAGAGGGCCTGATCCAGTTGGGGGCCCCTCAGCCTTTGGTTCATAGTTCATGTGTTTCCATTCATTTGGCTATTTGTCCCTGTGCTTTATCCAACCTAGGTTTCAACAATTCTCACTCATATAAACCCTCCTTTTTCTCACTAATTAGACTCCTAGCTCTCCACCCGGGGCCTAGCCGTGGATGTCTGCATCCAGATTCCTCAGTACTTGAGTGGGGTTTCTGGCACAACTATTAGGGTGTTTGGCCATCCCATCACCAGAGTAGGTCAGTCCCGGCAGTCTCTCGACCATTGCCAGCAGTCTTTTGTGGGGGTATCTTTGTGGATTTCTGTGGGCCTCTTTAGCGCTTTGTTTATTCCTTTTCTCATGTGGTCTTCATTTACCATGGTCTCCTATTCCTTGTTCTCCCTCTGTGTTCTTGATCCAGGTGGGATCTCCCGCTCTCTTGCCCAACTTAGTTCCTAATTTAAAGATTTTTTAAAAACCTTTTTGAGAGTTTTGAGGGCTCTTTAAGTAATAAAGAACATCTACTCTGTAGAACTTACTGACTACTAAGGAGGAAACTGTTGTATAGAAATGCATACACTTCAGAGCACAGTGTGTGGAACAGCATGTGCAAGAAAATTAAATTACCATGTGAGACCATCACAATCCATCTATAAGCAAAGACAATCTCCATTAAAGCCTCAAATGGCCTGCCTTGAATAAATTGTCAAATGAAGGATAAAATTCTTATGAAAATTCATGAAGCACAAGAGAAAATTTTAGAGTTTGATAAAACAGTCCCTGAAAAGTACAAATGGGAGAACTCAGACTTTCTTTAATTTCAGTCTTACTAGGAAGGTGCAGTAACCAATGCATTATATCAATGGCACGAGCAGAACTCCGTATCCATGAATTAAAGTTTGGGGCTTGTACACACACTGCCACATTTGTATCCAATTGATTTGACAATTCAAGCCCCAAAGAAAAGGTGATTTAAAAAATTACCCAGGCTTATAATCACTGTACTTGGGAGGTCTAGGCAGGAGGAGCAGGAGTTCCAGGCCGTCATCAACTGTAGTACGTTGAAGTCCAGCCTGGGACACATGAGAACCTATCTCAAACAGACAAACAAAATAATACAATCGGTGGGAGTAACAAGGGAAGCGCATACAAAAGAATGAAGTAGTAATTACACTTCTCATTATATAAAAATAATTTAAGGGGGAGGGCAAGATGGTTCAACAGTTCCTTGCCACCAAGCCCAATCACCTGAATTCTGTCCATAGAAACCGCATGGTGGAGTAAGATAATTGATTCCAACAGCTGCTGTCTGGCCTCCATATGGCATATGTGTGTTGTGCCATGTGTGCGTGTTCAGACATAAATGTAAATTAAAAAAATCAAAAAGGATAAACCTGAAGGAGAAACTAAAACTGGTAAAATAGAGTTGCTCTGAGACTCATTAGGGCAGTTCTTCAAAAGATTCAATACAGGGTCTGGTGAGATGACCCATCAGTTGAGGACTGTTCTTGCAAAGGACCTGCGTTCAATTACCAGCACCCATATTGAACAGCTCTTAACCACCCAGAACTCTGTTGCAGGAGATCTGATGCCTTTCCCTGACCTCTTCAGGCACTGTGCTCACATGCACAAACCCATACACAGACACATACATGCACACATAATTAAAAATAAAAATAAAACCTTAAATGCTATCGCACAATGCAAATAGCAATCAAAGAGAAAGTTGGATAACAGGTACCAGAAGAGGTGGGTAGTACCTGCAGAGTTTTAGTGTTCATTTTAGTAAGACAGGGACATTTATTTTCCCTCCTATCAGATGCAGGGTACCTGGCCCTATTTTGAAGTTCTTGATCCACCTGGAGTTTTGTGCAGGGTAATAAATATGGATCTATTTACATTCTTATGTATTCGGTCATCCAGTTTGACCAGTACTACTTATTGATGCTGTGTTTTTGTTCCAGTGTTTATTATCTTGCTTCTTTGTCAAAAATCAGGTGTCCATAGTCATGTGGACTCCAGATCTGGGACTTCAATCTGATTCCATTGATCAATGCGTCTGTGTCCCCCCGAATACCATGAGGTTTTTCTTACTGTAGCCCTATTGTACAATCTGAGATTAGGGACAGGAATACCTCCAACAGTTCTTCCATCATTTAGGATATATTTTTTTTAATCTCTCCCTGGGGTTTTTGTTCTTCCATTTGAAGCTGAAAACTAGTCTTCCAATGTCTATGAAAACTCCGTTGGAATTTTCATGGGGATTGTGTCATATGTAGATTGTTTCTGGAAAGATGGCCATATTCACTATATTAATCCTACTGATCCATGAGCATGGGAAATCTTTCAATTTTCTGGTATCTTCTTTAATTCCCTTCTTCAGTGTCTTAAAGTTTTTACTAGAGAAGTCTTTTGCTTGCTTGATTATAGTTATCCCAAGATGTTTTTGAGGCTTTTGTGAAAGGTGTTGCTTTCCTGGTTTCTTTCTGAGCCTGTGTCATTTGTATATAGAAAGACTACTGATTCTGTGTGCTAATTTTGTACATTTGAATTTTATTGGAAGTGTTTATCAGCTGTAGAAGCTTCCTGATGGAATTTTTAGTGGCACTTATATATACAATTATATCATATACAAATAAAGGTCCTTTAACTTCTTATCTTCCTATTTGTATCCCCTTGATCTCCTTCAATTTTCTTATTGCTCTGGCTAAGACTCCAAGTACTATATTGAATAGTTATGGAGAGAGTGTACATCCTTGTCTTATTTATGATTTTACTGAAAATTATTTGAGTTTCTCCCTCTTTTTTTATGTTGGATGTGGGCTTGTTGTCTTGTAGTAGAATTATGTTGTGATAGTTACTGTTCTTTTCTAACACTAGTCTACTTTTAAGGAACTATTAAGGATTGAGAATGGTGCGCCAACATAATTCAGGTCTACTAAAAACTAATCCCTCTTGAATATTGTAAAGATTATTAATAAAAAGGTCAATTAAGAATCCAATGAATAATGAGTTCATCCCCAGATGTGCCATTCAATGCAAAGTGAAATGTGAAAATTCCTCCAAGTATTAGTAATCCTAAAATAATGTCCTCCAATGAGAGTGAATTAGATGAAATTCTTGACAAAGAATTCAAAAGAATGATTATGGGTATGTTGCAACTTTTAAAAAAGACAAAAAGAAAATAAGAAAGTGCTGAATGAATTCTGAGGAAAGAAAAATGACTAAGTAAAATGAGGAAGTCAACAAAGGCTATGGAGCTAGAATTTTTAGGGGAAAAAAAGACAAGCATATTGAAGAAAAATCAACCCAAAATACTGGAAATAAAAATTTCAATAAATCAAAAACAAAACAAATTCTGTGGAAAACATTACCAGTGCAATAGGTAAAGAGAAGAACAGAGCATCTGGGGTTGGAAACTAAGTAAGGGAATTGGAGCAGTCGATGACCAAGATTAAGTTAAGAAGAAAGCATGGATGCTATATTTGAGGTCTGTGGAACACTGCAAGACAAAGTGTATGATTTATGGGCACAAAAGGGTAAGGATTTCATGCTAAGGGCATAGACGTTTTAAGGAAAATCAAAACAATTTGAACATAAAGATTACTGTGGGAGGTATCATCATACCTGTCTTCGTTACTCTTCTAGTACTGTGAAGGGACACCATGACCAACTCAACTCTTATAAAAGAAAGCATTTAACTGGGGACTTGCTTACAGCTTTACAGGGCTAGTCTATAATTATCATTATAGATGATATAGAAGCAAGCAGGCAAAGCACTGGAATATCACCTGAGAGCTTTACATCCTGATCCAGAGGGAGCAGGCAGGGAAGTGGGGGAGAGCCTTGTATAGGTTTTTGAAACCCCAAACCCCACACTCAGTGACACACCTCCTCCAACAGGGCTGTGCCTCCTAATCCTTCACAAACAGTTCCTCTCCGTGGGGACCAAGCATTCTAACATATGAGCCAATGGGAGCCATTCTCATTCAGACCCCACAATATCTAAATTCAAATTATGCTATAGGCATTTAAATGGTAATGGGACTCATAAAAAAATCAGGCACATTGATCAATGTTATAGAATAGAGAACCAGACATAAGTCCATACCACCATAGCTGTCCGGTTTTCAACAGACGCCAAAAAATATACTTTGGAGAAAAGACAGTATCTTCAACAAATGGTACTAGGGAAACCTGATATCCATGGCAGAAGAATAAAATCAGACCCCTAAATCTTGCCCCACACAAAATCAACTCCAAATGGATAAAAGGCCTTAATGTAGGTCTGGAAACTCTTAGAGGAAAAAGTATGGGAAACACTCAAGATATATGCATTTTCCTAGTTTTCTTTTTGTCACTATGATAAAACACCACGCCCAAAAACAACTCAGGAGGGGTAAAGGATGAATTTGACTTGCATTTCCACGTCACAGTGCATTGTGGGGGTAGGACAGTGTAGGAACTCAAGGCAGGCACCCGGAGGCAGGAACTGAAACAGGGTTGAAGAACAGAGCAGAGAATGAACAGAGCAGGAACAGCAGGGAGAGAAAAATAAAACGAAGAATGAGGCCTTGCCCCTCAGATAAAGTTCCCGTGAGTGTTGCTGCTATCTGATAGTTTGCCAACTCCATGCATCCTCCTAGTGCCTGATCTGCTGAGGGCAGGTCCCTCGACAACCTTTAATGCAGAGACCACTTGAGTCTGTCAGTCTTCCGTTATCAGCAGGAGCATTCTTTCCAGCATCACTTGTAAGCTATGTAACAGAGTGATAATGGGAAAGTGCTACTATGGCCATCAAAATGTCTCAGGAACACATTAAAGTGTTAACCTGGCCATAGTTAATATCAAGATCCATGTATTTTTGTTTGTTTGATTTTTTTTGGGTGGGGGCATAATTTTATACATGATTATAATTTGATCATATTATACTAATTCCTCTGCTACCCTCCAACTTGTGACACCCCTCCCATCTTCATATACCACCTTTTCACTGTTGTATAATCTTCTGAGCCTTATTAGTCCTGTCCATACACATGTGGGTATAGGGCATCATCCACTGGAGCATGGGAAACCTGCTAGTAGCCATATCCCTGAAGAAAACTGAAACCTCTTCCCTCAGAGGCCATCAGCTGCCAATATTCCTTAGCTAGGGGTGGAGCCCCATGATTCCCTTCTCTTTCTGTGTTGAATTATTGACTGGCTTGATCCTGTGCAGGTGTGGTATTGGCAACCACATCTTCTGTGACTTTGTGAGTACATCGGCCCTGTCTTATCCAGAAGACATTTTACAACTGTCTTCCTCAATCCCAGATTCTCATAATCTTCCTACCCTCTCTTCTACAGTATTCCCAGGCACTAGAGGGGAAGGAAGTATGATGTAGATGTCCCATTTATGGCTGAGCTCTCCACAGTCACATCTCTGTACTTTGACCAGCTGTGAATTTCTGTTTTAGCCTCCATCCAAGGCAAATAGACACCTCTCTTAGGAAGAGCAAGAGTTGCACTAATCTATGAGTATAGTTGCACTAATCTATGAGTATCTATAGGGCAGTTTGACATTGTTACTTCAGCAAAATAGTAGTTGTAGAACCTATGACCTACATGGCCACAGGCCATGAACATTCTATAAAACAACATTAACATGAGAAAAAATGTCATCTTTGTGTGTTCTTCCTTCCAGCCTTAAACTGTCCATTTAAGCTCAGCACTGCCCCATCCTGCAACTTGCATTGCCCTTTTGGAGAGCTGCAAGGGTTTCAAAGCGACTTCACTGTTCCTCTCCACTGCCCAAGAAAACAAATCTGCAAGGGAAGGACTAAACTGAGTGCCTGTGATGTGGCCCTCACAGTAGCAGCTCCCAGCTCCCAGCTTCTGTTCTGGACACTGCTGCTCCTTCTCATCTTTCTCTTGCACCAGCACAAGTGGACTACAGATGTCTTCAGAACATGTTTATGTCATTTTATCTCATGTTGAACATAAACTGAACAAGGACAATACCTGTGAGCATACCCACTGGACAGAGAGAAGGCCATGAAGCCCCAGCTCTACACCAAAACTTCTAGGCAACAGAGGAAAGCTGGGAACAGGAGAGGTGGACTTCTCCTGGGGAGAGCACATAAACCAGTTTACAGTGCCAAACGGGCAGCTCTAAAAACACATATACAGGTAGCATTACACAGACAGAACAGGTTATATTTAGGAATATATACGCACATATATACATCTATATGCTTTTGCATATATGCATACAATAACAATTAATGGAAAAAGAGGCAATGGCTTTGAAGGAGAGTGGAGAGGGCCTGGGAGGGTTTGGAGGGAGGAAAGAGAAGGGATAAAGGTTGTGATTAAATTATAATCTCAAAAATTAAAAGAAAAAGATATCAAAGCAGAAACTCAAGGCAGAAAACTGGACACAGGAGCTGAGAAAAGGGCTGTGCAGGGTGTCCGTTCCTGTATTGCTCATTTACGTGGCTTGCTCAGCCTGCTTCCTTAGACAGTCTTTAGGACCACCTGCTGAGGATTAGCACTGCCCCCAGTGGACTATGTCCTTACACATCAATTACTAATCTAGAAAATGTTCAATGGATTTGCCTACAAGGCAATCTTTTGGAAGCATTTTATCAACTAAGATTCTCTCTTCCCAGATATGTCTAGGTTTGTGTCAAGTCGGGAAAAGCCAACCAGCATACATGTTCTAAATTCACACATATGGTATTTGTTTTTATATAGCAGGCACACACATATGACTGATTTCTATGATACTGTGGCGTTGCTCTCCCCCAGATTCCCTGATTTGGGGGTCTGTTTTTTTCTGGGCGTGGTGCCTATTCTTTCGTTTTTCACAATTTCTTTCTTATGAACTCTAAACACCTGCCACATATATTTAGATGCACTCCTGAGTTTTTTGTTTGTCTTCAGTCATTCATAGTGTTGTTTATATTTGCTATTTCTATTTTTGATTACTTGATGCCTGGTATCAGGGAAGATTCTTATAGAAACTTCCAGAAGGACTGACATTATCTCAGCATCATAAAACAAAATCTCACCCCTACTCAGGGGACTAGAGATGCTTGTATTGTAATTATTAATTCTCAGTAAGCTTTGCCAGAGAGCATTGTTCACCGTGTGTATTTAGTTGTGTGTTTGTTCTGACAGAGCATGGTTAAAACATGCACATTTCCTTCCCTTGTTTAGATCTGTTTAGAGACCAGATGGGTTTAGGGAGGATTTGTTTACCTTCTATTAGGATTGACTAGGTAGGAATTTTGCATAGTGTAATGGACTTAATCCTTGTGAATGCTGAATGGATTGTATTATCAGCCATAGCCTCTTCCCTCCTTCTCTGAAATGTGTAGACATTCATCAAGGTGAAAACTGCTGCTTGTACCCACATGTGCACACACACTCAGAACACATGCCATGAGCCATCTTTCCAGAGCTGTCATTCGTTTTCAGTATGAGCATGAAACAGAGATCAGAATGTTCTGCTTTCAAGTAAATATCCAAAGGCAGAGAAGAAGTATGTAAAAATTGAGGATCCAAAAAGAATTAAAATGACCGGGCTTGTTAAGAGTGATTCAATATATTTTCAATCATAAAATACCTATTTTGCTGTGATTAGAATGTAATTAACACAAAAGAATGAAAGTGACTTTATTTGGGTCTTGTGAAAATTTACATTCGTAAGGAAGGAAAAATTTACACAGGAAATAAATATACACAGTAAATTTTTATTGACATCAGTCTCTGTTTGCTTTGTAAAATCACAAAAAGAGCTCTAATTTGCACCCCTCTTCCTATGTTCTAAGCATTAGCTAATGCTTGATCATGCTTCATTTAAACCTCAAAATACCTTCTGAGGAAAGTGACATTGTCCTTGTAGCAGTGACAGAGAATGGGAGGCACACAAATTCATTTGAATAAATTCCCTTCCAAGGTGAGTACACAAAATCTATCATAGTTTTCCATTATTTTTTTTCTTATGCTGCTGTTTTTAGTAATGCTTTCCTCACTACCAAGACCAGGCACAAATTCAACTCCACTTCCTTTGATGCTTGCATGCCTGCACTGTACATTCAACTATTTCCCCATCTAGAATTTATGTTTAGACAGTGTGGGAAACTGTTCATTAGATTTCATTAATTTAAGTGTGGTAGTTTGAATGTAATTTGCCCCCATAAGCTCATAAGAAGTGGCACTATTAGGGGTGGGGCCTTGTTGGAGAAAGCGTGTCATTGTTCAGGCATGCTTGAGGTCTCATATGTACTCAAGATGAAACAGCCAGTGTCTGAGTCCACTTCCTATGAGATTATGGGGGCCAGTTACATCCAAACTACCGCAGTAAGACACATCTTTCATCATTTTAGCATCTCTAACAACAGGATTCTCCATAAAATCAGGAAGGGAGAGGTCTTCTCTGATTCTTTCTGGAAAGGTCAAGACAGTGCCAACATCAAAGTTGAGATGTGAAAGTCAAACATCTTGAATGAAAACACATACACACATATACACAGTTAAAATACACTGTAAAAAACTCATTAATATATGTTTAAAATTGTATAAAATTCTCAAAGAATTAATAAAATACTTCTAAAGTTAAAAAGCCATGTTTTCTGTTTTGCTAAATGAACACAAAATCAAACTGCCTTCTTCATACCCATAGATCAATGCAGTGCTCACCCTTCACCAGAGATGCTTTTCTTTACAATGGGCTATAGTTAATACAGAGACTCACAACTTAGTCCTACATGAGCATCTACATCATGTCCCTGTCTCCTCTTGAATTCAAGGAACATTTTGACTAGGTGATAGAAATACTGAAATCAGTCTTCTTGACATGACGTCATTCATGACTCCTAGTATTGGTGGTTGTCTGCTCAGATCTGCTCAAGCTCAAGCTAATCAATACTCCAGTAAGAATGAGGAAGGGCCTCATGAAGCACCACTTCTAGCTGAGGAGCTATTGGCAGTTGATGACTACTCCCAAGGATGGAGGCAGCTTTCTATAAGGGTGTCATTCCTGGTAGGATGCCAATGACATAGTAGACAGCCCTGAACTCCTGTGCATATTGGCAACACTAACTGGACTCTGTAGGTTGAAAAGAAACCAGGACATTAGGTTGAGAGGTGAATGTGTAAGGTAACCCAGGAGGAGTTGGAGAAGACAAGTTATAGTAAGGTGGTTATAGTAAAAATGCATCGTGTAAACCTTTGAAATTGTAAAAAAGTATTAAAAAATACCACACCAACAAAGTTAAAGGTGGAAGAAAGGACACCACTCTGTGAAAAAAAAAGTAGTCTGAAGAATGACTTTATGTTGGAGGAGGTTTATTTATGCTGTAATTGGTTTACTTCATATTTATTTTATTTCTGAGGCATAGACAAATATGATCTGTTAAAAGCTTTAAGTCTAAGTAACTCTAAAATAGCTTATCTAGAAAGCTAACCAAAATAATGGAGAGAGGGCAAGAAGAAAAGAGGGAGGGAAAAAGGAGGAGGAAGAAGAGGAGGGGGAGACAATAATATTAAGAAATGAAAAGTTGAGGAAATCAGAATTTTGGGCTTTGGGAGCCTGGTAGTTTCTGACACAGTCTTCAACAATTCAGTTGCAGTGTAGAAGGATCCATGAACAACATGAAGTTGTACAGATGCAGTGATGCCCAATAAAGTTTTATTGACAACAACAAAGAGTGTTCCTGCCCTTACTTTGCCCCAATGCAGGGTAGAGAGGCTAGATAACAAAAGTGTACTTTGTTTTAGTTCACAGACTTTTTACACTGGAAGTATATAAAATATTGGTGGACCCTACAATATTGATTTGTTAATTTTAGTTTTGAAAGATGAACAAGTTGACAACTACCATTTAGTTAATTATACTTAGCATTTTCTATGGCATCTTTATCAAAATTTGAATGTAATGATTTGACCTAGTGCTGTAATTCTCTGTTAATACTGTAGAAATAAATATTACAAAGATATAATTCTGCAGTGTTTCATTTTAACTTAGTATCACTTTCTGATAAACTACTTCTAATATTCTATTCCAGTCTTTTGTATAGAAGACTAAATTTCAAAAGCAGTGTCTCTGCAGTTATTATGGCTAGAGTTACATTAAGCCGTCAAATTAATTTTAGAAGAATTACACATTTACTGAGACCTGTCTTTGTATCAAGACAACTATGCCTATTTGAGTATTTGGTAATGTTGTATACTTTATTCAAGTAGGCCTTTTCTATTTCTTGGGAGTCAAATACTAAGTATTTATACCTAATGGTTATGAAAAATGAGTGTTTAATTTTCCATTTTATTTTCTAACCTGTAATATAGCCAGCTAATTTTGTAAGATATTTAATCAGATCTTTTGCATTTCATTAGTTGGTTATATTTAGTTGCCTATGAATATCACCCACCACATCTGGTGTCAACTAAAACGATTTTCTTTTTCTTAATATTTATTGCTATATTTATAATTTTTGTGTTGTAATAATTCTAAACTCCAATAGAAACACCTAAAATATCTTACTGTTAAGTATGAAGTTAACTCTTGCCTTCTTACCATGAAGATACATTTTTAATACTCTTATTTTTGAATATTAATTCCTCAAAACTAACATTGACTTCAGTAAATAGTTTTATAAGATTTCTATGAAGATGAGCATAATTTTCTTCTTTTGCTTATTTGTGGGAAACAGTAGAGCAATCTATTTCTTATGAAAATATTCTTGAATTATTAGGATTATTCCCACTTGGGTATAGTGGGGTAATTAATTTGCTAGTAATTTATTTGCATCATTGTATGTGTATTAAGGAGGAAATTTTGTCTCTGATGCATTTTTACTGAAATTTAGTCTTTATGAGGTTTTTGGAACAAAGGATCTTGTAGCTTTAAACAAATAGTAACTAATTTATCCTATTCTATGACTGTTTACAGCACTAGAATTATACATTTCTCAAAATATAGAATTTATTGGTCATAATTAAACCCACTATTTTGTACAACTGATATTTACTAACAGGTAGACTCATTAACCACAGGTTTGTAAAAATAATATCTCTATGACTATAATTTCTGTAATACTTGCTCAATTGATGTACATAATTCAGAAATTTTGTGTGACTCATGGAATTCTAGAATTTCTCAAAATTCTGCAGCCATCCTTATAATTTCAGAACATTTTTATCCTCCTGTCATGAAACCCCATAATTATCATTAGTGATTGATCATCATCTCTGCTCATCTTAGCCCTGAGAAGCCACTAAACTACATCCTTCCTCTTCAGGTTTGGCTACTTTCTACATTCCACACAAATAGAAACATATGTGTTCTGTTCCACTAGCCTTTTACTAAGAATGATACTGTCAAATTTTGTTCATAGTTTAGCATACAACAACGTGACTATTGCTGCTGTTTAAAATTATATGAATTTATAATATAGATGCTTATAATCATTCTTTTTAAGCTTCTAGGCTTTACGTTTTTAGAATAATTTTAGTTTCACAACAAAATTCAAGGGAAATGTAGACTTCACACAGCCTCCCCCCACAAAGCCTCCCCACACACAGCCTCCCATACACAGCCTCCCCATACTCAGTCCCCCCATACACAGCCTCCCCCCCACAGCCTCCCCATACTCAGTCCCCCAATACACAGCCTCCCATACACAGTCTCCCCATACACAGCCTCCTCATAGACAGCCTCCCCACACACAGCCTCCCTACACACAGCCTCCCCACACACAGACCCCATACATAGCCTCCCACACACAGCCCCCCATACACAGCCTCCCACATGAGCAGTGTCCCACCACAGCACTATAAATACTGCAGCAGCAGCTACAATAATGCAACTCACATTAGGGTTCCCTAGTGAGGCTATGAAGTGTATGTGTGTGAGTAAATTCTGGTGACAAATGTCATTTGTGCAGAATAAGCTGAGACACTCTGGTAACTGGAGTTGGAGGAGGTCTGCTTATACTTCAGAGCATACTTGAAGCCAAAGAGAAACCCACTAAGACCCTCTATCATAATATAAAATATATAAACTATTTACCACTCTAGAGGTGGTGGGACCTGAGAGAATGGAGCCAATAAATGAAGAGGACTAAAATTTCATGCAATAGCCAACTTTATTCATTGCATCAGACAATTTGTACTCTGAGGGTTAAGAGGAGTCACACAAGTGAAGTATATATTCACAAGGACAAGCTACACACAGTAGAAACATGTTTTTCCACAGAGGCAAATAAACAATAAATTGTAATGAATTCATTGCAATGAATAATCTCAAGTAATACTCTCTGCTACACCTGGGAGAAGCACAAAAACACATCCCAAAGAAAACGTCATGATTTGAAGAAACTGAGGCCACAGGACTCTTATCTTGTGCTCCTCAAGTGCTGAGAAATCTCCTCACATGACTCCATTCTTGGACCATGTTCTGACAATAAATAAGTAAAATTTAAAAATTCAAATATGGTGATATGCTCCTGCAATCTCAGTACACAGGCGGTAGAAACAGGAAGTTAGGGCAGACTGAAGGGGACCTGAGCTACACTGAGAGTTCTAGGTCGCTCAGGACTACATAGTGAGGGTATTAAAACATGAAAAAAAAAACATAAATAAAATGAAAAAAAAAACAGATGCTTTTACTCCTTTAAAGGTTTATATTTTGCCTAGTTTCTGTCCCCTTCTTTCTAACATCTGGAAACCACAGTAGTAGACAATTTTGACAAAATAATAGTACCCTTCTGTGGTGATATTATGTCTCCCAATATATTGTGCACCCTAATAAACTAATCTGGGATTAGAGAACAGAACAGCCACCATATTAAACATAGGTTTAGGCAGTGGTAGTACACACCTTTAATCCTAGCATTCAGGAGGCAGAGATCTGTCTGGATCTCCGTGAGTTCAAAGCCACACTGGAAACAGCCAGGCATGGTGACACACGCCTTTAATCCCAGGAAGGGATGGCAAGAAGCAGAAAGGTATATAAGGCATGAGGACCAGGAACTAGAGTCTTGTTAAGCTTTTGGCTTTTAGCAGCAGTTCAGCTGAGATCCACTCAGATGAGGACTTAGGGGCTTTCGGTCTGAGGAAACAAGATCAGCTGAGAAGTTGGCAAGGTGAGGTTAGCTGTGGCGTATTCTGTCTCTCTGATCTTCCAGCATTCACCCCAATATCTGGCTCTGGGTTTGTTTTTATTATTAAGACCTTTTAAGATTTGTGTTATACTCTTCTTCAAAGGGACTTGGAATCCTTCTCTGAAGGAATGTCTATGTTTATGGGATGGTTCCTATTGGGGAGTATTTAGGGACTACAAATCATTATTTTGATGATTAAACTTAGGCTTATATTCACTGAACCTCAGATGCTTCTGCCTAATGAAATCAAGTAAGAATATCTAGAGTCCTATCTATTTCTGTCCTGGGGGCAATTATAGCCACTGATGAATATTTCTCTGGAAGATGATCAATTTTGATTATCACTTTGCCTCCAATTCCCATTATGGCATGAATATTAGCACCATGTTTGCTGATTAAACATTGCTACTTGCCCTCTGCTTCTCTAGTACTCATTGCCTCTAGTACATTTAGAAGGTTTAATCCAAAAGCTGAAGCTTTATTGGAATCACTGACCTGGAGTTCTTCAAGGATGCTGGGAATCTTTCTACAAAATGTAATTCTCACAGTGATAAAGATCTTGTGTTCTGGACCTGTGTTTATAGCAGTACTTACCTGATAGTTCTCTTCTAACTTTCCAATATCCCCAAGTATTTGTATATCTCCTCTGTATGCCAAGGCAGTTCTGTTACTTCAAATTCATCTAATGAAAGCCACCTTTAGATCCATATTTTAACCAACAAGTCAAACTATTTGACCCCAAATATTCAATCCAAAATATCTACTTGACTCTCAATGCATTTAGCCTAATACAATTTTATATGCCTTCTAACATGATCCCGAACTACTGAATCATTCCTAGAGACATTCCCCATATTTCCACATCAGGTGGAAAAATCTTGCAGTCTTGAAATGTGTTAGCATACCTCATAATTTGCATTTCATACTTTACATAATTGGCTGGGACTTAAATCTTGTTGTAGGTCCAGAAGCAAAGAAAAGAAGTGATGGGAAGGTCCCAAAGAGAATCAATGGTGCTTTGCAAGATAACTGCTTAAGGGCAGACCATTCTATGGCATTCATGCAGCCAAGGTTAACCTCCTTAGGCAAGCATGGGAGGAAGGGCTGTCCTAGTGGCACAGAGCATTCAATATAATTTTTGGTGATTAATATCTCCACCTTTTCTGGAATCTATCCATGTATTTCCAGTCTGATTTTCAGGATCTTGTCCTTCATAGTTAATAAACATTCTTTAAAACAAGATACCAGTGATACTGGAAGGTTTATTTTCACTGAAATTTAGACACACAGGTGTGACAGAACAACAATGCAAAGGTATTTTCATCTTGTATTCTTGCTGGGCCCATGTCAGGTTTAACCAGAATTTGATCTCTTGGAATGGATGGAAAATCACCAAATTCTATTCTAGGAACCTGAGGTCAAGATGCCCCAGCTAACTTATCTTAGATTCTGTTAAACTGTCTCCTTATGGGGAACTCCTCCCAGATAACCACTTATCCTAGCTTCTGTTATACTGCTTGCTTCTGCAAAGCCCCTGCATCTGCCAAGTGAGATGCCTGGATGTGGTTTTGCCTTCAAAATCCATGTATTCTGGACACTTTGGGACTATTTACCTGGGTCCCCAATTACCCAAGTGCAATGCCAGCCACCTGGAATAGAATTTTAATTGGCTATAAACTATGTCTGAATGACCATCTCTGGTGGACTCCCCAAAACAAGTATTAGACTTTATGCTTTTTGTTTTTGTTTTAGAAATCTTGGTCCAGTCTCTATAAAGATAATATTTTTACAGGGGTGTTATAAAATAATTTCAGACCACTGATGCAGAAGTTAAAAACAGAAAATTTGGCCCCAATCTTGCCTTTCTTTGTCCCTAGTTTCTCCCATGCAATTAGAAGAAAGCAGATGATCACCTATGCTTATTAGAAAATTAATTCTGCCAAAGAAACAGAACCAGTGGGAATATATTAGGAGATTTCTTCACAGTGTGAGGATAGTAAGGTGCGTCCTAACTTTGCAGCATAGCTTGCAGGAAGCACAGGATGGAACTCTCAGGTACAGGCAGAAACTGTCATCCACAGATAACCTACTTGTCTTTAAGAAAGCCTTAGAACAAATGGTAACCCAGAAATGAGGGACAATTAAAGTTATGCCACAAGGTCTTTTTAGAGAAAGTTACTCAGAGACAAGGAAGGAAATAGAGTCAAACAGAGTCTTGCTTAGTAGCGTGGAACACACTTATGGTCCCACTGAAGAACTTTAGAGGCTAAAGAAAGAGGATCATACATTAACAGCAACAGTAACAATAGAGTCACTGAAGAACATTAACAACAACAGTAATAGAATCAATGAAGAACATTAACAACAGTAACAACAGAGTCACTGAAGAACATTAACAACTGCAGTAACAATAGTCATGAAGACATTAACAACAGCAGCAATAGAATCACCCACACAAGCCCTTCCCAAGAAAGAACTAGGTACTATGAAGGAAGAGCTATCTGATACTGGGAATCATCTTCAGCCCATATACAGGAAGCTGCTTAGAGGGAGAGATCACTCTTGTCCACTTTGTATTTTTTATGCACTCTGATTTTGACTCTTTCTAATATTCTATTTTATTGTGGTAATTCTACTTATAGACTTCTTTTTTTCTTAGATGCTTCTGTCATTAAATGTTGCCTCCTGTTGAGGTTTATCACTGGGCCAAGAAACCTCCATGGCCAGATTACTCCAGATTCAGAAATGTTCAAATATAAGGGGGAAGTGCTTAAAATTACTTTGCAAAAACAAACAAACATACAAACAAACAGCAAACAAAACCCAAAACATTGACTTCTACCTTGGGCACACGGGAACTAAAAGTAAGATGAAAGCTTGGTGTGTCTGCCTTCATCTGCATCAGTGTGCTGCAAACAAACACACTGATCATTCAAGCAAAGTCATCTAGAACCTAGAGCTACCCAGCCTGCCTCAATAGCTTTCAGAACTGAAGACACAGAGATAAGAATAGCTGAGGACTACACTGCCAAGTTTTACAATATTCTATCCCAGAATCCCAAAGTTACCTAAAGGTCTCCAGTCATTGTCTTAAACCTACAGGAAGGTAGTTATAGCCACTTTAGATTCTAGGAACAGCAAAGCCTCACAGGATGGACCACCTACCAGATGAGGACAATTACCTATGATGGCTGACACTGCATGCTGGCACATTAGAGATGAACTTGCAAGAGCCAGATTGGTCTCACTGACAAGAGAGATAATGATTTCTGATCTGGATCAGGCTGCAAGACCAGAGCTTAAACAATGATTATATCTTGAGCAAGGCTGATGGATTGTGTGTATCCTTCACACCATCTCAGTTCTTCAATTTAAATCTAAAGTACTTTATGTAAGTTAAGATGAACTTGGGGTCCCTGTGCTTTGATTAGATGGCTTTTCTTTGCTTTTCACAATTAAAAAAAGTCTCCACTCTTGTCTGAAGAATACAACAAAGTATATACCCTTCTTAGCATTTAGTACAATATGACTTACATATGAAAGTGCAGACAGATTATGGACATTAATCACATCTACAGAGCTCTTTCACAGAAGGTCCTTGATTTATGTGTGCATAGCTGTGGATTGTCAGTTTAGTCAAGATGCTTGTAAACAAGGTCATCATGGGATTTCCCCAGTTTTTTCATAAGGAGTAATTTTTTTCATGTAGTAAAAAGGGATCAGCATTACATTATAAAATAATTTGTTAACATTCTTGAATCAATCTTACAAATTTATGATGTGATTTCAAAATTAAAATATACTTAACTAAGAATAATATGCATTTAGAAACTGGCAGAGGGCACTAAAATCATACAATTCATTACAATTAACTATGCACATAGACTGGAGCTAACCTCTCACCACCATTACTGCCTATGTGTCTGTGTGTTGAAAACTAACTTCAAAAATGATGGAACTAAGATGAGAAGCCTATAGGAGGTGATTGGGTCATGGGATAAGACAATTGTTTTTATGAATGAGACATGAGGGAGCTTGCTTATCCATTCATTTCCATGTAGAAACAGAGTGAAAGACACCCGTCTATAATCCAGAAAGCAGATTGGTAGCAGACAATGAATCCCAATGTTTTGGGGCTAAGTTTTTTTCTAGAATTGAAAAAAAAATTATAAATTTTGGCTATTCATAAATCCATCTACTTGATGCCATTTTTGCTATACCACCAGAAACAGACTGAGACAGGATGATATTCTCATTGCTTTTGTTATTCTGAAGAATCTATGGAAATGTTCAATACTAAACAGCATAGTTCTAGAGGTAACAGGGAGTTATGCAAAGTAACTAAACATATAAGACATTAGCTTTGAAGATGGTCTTATGAGCAACATAAGACAGGTAATCAGATCAAAGTTACAGGTAAAGAAGTGTGCTTTCCATTAAGCTTAATTTTTTTGATTAGGTAGATTTAAGCAGAGACCTAAAATAATGAATAGAAAGCATCTAACACTGTGTGTATTGTACAGTGAGTGCCAAATCAATTTTAAGGCTCATTGCTAGTTGAGAAGGGTCTTGTTGTTTATACACACTTGAAACATATAATAGATTTATCCTGAAGGAAAATTCACTGCATTGTTAAGCAAACAAGATATAACAAAAAAATATGAAATTTTGGTTGCAATTTCACCATGAAGAATGGTCTCCTTGTGATATCAACAGAGAGAAAATAGATAGCTTCCCATAATAATAATCACCCAGTGGAGGACAGAGAACAATTTGCTGGTCTCCCAATTTCCTTTTGAACGATAGTAAAGGTCAATCTTCAAAAAAAGTTTTCATGCCTAGCTGTCAGTTTCTGTGAGACAGAAGTTGCTCAACAGCCTGACATGAGGCCTTCTTACATGATCCCCCAACAGCACAACGTGATTCTGAGAAGCTAGAAGCTGGGTTTTTAACTTGTTCTCCATTTAAAATCAGACATTAGTACTACTTTATTCAGTGAAGATTCAGTGATGACATCACATCCCAAATAATGGTTTATTATTTAAAGTATGGCTTATTTCCTGCTAGAAAAGTGAAAGGTAATACTCATCTTGGGAATATAGTTATGCCTCAAATGGAAGCCTTTCTTTATTATTCTAACAGGATCATTCCTGTCCACCAATTCCAACTCCACGGTCTTATCCCCAGCTTTGTGGCTTGGAAGCACTCACTGGAAACCTACTGGCCAAACAGGCGATCTTTACTCTCTTTCTTGTCCTCCAGCTCTAATTATAAACCCTCATACCTATTGCAGCAGACAGCCAGATGGAGCATCACCTTCGTCTCTGTCCCCATTCCCAGGAGACTACTCAGATACTTGTGGCAGACCCATCTTCCTCCCTCCCACGGACCCCTTCAGTATACTCCTTTCTAGCCTATCCCTATTCTTTCATGTCAGCTCCCAATACCTAGAAATCCATTCTACCCTGAGCTCCACAGTGGGCCAGGCCTGTCAGGGTTTCAGATTTCCCTACCCAGCAACACACAGTCATCACATTTTCCTAGAATCCAGAGAAGGCAAGAGAAACCAAGGAATAGAGAAACATCCACCTAACAAAGACTACAGCAGATATCAACACCTAGAAGTACAATCATTGAAAACCCAGTTGCCTAGATGCCAGCATAAAAACCCAATCAATAACAGCCAGGAAAACATGTCTCCACAAAATCCTAGCAACCCTACCAGAGGTTGAATCAAATACCTCTGAAGCATAAGTCAAGGACTCTAAAATACTTAATATGAATATATTCAAGGATACAAAAGAAGATATGTCCAAATCCATTAATAAAATTCATGAAAATACAAACCAACAGTGGAATAAAACAAATGAAACAATGACAAAATAAACCAGGGAACCAAAACCATCTCAGGACATACAAGTGGAAATGGAATCTCTACAGAAAATCCAAACTGAAGGAGAACTGAAAAATGAAAAATTTAGAAACTGAAACAGGAATGTCAGAGGCAAGCCTCATCAAGAGAATACAAGACATGGGAAAGAGAATCTCAGACACTGAAGATGAGATAGAAGAGATGGATACCTCCATCAAAGAAAATGTTAAATATAAAAAGTCCAGATACAAAACAGCCACAAGATCTGAGACACTATGAAGAAACCAGATCTACATATAATAGCGATAGACGGTAGGAGAAGATACTCAGGTCAAAGGCACAGAAAATATTTTCAAAAAACTCGAAGAAAATTTCCCTGATATGTATAAAGATTCTATCATGGTTAAAGAAGCATACAGAACACCAAGTAGAAGAGACAAGGAAAAAAATTCCTCACAACCCATAGTAATCAAAACACTAAACAAATAGAACAAAGAGCAAATATTAAAAATTGCAAGAGAAAAAGATCGAGTAACATATAAAGACAAACCTATAAGAACTACACCTGACTTCTCAACAGAGACTCTAAAACCCAGAGGCACCTAGACAGATTTTCTACAAGAGACCACAGAGACCAGCCCAACCTACTATACTCAGCAAAACTTCCAATCACAATAGATAAAGACATCATAAAATAAAACCAAAGTTAAGTAGTATCTGTCTACAAAACTTGCTCTATAGAAGGTTCTAAAAGGAAATTTCAATCTGAAGAAGTTAACCACACCCAAGAAAACACAAGGAATAAATAATCTGAGACAGAAAAATCAAAGGGGATAGGTCAGGAATCCACACCACCAAACAAAATAATGAGAAACAACAAACGCTACACACTGAGAACTCTCAGTATCAAAGAGCTTAATTCCACAATAAAAAGTCACAGAAAAACAGATTGGATTAAAAATCAGGACCCAGGCCAGGTGATGGTGGCACATGCCTTTAATCCCAGGATTTAGGAGGCAGAAACAGGCAGATCTCTGTGAATTCAAGGCCAGCCTGGACTAGAGTCCCAGGACAGCCAGACTTGTTACACAAACAAACAGTATCTTGAAAAATAAAAAATGGGATTCGTCCTTCTGCATCCAGGAAATATCCTCTAACATCAAAGACAGAAATCACCTCAGGGTAAAAGAATGGAAAAAAATTCAAGAGAATGAACATAAGAAGTAAGCCATTATAGCCATTTTAATATCTAAAAAATACGTTTCAAATCAAAACTAATCAGAAGAGATAGATGGGGATAAACATTTTACATATAAGATGAAAAATCCTCCAAGAGGGCGTTGCAATTCTAAACGTCTATGCTCTGAACACAAGGACACCTAAGTTCATAAAAGAAACACTTCTACAGCTTAAGTCACATATTAACCCTCACACAGTCATAGTGGGTGACTTCAAAGCCCCGCTCTCACCAGTAGATAGGTCATTCAGAAAAAAACTGAATAGAGGAATGCTGGAGCTAAATGTCTTCATAAACCAAATGGACCTACAGAAACAGAACATTTAACCCAAACACAAAAGATTATACCTCTTCTCAGCAGCTCCTGGAAATTTCTCCAAAATTGATCAGACACTCAGACACAGTCTCAACAGATACAAGAAAGTTGAACACTTGTATCCCAACAAACCACCATGGATTAAAGCTGGATTTCAACAACAGCAAAAGCAACAACAAATTCATTGAAACTAAATAATTCAGTACTGAATAAAATTGAGTCAAGACAGGAATTAAGAATGAAATTTAAAAAGTTACTAGAATTGAATGAAAGTGAAAAGACAACACACCCAAACTAATGGGACATACAATGAAGGCAGTTCTAAGAGGCAAGCTCATAGCATTAATTACCTACATGGTGTCATTGGAAAGCTCTCATATTAGGAACTTAACAGCACGCATGAAAGCATTAGAAAAAAAAACAATAATGAAAGAAGTAGATGGCAAAAAATAATCAAATGCAAGGCTAAAATCAGTAAAATAGAAATAATAATCCCCCTCCCAAAAAAAAACAAAAAATGAATGAAACAAAGAGTTTGTTCTTTGAGAAAATCATTAAGATTGATTAAACCTTAGTCAAATTAAAAAAAAAATAGAGACAAAAAGGGGAACATAACAAATACCAAGGAAATCCAGAGAATCATAAAGACATGCTTCAAAAACTAATACTTCATCAAGTTGGAAAAATATAATACAAATGGATAATTTTCTTGCTATATACCACTTATCAAAGTTAAATAAAGGTCAGATAAGCAATTTTAACAGAGCTATAACTTCAAGTGAAATAGAAGCAGCAATTAAAAGTCTCCCTACCATAAAAAGCTTAGGGCCAGATGGTTTAGTGCAGAAGTCTACCAGACCTTCAAAGAAGAACTAATGAGAATTCTTCTCAAATTATCCCACAAAACAGAAACAGAAGGAACATTGCCCAATTCTTTTTTACAAGATCACAGTTATCCTGACACCTAACCCACATAAAAACCCAACAAAGAAAGAGAATTACAGACAAATTTCCCTTCTGATCATAGGTGCAAAAAATTCTCAATAAAATACTTGCAAACTGAATCCAAGAACACATCAAAGAGATTATCCATCATAATCAAGTGGGCTTCATCTCAGAGGTGCAAAGATTGTTCAACATATGTAAATAAATGAATGTACTTTACCACATAAGTAAACTGAAACACAGAAAAACCCCACATTATTATCCTATTAGATGCAGAAAAGTCCTTTGACATAATCCAACATCTTTTCATGATAAAATTCTTGAAGAGACTAAGGATACAAGGGACAAACTTCAATATAATAAAAGTGATTTACAGCAAGCCCACAGCTAATACCAACCTAAGTAGAGAGAATCTCAAATCAATTCCATTCAAATCAGGAACAAGACAAGGCTGTCTAATCTATCCATGTCCATTCAATATAGTACTTGAAGTCTTTGTTAGAACAATAAGACAACTGAAAGAGATTAAGGGGGTTCTAATTAGGAAGAGAAGAAGTCAAAGTATCTTTACTTGATATTATTTAACGTAGAGGAGACCCTAAAACCTCCATCAGGAAACTTCTACAGTAGATAAACACTTTCAATAGAGTGCAAGCATATAAAATTAACATACAAAAATCAATGTCCAATCAATATATACAAATGAAAAACATACTGAGAAAGAAATCAGGGAAATAATACCTGTTATAACAGTGTCCCCCAAATAAAACATTAAAAAAAACTTTAAGCAGGTAAAAGACTTGTATAATAAAAACTTTAAGGACATTGAAAAAATAAATGGAAGAAGATATAAGAAGATAGATAGATTTGCTATGCTCATGGATCAATAGGATTAATGTTTAAAAAAAAAGGCCATCCTACCAAAGCAATCTATAGATTCAATGGGATCCCCACCAAAATTCTCACACTTTTCTTCACAGAACTTGAAAGGACAATTTTCAGCTTTATACAGAAACATCAAAAATCCCTGGATAGCTAAAATGATCCTGAATAATAAAAGAACTGCTGGAGGTATCACCATCCTCAATTTCAAGTTGTAGTATATAACTATAGTAACAAAAACAGCATGGTATTGGCATGAAAACAGAAATGTTCATCAGTGGAATAGAACTAAAGACCCATTCCTAAGTCCAGACATCTATGGATACCTAAATTTTGATAAAGAAACCCCGGAGATAAATCCAGATAAAAGACAGCATCTTCAACAAATGATGCTAGTCAGCCAGGATGGCTGCATGTAGAGGAATACAAATAGTTCATACTTATTGCTCCGTACAAAACTCAACTCCAGATGGATCAAAGACCTCAACATAAGATAAGATACACTGAATTTAATAGATGAGAAAGCGAGGCATAGCCTCAAATGCCTGGGCTGCACTGATAGTGCAGGCACTAAAAACAATTACTAAATGAAGCTCATAAAACTGAAAGACTTCTGTATGGTAAAGGACACCATCCTTTGGACATAGTGGCAGGCTACCAAATGGGGAAATATTTTTCCCATCTACACATCTGATAAAGGGCTAATATCTAAAATGTGTCTAGGACTAAAAATGTACCGGGCATCAAGAAAACAAATAACCTCATTTTAAAAGTGGGATACAGTCTACATGGCTGTCAATGGATAAAGAAAATGTGGTTCATTTACACAACAGAATTCTCAGATGTTAAAAAATGATGGATTTGCAGGTAAATTGATGGAGGTGTAAAAAAATCATCCAGAGTGAGGTAACCCAAAAAGACAAATATGGTATGTATTCACTTATATGTGTAGATTAGCTGTTAAGTCTTTGAAAAACAAAGCCACAATCCATATAACCACAGTTGTTAGGTAGAGAGTAAGGGACCAGTGGGGAGGGAAAGATGTCCCTAGGAAGGGAAAAATAAAATAGTTATGGATGGATGTGGGGGGATTTGAATGGAAGAATCAAATGAGGATGAGGAGGGAAGAGGGGGGAGTAGGAGGAAGTATGAGGAGTGACAGCTAACAGTAAGTATAGCTGGATCATGTTGTAGATGTATTTCCAGCTTTTTGAGGAATCTCCACACTGATTCACACAATGGCTGTATCAGTTTGCACGTGCACCAGCATTGTATAAGTGTTCCCTTTTTCAAATCTATGCCAGAATTTGTTGTTATTGATTTTATGGTTCTTGATCATTCTGACTGGGGGTAAAATGAAATCTAAAAAGTAGTTTTAGTTTGTATTTCCTTGATGGCTAAGGATGTTTAATATTTCCTAAAACTGTTCCTTGACCACTAGCATTTTATTTTTATAGGATTCTCTGTTTAGTTCCATGTCCCATTTTTAATTTGGCTCTTTGTTTTCTGGGTATTTCTGGATGTTTGTTTTAATGAATAATATTTTGTTACAAAGAACTTGAAAATAAAAACATGATGGCACTAGATTAAACTGACCCAAATTCTATATGTCTTGGTGGACTTATATACAATTAGAACAGCCATGTTGAAGGTATGGTGCTTCACATGGGATTTTACATTTTTATTTTCAAATCTGTTTTATGCACTTACCTCTCTCTCTCTCTCTCTCTCTTTCTCTGTCTCTCTCTCTCTCTCTCTCTCTCTCTCACACACACACAGAGAGAGAGAGAGAGAGAGAGAGAGAGAGAGAGAGAGAGAGAGAGAGAGAGAGAGAGAGAGTCAGTCCATGGCAGAGTTAAGTTAGATGAAGTCAAAATCTTGGTCAGTCCTTGGAGTCTATGAACCTACAGAAGGCAAGATGCCAAACAACAGACCCTCTGAAGTCTATCTACTCTCACTCTACTATCTGGGAGCTATGATTAGAGCCATAGGCCCAGTATAGCCCCTGGGAGCACAGTAGTGTAGACTTGGGATTATTCATTGGCTACTGGAACCCTGGAAGTCCGAATCTCACATCAACATTGGGTTAAAGACCAATGGAACCAAAACTCGGCCTTGCAAGGGTCCCTGGGTACACTGGAGCCAAAGCTTAGGCTTTTTTTACATGGTCCTTTGAGTCCACTGGTCTGAGTGTTCCCTGGTCTGGCAGAAGCTGGCAGCCTTAATATTTAGTTCTCTTTTAGTTATCTGTACATTTTGGATAATAATCCCCTGTTTTTCCCATTATTTAGGCTTTCTCTTTATCAGTTTATGGTATCCTTTTCTGTACAGGAGCTTTTTAGTTTCATTGGTCCTATTTGTTAATTGTTGGTCTTCATGTACTCAGTACTGGGATCGGTACTCTCTTCTCAGGCAGATTTGGATTATAAGGTCTTATTTTGAAGTCTCTGAACTATTTAGAGTTGAGTTTTTTGCAGGGTCAGAGATGTGGATCTAGTTTCTTTCTTCTACTTGGGGCTATCTTGTTTGATGAACATCATTTGGTGAAGGCGGTGTCTTCTACTGAGTGTACTTTGTCCTATTTGTAGTAAAATCAGGTGTGTGGACTTATATCCAGGTCCTCAATTCTGTTTCTTTGATCAATGTGCTGCTTTATTATTGTAGCTCTGCAGTATAACTTAAAATCAATGATGGTGATACCTCTAGCAGTTCTTTTATTATTCAGATTCTTTTTGGTTATTCTGGATTTTTTTTGTGTCTCCACATGAAATTTAAGATTATTTTTCAATGTTTGTAAATAATTACATTGAATTTTTAAAGGGGATTGGAATGGCTCTGTATATTATTTTTGATAATATGGCCATTTCACAATAAAAGTCCATGAAGATGGGAAGTCTTTCCATCATCTTCAATTTCTTCAATATCTTAAAATTTTTTTATTATAGAAGTCTTTCACTCCTTAATTAAATTTAGTCCAATGTGTTTTTAATCTAGTGTGAATAATACTGCCTTTTAAATTTTTGTTTTCATATGTGTGTGTGTGTGTGTGTGTGTGTGTGTGTGTGTGTGTGTGTATGTGTTATCTTGCTTATTCATGCCCTTTTGAAATGTTGTGACAAGAATTTGGCACATGGAATTAGGACAGCATTCTTATTTATTAGTACTTTATTATCTCTTTGGGTCATTATCCTTCAGTTTACATATTTTTAGTTTATTTAGTTATTTATTAAGCTTTACATTCTTAAGAAATATTTGTAACCGATCCTTGGGGGCCTCAAACAGCCCTTTTAGACAGTCTCTAAGATGAGAAAAGGGTATATAGCTTAATATTTCTTTTATATCTTCTTAACTCAGCTCTACAAAGTCACTATCAAAATATGTTAGCAAAAACATTTTTCTTGCCTTGAATGCCTCGCTCTTTCCAAGGCAGTTTTGGCTTTCAAATGTTGCCTAAGATATATCTTTCAAGGTCTATCAGAGGAAAAATCAGTGTTCCTATTTCTAAGATTTTTGTCAATTTTGCAAGGAGTTTTATAACTCAGGATTTTGATAGAACCAGAAGAGCAGAAACATACTGTGTGTTGTGCTGTCTTATGAAATGAGACCTTGAGTCTCCTCCCGTTCTTCTAGTAATAGAACAAGGGTGTCTCCAACTTTCAAATTACATCTTGAGCTCACCTTGATATGGAATACATTTTCTATGGTGCCAGATATTTTTATTAATAGCCAAAAATATTTACTTATTATCTCTAGGTGAATTTCTTTAAGAAAAAGTGGAAGATTGTAGATTTTACACATGGTACTACTAAAATAAGACAAGATGAAGGCTTTTCTCGAAGACATAATCAGGAGAAAAATGGCCAAAAATTTAGATGTCTATAGGAGGGAGTATAATAACAATGACTAAACAGACCTTAAGAGAGCATGTGTAAAGTTGCTGTAAAGTAAACGGAATTTAGCAGAGGCTTCAGACACCCAACTAGGGTAGCCTTAAAAATTAGCTCGCCCATTCTTTTGGCCCAGTGTACTTGATACAGTTAATGAATGAGCTACTCTCCACCGTCAGCAGGGAACAATTCTGAGGCACTCAGATAAGTTAGCTAGGCCAGGCTTTGCCCTACCCTTTGCTTTTTACCCCTTGATATCCTTAATTTTAGGGAGCGATACATTGCTTAATTTTGCTTTCCAGCAAGTGAAGCTATGTCTCTTTACTGCTGTAGTTTCTCCCTGTCTTGGTCTTCTCTGTAGAATCTGAAGGGGAGGGGAACCTCTGGGAGAGTGAATTTAGCACCTTACATGCCCACATCCAGACATATTTCTTTCTGTTTTTGACCAGCTCACCTGCCTCTCTATCTCAATGGAAGAATTTTATTGTTTCTCAAGATATCACTCTAGCACAGCTGTGGTTCCCATCCCATCCCCTAAATTACATTTCCTCATTAGTCATTCCTTTTTTCTTTGTCTCCTTTGTTCCTACTTGACAGCTTTAAATTAAGTCCTTTTTCATTTAAACAATGGTAAAAAAAAAAAACCAAATGTTTTCTTCTGTCTTATTCTAATTCATTTCTTTAAACCATGTCACTTTCACCCAAATTATTTGAAAGCAATCTCTTAAAATGTGTAGGTACTTTTCTAAAATTTTCTATATGTACATTTGTAATACAGTTGGTCAAAGAACTTTATTAATCATCTTCTTGTTTGTTTATTATTAATTAATTAATTTTTTTTAGCAAGGGATGAAGAAATCCTGTGGAAGCCATCATCTTTTTGAAAGTATATACACAGGAACAGGGGCAGCCTGCTGAGGATTTGGCAGTTTGTTAACTAGTCTATCATCAACAGTGGTTCCCTTTCCTGGGACTGACACACACTAGTATAGTCCTGAACACCAGGGTCCCTCAAGGCTCTGGAAAAGCTGACAAGGCAAGCATGTCTGCTATGTTCCCCCTCGGTCATGCGGCACACGTAAAGAACAGAAAACCAGGGTAACAAAACCTTAATTGCGTGCCCCAGATGCAGCAGACCTGGGCAGCGAGCCCTGAGGAATTACAACCCTTGGATGTATCTGAGCAGGGTAGAAGCCTGTCACAGAAAATTGATTTGTTTTTCTCTCCAAGATGATGTTTCTCTCCCCGACAATGGTGAGAAAATGGTGGGAAATAGCTGCTTCACTTAACAACACATTTTTTTTTTAATAATTTTTTTTTCAGTGCACAGGAGTATAAAAGATGTTCCTTTTTCCCATTTAGGTGGCCAATCAGCCACTCCATCTATCTGGGCTGGAAAGAGCTAAATTCTGGGCTGTGTTCTGGTGAGTGAACCTCTCGTAATCCTTTCTCTCTCTGAACCTCTGAATTCAAGTTCAGTTTCCAACTGGGCAAGTCCTTCTGTCAAGTTATATTTCAGCTGGCTATTTTGGAAAACACCATAATGACACTGAAATATGAATCACATTCAAAAACAAAAATTTCTGGAAAATAGTGTTTAGGAGGGTTTCTGTTTTAAGTTATATTATGTATCACCTCTCCTGCTTTGTAGCTATCCTCCTGTCTCCAGAAACTTATTTAATGATGGAATGTTAGTGAGTAAATGATTTCTATACTTATTTTAAATGAACTCTGCCTCTTTTTTCTTTGTTTTCTATGGTCTCAAAGCATTGTTTGTTATAACATCATTGAAGGAGTATCAAAATCCTTAGAAGAAATAGTAGAATGAGAAATGATGTTAAAATCAATATGGAAAGTATAATGCCATTCTTCACCAATTTCATAGCATTCATTTTGAGTAGCTCCAAATAGTCTTTTCCTAAATTTAAAAATACCTTAAGTTAATTTACATATTTGTGGATTCCATTGTGATAGTTAGAATACATTGTATTTATTATAATATCAAGATAATTAAATTATTATATTATCAAGATAATTAGCATATCGATGTTCTCTCTCTCTCTCTCTCTCTCTCTCTCTCTCTCTCTCTCTCTCTCTCTTTCTTAAAAAGACTATTATGGCTAGGACTTTCAGTACTATGTTCCACAACTCAAAAATGACGTGTAAAATAAAATTTTAGCATAATTTCTGTGGAGGATAGAATGGGTCTGACCTGCTAATAAACGAGAGCCGCTCTGTGCGATACTAATTATGCCAATAGGGCAATAAAAGTGGGAAAAGAAGGGCCAGCAGGGAATAAGATGGAGTGTGACATAAGCAAATCTTTATTGAAATGGACCTTTGTTGTAGTCTAATTGCAGTTCTGACAGTATACAATGGGCAGGTGTTCCTTGCTACTCCTCAGGACCCACAGATACTGACTTTGACTTCAAAGGGGACATAATTTCATTTTCTTTTTGAAGTCATTATTTTGTTTTAGTGAAATAAACTTATGTTAAAATTTAACTAAAAAAATCAGTAACACAAGTCATTCAGAGAAATAATAATAGATTTTCCCTTCTGTTTCTTACTCTTTAGTCTGATTGAATTTTAGCACAGATGGACACTCGTGACCAGTGTTCGGTGCCTGAACATCTTACAAAACCTAATGAATGTTTTACGATACCATCAGGGCTGTTTGACACTATGTTGAGTTATTCAGACACCTGAAAGAACACTGTAGATAGAAACAATTTACAGAAAAAGAAGGAATTTGTTTAGTATTTACTGTCACATGGGAGTCAGCCATTATCTCTTGCATTCGACAGAAAACTAAAGTCTGCTGCAGCACTGGTTTATAGTTAAAAACAGGAAAAAAAATGAACAGGTTTGGGCAATGTCCCCCTTGGAGCTGTGAGCCTGAGTGAGCTGCCCAGATAAGGACGTGGGCTCCTTATGACTGATTCTTTAGAGGAAGCATGTCTAGCTTTCACTGAGTGGTCCTGATTTGAATGAGGAAGTGAACATCAGAAAAGCTGGTAATTACTCAGTCCTGACCTTTTCAGCCTGCTGCTGAGCTTGTGTGGGCAAGTCCTGCTGTCACATAGACTGGCCATTGTCCATTTTTGTATTTATTCTCTCAGTAGTCAGGATAGATCCAGAGAGGTCTATTTCACCATGTATTCTGAGTCTCTATGCCATAACTCCCTGATCAGTTTCTGAAGAAAAGGAAGAGTGAAATATTAGTTAAATCCAGAATAGGAATTATACTAATTTATTTTGACAGCAATAATGTTGAATACTTCATAGGATGATAATTTTTACACTTTTTTTTTGTGAGAGGGAGAAAAGTGGGAAAGGTCAGAATTCTGTGACTCTTCAGTTTAAAAATGCAATTCTCCAGTGAGTCTGAAAGCAGGATGAATACCAGGCTGGAGACTAAGAACATTTCCAAAGCTGAAATCAATAAAAGCCACTAGAATAAAGGAATGTGAGCATGGGGCCATTGTGCCCTCAGCATGCTGCTGACTCTCCTCCCTCATGATTAAGACTGTGCATCTGGGTTTCTGAAATGCTCCGTGTGATCAGGTGGGAACATGATGCCAGCTGCTGCGAGGAGCCTTTGCTAATGCTCACCAGTAGTTGTGCCAGAAGGCGCAAAGATCTGAACTCAAACTTTACACACACACACACACACACACACACACACAGAGGCTTTTGTTTCTATAAGCGGAATATATTCACACCTCCTATTTATACTACCCAACTCATGCCCATGCCCATATAGGCATGCTGCCCATTATAGAGAAAGCAAAGGTAGGTATTATATTTCTGGCTCCTGAGTTCTCTTGGGCCTGCTTGGTATTGTGACCATTTATTTCTAAGCTTGTGCTTAAGATCCATGGTTACCTCTGGCTCCTCGAACTAAAATTAATCTTTGCTTCCAATGACTTGTAGGGTAGAGGTCAACAAAGAAATTATTTATAGGCAAACATAGAAAGGGATAAGCCAATATTGGAGTTTCTTCATACTGGTTCAAAACTACAATAGAGTCAATAGGAAGAAACTTTTAAAAATATTTATTAAATAATGAATATGTGTGCATGCATGCGCGTGTGTGCGTGTCTGTGTGTGTTTGATGTATGTGCATAGATGTACACATGGAGGACAGAGGACGACTTGGTGAAATTGGTTTCCTCTTCCACGTTTATGTTGATTCCAGTGATCCAGGCATACGCAGCAAGTGCTTCCTCTTGCTAAGCCATCTGGCCAGATGTTCATTCGAGAAGGAACCTGTTTTTCCTTTAAGGCTGTTGTTACAATGGCACTGGAGGAGTATGCACCGAGGGAAAGAAAATTACCTTCTGATCCCCCCCCCCAAAAAAAAAATGGAATCCCTCTCCGGGCGAATTCATGCTATTGTTTCCTCCCTTAGGAGTTAATCCAGTTGGGCTTTTCCATGTCCTAGTAAGGAGTCCGCCCCTCACATGAAGTCACGCCAAAGAGGTGAAAGTGAAGGAGAGTCAGAGAGAGATAGGTAGACAAGGAAAGCAAAGCTGGGCCACTGAAATGGCAGCTTCTTGTTCCCAGAAGATTTTTTGAGAAGAAATGACAGGAAGACATGGGGGTGGACACCTAAACATCAGCCAAAGGGAAGAGGGAAGGACCCTGGGGACTCAAAATACTCAATCCGGTTGTCAGCTTCCAAGTTTTTGGGCTCCTCCCATCCTGAAGGGGTAGGGCTGTTTTTTCCCTTTCTCCTAGGTGTAGTCTTCTATCTTTCCCTGACGTTCTCTCTCTGTGCCCGGGAATGAGCTCAGTCATCCCCTAAACAACCCACAGCATTTCTGTAACATTTCTTCAGGGCTTTCTCCAGGATTTGAGAAGACCAAGGGTCACATATCTGTTTGAAATTCCCAGGGGTAGGCTGTCTGGCCGAAGTGAAGACTTCCTCAACCACCAAGACTGCCACCAGTGAGCTAGGGGAGGGAATTTTGTCTCTGTTGAGTGCTGGCACTCCAAGGAGTTTTGGCTGTTGGTCCAGAACTCACATGATTACTGTAGGGATTGAGGAACAAATATTCATTTTCCACATGTCCCTTCTGATAACCCTGGCTCCCCGACGACTCTATTGAGTACGAGGAGCATTTGCTGGCCTTGCAAAACACTTGTGGGAAGATGGTTGAGCAGGGAAGGAAATGAAATGACAAGAGCATTGGTTGTGAGGCTGTGTGGAAGGCTCAGTAGTAGAAGACTTACCAAAACAAACATAAGGTCCTGGGTTCCATCCCAGCACTACAAGTCAATCCATGGAGGAAAAAAAAAAGGAGCCTTGGACTCAGCATCATAATTTTCCAGCCTCCAGTAACAGCTGGAGGCAAAGAAGGATCATCTTGCTTGAAAGGAGTCTGGAGTGGAGAGCTTTACTGGGTCTTAATGCCTGTTCTTGCTGATGAGTATCTCCAAGCCTGGTTTTCACCATTTTTTCCCTTCTTGATGACTGCGTTTGTTTCTGTCCCATCATGCTCCAAGAACTTTGGCCTTTGTTTTCCCTTTCCAGTTGCTAGGACATAAACAGGCTGGGAAAAAAGAGCATTCCATACTCTCTAGATTATGGGTAAATTACTCATTGAGTTCTTATCATGATTGCTTACAGATTATACATTTGAGGGAAAATGACAAACAGAGCATGTAGTCCAGAGGTTTTTATGAAGATGAATCATACACAGGCAGCAGAAAATTGGGAATTCATCAAGGTTATCAGCTATTGAAGAATCCTATGGAGCAAATGTTCTGAACATCACACCCTTCTCTTTCAGTGGTCACTAATGATGGAGAGTGTGCAAGTACACCCATGTGTTGGTAAAATCTCCAGAAGATGTGTTGGAGAAGGAGACAAGAAAGACCTGGAAAATGTTTATTCTGAGTGAAGCTTGGTAAGTTATCACAGAGATCTGTGTTTTTCTAGCACATAACAATTTCTGCCAAGTGTTCTCTATTTAAAAAAGAGCACATTCAGGGAAACCCCCAGAATAAAAGAGGGGTGCATTAGGCATGTAAGAAATCACTTGTTGCTGAAGGATAGAAGATTGAACAGGTATTCAGCCCCGAGCTCTGAAGTTAGACTGCTGGGTTCTGAAGACCTGGGGTAATTTGCCTTCTAGGTTCTGGATTCTCATGCTTAAGAAGAGGTGTGTAGCTTCAGGGTCTCTGTGACTTCCCTATTCATATCTTCTCCCCAAGCCTGGATCCCACATCCAATGCCTTGGCCTGGTCTGGCCTCCCCTGTCTGCACTGTAAGGAACTTTAGGCTTCTACAAGGATGCTCTCTACCTACCCCTCAACCCATAGGTCCCTCCCATGTCATATCCAACCTTCCCACCCAGCAAGATCTACCTCTACACTTCAGGTTTGAACCAGGAACCTGTCCATCACTTCAGTCCACTCTGCACTGATCCTCATTTCACCCATTTCCAACTTGTAGGCCCAACTTGCCCACACATCCTCTCTTCTGCTCTAACCTACTTTGTTCATATCAGACTTAGAACTAACAAAGGAAATCCACATGCCTAGATCTCATCACAAATATACCAACAGCATGAAAGATCAAGCCAGTATCTTCTCTCTGAAACTTACCAGTTCTGTAGAAATGTTTGCCAGTGAGAATTGCCTAGACGAACCTCAGGACATAGAATTTAAAAAAAATTATAAACTTTATCAAATAATTCAAGGAGTTTAAAGAAGACACTTAGAAACAGCTCAGTGAAATGAAGGAGAAAGAACTTAAGAAGAATAAATACCTGAATGATGCCCAAGAAAACATAAGTATGGGCTGATTGAAATGAAGACGGTCTAGGACATGAGAATGAAATTCAATGAGGAGATAGAAATACTGAAGGGTACTCAAGCTGAAATGAAGATGGAACTGCAAGACCCAATAACCCAAATAAAAAACCTCAAAGGAAATTCTCACATGTAGAATGAGTCAAGTAGAAAATAGAATATCAAGACTCCAGATAAAGGTGAGGATGTAGACCAAATAAGGAATGAATATGAACATTGAAGTGTGTGTGTGTGTGCGTGCACACACACACACACACAGAAGGAACGCACAAGAAATGTGGGATACCATGGAAAAAACAAACAAACTTCCCTCTTATAGGCACAGATGAAGGAGAAGAATTCTAAGTCAATGGAACAAACTAGATCTTCAATAAGATCATAGAAGAAAACTTTCCTAAACTAAGGAAAGACACACCTATACAGATACAAGAATCACACGGAACACCAAAGAGATAAGGCCAGAAAAGAAAATCCCCACAGAAGATCATAGTTAAAACACTAAGAATACATAACAAAAAAAAGTATATTGAAAGTTTCAAGAAAAGAAACACAAACCACAGATAAAAGAAACCCATAGGGGTAACAGTGGGTTTCTTAATGGAAACTTTGAAAACCCAAAGAGGCTGGGACATTGCATTCCAAGTCTTTTTTAAAAAATATTTTTATTTTATAATTAATTTAACTTTACATATCAGCCAAGGATTCCCCTGTCCTCCCTCCTCCCACCCCCCAGCCTTCTCCCCCAATCTACCTCTCATTCCCACCTCCTCCAAGGCAAGGTCTTCCCTGGGGAGTCATCCCAGCCTGGCATTCCAAGTTTTAAATACTATGATGACCAGCCTAGATTACTTAAAACAATTATTTATCACAATTGAAGGAGAAAGAAAGACTTTCGACAAAATAAACATCCTTAAAAATTTTATATCCAACAAGGCAAACTTAGGAAAAATATAGGAAGTAAGAGTTCAGGCTGAAGAGAAGAATGAGTATATAGTAAGTCCAGTCTTACAGGAAAACACTCTGGGAGGAAACAGAGCTAAAACAAAGCAACTTACATCACTAACATGGGTCAAAACCATAGTCCTATTCATGTGACTGTAAGTCTAAAGCATACATCTTGGCAATGCATGCCCAATATGTGAAAATGTACACAAGTCATGTGATTAGTAAAGCACAGTTGTATTATGTCCATTGATACTTTTTAACAATTCAACTCTTTTCATTATGACAGTTGTAAAAGAACACAAAAGGTGGGAAGAAGAGTGTTAAACAATCTGGGAGTTCTTTTTTTTTGTAAAAAGTGACTGCCTGTGATAAGAAATGTAAAGGGAGTATGAACTGGATTCCAACTATCCAGAAACCTTCCTTTGAGAATGGGCTTGAAATAGTTTGGTAAGAGAATCATTCTAATGATGACCCTGCAACATTTAAAAAGGGGCTATAGAGATAAACAGAGAATTCTCAACAGAAGACTCTCAAACGGCTGAAAGACATTTAAGGAATTGCTCAATATCCTTAGTCATCAGGGAAATGCAAATCAAAACAACTCTGAGATACCACCTTATACCCATCAGAATGGCTATGATCAAAAACACTGAAGACAGCTTATGCTGGAGAGGATGTGGAACTAGGGGAACTCTCCTCCACTATTGGTGGGAATGCAAGCTTGTACAGCCACTTTGGAAATCAATATGGTGCTTTCTTAGAAAATTGAGAATCAATCTCCCCCAAGACCCAGCTTATACCACTCTTGGGCATATTTCCAAGGAATGCTCAATCATACCACAAGGGCACATGCTCAACTATGTTCATAGCATTGTTTGTAGTAGCCAGAACCTGGAAACAACCTAGATGCCCTTCAACTGAAGAATGGATAAATAAAATGTGGTACATATACACAATACAGCAGAGAAAAACAATGATGTCATGAGGTTTGCAGGCAAATAGATGGATCTAGAAAAAATCATCCTGAGGGAGGTAATCCAGACTCAGAAAGACAAACATGGTATGTACTCACTCATAGGTGGATAATAGATATAAAACAAAGGATGACTAGACTGCTACTCACAACTCCAGGGAGGCTACCTAGTAAAGAGGACTGTAAGAAAGACATAGGGATCACCCAATGACAGAGAAAGGGATGTGATATACTTGAACAACATGGATGTGAGTGGGGGTAATGAAAGGCAAGGGTGGAGGGAAAGAGAGCTTAGGGGAGTGGGAGATCCCAGCTGGATCAAGAACAGAGAGGGAGAACAAGGAAAGAGAGACCATGATAAATGAGGATCCTATAGGAATAGGAAGAAGCAAAGTGCTAGAGAGGTCCCCAGAAATCCACAAAGATACCTCCACAATAGACTACTGGCAATGGTCAAGGGAAAGCCCGAACTGACCTACTCTGGTGAATGGATGGCTGCACACTCTAAATGTTGTGGTAGAACTCTCATCCAATGACTGATGGAAGCAGATGCAGAGATCCACGGCCAGGCCCCGGGTGGAGCTCCAGGAGTCCAACTGTAGAGAAAGAGGAGGGATTGTATGAGCGAGAATTGTTGAGACCATGTTTGGAAAAAGCACAGGGACAAATAGCCAAACTAGTGGAAACACATGGACTATGAACCAATAGCTGAGGAGCCCCCAGCTGGATCAGGCCCTCTGGATAAATAAGACAGTTGATTAGCTTGACCTGCTTGGGAGGCCCCCAGGCAGTCGGTCTGGGACTGACAGGTGCATGAGCTAGCTGTTTGGAGCCTGGGTGAAGGGAGGAGGGGACTGGACCTGCCTAGACTGAATCTGCCAGGCTGGGCTGAATCCCTAGGAGAGTCTTTGCCCTGGAGGAGATGGGAAGGGGGGATGTTTGGGAGGAGAGTGAGGGGGGGCGGGAGGAGGGAGGACAGGGGAATCCGTGGCTGATATGTAAAATTAGATTAAATTATACAATTAAAGAAAAAAGGAAGTAGAAGATCAATTACTACACACCAAGTCTTACAGAACTTTGAAAGAGAAAATGGTGATGAAGACAAAGCCTGCTCTTGGAGAGATGCAGGTTAGTGTCGGGAAGGCACTTCATATGAGACTCAGGCAGATCTGCTCACTGACTCCCCAATAGGCCAGGTTACTCCAAGGGAAATTGCTCCCTTCCAAGCCCTCTCCGAAGAAGCAGCTGGCTCTCAGAGGATAGAAAGACCAAAAGAGGAAAGAGAAATATGAAAATAAACCAAGCATGCTTATTCAGTCTTATCCAACTTTCTCATGAGAGTCATCTTTCTCTTTTTAGGAGCTGAGGAGATAAAAGACAAGATATTATCAGTGATGTTGAACGATAGAAGAGCCTTGTCATTTGGCTCAAGAGTGACAACAAGTGTCCCCTTTAACAGTCACTTGGTGTCTTCATGTTACATTTAAGATTTTGAGTATGGGCAAACCTTACTTTACAATCAAGGTAGTTGAAGAATATCAAGTCTATTCTCACTTTGAAACATTCTATCCATTAATAATAATTAGTGCTGTCAGGAAATGGAAAAGGCTTCCTTAAGATTCTTTGATTTCCACAGGCCAGAAATAGCCTCAGTAACTGGAAATACAGGGCTCACTGCCACTCAGAGTAGATTATGAGGGAAAAAAGCAGAGTTGAAACTGTTGTTCCCATTAGGGGGCTGACAGAGAGCTGCCAATCTAACATCCTGAAGACAGGATAGACTCAGATCTGACCTGCAAAGGATGCTCTGTGAAAGAGCAGATCATATATGGAATAGAAAAAAGGGGAAGGGTCCAGGAGGTGGTAGGAAAATTGGTAAAGAAACTGTACCAAACACAGCACTTATTCCTACCAGGAATACAGCTGCATAATCACTGTTAAAGGAATATACTTACATGGCAATTGAACATATTTAAAATTATATGTTACAGTAATTTATTGTCTATGGCTAGGGATATAGTTCAGTGATGGAGTGTCTACCATAAGCTTAAGGCCTTTAGGTTCAATTCCCCATGTTGAAAAATATATTGTTCTAATACTAATCATATGCTTAAAATATTAATGAGTTTTTGCTAAGTGTTGTATTGCAGGGGTCATGTGGATCTTCAACATTTACTGAAAATCTATCAAAGGCCAGAGACTGTAGCAAACTCTCTCAAATGAGCAGCAAACAGGCAGAATCTAGACCCCTAGGAGCAGATAATATCTCAGAAGAGATAAAAGGGTTTTAACAATGATGTACTTAAAATGTATTGCTACATATTGGGTTTCTATACTACTTCTAATACTTCTTTGGGGGAGGAATTATATCTTCATTTTTATTTTCCAGTGCCTGACAAAGGCTTAATCTGTAGAAGGTAGACAGTGTCTATTGAATAAATGTCTGATTATGGAGAGAGGCTCATGCTGAAAAAGCAGTTTAGAGATGGTGTACATGAGACAAGGGGAGAGAGAGTCCAGGCTTCATTCAGTTCATTGGTGGGGATTTGATCTAGCTAAGGGTTTTACTTATTTGTGTTTTTTTTGACAAGTAGATATTCATATAAAATAAAATGGAGCCCAAAACACTTGTGCTTTCAGGACCTGACTTCAATTCACCACTGCTAATAATTCTGAGACGACAGCAAAGGAGTTGGCAGACACAATTAAAAGGACAGAAAATATCAGTGCCCAGCCTCCTCTCAGCCTCTAAAAAGAATGTTAATGCAACATCTAAGCAGATTCATGGCCCAAGACAATAGGAGGGCATATGTTTACATTTAGGTACAGTTACCAAACCAAAGACGACTCAAAGAGCAATAATTTGTATAAATAAAAATATATACTTATTAATTTCAAATAAAAGTAAAATATATTATTGTGTACAAATAATGTTTGTAATCTGATCTAGACAATGTCCTCTTGAGGGATGACTTTTAAATATGGAATTCTGGGGCTAAGTGGTTAAGAGTGCTTGCTACTTTTTCAGAGGTCATGGGTTCAATTCCCAGCACCCTCATAGTGGCTCACAACCACCTGTACCTCCTGTTTCAGGGATTCAGTGACCTCTTCTGGTTTCCCTGGGACCCACATGTATATGTGCATACACACACATGCACATACCCACAAATTAAATAAAATTAAAATCCTCTTTAAATATCATAGTACTAGAAAAAGGTAAATTCTCTATCCTATCTGGAAAATATTTAATAACATTCAGATATTTAACCAATGTAAGATATAAGAGTGAATGAATGGAGATAGCCTCTTAGCAAGGGAATGTGCTAAGTTCTGTGTGTGTATGTTTCCATGAGCCTAAATCAGGATTTTTCTGATTGACTTGGACCATAACTCCACTGTTGCTGAACAGAAAGTGGAGGAAATAATGATGAAGAGAATAGAGGAGACCTGGAGATTATATATATATATATATATATATATATATATATATATATATATATATATATATATATACAGTTTATTTAGGTTTCAAGATTAACTTAGTTAGGGCTTCTATTGCATCTTCTTGTGAGGTGCTGTCATTCATTCCTGTATGATGAGGTGAAGTGCTGTCAGCATGGCATGGTAGTACTCAGTCACTATTGACCCTCTGAAGTGAACATGGATACTAAGAACTCTCAAGGCTGTGAAGGTAGCTAAAGGTGGGTGGTGTATGGTACATGAATATGCTAAAAGGTAAACGTGCAAGGATGATTCAATGCCAGGCAAGACAGAGCAGGATGATGAAAGATTTATCATGTTATTTAGAGCAATATGAAATTTAAAGATGGTAATTTTGTGGAAAAGGCAGTGTTATGTGTAGTATATGTATATAAATGTGTTTTTTTTAATTCTCTTTCTCATTCATTGAAGGTGGTGGTACTTCTATCAATATAATTCTTTTTAAACTGCATGGGTCATCTATAAATATTTTTGCAACTTTATTAAACAAAAGCCTGAGACATATCTGAGACTAAGTCTTTCTGTCTCTTGACCTACTTTGGAGAGAGTGCTTGAGCCATCCCTGTCAGCACTTCAGGAAGGTTCATATTTGCCATATTTGTTTAGCAGTGCTCTGAGATCCTCCTTTGTTTCTACTCAGTCACAGGGGTTTCTGAGTCCTATTCTTAGTTTTATCTTTAGGTCAAATATTCCTGACTATGTCTTTGATTTGATCTTGAAGCCATTCCTTGAATCCAGGAGCAATTGTCAACTAATGAGATGCAATTTTCAAATTATCCACTCCTGGCTCCTATCTGCTTAAGAAGCCTGCCTTGAACTTATCTTTCTAGTCCTTATGCTCACTATTAAGGGAAAAGAAAACAGGTAGGACACTTTTCCTAGTCTGCTTGTAAATCCTCTCAGCTAGACCACATATCTACTTTCCACAGAGTCATGGGTGAAAAGGCAGGTGAGCTTTCATTATTGCTCTCCCAATGTCCATGGACAGCCTTCTCCCTTTGGGGTAAGTAAGCCTCATTGGCAGCCTCCTCAACAGCCATGGGAGGCTTCTTCTCACAATCTCTCCATGGTTCTTCAAGTTTTCATAAATGTTCTCCTCAGACTCCTTCCAGATTCAGCCAATTGCTAGCTCCAAAGCAGCTTTGGCATTGAGGCTTTGTTAAGACATTAATATTTGCATGCCTTTGGAGTATTTCATAACTCCAAAATGTCATCTGCTAAAAACAATACATCTGTTTATTAGTTTCTCTGAGTCAGAAATCCTGAAGGAATTTAGCTACATGGATCTGGCTTTGACTTTTCATATGACTATGCATTTTATTAGTCTGAGATGTAGCCACCTTCAGGGACAACAAAGTTGAAGATCTATATTTAAGGATGTGTATACCCTTGGGGACTGTGTTTCACTGTGGTTGAGGGCAGCAGACCTTAGCTTCCTGCATATGGTGCTCAACACATGTCCAAGCAGACTTCCTTTTAAAAAGTCCATGAGAATAGGAAATAACAGCACCACCTGCTTGTCCTGTCCTGCCCTGCCAAGCACACACTGTTACTCTTGCTGAGCGCTCTTCCTTAGGAGGCAGGCACTGAGGAAAGTCTGCTCCCAGGAAAGAGAAAGTGAGCTCTGCTCTTAGTAAGGACGTTTTGGACATATTTTATAATTCTCTGTGTCTGTCGATTTGCAATCTCTCAACTGAGGATCTTAAATCCATGTTGACTCCTCAAATTCCAATCTAACAGCACAAGATTCAGCCTTGCTTCCTGGCTCTTCTTTGTAAATTCCATCCCTGACAGGTACACTTTTATAATATCTGCACGCACTTTCTCTTATTGTTCTAACAAAAGGTTAGACTCTTTCTCTTTATCATTTCTAATAGATTTTTGTTTTCTTGGTTGTTGTATTTGTGCTCACATGACCATGTGTACACACGGAGTCAGAGAACAACCTTCAGGAGTTGGCTCTGCTCTTCCACGACTGGATGCTGGCTGCTGAACTAGGGTGTCTGGCCTGCATGACAAGCTATTTTTAGCACTGATCTGTCTTGCTGGTCCTCTTCTGAACTTCAAAGACCTCCTTAGACATTGGGAATATTAGTCATTGTCTACAGTGTATTTTCCAAGTTTTGTTTCCAGTTTCACACTTGCCTCTCGGTTTTGCTATAAAATATGTTTGTCAGTGCAATTTTAGTTTACCCAGGGTCATTTATCAAATAATCTCTCTTATGCCAGAGATTTGAAGAAAGGGCAAATTTTAATTTCAGGTGAAGGAGAGATGAGGGTGTTTGGGGAAATGTGAGAGGAAACCATTGAGGAGAATGCGAACATTACACGAAATGACTATTCCTTGTGTGTTTCTTCTGTGCCCTGTAGCACGGTCTACTTTACCTCGCCGAGTCTTTATACCAGCTTCAGTTGTCAAATCAAGTCAAGGATGAGTAGAACAAGTCACAGAATGCTCAGTGCCTCTCCCAAGGTAAGCGAGTCAGCTTTGGTGAATCCAGAATCTGTTGGTTTATCTCCTGATACTATGTAGGGCATTGGTCACTCAGTTTCTCAGAAGCATTGTGAAAACACATTACCAATTAGCACTGTAAAATGTTGACATGCTAAAAATAATTTCTTATATCTTACAAAAGTACAGATTCTCACCCAGTAGTTTTGTTAAAAGGTCTGAAATTCTGTGTTTCTAGTAATCGACATGCTATTGTTGTACTGTTGGTTTAGAACATTGATAGAATAATTTTCCAGGTTGCTGAGGGCAGCTAATGACATCAGAATAGGCAAAGTGACACCCAGGAAAAGTCAAAAGAACAAGGAAGAGCTATTAAGATTCAGGAAAGAATTTTCAAGAGTGGTAAACCTTCAAACTTTAGTAGATTGTCTATGTCTCCGGAGATGGCATTGGGAGAATGGAAAGGGGTGGGGTTGGCTTAAAGGGTATTTTTATTGTTGTTATTGTTGGTTATTTTCATTTTTCCAAATAATTTAGCATTGTAGTTTCTTAGAATCAGATGCAGAATCTCACAATGCATATAACTGTGTGCAACCATTAGGAGTCAAGAGGTGTGGCTAGAAAGGCTCTTAGGATAGAAGGTCTGCAAAGATGACCGTGCAGCAAGAGCATGAGAAGTGAGATGGTATGCATAGAGCTGCTGAAATTGTCAAGCTCCGGGGTTTCCAAGACCTGGGGTCTGTCAGGTCTTCAGCATGAATTTTATATGAAGAAGTATTTAGTAGAGTGGAGTAAAGACAAGAATGTCCACAAAGGTAAAGACAGAGAATGAACCCCACCCCACCTTCAAGCTAGGCAGAGGGGCCTGAGCACAGAGAACTGGAGTCAAAGCTTTGGAATTTCTGCCATTCTTTTGTACGTGTTTTCAAAGTCAGATTTCTTCTTTCTTAATTTGTCTTTTTGTTTTCTATGGAGAAAGAAAAAGGTGTAGAGGTGGGGAGGATTTGGGAGGATCTGGGAGAGGGGAAACTGTGATCAAAATATGTTGTATGAGAAGTTTATCTTCAACTTAAAAAGATGCTGAATTATAGAGGAAAAATAGAAAAATAAATTAAAACAAACAAAAACAATAACACATTCTTTTAATTACATAGTTTACTAGTTTTCAAATTTGCCATCTTTGTGCAGTTCAGTGGTAGCAAATTCCTCCAAGTGCCAGAGCTTACCTTCAAGGCTCTGAGCCTTGTATAAAAGGCTAGGAGAGAATGCTAGTTCTCCATGCTAAGGTATTTTCTTTACAAGTATTTACAAATAATCTTTATTCCCTGCTAATTCCAAGTAACTAAATAGCCAATTTACTATACTGATATCTCTCTGATGTGTATCTGTTATAGATGTAATACTTATGCTATTTTGCTTTCTCCAAAATCATACCCTCTTGAAACCAATATTTACTTATTTTCCCACCCCTCTCTAAATTGATTTTAATGGCTACAAAGGATGCCTCCAAAATACACAGAGACAAAAGTCCTTGTTCAGTCACACAGTTAGCTATCAATCATCCATAGTGACTGAGAGGCAAGAGCATAGAAAAGTGAAATCAATTTACCAGAGACATACAAGCACACCTAGGAGATAAAGAACCCATTAATTCCAACTCCGTTCTCTTGTTCATCAAAGCAGTGGGGGTGGGGCTACAGGGTATCCAAGGACTGAAAGGAGCCTTGTCCTCACACTGCAAGGGTGTGGAGCTTTTGTTTTGCAGATATGTAAATATGCTAAAGGAACTGTTTGGTTCAATTACTTTGTGCTGTGGATATCACTCTATATAAATAAAACACTGATGGCCAGTGACCAGACAGGAAGTATAGGTGGGACAAGGAGAGAGGAGAATTGGAGAAACAGGAAGAAGGAGGGAGAGACCCTGCAGCCACCGCCAGGACAAGCAACATGTAAAGACGCTGGTAAGCCACCAGCCATGTGGCAAGGTATAGATTTATAGAAATGGGTTAATTTAAGATATAAGAACAGTTAGCAAGAAGCCTGCCACAGCCATACAGTTTATAAGTAATATAAGCATCTGAGTGATTATTTTATACTTGGATTGTGGGACTGCGGGGCTTGGTGGAACCTAGAGAAAAGCCCTCCAGCAACAACTTTGTTTCATTTTTAGTCTGTCACTGAACATGTGTTCACTTTCTAAATACACCACACACACACACACACACACACACACACACACACACACACACACACACACGTATATATTTCCCCTAATTTCATTCATTTTATTAAACTGATTATGACAGGAATGTACAATTCAATTCAGTTCTGTCAAATTTATTTACATCCCAGAAAAAGGTGAACTATTAGAATCTGCCTACTGTGATTTAGTGTTGGAAAGAGATGCCGCCAGAGTTTCTCTCTGTCTACAGTTTTCCTGGGTACGACATACTTAGCTTATGGTCAAAGTCTATAATAGGATAGCAGCCTGTTGAAAAAATTCCTATTGAATGAGATGGAACTATGCTAGAGGAACTATGGCCATGGTTCTGTTATTAATAAATACTAGACAGCTAGATGAGCTCGGTTACACATGACTATTTACTGTATGGCGCAGAGAGCTTTTTAATGTCGAAGTAACATTTGTTACCCAGAATTTTAAAGACAAAACCATGGTGTTAGAGTCTGTGAAAATTCCTGCCCTCCAGCGCACACAGAGTTTTCTTGTTTCCTTTGATGTTTGAGCCCGTGCAGTAACAAGTCTGCTACCATTGGGCTCTATGATGCCTAATCATTGGTAACTCACAGGCTTCCTCTTCTTTGCCCTACACCTGGCATGCTGGTATTTTCTCCACTCTATTTTTGATCTCTAACTCTATGGAAGTCCCACATCAGGCTCCTGTAGTTCATTATCATAAAAAATTCTGGGTTCAGTGACTAACTGAACAAAACTTTTGGAGGCCTCTGTGTTGAGAGAGGGGAGTGGCATCACCAGTCTTGGTTTTTGAACCAAATTTGGCGATGGAGGTGCATCCATTTTCTTTGGCGTATTCACAAAAACAAGAATACAAACCCCACTGACCGGAGGTGCTCTACCTTATAGATGTAACCAACCGTCTTATTAAATAAGAAACACAGAAACAATGCAAAAGAGAAAGCCGAGAGGTCAGAGCTCAGAGCTAAAATCTCACCCTTCCGCCTGCGGTGTCCCAGCTTCCCGAATCAGGGTTCAGTTTCCTGTCTGTTCGTCTATTTAAAGTATTTTGTTCTGCCTTCTCATTGGTTGTAAACCCAAACACGTGACTGCCTCGTCACTGTCTGAATGTACAGCCCCCTAGGTCTTAAAGGCATGTGTCTCCAATGCTGGCTATATCCCTGAACACACAGATATCTATGGGATTAAAGGCGTGTGCCACCACCGCCACACTCTTGCTATGGCTCTAATAGCTCTGACCCCCAGGCAACTTTATTTATTAATCAAAATCACATTTCAGTACAATTAGATTACCACCACACTACCTCTTACTCATCATTTGCGCGTATGAATTCATTCACTCTGCTGATACTTAGAGCTGTAAAATCATTAGGCTGCAGCCCTAGGAAGCAATATTTCCATGTAAATCAGACCTGAGTCTGTGCACACGTAGCCATACAGCAGTGTGACATGTGTGTTATTGTAAGGCCCACATTTCATGGGGCTGAGCCTCCTTCCTGTGTATTACTTCCATCCCATGGTAAACTGAAAAAACTGGGAGAACGGGAAGAATGAGCATTGGCTAATTTAAAAACCAACCAGCCAGTCAACCAAACACCAGAACTTAAAAACAACAACACTTGGAATGGAAGGGTAAAGTGGGAAGAACAGGAAGGCAGCCCTGAGCATCACGCATCTCCATCTTTCCTGACTTCCCTGGAAGGCAACGCTCTGGTAGCAGCATCCGGTGCCGCCTCTTCCCGCATCCACATGGTGTAACTGTCTTTTAAAGTGTAAATCAGACATCTTGTCTGCTTCCCCCTTCAGAAATTTGTCTCCTTACTCATCCTCTCACGCATTCGGACGTTTAGTGGTTAAAATTTCTGAATTCTTAGAAGTCTAGAATTCTGAAAAGACTGTTTCCAAATGGCCCATCATTAAGTCATTCATAACTTCTGTTTGTGTCTCATACCCAAGGCCCCTTTCTCAGATTTTCCTCTTTTGGGCTCTCTCACTTAACTCAAGCTCCTGCATTTCTAAATGCTCAGCACCCTTCCTCCTTCTCAAATATTATCCATTTATCATTAGATGAATAATGTTCCCACTTATAATATTTTTATTTTATGAGAATTTTAGACATGCACACAATGTCTTTTAATCATATTCACCCCCTATTCCTCCCTTCCAACTCCTTCCATTTTCCTGTACATCTTCCAACATTATATCCTTTTTGTTGTGGTAGATATAATCCATTGAGTCCAACTGATGCTGAACATATGGGTGGAGGACCATCCACTGGAGCATGGATATAAAAATATGTAGTTAGAGGATAGTTTGAAACTATGTGCACTTAGCAAAACAATAATAGTAGGTTGACTTCTACCGCTATGAGTTCTTGGCCAGATTTGTAGTACCAGGCACGAGTTTCCTCCTTTGGAACAGGCTTTAAAGACAAGTTAGAAAGTAATAGGTTACCCTCATAACATTCATGCCATTATTGTACCCATTCTCATGTCTTTCCAGGCCAGTCATTACTGTAGCTTGCAGGGCCCACAGCTAGGTAAGACTATTGATAATCTTTCTCTCCAATCAGCCTTCTTAAGCATGCTTGAATATTGTGAAAACTAGTTAGGAGGGAGGAAGCTTCCAGGCCAGGTCCAGCTTGATTTATCCATGTCCTGTGACACAGGTGTGTGTATCTTCAATGGTAGGGTTATATCAGGTTATCTTGGGAAACTCAGAGCAATGGCAATAATTTTTATTGTTTTAGTAGCCTATGAGATCTCCTCTGACAAAAAAAAATTGAGGGGAAGTGTGATGACCATTCTTGGTTGTCAACTTGACTACATTTAGAATTAATACCAGGCTGTGGTATTAATTCTAAATGTGGCACATCTTTAATCCCAGTACTCTGGAGGCAGAAGCAGAAAGGTCTCTATGAGTTCAGTACCAGGCTGGTCTACGAAGTTAGTTCCAGGACAGCTAGAGCTGTTACAAAGAGAAACCCTGTCTGGAAAAACAAAATAAATAACAAAAACAAACAAGCAAATTATCTAAAAACTAAATGGCTGGGCACAATTGTGAGGGACTTTTTCTTAATTAAATCATTTGAAATGAGAAGACCCACTGTTTTTTTTCATTTTTCTTTATTAAGAAATTTTCTACTCACTCCACATACTATCCACAGATCCCCCCCTCCTCCCTCCTCCCACCTCCCAGCCTTCTTTCCCAAGCCACCCGCATCCCCACATCCCCAAAATCGAGGTCTCCCATGGGGAGTCAGCAGAGTACAGCACACTGAGCCTAGGCAGGTCCAAGCCCCTTCCCACTGCACCAAGGCTGTGCAAGGTGTCACACCTCAGGCACCAGATTCCCAGAAGCCTGCCCATAGACCAGGAACAGATCCTGATCCCCCTGCCTGGGTACCTCCCAAACAGTGTGAGCCAAACAATCATCTTCTGTATCCAGAGGGCCTAGTCCAGTCCCATGGGGTCTCCACAGCCACCAGTCCACAGTTCATGGGCTTCCACTAGTGTGGTCTGTCATCTCTGCATGTCCTCCCTCATGATCTCGACGTCCCTCACCTGCAGTATCTCTCCTCTCTCTCATCAATTGGATTCCCAGAGCTCAACCTGATGCCTGGCTGTGGATCTTTGCATCTGCCTCCATCAGTCACTTGACAAAGGCTCTATGACGACAGCTAGGTTATTTGCTAGGCTGGTCACCAAGGAAGACCCACTCTTAACCTGGATCTTTGAAGTGAGAAGATCCACCTTTAATATGGGCCACACCTTCTGCGGGGAGCCTATATATAGGAAATAGAAGAAGGAAGCTCTGTCTGCTTGTTCTTACCCACTTTAGCAAGTACATTCCTTCACTGGCATTAGAGCTCATGGGAGTTCAGGAGGTATCCCATACCTTTTACTGGGCTTTTTGTTTAGCAACTTACAGCTTCTGGGAGGAAAATTATTCCCCATGTAAAATAACGACATTTAAGTGTGTGTGTGTGTGTGTGTGTGTGTGTGTGTGTGTGTGTGTGTAAAATAGTAATTTTCCAAATGGCTTTTTCAAACATCTTTAGATAAACACCACCATATGTTGTCTCTCATATATGAATTCTGGCATCAAGAGTCTTTAGATTTTTTTCCTTTTATTTTATTTTACAATACCATTCAGTTCTACATATCAGCCACGGATTCCCTTGTTCTCCCCCCTCCTGCCCCCCTTCCCTTCCCCCCAGCCCGCCCCCCATTCCCACCTCCTCCAGGGCAAAGCCTCCCCTGAGGACTGAGATCAACCTGGTAGACTCAGTCCAGGCAGGTCCAGTCCCCTCCTCCCAGATTGAGCCAAGTGTCCCTGCATAAGCCCCAGGTTTCAGACAGCCAGCTCATGCACTGAGCACAGGACCCTGTCCCACTGCCTGGATGCCTCCCAAACAGATCAAGCCAGTCAACTGTCTCACCTATTCAGAGGGCTTGATCCAGCTGGGGACCCCTCAGCCTTTGGTTCATAGTTCATGTGTTTCCATTCGTTTGGCTATTTGTCCCTGTGCTTTATCCAACCTTGGTTTCAACAATTCTCCCTCATATAAACCCTCCTCTTTCTCGATAATTAGACTCCTGGAGCTCCACCCGGGGCCTAGCTGTGGATCTCTGCATCCAGATCCCTCAGTTGTTGGATGGGGTTTCTAGCATGACTATTAGGGTGTTTGGGCCATTCCATCACCAGAGAATTTTCAACAGAGGAAACTCAAATGGCTGAAAGACATTTAAGGAATTGTTCAACATCCCTAATCATCAGGGAAATGCAAATCAAAACAACTCTGAGATACCACCTTACGCCTGTCAGAATGGCTAAGATCAAAAACACTGAAGACACCTTATGCTGGAGAGAATGTGGAACTAGGGGAACTCTCCTCTACTGCTGGTGGGAATGCAAGCTTGTACAACCACTTTGGAAATCAATATGGTGCTTTTTTAGAAAATTGGGAATCAATCTCCCCCAAGATCCAGCTATACCACTCTTGGGCATATACCCAAGGAATGCTCAATCATACCACAAGAGCACTTGCTCAGCTATGTTCATATCAGCATTGTTTGTAATAGCCAAAGTCTTTAGATTTTTGTTTCTATTATTGTTTATTTTGTCACTCTTGAGATCCACACATCTCAACCACAGAAACACAGACTGTCTTTTTGCTGAATTTAATTTCCAAGGATGCTTATATAATAAGAAGCTTTGAAAGATAATGTTAGTTGTCATTCTTATTACTCAGTAAAATATACATCATCATATTTGTTGCCCATCCAGAAACATTCAAGTCCCCTAACCTCAGGGTTCTTCTGGAGTCCACGTGGAGACAAATACATGCCATGAACTCACAATTGAAAAGTCTGATTGAATTTTATTTTCTCAGACACTTGGTAAAGCTAGGACTAAAGAAATCTCTATGCCTTACTCCATTTGGGAAGGTGAAACAAATTAGAGATAATTTATAAATAATAGAAGTTTCTTGCAGTTCTGGGAGCTGTAATCAAAAGTCAAGGTGCTAGCAGATTCTGTTTCTGGTGAGTGCCCACTCTGTTCCTCACAGTGTACTTTCTTTCTGTATCCTCAGAAGATTTACAAAAATAATCAGTTTTTCTCAATGAATTTTACAAGAGCATTAAGTTCATACCTTGAAGTGAATGAAGCTCATGACCCAATTACCTCTCAAAGGCCCTCCTTCCAAAACACCATCCCTTCCAAGGCCATGTTTCTGTTTCAGTAAATGAAATGTACCATCCTGGTACTGTTAGTCCTGGATTTCTTTATTTACTTTTTATCCTATTTGCCACTCTTTATATATACCAGCCTCTTGAAATAATTTTTAAAGATGAAGAGCACTTCTTTTCACAATAGTAATGAAATTCTAGACTGCAAAACTAGGTTAAAAACAGTGAAATAAATCTGTGATCAGAATCATGAAGGTGATTGAAAATGAGCTTTAAAGGGACAGAGAATCTTTTACTTTGTAATGAAAATGGTTTCAGAAAATGTAAGGTAATTGCTGCCCCCACACCCCTTTCAAGCAAGCTTCTGGGTGTGCCAAAGCTGGAATAATTGTTTTCAGCTAGAATCTGATGGCTTGGTGCAAAGAACCTCTGAGCATTACTGAAGACCGTCTGACCTTGGGAAAATTACTGTTGGAGTCTCCTCTCCTATAAAAACAGGATAATTTAATTTAAATCATATTTTTTTTCTAAAGAACCAGTATGAGCAAGGCCTAGAGAAGACAGCAGCCCACACTCTATACAGTGGCCATTGCATTTGTCAAAGGCTTCCTACTGGATCTCTCTTTCCTTTGTTTTTCAACTATAAATCAGCACCAGTGGCATATTTTGACATAAAATCTCATTGGCACAGATCCCTATGTGTTTCCATAAAATGTCATTTGGTAGAGCTATATATAATTCTCCCACTTGACTCCAGAGAAACCAACATAAAGCACTTGTGAATTAAAGAGTATGTCCTTGCTGAACCAAAGTCTTGTTTAAAATTGAGCAAATGTATATAATTTATGATAAAAAGAAAAGAACTTTCATTCATTTCAGGCTTGAAACTTTAATCTTTGGAAAGTCTAGATAGGTGGTAATAAGTATACACATGCTATTCTAGGATTTTAATATTAAATATGGTTTATTTTCATTAGGTTTTATCAAAAATGAATTTTCTAATCTCTACATCAGAACTCGCTTCAATTAACAGTGATCATGAATATCATGAGTGTAATTAATATCCTAAATGTAATTCATGCCACTGAATTGTGAACTTAAAAATGGTTACAATTGCAAATATCAGGTTCATTAAAAAATAAAGTGGAATGTAATCACCATATATTATATGTGTATATGAAATTGAAGACAGTGATGTTCTAGAATAGAAACTGGTGATGGTGTCATGGGCCTATGAGGATGCTGGACTAAAGTCTATCAAATTGTGCAATCAGGCAAATTGTATACTTTGTGAATTATTTGTCAATAAAGATTTTATAAAATGTAAAAATAAAAGATTAAGACCTCTATGAAAAAAATTAACAGTGATCATGGTTTGGTGTGACACATTGACTTTCAGAGTGTAAATGGGTAGATGTAGTTGCTGGTTTAAGTAGCAGTTCCAAATGGAAGGCATTTATGTACAACATACTAAACATAATTTGTGCTTCAGGATGCTGTTTCTGTGACTTCTAGTTCCTGGATACGAGGGTATGTTGGCCTTTCACAAAACACATAGAAATCCAAGATTAAACTCTCAAATGGTTTTTTGTGTTCCCTTAAATTTGATGTGATGTGCTCCTCTCTGCCCCCTATGGTGAATACTTTATGGTTAAGGGCAAATGCTTGCAGTAACAAGAAAATATGTAGATGCCTTCCAAACGTAGATTTAAAAGCCCCTTTGTTTGCTTCTGATAAAGTCGAGATCCCATGACTCCAAAAACACCAGAAGCAAACTAGGAAAAATCCAATGTAAATATGTAAAATGTAACTGATTCTGAGATGTTCTACTGGAATTTTATGGTTGAAAATTAAAGTTTCACAGTCTTAACCATTCAATACTATGAAATTTTTAGTCATATATATATATTAAAAGCATTTTCTTGATCAGTTGTTGTGGGTTCTATGAATATACGGTGGATAACACTGATAGAACTCATAAATTTGTTTTGAAAAGTTTGAGCAATGTTGTTTTTTTGAGAATTAGTTCATGGACTTTTTTTTTTTTATGTGCCACTTAGTTCTACAATTTGGTGGTAGACTAGTTGGCTTTCCATTCCTGTGATAAGACACTGACCAAAAACAACTTTGGAGTTGATTTATGTCACTAACAATTCCACATCACCGTCCACAGTTGAAGGAAATCAGGACAGGAAAAGCCTGGAGGCAGGAACTGAGGCAGAAACCATGGAGGGATGCTGCTCTCTGGCTCACTCCCTGCTCATGCTCAGCCTACTTTCTTATAGAGCCCACAGCCTGCTGAAGGATGGTACTGTCCCCAGTACACTGGCCTTCCCACATTAATCAATCAATCAAATAATAATAACAACAACAACAACAATAATAATAAATGTCCCACAGGCCTGTCTACAGGCCAATCTGATGGAGGAATTTTTTCAGTTGAGTTTCCTCTTCCAAGATGACACAAGCTGGTATTAAGTTGAAAACAACAACAAAAGAACACTTAAGTAATTAATGCAATCATATTTATCTTTTACTAAAAATGTTTCAATATTTTCCTCCCTGCCCTCCCACTCTGTCCCTGTTCCAGCTTGACCCTCCCATTTCTCATTCATCCCCCATTCCTCGCCCTCTGCCATCCCCGCAGTCCACTCATGTAGATCTCATCTACTTCTTCACAGGGTCATCCATGTGGCCCTCCTAGGGTCTTTTCCTGTTAGCTAGCCTCTCTGGAGTTGTGAGTTGCAGTCTGGCCATCCCTTCCCTCCCATTTAGTATCCACTTATGAGTGAGTACATACTATGTTTGTCCTTCTGAGTCTGGGTTACCTCAATTAAGATGATATTTTCTAGATCCATCCATTTGCCTGCAAATTTCGTGATATCATTGTTTTTTACTGCTGAGTAGTACTCCATTGTGTATATGTGCCATATTTTCCTTATCCATTCTTCAGTTGAGGGACATCTAGGTTGTTTCCATGTTCTTGCTATTACGAATAATGCTGATAGATGAGGACATCATGGGAATAGGAAGAAGCAGTCTGCTGGGGAGGCTCTCAGGAATCCACAAAGTTGATCCCACCTTGGTCTGCTGGCAGTGGTCCAGAGGGGGCCTGGACTGGTCTACTCTGGTGACCGGCCTAGCAAATAACCTAGCTGTTACCATAGAGCCTTTGTCCAGTGACTAATGGAGGCAGATACAGAGATCCATGGCCAGGCACCAGGCTGAGCTCCGGGAATCCAATTGATGAGAGAGAGGAGAGATACTGCAGGTGAGGGATGTCGAGATCATGATGGGAGGACATGCAGAGATGACCAGCCACACTGGTGGAAGCCCATGAACTGTGGACTGGTGGCTGTGGAGCCCCCATGGGACTGGACTAGGCCCTCTGGATACGGAAGATGGTTGTTTGGCTCAAACTGTTTGGGGGCCACCCAGGCAGGGGGATCGGGATCTGTCCCTGGTCTATGGGTAGGCTTCTGGAATCCGGTGCCTGTGGTGTGACACCTTGCACAGCCTTGGTGCAGTATGAAGGGGCTTGGACCTGCCTAGGCTCAGTGTGCTGGGCTTTGCTGACTCCCCATGGGAGACCTCGATTTGGGGGATGTGGGGATGTGGGGTGGCTTGGGAAAGAGGGCTGGGGGTGGGAGAGGGAGGAGGGGGGGGTCTGTGGATAGCATGTGGAGTGAGTAGAAAATTTCTTAATAAAGAAAAATGAAAAAAATGTTTCAATATGCTGTCAGAGAGTTAACTGACACAGGTCTACTATTTCTACCCTTTGATGTAAAGTGTTCAGTATTCTTTGTGTCATATAATTTCCTATATTTACAATACACTATTCCCCGTTATTAGATTTCTAAAGAATAATGCTATCACAGAGATATTGAGTCTATGTAACTCATACACAGTTGACTGTTAGCAAGATGTAACTGGTGTTTTAACACTATCCACAACTGTCAGCTCAGAGCAATGGAATCTTTTTCTGACTTGACCTCTGCAAGTTCTGTGCAAATTGGCAAGCTTCACACTTTGCATACCTGCTGTGCCTAAGAAGCTGGTGCACAGGCAAGGAAGAAGACTCCACAAGAACAAGAAAAGGATTTTCTTCAAATAGCAATGGACTATTTTAACTTGGAGGCCAGCATTATACAGATGTAGATCTGCAGTCAGGGTCTCAGAGCTTTGACAGTGGCTTGTGTATATTTTTCATTGTGGTTTTGATCTAAATGTATGCATGCTAGCAAGCTGAACACACGATATCTTCCCTTTGTTGCATTAAAAGGTCAGAGTAGCTGAGAATAGAGAGGTTTGCTAAATCTTGAGCCTACAGAGTTATTGAAATGTTGAAAGCAGACAGTGTGAAAACTCATACCAGAGTATGCATAAAAATACTACCATAGAAATACTGGAAGCAAGAAACAGAGTCTTGGGAGAACTGAAGGGTGTATGTGAGTCTCTGCCATGGAAACAGGGTGTCTTTCAGATGCTCCATTTCGAACACCTGCCTCTCACTCTAAACTGGGAAGAGGCAGTAATGGGGTAGTGCCAGATTTCAGAGACGAATGATGAATGACAGGGCAGGATTCTATATTGTTGGTGATATCTTGGAAGAACATTAAAACAACAACAAACACTCAGAAAATGAACCGGGAAGTAAACCCATCGGCAACATCTCATCCTGACAAGTCACAGGCCTGGAACAGTGTGGAGTCCTTTCTGGGCAGGAGCTCTTGATCTTTACTGGATCCGCTGCTGTGCTCATACAATAGGGAGCTGGACTCAGAACCAATTACAGTGCTGTGAGAACAGGACTAGCATCCTGAAGGGGAGACTTCAAACTTAACCAGCCTAATCATCTGCACCTGAGGTTGGAGAGCTAACTAGACAGTGAATGTAGAATTTGTAAGCAATGGAAAAACAACACCCAAATCAGTAAGACCTGGACCCCTCAGGTCCAAAGATCTGTTAAACATGAAAGAGTCAATTAGTTGTTAGAACTTAACTGTATACATTTTCAGAGTTGAATAGCAAATTGACATATTTGACATTACTGAATTTGAATGAAAGAAATATGTTAAAAGATATCTGGGAGAAATGTATGGACATTGTGGATTTCATCTAACAGATGTTCCAGATGAACAGAGACCATGAAGGGAATCTACTCCTTAAATAAGAAGAGAAACTACTTACTCACGGAGAAGAGAGGCAAGAGTGCTACACTCAAAGGACCTATGGGTTCTGAATGGAATAAATGTAAAAACAAGCAAAAATAACAACATATGAGTACTTATAACAGAAAATATTTGAAGACACCAAAGGGAGTTACTATTGGCAAACAGCAAAGTCAGATCATCATTTGTATTTTTTTAATCAGCCAAGTTGGAGGCAAAAGTTATGGTGACAATGTGTTCTTAATTTGAGGTTCAATAATTCATATTTAGTTAAGAAATCATTCAAGTATATGTGGATAGGAAAAGATATGTTCAGACACATAAACATTTGCATAACAGTGTTTATTACATCACTGTTCACAGTGGTGAAGTTAAGGAGCTAACCTAAGGGGTTAGAATATATCTATAGTGGAATATATTCAGTTATAATGAACAAAAATGTGCCATTTGCAGAAAAATGGATCCAGCTGAAGATATAGTAAACAAATTAATCCAATCATGGACATATAAGTATCATGTATGTTTTCTAATTTGTGACTCCTATAGTTTATATAGATAAATAAAATCATACATATTTATAGAATATGAAAGCAAAAGCAAAATTCTACAGTAAACAAGGAGAGTAACCATATTGGGAGGGATAAGAATAGGTATGGGAGAAACAGGTTTAATGTACATTGTATACAGTGTGAAAGTGTTCTTATAAGACAGTATCATGTACAATGAATATATACAGTGGCATTTTTTTAAAATAAAAAAGTGATAATGTTTGCTAAGAGGAACTGTCAATTAGCTATTGGTAGACTTGAAGGACTGGACTGCCCATAATTACCAATAGCTTCTAAAATCAAGGCCCAAAATTTCGGTAATTAACTGGTGAGAGGAATGGGATGTGAGTCATGTTTCTGGGCATGACATATGACACCTGGAAGTGGGAAAGGGTCACTAATTGATAACTAAGCTAACTGGGACCCAGGAACCCTGAATTGTATAAGATTGCTAAGGCTTCTAAAGAAAGAATAAAATCAGTACCCATTTCTGTAAGACTCAAATTAAATGGGCTTGTTAATCACCTGGACAGGAAACCCTCTACCTCAATAAAACTGTTCCAGAGACTTTTAACATACATAAAAATACAGTTTGGTACCATGATTTTTCCAGTATTGTTGACTCTGATGCTTAGGGATGTCCCACTACATTCTATAGTAAACTCTTTATCTTCTACACTATGTTCTGTTGGACATGGCTGGGGAGCTGAGTGAAGCCTGTGTAAGGTCCCAGTGACACACCGTGACAAGAAGAAAGGCACCAGGGAAGCAAGCACTAACCATCTCACACAAAATGCTCATGGAGCACTCTTGGTTATCTAGTTGGGGGCTGTCTTTTATCCTTCCTAAATAAGCCTTAACTGTCTAAAGGACCTTGCCTCTTCCTGGTGAAGCCTATGGGTCAAACTTTAGATGCATTCAACACCTTGCATACCTCAGGAAACATACCCCAACTAATGTAAACCAGGTAATTACATTTTGTTTTATAGGATGGGTTCAGGACTGGTTGCTTAACTAAAGTGGCCAGAATAAATCTGTGAAAGCTGTGTGAAGACTTTTAAAACATAATGGAATTAGGCAAATTCCAGGCAAAGGAAAGAATTTTAAGTCTTCAGCAGAGGCATGACATAAGGTCAGTGCATCAGGAGGAATATAGACTGAGATGAGTCAATAGAAGATGCAGCTGGATAGGCAAGAGGGTGGTGCCGTGTTTGCTCTGCCAAGTAACCCATAAACCCAACATGGAAGAAGGATGTTTATTTTTAGGTAAGACTCATCATGAAACAAGATTTAGTCCAAGCACTACAACTTTATGACCATAGAGAACTCACTAGATCACTCTGTAACTAAGTTTACCTACCTTTTTAAAAGTAGCCACAATTCTTATAGCTAAGACACTCTAATTAAAGGTATGTAAGTTTTGGAGGAGTATACATCAATACAACAGCATTTAATCTACTACCTCTTTCCTTGTGCAATTATTTATTAAGAATTCTTAGAGGATGGATATGATAAAAAATACATTGTATATATACATCTGTGGAATTATCAAAGAATAAATAAAAGATCTATTTACAATGAGAATTCTCAGGCCTGATGGATGTATCATCACTTGTATAATGATTTTCTATCATGTGTGAAGCTCCTTGTTTATTACCCAGCACCACGTGAAACCATGTGTAGTGGTGTTCAACTGTAGTCTTAGCACTCAGATGGTGCAAACAGGAGGGTTTGAAATTTAAGGTCTTCTTTAGCTGTGTACAATTTGGAGGCCAGCCTGGGCTATATAAGATGAAGAAGAAGAAGAAGAAGAAGAAGAAGAAGAAGAAGAAGAAGAAGAAGAAGAAGAAGAAGAAGAAGAAGAAGAAGAAGAAGAAGAAGAAAACAGAGGAGGAGGAGGGAGGGAGAGGGAAGGAGGAGGAAGGGAGAAGGAGGGGAAGAGGAGAGAGGAAGGAGAGGAAGGAAGGAGGGGAAGGGAGAGGAAGCAGGGAGGAGGAGAAAAAGAATTTTAAATTCAAACAACAGATGAACTATTATTTTACTTTCTTTTCCTAAAACTGTATTATATTTCTGCTTTGTGGGAAGTGTGGGCATTTAGACGAAGTGTAGAGTTCCCATTATTGAAGTAGACATGAGTGTCCTTTTCATAACTGATGTCAACGCTCTTGTGATTCCTGTTTAGAAATATATTGTTGGCTTGGAAGGAGGACAGGAGGACAGGAAGACTCTTCCCAAGGCATAGCGCCTTAGCAGGTGGAGTCAGGATGGGAGGAAGAGTGGGTGGGACATGCTGCTCAGACAAGGCTTTGCTGTGCTCCAGTTCACTCTCTCAGTGCAGTGTTGGTGATGATTGTGATTAGGTGTGTGGTATTCAAGGAACATTCTGTTTAATCTAGCACTCTTGAATGACAAGCTGTGGAAGAAATCCAGTGGCCTTTAGTGTTGACAGTAGCAAAACCTCTCTTTTAATTACATTAAGAGACTGATATCTGCACACATGACCTACAAATGTTACCCATATTGGCAATCTTATGCCATTTTTCTTTCCTGTAATATCTTTTTTAAAATGCAAAGCCATAAGAATTGTTTTAGCATGTTCTCCAAGGGCTGGACAAAGATACATGGTATACAGGAATAGATAGATAATATATAGTTATAGATAGACGATGGAGTCATAAATTGGAGTGAGAGAGAGATAAACAGATAGGTAAACAGACTTATTAGACCCTACAATCTCATTAAACCATTACTAAAAAAAATCTCTGTTGGAGATTTGAGCTCCTAAATCAAATGGAAACTTAAGCCTTCTGTGATGATCAGTGTTCATGCCAACTTGACAGGTTCTGGAATCACCTATGAGACAAGGTGTCCTCAGGCACACCTATGGGGGATTTCTTATCTTAGGTTAGCCTCTGGACATAGCTATGAGGAATTATCTTGGCTAGGCTACTGGAAGAGGGCAGATCTACCCTCAGAGAGGGAAACATCATACCCTAGGCTTAGGGCCTGGACTAGATAAGACAGGGGGATGCTAGCTGAGCAGAACAGCTAATACTTTCTGCTTTCGGACTATAGATTCAAAGCCATCCACTGCCTTGAGTGTCCCCTGCTTTGACTTCCCTGCCACAATGGACTGAACCCTCAAACTGTGAACTAAAATAGACCTTTTCTTCACTAAATTGCTTTGGTTGGGTATTTATTTTATCACAGCAATAGAAAATTTTTAATTCTGTCAATTGGAGGATGTATTTCTATTTCACTTCTATTTTGTTGATTATTTCATAAGCATCTCCCCATTCTTTCTAGATTAACTGTTCAGGAAACAAAGAATTTCCTCATTGTTTAAGCCCATGTCAATTTTCTACCTCTTGAATCTGAACCTGATTTAACAGTTAAATTCAGCCGATCACTAAATGTCTATTAACTATGAAGATGAGAATGCCACAAGATAGTTCTGAAATAAATGTCTAGAAGAGGCTTTGCCACTCTGCTGGAATCCAGTAGCTGTTGTTAGCACTAATGTGTTTGATAAATGCACAGGCTCATGGCTACTTTTGTTCTGTGACTAGCACCGTGCAGGGTACCGTCATTTGTATTTGTCAACTACTTCCTATTCCCTTTGGAAGGAGAGCTGAGTTTTGCATCAATAATCATATGTGGTAGAATACCTTCATAGCAACAGCTAGATAACCATCTCACCAAACAACTCAGTATTGCAATTTAGTCACATAGAAATGAATTTAAACAAGTACCTTGGGACTAGTACTAAGTACCTAGAAACTAAATAAGCGCCTTATGATTTATAACATCTATAATAGCACTGATTTAACTTGATATTTAAAATATCTAGCCATGAGGTTTTCATAATAACCATTATAATCAGAATTCCTTCTTTTTCCTCATAGCTACACAAATGAGAACTTGAGATTCAGTGTCTGAAATCACACACGCAGAGTCATCTCAAAGAGTCTTAAACCCAGGTCTTCAACAATAACCCTTTTCTCTTCTATCAGTTCCTGCCAAAACACATTTGATGGTTGATTTGTTTATTGATCAACAATCATTCCATTGACAACAATTTTAGAATGCAGTAAATGGGCGTAATCATCAACATGACCCATCGGTATTAAGGAGAAAGAGGGAATTTCACTGGCTTAGGAAGATTCTGGATTTAGCTCCAACTATTAATAATACAATTTGAAGACTTCCAACAGAATTTTATGTAAAATTCAGAAAACTGAAAGAGGTCTTTCTAACTGACCTCCAATTTTTTAATTATTTGGGGAGCATCCCTGTCATCCAGCCTCTGCATTCAGACAAAGCATATGCTTCTTAAGGATCATGTAACTGCTAAAACATCTATTACATTAAAAAAAAATCTGCAATGTCAACAACTATGTATGCCTCCCCTAGGAAGAAATGGTTTCTTTCTTTGTTTTTGATGAATGCTTTCTGCTAGCCTTGGCTGGCAAAGATGACTAATGGACGCCTCCATCACTACTGCACAAGAACAAAGGGGTCTGCCCTGAGAGATGTGCAACCAGTGGGACTGAAACAATGCTTCAAAACTCAGAAACAAACACCTGGACAGGCCTCTGGCCTCTGGCTTCCCCTGCCGCCCCCAAGTCACAGCTGCTTGCATAAAAGGAGTAAGGAAAAATGTTGCTTGGCCATTCATGAAAAAAAAAAAAAAACAATATTACAAGTTTTTACAAGTGACTACTTTGACATCTGTGATGAAAAGCAACACACACCAAACTGCCTGAAAATGGTTAGTGCTGGAGGGCTAAGTAGTGAGTGCTCAGTTCCTCCCTGGTTCTACCACTGTTAGGTAGGAACCTAACTCTACATTGAATTCTTAGTCATCACCTAGTGTGAATCTTTTCTCAACATACCCAAGAGTGTCTAACAAAATTCAGGTGATTTATTTTTCATACTTTTTTTTTTTATTTTGATTGCTAGAGAGCTGTGGAAGTTAAAATCCCGGAGGAACAATTGTTCAGACTGGATGAATGCACAGGCTAGCTCTATTATTCCTTGAGGATTTTGCCACTTCTTTGGCTTAGAAATGACCCTGTCAGAAGGCAGCTTTTGGGAGAAAGATAAATGCATAAAATTTTAAATAAATATGCATGACTAAAACGAGAAGTTAGAGTTGACACATTTCAAACATATGCTAACTTTCCCTGAACAATTTTGATGAATTATGAGATTGTACAAAGGGTACAGAGAGTTCATTGAAATTGATTAAGTAACTAATATATAAAACTAAGTTTAAAAATATTTTAAAAATTATAGCTGCACATCCAGTGTTGGGAAAATACCTAGGTTTCCCACTAAATTTCTGGAGCACTGTGGTGTATGAGCCTGGGTGTATGGAGGAAGGCTGAGTTTACCGGAATTTCGGTTTTAGCCTTTGATAAGACTTACGTGATCAACCAATTTAGCCTATCTGCCTAAGGGGGTGCACTTTCAAATGAAACTGGAGAAGTCTGGACACAGTCATTGTATTACAGAATGGTTTTAGTATCTAACTTATGATGGTGTGCTAGCCATGACATTATACAAAGTGCTGTGATTAGCAAGAGCTAAGAAAGGGATATTTTCCTAATGTTTCATAGAATGAGCTAATATATATATGTATATATATATATATTTCCACAATTATTTCTATAATAATTTTTCAATTAATACAAACATTTTCTCATCTTCATAGTACTGACATGGTCAAAATATTTTTTTAGATAGAGCACAAACAATACCAAAATGTGATAGGATCCCATCCTATTTAAAAATTGTGATTATTAAGTCTAAAATGTCTGTGTCACAACCCAACAATTACAAGTATATGCTAAAAGATATTTGCACATAATGTACAACCAAAAGGATCTGCACAAAAATGTCCACAGTGAATTGTTTATGTATACTACTGAAAATAGCTCAATGACCCATTGCTGGAACAATGGAATTCTACAGAGCGAATGACTAAACATTTCTTTGTTGAATCTCATAAAGAAAATGTTAAGAAGTCCTGTATAAATGACAACTCAATGTAAGACTGCATTAATATAAAGCTCAAAAATAGGCCAACAGAAGCAGTCCAAAAATGTAATGAACCATCATGTTAGAGATTATTCCATGGGGTATAGCTTTCTGAAATTATTATGAGGCAATTCTGACATCTAGGAATATTTTATTTCTTTTTTCTCTTTCTTTTCTTAAAATTAAATTTATTTATTTTACATCCTGACCTCAGTTGTCCTTCCCTTCTCTCTTCCCATTCCCTACCCACACCTTCCCTCCCCTCAATATTTTATTTCTTAATCTGAATGTTTATTGCTTTGTAAACCATCACAGAGATACATTTTTAAAGTTTCCCGTTTGATATACATTATCAAACACTCCTGTTGAAACTGAGATGTACTTCATCTGAAAGAAACATAAGAACAGGAGATAAAAGAGAAGTGTGAATCTGTACAAAGAATCACAGAGAAATTCTAGCAGAGAACCCGCCTCTAAAGTTAAAGGCTAAATTGATGAGTTTATTGTTGTTGAAGATACAACTAGTAATATACCAATAGAAAACTCCAGAAAACACACAGACACACATGTGTACATACAAACACACTCACACACATATCCATACACATGCATGTGCATGCTCACGCATGCGCGCACACACACACATACACACACATACACACACACAATGCAAACTGAAAGGAAAGACAGGGAGTAAGTAAATGTGGAACATACTCTTGAGGTTTTGCACAACTCAAGTTATAGAAGGCTAGGAAAGAGAAAAGTTGGGCAGAAATCTTATTGAAATAAACAATGGCAGATAATTTTCAACTCATTAACTAGCTACAGACACATAAGAATCAATATCGTCTACTATTATAAAGAAAAGGCAAATTATGGCATACTTCATTGCCAAATTTTTGAAAAATCAAAGATTAAAAAAATTACAAAAAGCTGACAGAAAACAAGGAGTTGCTTTCAAAGATGTACAATATTACTGACACTTGATGTCTCCATAGTGACATAGGACTTATAGAAAATGGACACTTTCAACATGGTAAAGGTAATGAATGATGATTCCTAAATAGAGATGGATCAAGGCATTTTCATATAAACCCCAATGCTTCCAAGGAGCCAACCACTTCATGGACATAACGTAGTCAGTCATTGGTTTTAAGCGGGATGCCACTCCACAGCCAAGGCAGAGGATTAAATAAAACCTACAGAAAACTCTACATGGATGTGGAGGAAATGGAATTCAAATACACCCTTGAAAAATCCTACATGGATATGGAGAAAATGGAATTCAAACTCACCATTGAAAAGATCTTATATGGATATGAAGAAAATGGGATTCAAACTCACCATTGGAAAGATCTTATATGGATATGGAGGAAATGGGATTCAAACTCACCATTGATAGGAGCATAGATTTACCAAAATCCCCAGGAAAGGGACAATTTCTATTACAGCTGCAAATTCATATTTTATGAAAAATCAATTTAATTTAATTCTAGTTATGACCTACCAGGGAGGACTACAGTGTGGCCCATGCATCACAGACTCCCCAGTTTCCACGGAGAGCAGAAAGGACAATCAAGTCATATTTGCACAAAGAGGTTATTTACAGTAGCATTGATAACTAACTACAACAACAGAGAAGACAGGCTCTCATAAGGGTGATATTGAGCAAAAATCCAGTCACACCTGAAGGGGAAAATCCTGTCACACCTGAAGGGAAGCCAGCCTGGATGCCATTACACTTGGAGGCTATACACCAGACAGGCCTTGGCAGTGTGGGATCATGCTATTCTTGATCTGGGTGCTGACTGTGTGTGCGTCCTTAGTCTCTGGAAGCAGAATTTGAGACAGAATTTTTTGATGTGCACGTAACACTTCACTAAGGCTAATAAATGGAAATTTGTGTTAAATAATTAACCTCTGTTAATAAGTGAGAATCATACATTAAAGAAACTATGATAAACAAAGATGTCCAACAATATCACACATCACACACTGGATGAAAAAGAACAAATGGAATTTCTGACTGTTGGTTTAGTGCCAGTTGCTCTCAACCCAGCACTTCTGAGGCGGCTGCAGCCCGCCATTTTCTTGGGTGAGGTGCTAAGTCAGTCTCACTGATGGTAGGTTACATGCTGCAGTTTTGTTATACATTGTAGCTTGAAACTGTGAAACTGAAGGATCTGTGCGCAACAATGATCTGAAGAGAAATAATCTTACTTAAATAATTGTATCCTATCTACAGTACAAAATGTGAATAAAGCACAGTATCTTGTACCCCGGAGTAAGCACAGAATAAAGTACATTTTATAAAAAATAGTCATGTCAAATTGTTAGTGGTTTGCTATTTTTAACCCCAATGAAGGAATATGACATAGTTTAGCCTAACAATGGGAACACTCTGTATATTGATCTGAATATACCTTTATGGAGTCATTCAAGCCTCCCAATTACATTCCAGGTCACATAAGAAGACAATCTAAAACTGGGTTCATACAATCAATTTTTTTCATCTTGAAAGCTTGAAGTGTTGGCCAGAAAACTGAAGTTATCAGAATATGAAGAAAATGCTTTCTTCTCAAATGAATATAAGATTTAAGATTTACCCAGCTCTTTGTTGACTAATTTAGTTCTTCATATTTTTTTAATGGAGGGGCACTGTAGATGTAACCATCTTATTAAATAAGAAACACAGAGCCCCAATTGCAGAGTTAAAAGCCTGAGGACCAGAGCAATAGCTAAGAGCTAAAAACCCTTTTTTACCCTACTGCCACTGCTGTTCTTCTTCTCAGCAAGAGACCTACTTCCTGTCTGTCTGTCCTTTTATTGATTTTCTGTTCTGGCTTCTCATTGGTTGTAAACCCAACCACATGACCTCCTCGTCACTGCCTGTCTGTACAGACCTCCAGGTCTTCTATGGTTGGTATTGAGATTAAAGGCATGTGTCTCCATGCTGGCAGTATCCTTGAACACATAGAGATCCGCCTAGCTCTGCCTACCAAGTGCTGGGATTAAAGGCATGCACCACCACCACCAAGCTTCTGCTATGGCTTGTTATTAGCTCTGACTCCCAGGCAACTTTATTTATTAACATACAAATAAAGTCACATTTCAGTACAAATAAAATATCACCATAGGGCACCTCAGTAACAGAGCACTGCTGCTCATTTTCTCTAAAATGTATATCGGTGGTATTTCTATTCCCAGAATCCTTTGCTCTTGGCATGGAAAAGCAATTGTAAGAAAGGTGTGGTAACCCACACCTGTCATCCTAGCGTTTATAAAGTGGAAGCAGGATTGCCGAGGGTAAAGAGTTCCTCATCTATGCAGTAAACCACAAATCATCCTTCCATGCCTCACCACTCCTAAAGTGAAAAAGAAAAATGAGCTGAGACAGTATATACTTCACAATTAGTCTTCAGACTTAATTGTGCAAAACATAACTGGAGACAAGTGCAAGCATTTCGATAGCATGGTCATTTATGCTCTGCTACACATGTCTTGTTGGAAACACTAAAACATGTCACTGAGTTTACACAGAAGGGATTTCCATGTCCTGCTGCCATAGAAAGGGATGAATGCTTGTTTACCTTTGAAATAATATCAAATCATTGATTTCATCTTGAAGAGACCAAACTGAGCCATAGGGAAATAATATCCTTTCAGAACTTACGAAGGCTGAGCTTATCCTGTGGTCAATGTGACTCTTTCAAATTACCCAGCTCATTTGAAGTTTCTTCACTCATATCCTTAAAGGATAGTTTATACTTCAAGAGCCTTACTAGAAATAGACAGGGAAGTCTTGCATAGGATTCTGGGCAGCCCAGTGAAGCTTAGGGGAAAAGGTGGCCATTCACAGGACCCAGTGAGCAAACTACACCCCTCCTTTGTCATGAATTTGCTGCAAAATGTCAATCAATTTCTTAATTATTTCCAAAACTGAACTACAAGCATATAGCAAAATAAGCAATCAAACTCAGTGCAAATCCACGGGGCCAGCCTGTGCGACAGAGATAATTGATGGAAGCTAATGAGGAGCAGGTGTCCTGCACAGCTGTGCTCTCTGCTGGGCGTCCACAGCAGGGGCATCTCCAAGCCTTAGAAATAAATTTCCTGATCAAATGGCTACAACAAAAAAATCAGAAACAAAAAATCCCTTTGGGAAGATGTCTGGACTCTACTTGAACAGTTAATGTTTGATGACAAACTTTTAATCAAGTGTAAGTAGACACAGCTGTCTTGGGTTGGCCACTGGCTTTAGTTGTATGAACACTAAGGAAGGCCCTTGGTGATGGTGGCTGCTTAAGGATTTATTATTTTCTAAGTCTTGGTAGGATACTCAAAGCATACAGCTATTTCCACGTTCTTCCTAGGCATAACATCAAGTGGCTAAAACCTTAGATAATAAACATATTTAGTTGTCAACTAACCTTTTGTTTTCTTTTTTTTTTTTTTTTTTATTCAGGACTTAACTTGAACCTTCCCTGGGCAAAGCAAAGTTGATCATATCAGCCAAAAAAGAAAACATCTGGTCACCATCCTCAAGACTATTACTTGTTTACAGACTCTGAGAAATCAGGCAGTAGGAACAATGAAATTCTGTTTGCTTTTAATTCTGAGTACTGACTAGCACACAGGTGAGAAAGTGCCCTGAAAATCTGATACTCACGTCTGCCTACACAGCAGTGGATAAAAAGGTTTTCTTTTCTATGTTGTTATATATACCTGTTTGTTCTTCTTCTGTATTGCCTAACTTAATGTGTAAAGCTTTAGATTATTTCCTGTTATAGGTATCCTGTATCAATTATCTTTGTGTTGTGTTTCCTGTGGTAACAATACACAAATACAAGGAGATATGTAAATGCATAAGTATAAATGCACAAATATTCACAAACTATATAAGTGCTTATAAATACATAGGCATTTAGTTGTAAAATCATAAATATAAGAAATGTGAGGTGAGTTGACAGTTAATCATGGGTAGGGACATTGCCCTGGTGATGGCATTCATTCCTTAGGAACTCAGTGTTTCCTTGAGGGTACATGTTAAATGCTGTATATTTTTAGGTCAGCATGACTCTTGGGGCTCCCAGGAAGCTGAAAAACTTCAGATGTTATCTTAGAATGTCATAATTTATTTAAAGTACCCCTTTCTTCAATGCTTATTCTATAGTGTTTCAGCTTTTCCTTTTGGCAGTTATAAATGCCAATTATTTCTCGCTCAGAAAGTATCAATATTAGTTAGAGCAGCAGGCAGCCCTGTCAAACTCATCCTGTCTTCTTCTGAAATATTGTTTCCAGGCATATCCCACAGCTTTAGGGCACTCTCGGCCATCTTGCAAGATTACTTAAAACCAAAGTGATTAATCTCTAGCTTTCTAGTCACTGCATTAGTATTTCTGAAGAAGCTGTCCAAAAGATAAATGCAGAGTAATATTAATTATAACAAGACTTTTTGAGAGTCCAAGTCAAGTGCTTCATAACATCATTCAAATTCATCAACTTCAGTTTATACAGCACAAAATTTTATGCAAATGTATAGTACTCTAAATGATCTTTTGTTCAAGGACAAGAAAGCTTACAGTACAGGGATTTAAAAATATGTGTATTAATTCTTCGAAAATTTCATACAACGTATTTTGAACATATTCACTGCCACTACCACCATACTCTTTCCCTTACCCCCTCTCCACCCTTCCTATTCCCAAAGGGAATGATAGTGGCAAAGCATAGAGAAAACAATATGATACAGAACTTAGGGACACTACCAATGAAATATTTTTTAAAGTAATGATTAAAAAATGCTATAAATATTTCACATTTGACCTTACCTTATCTCTCTGGGGAATACTGAATGGAAAGAGATATGCATTAAAGGGCCTGGTATTTGATAAGATAATACCAAATGTGAAGTATCTGTAGCATTTTTTTTTTATCATCACCAGAAAATGACTTGCATTTTTACGAACCATGAATGTTTAAAGAACTATTTTCTTTCTCAAAGTGACAGCAGTTCTTGGAGAGGGACCTGCACGAGTCGCCCTACTCCCACTGACAGAGCTTCTCAAACTTCATTGTTACCCAACGCGTGTGCACACGGCCCATGTGCATCGTTCCCATGCCGATTTTAAGGAGATAATGGTTGTAACAGCTATTCTTAGAATAAAGAGGGGAGAGAACAGGATGGGAGCTCTGAGTGGAAAGGGGCAGGGACAGAGTTAGTCACTGTGATAGAAACACTGTGTTAAGTAAATGTCAGGTGTTAGTCACCCCCAAATAGGAGGCAATGGCTGTGCTGCTTACGAGAAATAATAAGAAAGTAGTCAATTTTAGAGATATTTAGTGAATCCTAAATATACAGCTAATTAAGATTCAGGGACAGATGAGAGAGTCTTTCTATTGCCTGTATTTTGCACATGAACATCATTGTGAAAACAGTAAGTTGTAACACAGTCTTCCGAGCACCACCACCTTCACAAGGCAATGGCTAAGGTTTCATGTTTCTCCTTTCATGCCTGTGATTCTCACAAGGCAGGCAAGGTTTCATATCCTTATTTCATTTAGCAATAGAGCATGTACATGCTTGTGTTTTTCTGAATACAACTTTATTCTGCTAAATCATCATAACTCTTGTTGATCATAAAATTGAGTTGATTATATTTTAAAAAATCATAATCCAATAAAATATTTAGGAAAAAAATCATCTCTGGGATTCCATGTTTTTAAAAATTAGGACTGATATTATTTGCAACTATTGATTTCAGTTGTAACTTATTTTCATCTTGAAAATGTTACACATTAATTTGTAATTTCTTCATTCAATAAATTATGAGATATTTTTCTGGAAGAACAATGATAACATAATTAAAATACAAATATAAATATTTTAGATGTACAGAGAGGAGTAAACAGGTATTACTATTGTTTACATAGGCCTAAGGGTTTGGGATTAAACAAAACATGGGCATAAAACCAGAGAGCTAGTTAACAGTAAATATTAGGTGCAGAATTCATGAGGGACCTAGCATGTGCTAGTCAAGAGTTCTGCACAGAGGTTCATCCTTGCCCTCATCTCTTGTATTTTATCAGAACACAAGAGATTCCCATATTTCGTCTACATATGGGAATATCACCGACTGACACACTGAACACATCTCACCATTATCAAAGCACCTTTTCTGTCTGAGTGAAGATTGCTTGGGGTACCAGAACTCAATAACTCTCTACATTTAAGTGATGAGATTATTAATGAATGCCCTAGTGAAGTGTCAGAACTGGAATGAAGTAGTATTTTATATTTTGTAATAAATGAGTATTCCCATCATGACTTTTCAAAGAAATTTCATTTCCCAACTTGATAGAATCATTACTAAAATTAAGTTGCATTAGGTTTTAAACTGCCTGTGTGCACATCCTGTCACTATCAATGCTCACACCCAATGTTGTGAACTTCAGGGTACTCGGATGCATGCTTTTTATTTTTATTTGAAGTCAGTAGTAATCTGACTTTTGATTTGAAATGAAAACTGAGGCTGTTTGGTTGGTTTCTAGTTTCCTTGCTCCACGCTTTGGAGAGTGGACTCTTAACTGCTCTGGCAGCTGACATAAGAGCCCTGAAATAGACACACGATGGTTCCTAGAATGTTTCCCGTGGTGTCTCTTCCTTGTCAAGGGTAGGCTTTGGTGTTTAGGATAGCTTCTGTGATGTGTGTGATCCCGAGAGAACACAGCATGCATCTCGTCCTTATGGTGGTTATTAAGATTATGCCAGGCTTATATAAAGCTATGTGGGCTCAGAACGAAGCTGAGTAGTAGACTGAACCCATATCACCTGCACAGCCCTGGGTTCAAGCTCCAGCACTTCAGAAAATTAAGACTATAATAATTATCTGTCAATGCTAATCAAACATGGTTCATATATGTATGTATTTTAAAAGCGTCCACAGATGTAGGTCTCCATGTGGCTTTTCAAAGGGCCTTTAATGTTAGTTGTCTCTCCCACATTCCTTCTTCTATTCTCTCCTCTCCCACTCCCTTTTTAACCCTCCTATTCCATTTTCCCTTTTGTTTCTCAATAACAGTATATTCTACTTCCCCTTCTAGGGAGATCTTCTCCCAACTCTTCTCTTACCAGCCACGCAACCTCTGTGGTTATTTAGATGGCAGCACACGTATTGAAAGCTGAAAAGCTAACATCCACCTATAAGAGAAACCATGCTATATTATATTGTCTTTTGAGTCTGGGTTACCTCACTAAGGATGATTATTTCAAGCTCCATCCATTTACCTGCAAATTGAATCGTTTTATTTTTCGTAAAAGCTGAATACAATTTTATTGTATAAATGTATCACACTTCTATCATTCATTCATCAGTTGATAGACATCTAGGCTGCTTCCAGTCTCTGGCTATTATGAATTGAGTAGCAATAAGCATGGCTGAGCAAGTGTCTGTGCATCTACACATTACAGAATGTGTAGAATCCTTTGGATACATGCTCAAGAGTGGTATGGCTGGATCTTGAGCTAAGTTGACTTTCAGCGTTTTGAGGAACCTGCACACTTATTTCCATGGTGGCTGGATCCATTTGCTTTGACACAAGCGATGAACAAGTTTCCTCTTTCCCTGCATCCCCACCACCATGTGCTTTCCCTTGTTTTCTTAATCGTGGTCATTCTGACTTGAGTGAGATGAATTCTCAAAGAAGTTTTAGTTTGCACTTCCCTGATGGCTAAAGATGTTGAACTTCTAAGTATTTCTCACCATTAGTCCTCTTTTGAGGACTCTCTTTTTAGTTCTATGTCCCAGTTCTTTTTTTTTTTTTTTTTTTTTTTTTTGGTTTTTTTTGGAGACAGGGTTTCTCTGCGTGGCTTTGCGCCTTTCCTGGAGCTCACTTGGTAGCCCAGGCTGGCCTCGAACTCACAGAGATCCGCCTGGCTCTGCTTCCCGAGTGCTGGGATTAAAGGCGTGCGCCACCACCGCCCGGCCTATGTCCCAGTTCTTGATTGGGTTATTTGTTTCTTTGATGTTCAGTTTTAGTTCTTTAGGTTTTTAATTGTTTGATTGTGTCTAGAATACTATTCTAGATACTATTCCTCTGTCAAGTGCATAGCCGATAAATTTTTCTCCTTGTGTAGACTGCCACTTTCCTAAAATCATGCTGCCTTAAGCTGTATAGAGGCTTTTCCAACTTCATGAGGGTTTGTTTATTAATTGTTGGTCTTGATTCCTGTGTTTTCAGTGTCCTATTCAGGGAGTCCTTTCCTGTGTCAATAAGTTCTAGCCTATTCACCACTTTCACTTCTATCAGATTCAGAATACCTAATCTTGCGTTGAGGTCCTTGGTTCATTTGAAGTTAGGTTTTGCACAGGATAATAGATATGGATCTATTTACATTCTTTTTTTATTTTATAATTTAATTTACTTTTACATATCAGCCACGGATTCCTCTGTCCTCCTCCTGCCGCCCCCCCTCCCCCAGCCCACCCCCCATTCCCATCTCCTTCAGGGCAAGGACTCCCCTGGGGATTCAACTCAGCCTGGTAGATTCAGTCAAGGCAGGTCTCTTTTACATGCAGTCATCCAGTTTGACCAGTATCATTTCTCATAGATGCTGTCTTTTCTCCAGTGTATATTTTTTGCTTCTTTGTCAAAAATCTGGTGCCTATATGTTTGTAAATTTATATTTGGGTCTTCAATTCGATTCCACTGATTAACGTGCCTGTTTTTAATGCCAATACAATGTTGTTTTTATTATTGTAGCTTTGGAGTGAAACTTCAAATCTGGAACTGAACCTCGAGAAGTTCTTTTATTATTCGGGATTGTTTTTAGCTATGCTGGGTTTCTTGTGTTTTTAGGTAAAGTTGAAAATTCAAGTGCTGTGGAGAATTTTGTAGGAATTTTAATGGGTATGGTATTTTTGATAGGATGCTTTTTCATAATATTAACACTACTAATCCATAAGTATGGGAAACTTTTCCATCTCCTAGTGTCTTCTTTGATGTCTTGAAAATCTTTCACTTGCTTGGGTTGAATTATACCAAAATACTTGATTTTATCTTTTCAGGCTATTGTGAAAGCTACTGTTTCCCTCATTCATTTCTCATTATTTTTGTCCTTTTTATAATTTGTATATAAGAGAGGCACTGATTTTAGGGTGTCCTGCTACTTTGCTGAAATGTTTATCAGTTGTAGAAAAATCCTGGTGGTACTTTTTAGGGTTTTTATTATAATATCATATCATCTGCAAATAAAAATACTTTGACTTTTTCCTTTCCTATTTGTATCCCCTTGATCTCCTTTGGTTGTCTTATTGCTCTCGCTAAGATTTAAAGAACTGTATTGAATAGTTATGGAGAAAATGGACAACCTTGTCTTGTTCCTGATTTTAGTGGAAATGCTTTGAGTTTTTCTCCATTTAAGATAATGTTGACTGTCACTGGGTATATCAACCACAATCCAGAGGCTGCCGCTTACCGAGGAGTAGTTGGCCAACACAAAGCGGACTCCATGTTTTATTTTGGGGCACTTTTTGTTTCATTTCATCTTGTTTGTTCATTTTCTGTCTTATTCCATTTACATTCTATTCGAATGTTTTGATTTTCATTCTTTGTTTTGTTTGTGTTTTGGATAGATAGAGATCATGAAGTTGGGTGGATGGGCAGGTGGAGAGGACCTGAGAAGAGTTGGAGAAGGGAAAAAGCATGCTCAAAATATATGAAAAACTCGAACAAAAAAACCTTACTGAACACATAGCAATCATTTGGAATGAACAGAATTCTGATGGAGTAGGCTACTAAGATCCAGACTAGTGGAAATGTGGATTTACGAAGTATGGATAGGCTGCTTATGATAAGGTGGTTCAGCTCCTTATCTCTTCTTAGATAACTCAGTGGACTGCTATGGTTTGAGGAGGAATACCATAATAGCATTAAAAAAATGACCTGAATTAACATAAACTATACTGGGGATATTGTGAAAATCCACTCAACAGAAGAAAGTTCTAAACTGGAAAAAAAGGACCAGAGATACTGGGTCGATAAGCAAAAGAATAATAGAGAGTATGATCATAGCTAAGTTGGATGAAATGGCTAGCAGAGTAACCAAGGACAGAAAAGGCAACAGCCTCGGAAGTGGTCTGCGTTATTGACCATGCCCACAAACCCAGTATCTCTGACTTGTACCTCTGACCAGCCATTTTCTGGAGGATTAGCATCCTTATCTGAGACACCTTAACTGAGGGAGAATAGAGAAATTATTATTGCATTTCTAGCCTTATTGGCATTTTGAGTAACAGTGGTAGCAGACAATTACCGAAACATATTGACATTCCTGCTTACTAAGTCAAATAAGCACCCAGAGTGGGAGGATTTGGAATCAGATATGCTTTGCTGCATATGTTCTGACATAATGTTTTGATTGATTTTTTGAGGCTAGGCTCCAGGCACATAGACTGAGCATGGAGACCATTGTAAAGACTGCTCTTTGTTTCTATTACCCTGGGAACTCTGGGGCTTAGGCAGGACTGACATTCATATCCTCTGAAAGGAAGAAAAAAAAATCACTGTCCAGATATGTTGACAGGGTTCCACTCATATCTTATTATTTTAATTTTATGTACTATGGATTTTTTATTTAATTTTTATACTTGCATTAGTTAGTGTTTCTAAATTGATATGGTCTATCTTATCCTTTGTTGGCACAAGTTTCTTTGGCTCAAATGTCTTCAATTCAAAAGCCCATAATACTCATTAGTAAAATTTGTCACACACTATTAAAATTGTCTGCAATGAAAATTTCATAATTTCATTTTTGGCTTCATTGATTTTTTTTGTTTTAGAGGGTAAAGTGGGTTGAGATGCATAGACTCATATGGTGGTTTTATATATCTATATACATATATATATATACATAAATCTAATTTGTATATATATATATATATATATATATATATATATATATATATATATATATATATATATATACAAATTGAAGTCCCCAGTTATCAAGGCCAAAACTTGCATTGACAGCTTCATTGAATTCTTAAGTCATTCATAGACAATTGCTATTCAATTTACACATGAGAAAGCTGAATGACAGAGATTAAATAATTCAGTTAAAGTCATACTAACAGGATTTGGACTAGAATATACATGTCAGCTTTCTGCTGCTGCCACACAAACACATGAGCTAAGCGATTTCTCAGGAAGGTTACCTGATGGGAAATGGGAAAGGGAGGCAGGCTCCTTAAAGAGGGAAACGGAGGGAAGGTGGTAAAAAGTTAGGGGGGAATATATGGAGGAAATCAAAGCAGGAATCTTGAGGCAGGATCTGCAGTAGAAGCCGTACAAGATTGCTGCCCACTGGCTTGCTCTCTCCATGGATTGCTCAAACCAACCAGGACCAGGGATGATACCATCCACAGTGGTCTGGGACCTCCCACATCAATCATCAAGAAAATGCCCCACAGACTTGACTTGTCCACAGGATAACCTGATAGAGGCATTTCCTCAATTGAAGTAGCCTCTTCCCAGACCCTTGCCTAGGCCAAGTTGATAAAAATTAACTAGCATACTACTTTCAGTGATAATTAAAATGTACTAATTGGCCATTATATTAGGGATAAAACATGTGCATAGTTCACATGCTAATGATCGAATTTTTAAGTAGTATTTCCAACACTTTCATTGAATATAAAGAACTCATTCTTTGGTCTGTCAAAACTCTTCAGTGTAATAGTTATCATGCTATCATGGTTAAAAGAACTTACTCTAGATTTGAATTTTAAATTCATTATGTGCTTTTCTATGTTTTCTCTTTTAAAAAAAATAGAAATAATTATTGGACATAGTGGTACATGCCTTTAATCCCAGCACCCAGGAGGCAGAGGCAGGAAGATATCTATAAGTCTGAGGTCTACATGGGGAGCTCCAGGCCAATTAAAGCTACACAGTGAAACCCTTTAAGAGACACAAAGAAAAAGAAAAGAAAAAAGATAGAACCAGAGCTGCTACTTTGGGTAAATTTGAATATTAAATGTAAAAATAAATGTAAAAAAAAACCAACTTAATAAAGCTAGGCACAAAGTGAGTACGCTACACATTTACCTTCCAACTCACCTTTGTTATTTTGTCTCCTTCCTCAATGTCACCAGCAACACGCATTCCTTCTAGCTTCTTTTCCCTTCTGATTGACAGCTGCAGGTAGACTTCCAGCAGTGCTCCTTATTTTGGTACCTTACACTTGCTGTGTAAACTTTCCCCCTCCCCCTAAAAGAATTCCCCTGTAGCCTTGGATGTGGGTTAGTAGCCTGGACTTTTGACTGAGGATTAGACCATTAGCACTCCAGACTCCTGACCAGAGAAGACTCTTACAAAGGAGTCCACATGATGTTCACTTTCCTGACACTTTGTCCTTGTGCCATATGAAGGTACAGGAAGAAGATTCTATGAGATGCCAGAGCCTTGACCTTGGATATCCTAGCATCTAAAAACCATACTAAGCAAAGTTTGTCTTTATCAGTTACCTAGTCTTTGATACTCTGTTACAACACCCAAGGTGGACTAAGCTATCATCCACCTTTCAGTAATTCATAGTCTGGATTTTAGGACTTGGTTGGAAAACCACGAAAACATTCATTTATAATCATTTCTGCTCTGACCTTCTTGCTTCATTGCACTCACCATAGTGAATCGCTGGTGCTCAGAAGTACAACAGCCATGTTTTCTAACTTCTGCCCTTCTGTGTTCCAAGCTTGGAGTTGCCCAGATCCAAGCTATCTGAAAGAACTGGGCAAGTCCTGTCACTAGACTGCCTGTCCAGAGTCTTTCTTTTCTTTCATTGATTTTGGAAATGGAAGTGTCAAACATACATAGGGTATAGTAATCCTTTTTCTCACAGATTTGTCATGCATGATTTCTACACTCTACCCCAAAATCTACAGAGGACCTAGAAATTCCCATAAATGGCCAGTTTGTTAGTATGATTTCACCATTCTTGGAAAGAATTACCTGGACTGTTTAAGGGCAATATAATATATTTTCCCTGTCTTGATTCTACACCAAGAAAGGAGCACATACTGACTTGCCTTTGCTCTGGCAATATCCTAGGAACCAAAAATGAGCCATCTGCACAGCCAAGTTGATGTATGTCCCTCTGTTGGGTACAGTTTATTGCTAAGGAAAACATTTGAAAATAACTCTTAGCCCCACTTTTTTGCTCTTCCTAATGCAGGTGTCTATGGATACTCATTAATATTTGTTACCAAAATAAAATAGGTCACAAGAGATTTTTAGCAAAGTACAGCTAATATTTGAGCCTGAGTTCTTGAAATCCTCTCTACGAGACAAGACAAACTACTTTTCCGTGAGTTGGTTGCTTCATTTTAAAAGTGAAGATAATGATATCTACATGTAAGACTGTAGTAAATATTAAACAGTGACAGTCTGTAGCATAGCCCTGTTAGTGAGATCTGTCATGCCATTGTTTTTAGTTGCCTTCCTTCCCAATAGAAGCCAAAAATCTGTTGCCCAGATGGGTTACATGGCTTACATGGGTGAAGAACTCTGCCATCTTGGCTTTTCTTTCCTTACAATCAGTAAGGAAGTACTTGTCAATACTTACCCTGTGATGGCAGCAAATAGTGCCCTGAGAAGACCAAGTTAAGATTTGATTCATATTTCTAACCACTGGGTCTGCCACCATGTCTGCCAGAGCAGTCCTCTCAAGTTTCCCGAGAGGAAGAAAACAACTTAAGATGTTTCTCACTTTGGATTTTGGTGATTTTGAGTCATTTTTCTTGCTTTTGACCTTTTCTTTTAGTTGGAGAACAGTCACTGGAAAGTTGGGCCTGAAAAACGAGCATTAACCAGAACAAGAAATAAACTTCTTGCTTAATAAATAATCAGAGTAAACTTCCAAGGAAGGGACTCTTCAATTTTATCTCTTGTTCTATTTATATCATCTACATGAACTTCCTCTCTGGGGATGATGATTTTAGGACTAGGATCTTAGCTAATTCACATGTTTGGTGTAGCTAAGAGCTGAATGGATAACATTTAGCTAATGATTAATTTATGTTTAAGGATTGATACCTTCTGCTTGCTACTTTGTACAAACACTGATGTGAGAAAATATGCTTCTAGTTCTATGGTCTTTCTCTAACAGCCATAACTCACTTTCATTTTCACAGTTCTTAAAATCTTTGCCAGGGTTGTGGTAGATCTTAGAATCTAAGAAACAGTGACAGACACGAAAGTAAAGCAGGTGACTCTCTGGATTGTAAACTCAGAGTTTTACAGGGATGCTGTCTTTGTGCAGGGCTGTGGGACTTACTTGAAGAAGTGCATACATGGAGCATGTGTGTCTTTCCAGTCTCTAAATTTCCATGCAAACAAAAACTCCTGAAAAGAAGCTGTGTCTCCAGAGACTGATAGACTGGCTAGAATTTCAGTCCTGTGGAGAGACTGGATATGTTGACAGTCCAGAGCCTAGTTACCTTATCTTGGGCTAGTTCTAGCTTCCCAGGTCAACCATTCCTCTGCCTACCTCTATGTCCAAGCAGATAGGTTATGAATAATAGGTAGAAAACTTTTGGAATCTATTGTTTTCTGACTATTAACTTCCTTAACTATCTATTAAGATAATTTCTACCAATCAAAAGCTAAGAATGTCCTCAGATAGCATCTTGAGCCTTTAGAAAAGTTTCCCCATCTCAGTATACTTGCCTTTCTGATGTCTTCACCAATGTATTTTAAACTTGCCTTGATTTATGACTTTCTTTGTTATTAAAAACTATAAAAACTTCATGACATCATTTCCACATTGGCATATAGAATGTGGAGTAATATAAATCTATGTTCCTAGGCCACATTCACTCAAAATGCCTCCAGAGTAAACCATCTCTTATTCCCTTTAAGATGAGAACTGTGTTTCTTGTTTGGATATCCAAAGTATTTTCCTTCATTTTTTTTCAAAAAAAAAAAATCTATAACTTAACCATCCCTTTCATCTAAAAGAATCTTTAGCATTTTGCAAATAAAGTACACATGTACTTAATCCTTTTTATGATTCACTGAAACAGAAACATAAAACACTGATTTTGCCCTTTGGTATTTGAGAACTGACAGCTTTAATCACACCCCTCATAAAGCACAGGCTGCATTTATTCTGACATCAAAATGACTCCGAAGAGTTATAATTAAAATACAGTGGCCAGCAGGGCTGCCTCAGATTGCAGCAGACGATCACCCTAACCTTCACAGTGTGACATGTGAAAGGCAGAACTTATAGAGGTGTCGGGGTTCCAGCCACATATCTGAATTAATCCGATTGGTGTGCTGACAATCATTACCAGCCTGCTAGTTATAGAAAGAAAACTGTAACGTAAGTTCCAAAAGGAATGAACTACAAAAAAGGAAGGAAGGAAGGAAGGGAGGGAGGGAGGGAGGGAGGGAGGGAGGAAGGAAGGAAGGAAGGAAGGAAGGAAGGAAGGAAGGAAGGAAGGAAGGAAGGAAGAAAAATTCCCACTGAATCTCACATTGCTCTACTATTCACCCCTGCTTCTGAAAAAACAAAAACAAAAAAGCCAAAAGCAGCAGCAACAACAACAACAAAAACCAAACACCCACAGCTCCACTTGGGAAAATAACAGAACTCATCTACTTGTGTTTAGAGCCAATCATGTCTTTTACACTGAAGAAAATAATTTGAATCCTTTGGATATAAAATATTTAAAGAGTATTTCTGACTTTCAAACATATTGTAAAACCATGTTATTTGTACATACTATCATAGTGTAATATTTTGAAATATAAAGTGTATCAAAGCCACAGAGAAGTGAGAGTATTATGTGCTCTTCTGAGCTCAACTTAGTCATTTCACCTGGGCATGTGTATGCAGGGAAGGAGGGCAGGAGGGGGTGTGGGGAGTGACTCTTCCATCTCAATGGGATTCCAGAATGTTAGTCTAGGAGATTTTACTTTTCTCTTCTTAAACACATCAATGTCAATATAGATGAAAACTCCAATTATCTTCAATTCTTTGAGAGAGAAACAAATGTCTACTATGCAGACGGCCCAAGTTTTAATTGACTCTCCATTATGACAAGAGAAGTCTAAAATGTCAAGAGAAAAATACATTGTTCTAAGTAAAGTCCACAGCCTTGGGCAGCCACAGGGACAGGTGTCTGCCTTGGGAGCTGTTAGAGTGAATGTTCGAAGTGTCGTCTGAACCCCTGATCTATTTCATCTCTGTGGCCAGCTGCCGACTTGTATCTTCTGTCTCATGTACTCAGACTGTGGACCTTTCATTACTTCTGTTTTAGTAATAACTTAAAGACAACACACCCTTGATTTGATCTAGCTGTTTTGTTTGAGAACATTCTGGTCTGTCTGCAATCTTGGTTTCCATGTAGTGTTTATCTAGCTCAAGCCACCTGTGACATTTTCAAGCACAGTGCTCCTTTTCAAGTCACTCATGGTGTGCTTTTGCAAGGCTTTCTAGGCCTGCCTCTCCTGGGAGGAGGAAAAAAATGTGCCTTTATGCTATAAAATAGTACAATTGAGGATTAAAGACAGATATTCTTAAAACAGAGGTGGGACTCTGAGAGGCCATGGTATTGGTATGGAACTGTGAATTGGCCTTTTATCAGGTCATTGAGAGCCTCAGAATTCAGTCTTTTTAAAACTCTCTTGGTTTTCTGTCCAGGTCATTGAGAGCCTCAGAATTCAGTCTTTTTAAAACTCTCTTGGTTTTCTGTCCAAGTGGAAAGCTACGTGGCTTCTTCTAGTGACTTTTTAATTCACTGGCTCATGTCAGGGCTGTCTCTCTGAGCTACACATCCCCATCGTCCGTCTGCCCCCCTCCTCCCATCCTTCGAGAGGATGATGGCAGTTTGTTCAGACAAGCAAGCTGGGAGCCCTGATCTGTTAAGTGCCTACCCTTCCTGTGGAAAAGTGACGGCTTGCTCTTTGCAGGAGGCTTGCCATGAAGTCCCTGATGCAGCAAAGCTTCACACTTTCCCTTCTCACTCGGCAGCTGCGTTTCTAGGTCAGATGGTAGGTTTGTTCTGCTTCAGAAGCTGCTTTCAAGCCAAGGTCCACAGGAAAATAAGAAACTTACCCTAAAGACACATGTGCAGCAAAGCAAACATCTATTAGACATTCCTAACATTTTCTAGATTCTTCCTGCATGCCAAACAAGATACTGTGTGTTTATTAAATGCTAAGTCATTTAACTGTCAACATATTAACCTCCAGAGTACAGAGTAAATCATTGCGTACATGTTAAAAGACTGCGCACAAATTATACCTATGGGATTACACACATATACACAGGAACAAACACACAAATGTATACACACAAACATGTACAAACACATAGACACACAGACACAGACACACACAGACACACACAGACACACACACACACACACACACACACACACACACACACTTTATCCAGAGTCACTTTTAATCACTCTGTTCCTCTCTAAATCCATGGAAATCTGTGAAGAAATGCTATCAGTTGTCTTCAACAAGTCATCTCACTGCACAGTCTTATTTACAGATGGGTAGAAGGAGGTGAGACTCAAAATCATAACCTGTTATCTCCATTTCACATGTGCAGGTAAGTAACAGACTCATTTAAAGCTTTGGGCCCATCACAGCAAAGACCTGTATGTGGTTTTGCTCAGCCCTCATTTCAGGACTATGGCTTTCTGTAGGTTACACATCTATCTAAACTAAGTCATTCTGTGTTGGCGGGGGAGGGGGGGGTGGCTCAGTGAGTAGACACACTTGCCATAAAAGACTGATGACGACGAGTTTGGATTCCTGTCTTAGGGTTTCTAGTTGTGGCAAATACCATGACTGAAAACTACGTGGGGAGGAAAGGTTTTATTTCATCTTACAATTCCCAGGTTATACTCCATCACTGAGGGAAGTCAGGGCAGGAACTCAAGGCAAAAACTTGGAGGCAGACACTTAATTAAGCAGAAACTATGAGGGAATGCTGCTTACTGGCTTGCTATTCCTGGTTTGCTAAATTTGCTTTCTTATACATCCCAGCACTACCTGCCCAGAGATGGTGCCACCCGGGTGGGCTGGGCCCTTCTACATCAATCATTAATCAAGAAAATATCTCACAGACTTGCCTACAGGCCCATTTTATAGAAGCATTTTTTTGCAACTGAAGTACATTCTTCTCTTGTGTCGATCAGGATAATCCCCACAACCCATGGCTTACATCTGTAATCTTAGCACTTCTCTGTCAAGATGGAAGATGGAGATAGGAACCCCCCTGAGAAGTTTCCTCCACATGAACACTGTGGTACACACACACACACACACACACACACACACACACACACACACACACACTTTTTGGGGGCAGGGTTTCTCTGAGTAGTTTTGGTGCCTGTCCTGGATCTCACTCTGTAGGCCAGGCTGGCATCGAATTCACAGGGATCCACCTGGCTCTGCCTCCCTAGTGCTGTGACTAAAGGCGTGCGCCACCGCTGCCCAGCCACACACTTTTTTATTGCCTTAATTTTGGAGCTATAGAGCACTCATTCCTAAAATATTCTGCTTCCATCAGATCACATAATAAGAAAGTTACATATTTCAGAGTAAAGCTCGAAGACTGGTGAGTTCTTAAATTAACATAAAATCAACTAATGTTTCCAGAAACAAAATTAAAAATTTAAATGATGACAATATTTTGAAATAAGATTATCCAGGAGTCCAGATTGAATAACATCTCAAGACAATGTTCTCTAGCGATGATTGCTCTAGACATATTTTTCATGTGTCCATGTCTGTCAAAGATCAGTTATGAATTGTTAGTTTTTAAGGCTTATCCAACTTATACATTGAAGCCCTAACTTCCAATATGAGTATATTTTGACAGAGGCTCTACAAGCAGGTAGTTAAGGTTAAATAAGGACATAGGTAGTGTTGTGTGACCTTTCCAGAAAGCTGATTCAAGGGCAGTAATCATGACAGAGCCATGCTCATTCAGCTTCCTGAGTAAGCTTGCTTTTCCGATGCTTTCAGAGACTTATAACTTACTTTTCCTTTCCTTCCATCTCTTTTCTAAGCATGCTTCCTCACACCCTGGGATTCCCCACTCTTTCTCTAACCCCCTCTTTGTGCCATGGAGTGCCTGGCTGTCTATCAAACCTTGGGGCCTAACTCAAAAGAGCATGACCCCTCTCTTCCTCTTCGACCCCCTCCTCCAGGGAGCTGCTGACAGTCACGTCTTGCTTGACCCAGGATTTTTCTTTTAAACTGCAATCGTTGTGTAGCTTGCTTCTGGTTCTATCCTTAAATTGTTACACGAATGAGACCAGAGGCTCCAAGAGTGAGACCCAGTTTCTTCAGTAACATGTCATACCTGAGATGGGATTCCACAAAAATTTGAGGCAACACTATTCTTTGTGTACCCTGAAGAACAGAGGAAGAAGCAGAACAGCTGAATACCTTGACTTTGGACATATTTACAGTATTTTATTATAGTGATGTGCACAGCTGAGAACAACACTCTGTTAAGTTGTAGGTAGGGTCTCCCAGCATCTGCTCACGTTTTTCTCACATACACACCCATGCACAGTCGCTTCAGGTGAGCAAAAATGGACAGTTTATTATTCACTCCTTTAATCCTAAGCTTAGAAATATGACGTGTCTCTATTTCTTGAATAATGTACCTTTTCTCTTTAAATAAGATTTCTCTCTGTGTGTATGTGTCTTATCTTGGCATATTAAATGATGTATTCTTTATCAGTTTTATCTGTGGAAAAAAATAAGTGGAGATGCCTCAGCATTATGAAAACTGCTGTTGGCCCTCCCCAGTTCCTAGCTGCTTCTCTCGTCCCTAATTCTCTAGAGTGAGTAAGAACTGTACATTGCTCAGAACACAGCTTTCAGGTAATGCTCTTAACAGTTTGAGGGTCACAGTCCCTTTGAAGTTTCCATTAAAGCTATCATCGTATGGAAATGGTCCTGGGCAAATGTACCTAAAGTTGCGGGTATTGATGGAGCTCATGGAGCCCATTTAGACTTCCTTAGGTGCACTTGAATTAGGAGATGGGCCCAGTTAGGTGATGGGACTCATCATCACAGTGTGGGAGCTTACCTGAACCCTCTCTAAAGCTGGGACTGTGAAGATGATTGTTAACACAGTCTAAAACAGGCATCGACGTCCACAAACAGCCATCCTTCTCACAGAGACTCTGAGGTAGAGCTGTGTCACCCTAGATCTTGGGAAATGTACAGAGCTGAGTCAGCCCAGGATTCCTGAAAGCTCACCAAAGTGCCTGCTGTTTTCCCGCCAGAGCCAGTGCTGTGGATGATTTTAAAATTGTGTGTGGGAGGCTTCCAGGACTGATCAAACTGTGAACTAATGGGACTTATGAAGCTGACCCGTACTTGAATCCACAGAGAAGAGCAGCCATAATGGAAATAGGTGTGGAAATGCAGCCTATGCATTCCGAGGCCCGTTGTGTTATGCTTCCAGAAGGGAAGGACCAGGAAGGATAAGCTTGGCTTCCTGAGCCACTGATGTTACAAGCTGCCCCTGGAGTTCTGTTCATATAAAACTGCCTCAGATACTGATGGGGAGGGGTAAACATAAGAGCTAGGCACCCCTTCCCCGTAGGTCTTGCCCACTAGTTCCACAAAGGATGAAAAGAGGATGCATAAAGCATATGTTTTTACTGGGAAAAAATAATGAGTCATATAAAGTCTAACTTTTAAAGACTTTAATTTGATATAACAAACCAACCCATAAGATACAGCAAAAAAAGGGAAGGCTTTTAAAAACGACACCCTAATTATAATAAAATAAAATACAAGAGTCCATCCACAACTGCATTAATTAACATTTAATGTTTAAAAGAAAAAAAACACAAAATAATATAGTTCTTTTGTTCCCAGGCCGATGATCTGATGAGGGGAAAGATGCCAGACACATAGTAGGGATAATAATGCCATACCTTCAGTTATTAACGTCTGCCTCCTTTTCACAATGGTCTTTATCCTATCACTGCTTTGTGTATGAATTTGCATTTGGAGGTATGAAAATGTGCTAAAGGCGTCTTAGTAACATGAGACAAAAATTAAACTGCATTCCAAACAGGAACTCAGGGGTGTTGACTCCGGTGCTGCTCTGGCAGAAATTTCATCCGTCATTCCAGCAGAAGCCCCTATCCCTGGAGCCCTGTACAGCTTATGAATGCAAAGAGCAAACACCTTCCCCTCTATAGCTGCACCTGGAAGACAGTCAGAATGACAGGTGGTGGACACTCGAAGTAAATTGCTTAGAGCTGAACACCCTCACACACTCAACAGCTACAACATCACTTCTGCCTCCTACAGACACAACGCCCCTGGCCGTCATTCTCAGCGGCACTGAGAAAAATCTCTTCTCTCCAAGCACATGGCTTCACTTCCTAGCTTGATTCTTACAATACTTGTTTGTTCATATGCATACACTGGGGCTTTAAGAACATGGCACTTTCGTTTATTACTTCACTTTTTAGACATTCGTGCAGTTATGTTTCATGATATTTTCCAGGTTTGGGTGTGACAGGTTCTGTGGGAAGGACCCTATTTTGAATTCAGACCTTAGAAAAACAGCTTGCTGAGCCTGTGTGCTCATATCTATAAGTGGGTGTGAAAATCTTTATAACCCACAAAGTTACTGTCATGGTAAAATCTGATGATATGGAGGAAGTTTTTGATAAACCAAGTGTTTTCGAACATCATAATGCACAGTAATTATTTCTCTAGTTCATAACTCTTTACTAACAGGTCAGCTCAAAGGCTTAGTTCATACTTGCTGCTCACAGTGTCCTTTAATTGTGATAAAATAAAAAAATTCCCTTGTGTCCATGCATTTGTATATCTTCATGTCAGTTATTGTAGAGGATAAAGTACTATGGCAAGGTTCTAGGTAGAGATGATGAAATACCACTAAACTGGGTAGTTTATGAACAATTAATATATATATATATATATATATATATATATATATATATTTCATATTTATGGATTCTGGAAAGCCCAGAGTCAGTCTGTGACAGATCCACAGGTAGCAGCCACTGGCCATGACCTTGTACAATGAATGACCATCGAGATCTCTGGCATTCTTTCCCAGCTGTGCTCTCATTATCCAATTTTCCCAAAGACATCCCAATACCACCACATTGTGTGTAGAATTTCGGCTTAAAAATTAAGGAGACTTTGGAACAACACAGAAAAGAGGGCAACAGGGTAAGCAGGTGAGAAGGAAGGGTAGCCAGTACCTACCTCCATAGAGTAAGGTCCAATGGGAGAAAAGAAACAGTTCACAGAAATTTGTTATCTATGCACAACACTGGCAGAACTCTTCAGGTAGAGTTCAAGGGAACAGCTTGCACAAAGCCCCTGAGGCAGGAGTATGCCTCCCATGTGTAGTCACTTAAGAATTCAGTGAGGGCTGGAGAGATGGCTCAGAGGTTAAGAGCACTGGGTATTCTTCCAGAGGTCCTGAGTTCAATTCCCAGCATCCACATGGTGGCTCACAACCATCTATAATGAGGTCTGATGCCCTTTTCTGGCAGGCAGACAAACATGCAGGCAGACCACTGTATACATAATGAATAAATAAATCTCATAAAACAAAAAAAGAAGAAGAATTCAGTGAAACTGAATCAGAGCACAGAGAATGCCAAAATGAAGTTGGGAGAAACTATCTCATGAGTTCCTAGAAGGCTACACGTAGAGGCAACTAGGTTTGCAGAGCATAATGCAGGAGCTAGAGCAGCATTATGTCAAAAGACTTGACATGCTGTATTGATGGTATGATCTGGAGCTGTGAGGGCAGCACCCACAACCAGGCCCTTAGAAAGTGATCTGTGGGCCTGAGGTTAGAGGCGATGGAAGTTTGGGCCAGGGACAACAGTGAGGATAGTGATAAATGTTTGGGTTGGGGGTGTATCTTGAAGATAGAACCAATAGGATCACTGTGGAAATTGGATATCAGATGGGAAAGGAGTCTGTGAATAATTTTTACAATGCCTTAATTCAACTTCTATCCACAAAAAGCTCCCCAAAGAAATTACTTAACCTGTAAAGGTTGAGGAGCTTGTAGAGGGAAAGTGAGGATTAACTATGATTATGTCTTTCTAAACACCTTTGACTTAGAGATAAGATTGCAAAGAGAAGAATTTTGTGGAGTCTAAAGGGACTAATCTTATTTATTTTATCTGGTGGCTTATGACTTACAAAGGGAGATGAAACAGAAGTTAGCTATAGGCCTAGCAGAAATGTGGGCTCCCTAAAGGAGTAAAGCAGGAGATTAGCTGGCGTGGTGCAAACTGCAGAATTGAGCCACTAATACGTGAGTTCTGCCCAACTATCTATTACCCCCAGTTTCTTCACATGTAAAACGAGGTACTGAAACCACAGGTGTTATAAAGATTAGTGAAATCTGTTCATAGAAAAGATGTAGGGTAGTACTGAGAAGTCAAGAGAGATGGAGAGTTAGATGTGTGCAGTGTGTGTGTGTGTGAGAAGAGAGAGAGAGAGAGAGAGAGAGAGAGAGAGAGAGAGAGAGAGAGAGAGAGAGAGAGCGAGCCTGGTTTGAGCTTTGGAAACATCAAAGCCCTCCCACCCCCAGTGACACACCTGCTCCAACAAGGCCACACCTTCTAATCCTTCCCAAACAGTTACACTACCTGGGGACTATGCCTCCAAACATATGAATGTATGGGCTCCATTCTGGTTCAAACCACCATACTTGCTCTATATACCTGGAATTCACTATCTTTTGATTCAATTAAGCTTAAATAAGAAGATGTATGTGAAAACATATGCAAGAATGTTTAATATTGAGACTCAAAACAAGAGGCTCCTTAAACATCAAGCAGAATTTTAGTGTAAACTGTAAAAGATGCAACTTAAATAAGAAAAATAACTTATTCAGTGAATGTATACCAAGACATCTACACATCTTTTATGAAAAACATTCTTAAAATCTATTAAGGAGCATATATATATATTTCTATAGAGAGTTATAGTTTATTCTTGGCAAGGAAAACTCAATACCATAAATACCCATCTTTCAGCAAAGTAAATATTTAATGGAAATAACAAAATGACCCCCTCTGCCCCCCATGTTAGACAATGTCCCTTAAGTATTCCCAGAGACACGTTTCTGGCAAGGTAAAGTCTCTGCTCTTTTTCTCTAGTTTTAAAAATACACTGTATAAAGTCTCACCAGTTAACATGGTGCATTGTTGCATCAAACATAGGATGAGTTGATTTCCACGAAACAAGTTTTAATGGTTTTGAAAATAGTGGGCAAAGACTTTAGTGTAAATACTAAAGTGAAAATTGCCAAAAAGAACAGCAAAGAGAGACCAAAGGCACAATCCACTGAACTCTAGCTTGGTGAATTGATGAGTTTAATAAGGAACTACTTATTAGGAATTATGAGTTTAATATGAGCTCCTTGCAGGAACATGAACAACCAAAACAAACCTTTCTGTCTTCTCAAGAAGTTAACTGCCTACATATCCTCAGGTAGGGGCAGGTCCTGGGAGCCCCCTTCTACCCATGATGGAATGTTAATCGGCCCAATCTTGTGCAGGTCTCCTAGGTAATCACAGACAACTTCATAAAGAGCTGTAGAAGCAGCCATTAGCTCTGTCACAAATGAAGCTGTGACTCATACACTAGAGCCGTACCTCTGAGGCACCGTGGTCCAAGGCTGAGAGAGTTTGCTTTCTTTTTTGTTTAAACCAACACTGAGCATTTTGTTTTGTTTTGTCTTGTTTTTTCGAGACAGGGTTTCTCTGTGTAGCTTTGTGCCTTTCCTGGAACTCACTTTGTAGACCAGGCTGGCCTCGAACTCACAGAGATCTGCCTGCCTCTGCCTCCTGGGTTCTGGGATTAAAGGTATGTGCCACCACTGCCTGGTGACACTGAGCATTTTATGTATTCAAGTAGAATTTCTTCCTGATATCTCTTGAAAAGTTGAGGCTTCACAGTGGGGCCAAACTTACCCTGTAAAATTTCCAGCTATAGACATGAAGGATATACATGTAAACTATGAAAATTTGTGAACTATAGACAGGTAGGATGCACATGTCTATAGTTCACCTATTTCATTATTTCTTTTACAATATGACCTTTAATGTTGCAGTTTCTCAACTAAGATGTATTGGTTGCTGCATTTTATTTAAGTTTGAATGAGTGCCTCTAAGTTCCTTGTGGTGGAGTTGCTGGGCTCAGGGAGAGTGTTGGAAGATGGTGTGAAAATATCAAGAGGTGGAACCTACTGGAGGAGGCTTAGTTCACTGAAGATATGCCTTCAGAAGGGCTTGTGACACCCTCTCCTTGCCTGCCTTCCTGCTCAGTGATGTGATCTGTTCCTCCCACCTGTACTCACAAGGCTACTATCTACCGCAACATATCACAGCTGAGTGGGCCTCTCACCAGAGTCTGCACCATGCCTTTTGGACTTTTAGCTTTCAAAACTGTGAATTAATTATACCATTTTTCATTATACAGCTACTATGCCTCTGGTTCTTTGTTATAACAATGAAAATAGCTTAATATGCTCATCAACTGAAGATATAATAATCCAAACCCAGGACTGCTGCAAAATTCAGATACATCATGCTTTTGTCTAAAATGTTTATTTATTTTTTTTAATTTATTTTTCTGTTTGCGATTCTTCCATGATACCAAGTCCTGGAGCAGCATCTTGTCTGGTGATTTTAGCATATGAAAATGTCTAAAGCAAATGTCTTTGCTGTTTGGTCCTTGAAATATGAAAAGAAGGTAGGCACAGGCTTAGTTATTCAGTGGAAACTTCAGTGTACCAAATGTTTGGCTTCTGTGTGTAGAGAAAGTTCGAGAGTCCTTCTTTTCTATTTCATATTTTTTCTAATTCCTTCTAATTTACTACGGCACATAAGCTTTGAGTGGAGAACAACCTCCACTCAATCTTATCAGGAAAGCTGTCAGCCGCAGCCGTTCCCTAAGCTATGTGTTTTATGCTGGGCATTTCTTGCCAAGTAGCAGCAAAGCTGGGTTTGTATTGGAAATCTGTCAAATTGTTGTGTAAAACTCCTTGATTGGCTTAGCCATTTACCGGGTTCTCCGGCCTGCTGTTGCACTGAGTTGCTAAAGCTGCTCAGTTGGTCCCAGCGCAGGTGTGCGGTCTTGACACAGACTCTTTCTTTACACCATTGTGTTTGGAGATTAAATATTTCTAGGAGGATTATGATGAGAAAAAAAAGAAAAACCACTGAGAGCAACTTTAAGTTTTACTAATCCGTTAGGTTAGCTTATACCCAGTGACTACCTGCTCAGACCCCCAGCAATCCCGAAAACATGGTTGTGGAGTGCCAGGGCACAGGAGGGGAGCTTAACTCAGCTCCAGAGAAACAGACGCTTTTAAGGGAATTTAAAGATGTGCAAATAGCAGAAATGCCTGATATTTAACTGCCATCGCTGTGAGGCAGTGTCAAACTCTTCACATCTGAGGTCAGCATAGAGGAACTAAGCAGGGCTCATAGGGGCCCACAGAGACTGAAGCGGCAATCACAGAGCCTGCGTGGCGCTGTGCTAGGTCCTCTGCATACGAGTTCTGGTTGTTAGCTTGGTCTTTTTGTGGGACTCCTAACAGTGGGAGTAGGTGTATGTATCTCTGACCATTTTGCCTGCTCTTGGGACCCTTTTCCTCCTACTGGGTTGCATGGTCCAACCTTGATGTGAGGGTATGTGCCTAGTCTGATTGTATCTTGTATCAAGATTCAGGTTGATAGCCATGGGAGGCCTCCTTTTTTCTAACGGGAAATGAAAGAGGAGTAGATCTGGGGGAGGGGGAGGGAAGAAGGGAATTGGGAGGAGTAGAGGGAGGGGAAACTCTGGTTGGATTGTATGATATGAAAGAAGAATAAATAAAAATAAAGGTGTTTTTTTTTTGAAAATAATCTTATAGTGAGAGGTTGAAAGAAAATTAAGAGTAGGTCCTGGAAGGAACCTAGTTTGTTGTAATGAAAAAAACAACAACAGAAAAACAAGTTGAGAAATACTCTATAGACAGACACTGTTTAACCATGAGCATCAGTAAGAAAACTGGTCCTATGTAACCAAGACAATGTTTAAATGAGCTGTCATTTAAAGTGTAAAAGTCACATCAAGATGGGGCCATTGGGTGCCCCCCCCCAGCTGTGTTGGGTTGTTGCTTCATTGATTTGACACAAGCTGGAGTGATCTGGGAAGAGAAAATGCCTCCATCAGATTGGCCTATAGTCAAATCTGTGGGAGTATTGTTCTTGATTAATGATTGATATGGGAGGTACCAGGAGGGCCTAGCCCACTATGGCTGATGCTACATCTGGGCAGGTGGGCCCGGGTACAAAAAAAAAGCAAACTGAGCAAGCCATGGGGAGCAAGCCATGGGGAGCAAGCCATGGGGAGCAAGCCAGTAGGCAGCACTCCTCCATGGCCTATGCCTCCTATTCCTGCCCTGAATTCCCTTCATGGTAGCTGCAAACTATAAACTGAAAGAAACTCTTCCTTCTCACAGTGGCTTTTGATCATGGTGTTTTATCATAGTAATAGAAACCTAACTAAGACACCCCTGGCATACCACACAGATCCATACACAGACATACAGACCCAAACACAGACACACACCACACTGCATCCAACATCCAATATCCCCTGAGACAACAGCATTTTTCTAGATTAGCAACCCTACTACTAATAATCTGGATCAAAAGACCAGAAAGTGTTCACCAGCACAACAATCAAGAAAAGAACAAAAGCCCATTTAAAACAAGAAGAAAGTCAGTAACTTTTAAAAGACTCGAACAAGCAGTGAAAAGGATCATTAATTATACACTATATAAAGAACATCATACAATTCACATTGAGAAGTAGTGTTTATGAGCCTTAGGTGACTTTGAGTGTAAAGATTCTCAGATGCTAGCCTCTGTGGACTGAGATGGTCTAGGACAGTGATTCTCAACCTTCCTAATGCTGTGACCCTTTAATACAGTTCCTCATGCTCTGGTGACCCCCAATCATAAAATTATTTTGTTGCTATTTTATAACTATAACTTTGCTACTGTTACAAATCATAATGTAAATATCTGACACACAATCCCAGAGGATTCATGACTCACACATTGAGAACCACCAGGAAGATATAAAAATTAGTAGGAGTCAGGGGACAGATTCAAAGGAAAAAAGAAACCCCTTCGTCAGAGCTTCCATTTAGCAGATGATAAAAAAAAATCTTCAAGTGAGATTTTTGTAGCTGTTATTGTTTGTTTGCTTGCTTGCTTGTTTATTTTGTTTTTAATTAGGCACTGACATAAAGATGTCCAGTCTGGTGAACAGAAAATATCAGGAGAAGCCTTCCAGGAATAGTTTCTTTAGAAGTGATTGGGGGAGGTAGCAGCATCAGAAAGTCTTTGTTACACAGTGGATTCTTACTGCCAAAGTGGGAGATGTGAGGCAGAGTTCTGTTCCGGGGAAGTCAATTTGTCAGGAGCCTGAGAATGAAAAGCTGTGGTCTCAAAAAGGGAATAGGGTTCCCAGGGAGAAAACTAGAGAGTATTGGCTGTGCACACATCCTTGACCACATGGAGAATATTAGAATTGTGAAAACATTGGTGGGCTGTGGTTTTGCTCATGCATCATGAAGAGGTATAATGAATGATCTTTAAATTTGCTGGTGCAACTTGCTGCAGTCACGTATAAAGCACCACAAGGGACTCCTGGCATACAAAGATCTCAGTAAGCACAGAGGATATGAAAAACATTGAAGAAGCTTCATGCTACTGTGAAAATATAATAGAGTAGGAAATGAGAAATGCTTTCCATTTATTTTTTAAATGAGCTATGTTGTGTAATTTAAACTATGTAAGTTACATAAAATGTGTTGTATCTGTCTTCCATCTACCTAACCTGTCTTGCTCTGCTTGCCATTTGGAAACACTACAGTGCTCTAACCTACCACATTCATCTCTCACGAGAACTTCCCTGCCTTCCTGCTTTATTGCATTATTCCATCTTCTTCAGCATGTCACTCTGCTCCCCAATTTACTCACATTGCTTCTCATGTCCCATACAGACTGGATTCTATATTCTCTAATCATCCTTCAAAAGCTATCTCATGCTATTTCTTCTCTTAACACTTTCCCGGCTTCCCATCACTGGGATCCTGAGTTATCCTTGCATTTTCCCACTGATAACCAAGTCTGTGGTATAAGACATCACAGTCCTAGAATAGTATTTATAAAGCTGAGCTTGGGCCAAGCACTTAGATAGCTTTGCTGTGGTTAGAAATCTCCTAACCACACTGTAGGGTGACCATAGCAACCGAAGAGAGAATGCTTGCTCTTGATGTGACTTGAGTATAATTAGATCCAATGTGAAATATGTACACAAAGATCTCTACTAGTTTCTAACAAAATACAGCTTTCACTTGACAGTAAAAAAAACTTTTACTTGACTGTCAATGTACATCCCCAAATAGCCTCCTCCCCCAACCCCCTGCTCTGTAGCCTCTATTTCATGCTCTCCCCAGGGTCAGGGGACAAATGAACAGTATGACAGAGAAACCATGTAAATGAGCAGGTAAGATGAAAGAAACCCAGAACGTCCTCACTACAGGAGGAAGTGAAGCTTGATCAACATTCTAGCTTCTCTTGTGGGAGCCCACAGAGGTTTCAAGTGAGATCTGAGCTTGCTTTACACAGCAGGGCTGCATAAGGGGACGACTTGACCACATACATGGTTACCAGGGGTTTGGAAGGGTCTGCACTTGGCTGTTCAGTATGCTTTGGTTTAGCAAGGGGCAGGTCTTTTGCCCTGCCCCTTGGGCATTGTTAGCAAAAGCCCTTTTGAATAGACAGAAGGGGCTGGTGGATTTTGATCTAGGTCCTCTGGAAGCTATCCTATGTTTTTCTGTCTGTCTCATCTCTGCTATCTTTCTTTCTTTCTTTCTTTTTTAACAATTTTTTTTATTTTATAATTTAATTTAATTTTACAAATCAGCCACGGATTCTCCCTAAACAATCGATGTGGGAGGTCCCAGCTCACTGTGAGCAGCACCATTCCTGGACACGTGGTTATGAGTGGTCTAAGGAGGCAGGCTGAGCGAGCCGTGGGGAGTAAGTCAGTCGGTTAGGAGCATTCTTCCATGATCTCTGCCTTAGCTCCTGCCTCCAAGTTCCTGCCCTGCTTGAGTTCCTGCCCTGGCTTCCCTACATAAAGGTTTACAAGTAGAAGCAGTAAGGTGAAGTTAACCCTTTCATCTTCAAGTTGCTTTAGGGCATGGTCTTTATCACAGCATTAGAAACCTAACCAGGACCATCTGCAAATGAAAACAACTCCCGGATAAAATTCCTGACAATAAGCACCATTGTCCTTCCTTCAGCTGTCCAGGCTCTAGTTCTGTACTCTGAGAAACAGAACACAACAGAAACCTCTAGAAGTCCAATGGGATAAAGAAACTGGAGCAGAAAGGATTGTTGTGGAGAAAGAGCCAGATTTTTGTATACTCCCAGGAATGACATCCAATACAAATGTCAGGAGACTGAAAATGCTCTGTCCTGCTGCATCTTGTCTTTGGGGAGGAATGACTTCTCACTGCATTACTTTAGGGCATTCTTTAGAATAATCTTATATTTTTTCAGGACATGAAGTTTCACTATTTCCCTGAGCAATTCTCTTTGTTGTTTTCAGACTAAATTAATTCTATTTGTTTTCCTTTCCTCTCCAACTCTCCTAATAAGGCCCCTGTACGGCTATGGCTAATTAATTTTATCCTATTTATGGCTAATTAATTTTATCCCATTATGATGATTGGTACTTGGGTTTCTATGATATCTGGAGTAAAGGCGAGCTCACTTCCATTCTTTTTGTGGTTAGTTTTGGTAAGTCTACTTTCTGAGCTGATCTTCTCCCAAAAAAGAAGTTTATGGATTTGTAAAGTTGAAAGGGAAAATTCAAAATACATTAGAACATCATTTTTTTCTTTTTCCTATTTACTCTTCTCTCATACAATACGTCCTGATCGCAGCCTCCACTCCTTCCACTCCCCCCAGCACCCCCTCCAGCCCACCCCCACCCTCCCCTCTGTCCCAGGTCCACTCCTCCTCCAGTTCCCTTCAGGAAAGAGTAAGCCTCCCAGCACTATCACAACAAGCATAACAAGATGCAATAAGACTAGGCACAAACCCTCACAATAAGGGTAGACAAGGCAACCCAGTAGGGAGGGAGGAAAAGGGTCTTACGATCAGGCAAAAGAGTCAGAGACATCCTCATTCCCACTATTGAGAGTTCCACAAACACCCCAAGCTAAACAGCCACAGCATGCATGCAGAGGGCCTAGCACAAACCTAGGCAGGCTCCTCCATGATTGTTGCTTTAGTCTCTGTGAGCACCTATGAGCTCTGCTTAGTTGATTCTGTGAGACATGCTCTCTTGGTGTCCTCTGCCCCTCTGGCTCCTTTAGTCCTTCCTCCCCCTTGTCTGCAGGGTTCCTTGAGCTCCATCTAATATTTGTAGGCCTCTACATCTGCTCCTATCAGCTGCTAGAGGGAGCCTCTCTGATGGTAATTGGACTAGGCACTGATCTACTAATTTAGAGTATAGCAGAATATCTTTAGAAATCTTTTTATTGACTTTTATTTATTTATTTATTTATTTTTTTATTTATTTACTTATTTGTTTATTTATTTGTTTGTTTATTATGTCAGTCTTGTTTGGTTCTACCTTAGATCTCTGGGCCATCCAGCTTCTGGTTCCTGGACACCCAGGCAGTGTTGGGCATAGGCTCCCTCTCCTGGCTTGGGCCTCAAGTTAGACCAGCCATTGGTTGGCTACTCTCACAAGCTCTGAGCCACCATTGCCTCTGACTATCTCTCAGGCAGTCAGGTGTTAGCTGAAGGTTTTGTGGCTGGGTTGGTGTCCCAGTTCCACAACTGGGTGTCTTGCCTGGTTATAGAAGATGGCTGGTTCAGGCTCTGTATCCTCCATTACTAGGTATCCTCACTAGGGCCACCCTCACAGGTTCCAGGAAGCTTCCATTGCACTAGGTTTCCACATGGCTCCATAATGCCCCCCCCTTCCAGTCATTTCTCCCTGTACTCTCTGCCCCCATCTGTCCCTCCCCCACCTGGTCCTTCCTGTTCTCATCCCCATACACCTCCAGTACACCTGCAAAATCTATTTTGTTTCAGCCATTGCAAGCTAGGCTCACAACCGAAAATGAACATCATTCTTAACGAGCATTTCTGAACTACTACATTATTGCCAGGTCCAAAGTAAATTTCAATTCCCCAAACTCCAAAAGGTGGTCCAAATATCCAGAAACAAGCTCAACCTGGATTATAGGTGGTTGGATAAAAGCCAGCATTTCTGAGGCATTTGTGAAAGTGGTTCCTATGTGTCAAAGGGAGTCATTTCCCTTACCTCTGGCAGAAGGGTCATATGACTCTCCATTGACATATGCCTGTGGTTGCATATCAAAGTCCATGCTGGCCTCTAGGTTCCTTTGGTATCATAAGAACCTGTTAGACATTTCAAAGTCCACATCAGCATCCTAACCCTTTTCACCTTCCCAGTCTTCCCACCTACCAGATGCCCATTTGTTCTCTTTATAATGGCAAGGTTCTTCTCCCTGCCCCTGCTAGTCTCATTCTGTTTTCTCAATTCTCTGTCCCCTGCTATTTGTCCTCTTGCAGATAGCCCTGATCACGACCAGTCTGCTGACCATGCTCAGTCTATGTTTTCTCTCTGTGCTCGGAACTCTTCCAGATATCTTTGTATATTTTTTTCTCTTTTACTTACAATAAAAAACCCTTTAACTATACTATGGGGTAGCTATGTCAGTTATTATGAGCATGAATGATGTTGATTGCTCTCTGCTCAGATATCTCCATGGAGAGTTTCTTTTCAGTTCCATTTGTGTTAGATATAGGAAAAAATAGGTATATTATTACAGGAGACAACAAAGGCCACATGCTCTTACAAAATCTGTCTTATTAGTTCCAAACAGTTGTAAATTTCTCAGATAAACACCAAACCTTTACTTTCACAACAAGCAATGCATTTTAAATTACAGCTTACGTGACAGGAGAAGGGGGACAATTTGGAATGCACAGGAGGAAATGATTGATCTCTTCCCTTCATGAGCTGAAGCTCGGATGGGAGGAACTAGCATGGGGATGCACAGGGAATGTGTTCCATGGCCAGACTTATACACAAAGAGATACCATAAAGAAAATATGGAGAAATTGGAAAAAGAATTATTCATTGAACCCTTAAAAAACCTAGCATCCTCATATGAGAAAGAATATCAGAATATCAGGGTTTGTCCTTTTTTGTTGTTGTTCTTACTGTTTTGTTTTTCAAGACAGGATTTCTCTGTGTAACAACCCTGGCTGTCCTGGAACTCACTCTGTAGACTAGGCTGGTCTCCATTTCACAGAAATCCACCTGCCTCTGTCTCCCAAGTGCTGGGATTAAAGGCATGTGCCACCGCCGCCTGGCCAGGGTTTGTGTCTTTGGGCCTGAGTTATCTGACTGAGTATAATTTTCTTTCCTGTTCTATCCATTTAAATGCAAATCACATTTCATTTTTCTTCATAGGTGAGTAATATTATATTTTACATACATACATACATACACACACACACACACACATATATATATATATAATATTTTTATTGTCCACTCATCAGCTGATGGACAACTAGTTTTTTCCATTTCTTAGCTGTCTAGAATAGAGCAGTGTCTTAGTTACTGTTCTATTGCTGTGACAAAACACCATGGCCAGACAACATATAAAAGAAAGCATTTAATTGTGGGCTTGCTTACAGTTTCAGAGGATTCGTCCATTGATCATGATGGTGGGGAGTGTGGTGTCAGGCAGCAGTCATGGCAGTGGAGCAGCAGCTAAGAATTTATATATTCTGATACACAGGCAGCAGGTAGAAAGAGAGATAGACTGGGCCTAGGGTGGAGCTTTCAAATCTTAAGGCCACCCCCAGTGATATGCCTCCTTCGACAAGACCACACCTCCTAATCCATCCTAAACAGTCCACCACCTGGGAACCATACATTCAAATATATGAGCCTACGGGGGCCATTCTTATCCAAACCACCACAAGCAGCAACTATGGATGGACAAGCATCTCTGTAGTAAGACATCCTTTGAGTATCTGCTGGGGGTGTTCTAGCTGGATCATGATGGTAATTCTGTTTCTGTTTCTTTTAGAACCCTCCAGGCTTGTTTCCAAAGTGGCTGTTGTAGTTGTATACTCAACAGTGGTGTACAGGGCTTCCTGTTTCCCACATCCATGCCAGCATTTATTGTCATTTGTATTTCTGATGATGACCACTCTGACTGGTATAGGAAGAGTTTTCTATCTCAGCAGCTGTTTTCCAATTACCACGCAGAGGTTTATATTAATTGTAAATGCTTGGCTGATAGCTCAGGCTTGTTAGTAGCCAACTCTTAGAGTAAAATTAACCCACATTTCTTATTTATGCTCTGCCACAAGGCTCATGGGTTGTTATCTCATTTTCTACATGTCCTGCTTCCTTGGCAGTTTTCTGGCTTCTCTCTGACTCTGTCCTTCTTGATCTCAGCCTCCTCTGTGTCTGGTTGTCCCACCTATACTTCCTGTCTAGCTACCAGCCAGTCAGCTTTTTATTAACAATGAGAACAATACATATTTACAGTGTACAGAAGGATTATTCCATAGTTGACAGGAGATGGAATCTTAAAGCAGTTTTAATGTGCATTTTCCTTGTGGCCAAGGACATTGAGCTATTTTAGAAATGTTTATTGTTTGTTTATATTTCTTTTCTTTTCTTTTTTTTGAGAAATTTCCTTTCAGATCCATAGTGTACTTAAAAAAAAAAAAAACTGGGTTGCTTGTTTTCCTGATGTTTAGCTTTTTTAGTTCTTTGTCTTTTCTAGACACTAATCCTCTGTCAGATGACTAGCTGGCAAAGTTTTGCTCTTATACCATGGGTTGTGTCTTCACTCAATTAACAATTTCATTTGCAAAGTAGAAGCTTTTTAGTTTTATGGGATCCCAACTGTCAGTTGCTGTTTCATCTCTGTGGGACTAGAAAGTATGCTCATCACTGTGGTGGAAGTTGAAGTGCACCCCCCACTTCCTCTCCTAGTGTTGTGGAAGTCGGTGGGCCAGTGTTTGGGAGGACACATGCTAGGAGGGAGGATAGTGGACTATAGGGTAGATGAAAGTAGAGAGGGGCAATCCTAGGTCCAGAAAGGATTACACAGATAGTGGAGTGTCTTAGTTAGGGTTTCTATTGCTGTGAAGAGAAACCATGACTGTGGTAACACTTATAAAGAAAAACATAGAACTTAGCTTCATTCCACTTCCTGGTGCCCCTTTGCTACTCAACCTGTACATTTCGTATTTTTCCTTGCTCAGCTTGTTAATTTTCATTACAAATCTTCATGAGAGTGAACACTAGTAACCATACAACAGAGTCTATACTAGGCTGTTTTGAGATTTCCTTTGTCAGTGCAATTAATCAAAAGCTCTTCATTTTGACCTCAGACAGACTTTTCAGATAAGGACAAAATCAACCACATTCTTCACCAAAATTTACAAGAACAGTCTCTAGGTCATTCACTAAAATTCTTCTCTTCTGAAACCTCTTGAGCCAGACTTCCACAGTTCAAATCACACTCAGCACCAATGTCTTCCATGTTCCTAATAGGATGGCCTATTAAGCTCTGATTAAAGCATTCTACTGCTTTCCTAATCCAAAGCCCCCAAATCCATATTCCATCAAACAAAATCATGGTCAGGCCTATCACAGCAATACTCCAATCCCCAGTACCAACACTTTTGTCTTAGTTAGAGTTTCTATTGCTATGAAGAGACACCATGACCACAGGAACTCTTATAAGAAAACCATTTAATTGGAGCTGGTTTACAGTTTCAGAGGTTTAATCCATTGCTGTCATGGCAAGAAGCATGGCGACTTTCAGGAAGACATGGGGCCGGAGAAGGAGCTAAGATTTTGATCCACAGGCACCAAGAGACTATGTGTCATACTGGGAATAGCTTGAATATATGACACCTCAAAGCTTGCCACCACAGTGACACGCTTCTTCCAACAAGGCCATACCTTCTAACAGTGCCACTCCTTATGACTAAGCATTCAAATACTGTGGTGGTTTGATTAAAAATGACCCCCACAGGCTTATTATTGGAGTGCTTAGAAGCCACCAAGGAGTGGGACTATTTGATAGGATGAGAAAGGTTAACAGTTGTGGCCTTGTTGAAGGAATTGTATCACTGGGACTAGGCTTTGAACTTTCAAAAGCCCATGCAAAGCCCAGTATCTCTTTCTCAGCCTGAGGATAAGGATGTGGCTCAGTTGGTGCCCTAGCACCATGGATGAAACTCTGAGCAAGCCCCTAGTTAATGCTTTCTTTTATAAGAGTTACCCTGTTCATGGTATCTCTTCACAGCAACAGAATACTAACTAGTACACTCACTTTCACACCATAGGGCATTTGAGGAGAGCTCTGGATGACAACGCTCTCCAAATAATCAAAAACTCAAAGCGCAAAGGGTAAAGAACAGAAGTAGCCAGTGTCATAAACAATTTTACATTGTAGATATGCTATTACATTCATTCTAAAAGAAGAAGGTGATGTAGAAAAAAATCAGAATTAAATTGAAAGAAAGTTCTTGGATTAAAATAATTTTGGCAATTGTTTTTAAAACTCAAAAGATTGTGATATAAATTTGAGCAATATATAAAATAAGAGAGAACTCAAGAAGTACATGTCAAGCTCTAGATCACCATAAGAGCAATTTTGAAGCAAGAGAAATGAAAAATACATAAAGATCATCAAAGAAATATTAGCCAGACATGGTTAAAGGTGCATACATACCTTTAATCCTAGCATTCAGTAGGCAGAAGCAGGTGGATCTCTATGAGTTCAGGGCCAGCCTAGTCTACGTAGAGTCCCAGGCCAATATGGACTATAATAGAGAGACCCTATCTCAAAAAAAAGGAGAAGAAGAAGAGGAGGAAATATTGTAAAATTACTTCTTTTATGGGTGTACATTCACAAAATAAAGGAACCCACTACTTTCTTAGACAATGAAAAGGGAAATGATTCATTCCAAGGTACAACACAGTAAAAACTTAAACCAATTAACTTGTCTATTTTTTTAGATTTATTTATTTATTTTTATGTATATATGTATTTTACCTGCATGTGTTTATATGTCCATATAACATTGGTGCCTGGCATCAGTGGAGGTCCAAGTGTGTTGGATCCCCTGGAACTGGAGTTGCACATGGTTGGGAACAACCAGGTGTGTGCTGGGAACCAAACCCAGGTCCTCTGCAAGCATAGGAATTGCTCTTAACTGCTGAACCATCCTCTAGTCCCCATTAACAATAAACAAACGAACAGAGAAACACTTCCAAAAGAAAAACCGAGTCATAAGAAAAAAGACAGAAGAGGAATGGAACCAGTTGTACCATCTCAGCTAAAACCAGCCAAGTATAAAATTAGCCTACATCTTTCAGAGACCCAATCTCGGGATTTTACCTCCTACTCACCCTGCTTATGAAGCTAGTAGCTTCATGAAATTGGAGGAAGACACAGGAAGCAAACAGAGAACACCCACAGAGACACCCCAGAATGGCCTCCCTCAGAACCATCTGCCTAAATTTGGCAAGAATCTGATTACTGTTGAAGGCAAAGAAGAGCACTGTTGAATAATGATGTATGGTTGATCCTTTGTTTTCTATAAACAGCAGTCATTAGCTGGCATCTAAACTTGACTAACTATGGAATCAGGACAAGTGTTATTGGACTCATAACATGATACCGGAAAGGAAGAACTCCAGAAGCAGTTTGTCTCTTCCCTCTCACCTGCTGTCTCTCTCCTCTCACTCTTTTCTGAGGTGAGTTATAAAATAGAAGAATGATGTCTACTTTTTTAAACAATTTTTAATCCATGCACAGGATATTAGATATCTTTCGGGCATTTTTAACGTGTGTCTGATGTGTAGAAATTTTTTCCTTCATTTTAGTATAATCTTAAAATTACTCTAAAACAGTGAGTTTTAAACCTTCCAAATGCTGTAACCCTTGTGTAGTTTCTTATGTTATGGTGACCCCCAAACATAAAATTATTTTTGCTGCTACTTCGTAACTATAATTTTGCTATTGAGCAGTGTCTTGGTTCCTAGGACTATAGGAAATATGTGTTTTCCAATGGTCATGATCCACAGGTTGAGAACCACTGCTCTAAAAAGAATTAAAAGGAACATTTACCTGGGATTTATATCTTATTTTATTTCAGTTTTTTTCCTCCTTTAAATTTGGGTAAATTTACATGCATACTTTTTCATCATGAATACCCTGTAATTAAATAATGTCATTTAATAAAACTGCATTTCTCTTTAAACACACCACACACACACACACACACACACACACACACACACACACACACACACACACACACACACACACACACACACACACACTTCTCCTTCCCAAAGCATACCATAGCATGCCTTAGAAGCTAGAAGTCATTTTGTTACCAGGGAAATTTTGGATTCTTTCTTTTAGTTTTTAAGTCTCCTTAACAAAGTAATTTAGAAACAGACTCAGAAGGAAGATCAAGGACTTTTTGTTTGTTTGTTTTGTCAGAGAGAAAAAACAGCAGGGAAGGCAAGATGTAAAGCTCAGCAGCTGGGGAAAGGAGATGGAGAAGAGGCAGAGGAAAGCCTCACCTTTAAGGGAGCAGGCAAAAGTGGGCGTGGTGGCCCATGCCTACAGTCCCAGACTCAGGAGGCAGAGGGAAGAGGAGATCTGCCAGTCCAAGGCCAACTCAGTCTAGGTGGCAAGAGTTACATAGTGAGACCTTGTCACAAGGGGGGGCGGGAAAGCAAAAAAGAAAAAGAAAAAAAGAAGGAAGGAGAAAAAAGGAAGGAAAGAAAAAAAAAAAAGCAGCAACCATCCAGTCATTCTTAGGGCAAACAGCTACATGGTGGCAGGCAGGACATGTCAGAGAAATGAGCAGGAAAAGCCCTGGGTATCCAGGAAAGCTTTGGCCATTGTTTTTTGTTGTTGCTGCTGTAGTTTTCATTTTGTTTTTAAAAAGAAAAACAAGGAGGAGGAGGAAGAGGAGGAAAGATAAAAAGAAAGGAAGGGACTGGGGCCCGGGGAATGATTGGGACTGGACTCTTGCGTAGCTAGTATATTGTTTTGTTTTGTTCAAAAAGAAAGGAAGAAAGGAATGAAGGAAGGGAGGTGGGGAGAAAAGGGAGAGAGGGGGAAGGAAGAGCAATTTTAAGGAACTCATCAAAACCACCCTGCTTGGTGCCACATGATGGAAGTTCTACAAGGCACTGAACAGGGGAGGTGCATTATCTCATTAAGAAGATAGTAATTTCTCCTACCTTCTTAGTGTAGATTCAGGTGAATCAGCTTTCTAGAGAAATGGTGTTTTGGCCACGTGATTGTCAGGCCCTGATTAATTCTTGCAGGAAGAGACAACAGCATGTAATGTTCTAACCTATGGAGCACATCAAAATGTCATGTCACCACCAAGGAAGAGAGGTGGGTGCCGCCCTTTTTAAACCACATGGAAATAGTTCTCCCTTAATAGACTGTGGCAAAGCCATGACAGCCACCTTCAGTGACTACCCTATTTCTCCTATAGCCAGACATAAATCCTGAACTTATTTTAATATTCTACTGTCTCTTCTGTCCTAGGTTTGCTTTAGAAAAGTTTTCTGACCACTGCATCTGATAGTATGAGATCACACTCCAGAAAAGTAGGAGGAATAATGCAAAGTGCATAGAAGAATCTGAGTGGACAGTCGTAGATACTGGGTTCCTCACCAGGTCTGTTTCTATCAGTTTTCACTGATAATAAAAATGCAGATACTTCTCTGTGTTTAGTCTGATTGCTTCATGATGTGATTCTCCATTCAAATGATTTCCTTACCCATTAATAATGAAATACAAGTTATGACATCCATTTACATTTGCATGCCAATAATGACTCCTCAACTTGGGGAAGTTATTTTTTTTAAAGTGGGATAAATCTTTTTATACCTTTTTTCTTAACTGAAAAAATTCCATATGATATATCCTGATTGTGGTTTCGCCTACCTCAACTCCTTCCAGATCCTCTTCATGTCCCTACCTACCCAACCCTATTTCCCTTTCTCTCTCTCTTTAAAAAACAAATTATTACACAAAACAAACCATATTTTTCCAGACACATAAGCTTTTAGTTTATTTGTTCTCTCCGAAATTGTCTGTACACCACCACAGATCAAATCACCACAGATCTACTCCTTTGGCTGCATCCAATCTCCACTCATTTTTTGCCAGCACCAACATTGGCCTTTGCCGTGCCCCTGACCTTCTTCATTCTGTTCTTGCCCTCCTTCCATATTTTTTAAAAAGAGAAAAAAAACACAATAAACACAACACACACACATACACACACCAACAAAATCCATGAAAACACAAAATCAGAAACCATAATATATAAACACAAGGCCACTAAGACAAAATATGCCCAACCAAAGCTTTATGAGACTAAAAAGTTTACAAAAATACTGTGTGTGTGTGTGTGTGTGTGTGTGTGTTGGCCATATACTGCTAGGCATGGGGCTCACCCTTAAGTATGGTTAATACAGCTGGTGAGACTCCACTGAGGACAATTAAGTTTTTCTTTATGAGCAGTTGTCAATTGGAGAATGCTTCCTAGTTAGGGATGAGAGCTCATGTCTACTTTTCTCTCTTGCTGCTGGGACCCCATCTGACTTGGTAGGTAATGAAGTCTAGTAGTCATTGCCTCCCTGCAATTTGGTTACTTTATTTAGAATATATATTTCAAGAAGCCTCTACAGCAGTAAATTTCCATATGATGGACATCTAGGTGGTTTATAATTTTTGGCTATTATGAATAGAGCAGCAACAAACCTGGATGAGTAGGTATCTCTGTAATAGGTTGAAGCACCCAAGAATAATACAGCTGGATGTTGAAATAGATCCTCCTGAGGAACTGCCACATTGATTTCCATAGTGGCTGTCAAAGTTTGCACTCCCACCACCAATAAATGAGTATCCTTTCCCCACATCGTTGCCAAAATGAGCTGTCATTTGTTTTATTGACCTTGGCTATTCTGACTTGGTAGACTATGAAAACTCAAAAAGTAGTTCTGATCTGCCTTTCTCGGGTGACCAAGGATATTGGATATTCCTGTAAGTGTTTCTTAGCACATTTGTGTTAAATCTTTTGAGAACTCTCTACTTAGTTCTGTATCCCATAGTTTAATTGGGTTATTGTTTTCTTGATATGCAGTTTTAAAAATTCTTTATATATTTTAGATACTAACCAAGTATTGGATAATTAATTGATAAAGATCTTTTCCCATTCTGTAGCCTGCCACTTTGTCTACATGATGGTGTCCTTTAGAAGCCTTTTAATTTCATGAAGTCCCATTTATTAATTGTTGATCTCAGTGCCTGTGATATCAGTGTTCTTTCTATTCAGAAATTCTTTTCCTGTGCTAGTTGAGTTCAAGACTATCACACACTTTCTCTTCTGTTGCTGGAGGGCTTCTCTCCAGGTTCCCCAAGCCCCGCAGTCCCACAATCCACTTATAAAATAATCACTCAGACGCTTATATCACTTATAAACTGTATGGCCGTGGCAGGCTTCTTGCTAACTGTTCTTTTATCTTAAATTAACCCATTTTTATAAATCTATACCTTGCCACGTGGCTGGTGGCTTCCCAGCATCTTCACAAGCTGCTTCTCCTGGCGGTAGCTGCAGTGTCTCCCCCTCAGCCTTCCGCTTCCCAGAATTCTCCTCTCTCCTTGTCCCACCTACTTCCTGCCTCGTCACTGGCCACCAGTGTTTTATTTATATAGAACAATATCCACAGCACTTGCCCTTTTTTCTTTTTTGAAAAAGGAAGGTTTTAACTTTAACATGGTAAAATTATATATAACAAAACAATTACCGAGGAAGAATTATAGTTACAATATTAAAGATGATGTCCTATCTATCTTATATTTGTGAGTTTAAGGTTTTATATCTAACTTATCTTTTATCATAACTGAGGAAATTACAACTATCTAGTTTTCAACCACATCAAAGACCTGAGAAGGAACATAATGGTACCTGAGAAATGGTACATGGATGCAAGCAACTTTCGGGAATCTTGCAAGAGTAGACCAAGACAGCTGGCAGCCTGGACAGTCACCTAATGTTTCTCAGCATTGTTGGTGCATTCAGATTGGCTACAGGCCTAGAATATCTGACAGACCATTTTCAGAAACAGGAATTTTGAGAGACCATCTTACCCTGTCTTGGCAGAGTACAGTGGTCACTTTCCTTGTGTCCCGCTTGTCCAGAAAGGACAGCATTGCATTTGTACTGTCAGCCATCAAGACAAGGGCAGTTCTTTGCCCAGTAGGCCATTTTGTGCCAAAAAGACAAACTTCCAAATGGAAATGTCTTAGAAGCCCAACATTCTCTCGGGATCAATTGGTGCAGCCAGGAGCAATTGTGTCTCACATCAACAGAATTTTAAGTTATTTAAATGTCATATTCTCTAGGTCTATGAAGTGTTTGAAGATTACCTATCTATCTGAAATATATCTCTGTATACCTAGAAAACTTAACTAACATGGCTACAGATATGATTATCATAGATGACTAATTATTAATCTATTTTTTAATTATCCATTACAATTTTAAATGAATTACATAAACAATACCTCAAACAAGAATAGAAATATATATATATACACAGTATAACAATATTAACTTCAAGTTTGTATCAATAAACTAAAATCCATACCAATGTAAAACATTTTAAACAAGTTGTTCTTTAAAAGCAGGTTAATTAATCTATCCTTTTATCTTATCATCTCTATATCCTCCTATATATCTATATTATATCCCCTTTTCTTTTTTAGAAAGAGATCACATTTATAATCAATCTGTTTTAAATAAAAATATTGGTTTTCTCTGTCCCACACCAGAGGGCTCTTCTGATTTGGGACACAAGAATTGCCTAACCATTTTTTTTTTAAAGCAATATGTCTGGGTTTAGAGGGGGAGTGAGCCAATTCCACCTCTAAAGCCAGCTTGGTATATTTGGGAATTTGGGCGTAGCATCTCTTACTACTTCCTGCTGGAGGGGGGCGCTGTATCTTATGGGGATGCAAAGAAAATTTTAGACCTATGGGGTAGTCCGTGAGGCTGTATTGTTTGAACCAGTTGCCTTGAAACCGTTCTGGATGCTGGATCATCTGGGCCATGGTGTCATCGGAGACCTTTCAGGGGGTCTTGGCTGTTGAAACCTGATGTATCTTAATCTGGAACAAATCTATAGCCTCTGGCTTTCTGTGGAAACAAAAGCAGAACCTCTTTTCCAAAGCAACATATCCTTAAATCCAAATTTTGAAGTCAAGGTACCTTTAAAATATACATTTTGGCATAACTCAACAGCTTTTGTAATCAAATGTTTTTCTTCAGTTACAAATATCAAAGACAACATAATCCAGATTCTCTGTGTGGTAGCCATCGTTACGTGGCTTATTTTTTATATTACCTTGAGCCTTGAGCCTATTGCTTTAAACTGTAGCATTCTAAGACTGAAACTGCGCTGTGGCTGCTGGCTCCACCCACTTTAGCTGCCCAACATGGCAGTGGTACATTTTCCGCCAGCTCTGGGAGTCATCAAGTCTCAGAAATAGTGGGTCTAAGCTTTTATCAAAGCAGCGTGTAGCCCAGAAACCTCTTTTTTTTTTTTTTTTAATACTAGTAAAGACTAAATCTACCACACAGCTTAATGTGTCGCTGGCAGACGCCTCATTTCCGCCATACTGCCGGTCAAACGCACCCGCCAGGAATTGTTCTATATAAATAAAACACTGGTGGCCAGTGACGAGGCAGGAAGTAGGTGGGACAAGGAGAGAGGAGAATTCTGGGAAGCGGAAGGCTGAGGGGGAGACACTGCAGCTACCGCCAGGAGAAGCAGCTTGTGAAGATGCTGGGAAGCCACCAGCCACGTGGCAAGGTATAGATTTATAAAAATGGGTTAATTTAAGATAAAAGAACAGTTAGCAAGAAGCCTGCCACGGCCATACAGTTTATAAGTGATATAAGCGTCTGAGTGATTATTTTATAAGTGGATTGTGGGACTGCGGGGCTTGGGGAACCTGGAGAGAAGCCCTCCAGCAACACTCTTCCATAAGAGTCAGAATATGGGCCATATGTTGAGGTCCTTGATCCATATGGAGTTCACTTTTGTGAAGTATGGATCTCTGCATTCTTCTACATGCACCCATACAGTTAAAACAACACCACTTATTGAAGATGCTGCCTTTATTTCCAGTATGCATTTCTCACTTCTTTGTAAAAATCAGGTGTCAAGAGGTATGTGGATTTACATCTGGGTTTTCAATTCAGTATCATTGCTCAACATATTTATTTTTATGCTAATACCATGCTGTTTTCATTACTATAGCTCTGCACATAGTACAACTTAAAATTGGGGATGGTGATACATACAGCAGTTCTTTTATTATTCAGGATTCTTTTTAGCTTTCCTAAGTTTGTGTGTGTGTGAGAGAGTATCTCCATATGAAGATGAAAATTGGTTTTTCAATTTGCTGAAAAATGTGTTGATATTTTGACGGTAATTGTATTGAATCCATAGATTGATTTTGGTGAGATGGCCATTTTTACTAATCCTACCAATCAATGACTTTGGGAGATCTTTCTATCTGTAGTCTTCTTCAATTTTTTCCTTCAGTGTATTAAAGTTTTTATTATATGAGTCTTTCACTTGCTTGGCTAGAGTTATTCAAAGATTTTTTTTTTTGAGGTCACTGTGAAAGATACTGTTTCCCCGACTTCCTTCTCAGCCTGCCATTTGTATGTAAGAAGGCTATTCATTTTTGTGTGTTAACTTTGTACGCTTATACTTTGTTGGATGTGTTTATCAGTGCAGTGTTTCGGGTCTTTTATGTATAAAATCATGTCATCTGCAAATGATGATACTTTGACTTCTTCCTTCTATTTGTATCCCCCTTTATCTCCTTCAGTTGTCTTTGTGCTCTAGCTGAGACTTTAAGTACTATATTGGATATGGATAGAATGGACAGACACCCTTGTCTTATTCTTGGTTCTAGTGGAAATGCTTTGAGTTTTTCTCTGTTTAGGTTGATGTTTGCTGTGAGTGTGTTGGATTTTGTCAAAACTCTTTTCTGCATATAACATCATGATCATGTGTTTTTTGTCTTCCAATCTGTTTATATGGTGGATTATGTGTATTGATTTATATATGTTGAGCCATCCCTGCATCTCTGGGATGAAGTCTACTTTATTATGGTATATAATCTTTGTGATGTGTTCTTGGATTCAGTTTGCAAGTATTGAGAATTTTTTGCATCAATGTGCATAAGGGAAATTGGTCTGTGATTTTCTTTCTTTTTGTTAGTTCTGTGTATGGTTTAGATATCAGATTAATTCTGGCTTTGTAAGAAAAAAAGTAGGAAATGTTCCTTTAGCTTCTATTTTGAAGAATAATTTGGGAAGTATTGGCATTATTCTTTGAAGGTCTGGTAGAATTCTAAACTAAATCTATCTAGCCCCATATTTTTTTTTGTTTGAGGGAGTTGGGAGACTCTTAATTACTGCATCTATTTCACTAGGGTTTAAACTGAATATCTGATCTTGATTTATCTTTGGTATAGTATATATATATCAAAAAATCTGTCCGTTTCTTTTATATTTTCTGATTTGGTACAGTACAGATCTTTAAAATATTTCCCCAATGTCTATTGTGATGTCCCTATTTTAATCTCTAATTATATTAATTTGACTCTTTTCTCTCTATCTTTTAGTTAATTTAGCTAAGGGCTTATCAATATTACTGATTTTTCTGAAAGATCCAACTCTTCATTGATTGTTTGTATTATTTTTTCTTTGTTTTGATTTAATCTCTGTGTTTGATTATTTCCTGCTCTCTACTCTTTTTCTGTTATTTCTTTTTAAGTTGCTAATATGAGACCTCTCCTTTTTTTTTTTTAATGTAGGCACTCTTTGCTATGCTCGCCTCTTAGAACTGCCTTCATTGTGTCCCACAGGATTGGATATGTTGTGTTTTTATTAATTTTAAAAATTTCACTCATTTTAATGAAGTTTCAAATTCTCTTCTTTATTTCTGTCTTCACACATTTTTTATTCAGTAGTGAGTTGTTCAGTTTACAAGAGTTTGTATAGTTTCTGTTATTGATGATATGCATCTTTAATCTGTGGTGGTCAGATAGGATAGATGCATGGTGTTATTTCAAATTCCTCATATCTGCTTAGACTTGCTTTGCGTACAAGTATGTGATCAATTCTGGAGAAAGTTCCATGAGATGCTGAGAAGAGGGCATAATTTTTTTGTGTGTGTGGGTGAAATGTTCTGTAAGTATTTGTTAGGTCCATTTATGATGTTACTTAACTCTAGCATTTCTCAGTTTACTTTTTTATCTGAATGAGCTGTTCAGATATTTTCCAGAAAAGGATAGGGTATGGTGATATATTGTTTGTAACCTATGAAATAAAGCTTGCCTAAAGATCAGAGGACTGAGCTAGCCACAGAATTAGGCATAGAGATCAGGCAGTGGTGGCACACACCTTTAATCCTAGCACTCCAGAGGCAGAGGCAGAGAACCATCTGGATTTCTGGGAGTTCAAGGCTACACTGGGCTACATGAGATTAATCCACTCTAAAAATGAAACACAGCCAGGCAGTGGCGGTACACACTTTTAATTCCAACACTTGCGATCACATACCTTTAATCCCAGCACTAGGAACGTTGGAACAGGAAGTGATATGGCTGGGCAGAGAAAGGAATATAAGGCAGGAGGAGACAGGAATTTGCTCTCTTGCAGAGGCTCTGTCAGGCTGAGGAGTTGGTGAGGTAGAAGTGGTAGCTGTGGCTTGCTCTGCTTCTCTGATCTGTCAGATTTCACCCTGATATCTGGCTCCGGATTTTTATTATAAGACCATTTAGGATTTGTGCAGAAGTGGGGTATTGAAGTCACACACTATCACTGTGTGGAGGCCTACATGATCTAAGCTGTAGTAGTGTTTTTTATGAACTCAGTGTCCTCGCGTTTGGTGCATAGATGTGCCATTTAGTGTAACCCAGAGTGGAAGGCATCCGGGCAAACCTGTGCTTATGTGCTGAGTGTATACGACACTGGATGTGCTCTAACACCTGTCGGTCATCATTCCATTCACCTCAGAAGTACCTAGTGTGTTCTCAGCTAATGAAAGGGGAAAAAATGGTCATGAACTTCAGTCTCAAATAAAGAAGAGACATTACAAATATCAGACTTTGATTACAGCTTTTGACAAATGCTACTAAAAAAGCAAGTCAAACCATTTTCTCTATGTAAAATAGACTGTGCTTTAGAGAATCTTTCAAAAGGAGTTTGCTTATCTGATACGTTTGCCCAAGAGTCCAGTTAAAAATACGCGTTTCACGTTCACTTTTGGTGACATCAAGAGAGCAAATCTTCCTTCACGTGTTCAGTGGCATTCACTTCAAAGCTCAGGATTTTCCATTCCAGATAAGCCAGAGAAAGAGCTGTTAAGGAGGTCAGTCTCTGCTTGCGGTTTTGTTTATACTCAACAAAGAAACAGCCCAGTGAGAATTTTTTTATATCGCAAATAGCTGAACTCAAATTTTTCCAACAGCCTGACTTCGTCTAACCTTTCCCACATTGTATCATCCGTCCACAGTGGAAGATTACCACACAGAACACTGAAGTGGGGCAAGGCTGGCACTTGTTCAAAGGCCACTGTAACCCAAAAAATGTTTCTCACCATGCACACCCGGCTGCTGTTCACCTACAAAAGACTAACTGAATGTAGAAAAAATATCCTTAATGCTTTCCACCAAAAGAAATAACTTTTGCCTTGTGTATCTATTCTTTAAGCACTTTTGTATTTACATTGCCGAATATTTACAGTTATTAAATGGGAAACTTGACATTGTTAGTCTTAATATTTGGCCCAGAAGTTTGTGCTGAGAGATCAGTGAGTTTTTAGTACATGGAGGATATTTACACCTGATAAATATTCTATAAATGTTTGCCATAATAGCAATAATTGTGGTTGTCGGGATAAATGTACTCAATAAATGATGTAGTTATAAATATCAAAATTTCAAGTAGTGAGTATATGGAGAGGCATGCAGAGAATTGATATTTAAGTTAGATCATGTTTTATATAATTAAGAAAGTTAATTATGAGCCCCCTTTTAAAAGTAATAATTTGTTGCTAAAATTGGGAAAATGTTAAAGGAAGCAAGATAGATGAATATAAAGGAGGCATACAAATTAACAAGAAAGAACACCAAAACACCATTAAATCAAGTTTGCAAGAGGAAATAACAATGATAGCAATAAGATTATATATCATGATTAAGAGAATCAATACAAGTAAAACAGCAAGGTAACAGTTAAAAGTACTAAAATATTTTAACAATACAGGCACGGTTGTTAAAGGCACCATAGAGCTAAGTACACTGCATTGATGCAAAAAAGCAGAAATGAATTCTCCACTTTCAGATCATAAGCACTTGGCTGGCTGATCTTTCTCTCTCTCTCTCTCTCTCTCTCTCTCTCTCTCTCTCTCTCTCTCTCCCCACCCCATGCCCTAAACATACATCCTATTCATTCTATGTGTAAAATATTTCAAGAATTTGGTAGGTTCTCACTAACTATTCCAGAATCAATGTGGTGTGAGCCACCACACATTCCTTTAATTGCCCCTCATCTCCCTCTCTCTGTGTGTATGTTGGCCCAGCAAGCAGAGTGAGGCTTTATGGTTTATTTCAAATACAAAAACCAAGAGAACATTCTGATTGAGTCTTTGTGCCTGTTATCCTGCTATAGCAATTATAATCACTTTTATTCTGTGTATATTTTTAAACATTTCTCACTTCCTAAACACTGAATTATTTTCTAGCAATTTCATCCTTTGAGCTATAAATATTTTTGGAGTGTGCCTCTAATTGTTGAAGAGTATTTTTGTTTTTAAAGATTTATTTAAATTTAGATAAATTAAACAAATTTATTTACTATAATGTTATTAAATTTTATTTTATAAAATTATATTAATTTTTGTTAAAAATAAAATTAAATTAAATTATAAAATGAAAGATTTTTATTATTTTAAATTATGTGCTATAAACATAATCAATAAAATTATATATTTGAAATTACTTTATTATTTTAAATTAATATAACTTAATTTATATTAATTTAAAATATATATATATGGTCTGTGTATGAGTGTGTGCACAAGTGTGAAGATGCCCACAGAGGTCAGAGGTTTTGGATCTCTGTGGAACTGGAGTTGCAGGAAGTTGTGAACCTCTTGAGGTAGATACTGGAACTGGAACTTGAGTCCTCTGGACGAACAGTGCCTGTGTTTAACCTCTGAGCTATCTCTCCAGCTCTGTTTTATTTTTTTTACTATAATATCACTGTGACACTTTAAAAATATTAATAATTTCTTGGGATCATTATATAGCTAAACAGCAATAAAATTTTCTCTGCTTGCATGTAAATGTTGTGTGTTTGTGTGTGCGCATGTGTGTGCCTGCATGCTTATATAAATACATTCCCACCTGACTGCACACACAAGTGTGTGTGAGTCATGACTCCAGTCAGAACTTCAGTGATGTCTTCGTATAACCTTGTCTTGATGTGCTTTTGAGTTTCTGTTAATTAGGCTTCATGGTCTACCTTAAAGGGGTTGGGTCTGCTATGTACTAAGATTACCATTCTTTGGAGATTTGCATCTGCATTTCTGTGATAGGGTGGATCAAGCCCCTCCACCTAGAATTTCCCTTAGTTACAAAAGTTTAAAATAATAAAACTTTCCATTTGAGCAAGAATTATTCATAGGTGGTGCTTTCCATTTAGGAAGCACAAAACAGCCACTTGCGTATTTTCCTGTAACATTACACATCAGCTCTAACTCACAATTTACTACAGGCCACTTTATAATTTCTGTTCATTTATCAATTGGCTTACTCACACAAAGGGAAATTTTTTCTCATTGGCTAGTGAGCCCTAGGTACAATGCATGGCAAAGTTAGAATGCACAATGTAGTCTTTCATTTATTCACCCAATTTTTGTTACAGCCTTTATGTAGTCAGTGAATTTTCCAATAATCTCTAGGCTTCTAACAAATCTTAAATTTCTAGCGATTTAAAAAAATCATTATGAACTCATGAGTTTCAACATGTTGGCTGTTATTGGAGTCATTATTCTTATTGACGTTCGAACTGCCACAGTCAGTAGGACCTCACAGAATTGCTTCTTAAGTCATTTGACATAAGACTAATGTATTTTAATTTCCTCAAGTTTCTGATCTGACAAAGTTTTCAGATTTCTTTATCCTCCCAGAAACCTAGAATAAGCATTTCTTCAATAGTTCCTGCTGCCATACAGGGAGAAACGTGCTGTGGAAATCCGGGGCATTTTGCAGTGTTCTCCATTCTTTTCAGTGAACACTACTAACTGGAGACAGAATTTTCCAGTCCAAGAAAGTCAGCCCCATCTCTCTGAGTCATACTGTGTCTTCATGCATTCTCTACTTAAGTGAAAATTCTCTGCTTCATTTTCATCAAAGGAAAGAGTGGACAAGACAGCATTTTAGCTTCATGATGCCTCTTCGATTATTTTGAAAATATCCTGGAAGCTCTGTCCTCTGCTTTTAATGCCCATTTCTCTTGTTGCTCCCCTTTGCCTTAGACATTGCAACTCAGTGGCTTTTCACGACAAAGAGCAGGATCCTAGGTATGCAATTTCTCAGATGAGTGCTGGGATCTCCAAGTTCCAAAAAACTGTCTCTACCAAAGCATACTTACCCTTGAGTTGGAGCCGGATGAAGGCACTTTCCAATGTAGATGCCAACTGCAAATTGACCTGTTGTACTTTCCATTGAAAGCATTTTCTAAGTGTGGGTGGTCTGGGTTTGACTTGGATTCTTTTTGAGTGGTTGCTGATGCTCTGCAAATCTTATTGTGAATAGTTTGTCCTTTTATACATACTGTAACTTTCATGAAAACCTTGTCCCTTCTTTTAGTGGCAGATGTTAACCACGTGCTTGGGTTTTAGTGTTCTAGGCTCTAGTTGTTTTTTCTTTCACTGTGTGTGCATGTGTACTGTGGATATCGTTCTGTATAAATAAAACACTGATTGGCCAGTGGCCAGGCAGGAAGTATAGGCGGGACAAGGAGAGAGGAGAATTCTGGAAAGTGGAATGTGGAGGAAAGAGACACTGCCAGCCGCCGCCATGACAAGCAACATGTGAAGATGCCGGTAAGTCACAAGCCACATGGCAAGGTATAGATTTATAAAAATGGATTAATTTAAGATATAGAAACAGTTAGCAAGAAGCCTGCCACAGCCATACAGTTTGTAAGCAATATAAATCTCCGTGTTTACTTGGTTGGGTCTGAGTGGCTGTGGGACTGGCGGGTGAGAGAGATTTGTCCTGACTGTGGGCCAAGCAGGAAAACTCTAGCTACACATGTATGTTTGTGTGTGTGTGTGTGTGTGTGTGTGTGTGTGTGTGTGTGTGCATGTGTTCATGTGTGTGATGTGATAGAGAGCTCCCAGTAGCTCCACATAGAGTTGTGGTTGCTCTCTAAATAGAAGTAAAACCAATTCATTTTTTACTGGAACTTTTATCTTGCCTTCCTATCTTACCAATACAGAATCCTTAATTGGTCCACATATATGGTCTCCTAAGGGTCTTAACAAATCTCACACTACCTTTATAATACATGTTCTTTGTGTCCCTAAAGCTAGTCATCTTGTAAGCCTGTGTTGACCAGAAAGCCTCGGAGTTGGCCTTGTTGAGTTTCCTTCCACTAAATATGTGTATAGATGTTTTCCCTCCCTTCAAGACTGGGTCCTGATGCCTTCTTCACAGCGAGGACTTTCCTAGTAAGTTTGTACTTTCTTTACCCCTAAATGTATTTGATCATTTATGTTTCTTTCCTATACTCTCCAAAAAGAAACCTTTTCGGTTTTCCTTTTCTTCCATGACTGCCTTTCTACTGTATCCGACATGCTGGCTCATACTGATGGTTAGTCATTTTTATGAGACTCAACTGGATTCTATCATTTTTAATAAAAGAGGATCAGCCCAGAATCTTGAGAAAATCTCTAGCTTGAAACAAAAATGAGCTATGTAAACAAATCATTGTTCTGTGTTTAAATCAAACATGATGGATGCTAAATTCAAGACTCTCTATGATAAAAAGCAGTTAATAAGAAATTATGTGATTCAATTATAGTCTTCTAAGGATGATCCTCACTGTGCTACTTTATGCCTTTTATTGAGAGAAATAATTTTCTCTTTTGCTGTACATGTATCATTTCATGCCTTTGCCTATTTTGCTAACAATTTCCCTTACCTATTAGTCCAAAACTAAATAATATACCTGTTAAGAAATAAGAGTGTATTGTGGTATAGTGGTTAGCATAGCTGCCTTCCAAGCAGATGACCCAGGTTCAAATCCCAGACAATGTAATCGTTATTCTTTAGCTAGGCATAGTGGTACATGCCTTTAATCCCAGCACTCAGGAAGCAGAGGCAGGAGATCTTTATGGATTCAAGGTCATCCTGATCTACACAGAGAGTTCCAGGCTACCCAGGGTTATAGAGTGAGACCCTGTAATCAATGAAACATCTCTTTGCAGCAGACAGAGACCTTTACAGAAACCCATAAATGGTCAAAATGCAAAGATCAACTATCACGAGGTGCCCAGCCCCAGGAGACACATCTACAACCCAAACTCTGACACCTAAGGTTCAGGATACATTGCTGAAGAAGTAACAGAAAATTTGTTACAGTCAGAAGATCATATATAAATGAATGACTAGGAAGCTTCACCTATGGATACCTCAACAATTTGGCCACCTACACAAGACATGCTCAATGATACCAACAGACATGCTAACAGAGAAGGGACAAATCCCATGGATTCCCCACCCCTAGACAAAGAACTACAGGCAACTCAGGACAGCTGAAAGGAGGAGAATTAGTCTTCCCTAGTATGAGCCCTAATTGGCCAACCCTGAAATCATATACATAAAGCAACACTAAATGAACTCAACGGGTTGTACTTATATATTACTATGCTCATATGTGTGTGTATGCATAACAACAACAATTAGAGAAAAGGAGGCCATGACTTTGAAAGGGGGTGGAGGAGGATATGGGTTGGAGGGAGAAAGGGAAATATCTTAATCTCTGGATGTTTTAAATTTGTTTTTGTTTTGTTATTTCCCAGCTAGAAGAAACATTTGCTGCTCGGAATCAGATACCAACTTTCGGAAATTTTTATTGTAATCACAGTAGCTCTGTCAGGAGAGGGCTTGTCTTGTCAAGTGTGCACAAAGCCTTGGGCTTGAAACCCAGCACCACATAAACCAGTCCCAGCGCTTGGGAGGTAGAGGCGGGAGGACTGGCAGCTCAAAGGTATCTGGCCAAACCTGGAATACATGGGAAGCTCTCTCTCTCTCTCTCTCTCTCTCTCTCTCTCTCTCTCTCTCCATATATATTATATTATACAATCATATTATATATTACATATACACTATGCATGAATATATATAAAGTTTAACTTTTAAGTTTTTCATTTTAATCTTTCAACCCAAGAATGAGAAGAGGAAGGGAGGATATGAAAAAGACCACTCTTCTCTGAAGTACCCTGCCATCCAGATGTACATTTAACTTCATTACTAAAGTGAAATATGATAGAATTCTTTAGTGGTTTTATAAGTTAAAGTATAGTAGGAAAATATACCCATTTTTTCTAAGAAAAGCAAAGGAAAGCCTTATTTAATGAAAAATATATTAAATGTACTGTTATAACTTGGATATGGAATGCTGCGGGAGGCTAATTTGTAGAAGGAAGGCTTAGGAGGTGATGTAAGTTTTAGAAGTTGGGGCCAAGTGTGATCAAGTGACTCAGGGGTTCCAGGATATGTTTTTGAAGAGGACATGTTATTCATGGCCACTTTCTCTCCTCTCCTGTCCCCTACCTCTAATTTTCTTCCTACTCTCTCTTTCCCATGCTTCCCCCCTCCTTCCTCTCCCTCTCTCTGCATCTCTTCTCGATTTGTGCCTCCATCATGCCATGGACAGCTTTGCTCCACCACACGTTCCCTTTCTTTATGGTCTGCCTCACCATGGCCACGCCTGGAAGCCGAGGAGTCCCACAGTCATTGACAAAAACCTATGAAATCTTGAGTTGGCTTTTACAGATATTTTTCTTGCAATAATGAAACAATGACACACACACACACACACACACACACACACACATACACACACATATATACATATAATGAAACAATGACATATATACACACACACATGTGTGTGTGTATGTATGTATGTATGTATGTATGTATGTATGTATATATTCCCATTCACCAAGGTGAAATAGAAAAAAGAACAGAGGAGGAAAAACATTCTGAAGTGGATAATCCCTATTATCAATAGTCATGTTGTCAGTAACTAGATTTGGTATTAGTTTGTAACTCATGAGACCAAAGTCATTCATAAAAACCTGAGATCCAGCTTAGTCTCTTATCCAGGCTATCTCTGCAGACTGGAAACTCAGAGTTCAGTGGATACCAGGGGTCCATAAAAAAGAACCGTATGCATGTGTGTACTATGTTAGTCCTGTAGTCAGTATACTGGAAAGTGGACTATTTTCAATCATTTTGAAGTAATCAACAATTTCTTGGGCAGATTCCTGGAAGAGAAATCTTATTGGAGTCTTTGTGGATGCCATATCTTCCCACTGTCTTCTAAAACATTTACACCTCACTGGAGGGTACAGGAGAACGTAAGGTAGCTCTGCCCTTTCCATTATCTGCTTTTACTCAGAGTCCAAAGCATGTTTCTCCCTTGAAATGTGATCAAATATAATAATGAAAAGTTTATGCTTTTAATATTGCTTCATTGTTTTTCTAAAGTGCTATACACATTGAAGATGAAAAGGAATAGATCATATACATTGAAAGTGTGGATAAGATGAAGAGTTTGGGGTCCCATTGATGACTAAGTGTCATTATGAAGAAAGGCAACTAAAACTTCTTGTGAAAATTAAAGCACTCTAAATCTTGACTCATCTAGAACAAGGAGCAAAATTCATTGCCATTCAAAAGCATGCACCTTGATTCTTTATTGGGGCTACAGGTAGGAACACAGAACTTAGTGGAGTGAGACCAGCAGCACTGGGCAGCTGTGATCTTTATTTGATCTCCGTAGTGACATTCTTAAAAGAGGGAAAATTGTGCTACTGAGAAAGGTCTGCCTGTAATCAATGTGTGGGACAGTCACCTAGCAAGATGGCATAGACAGGTCTATGCACATGTCATGTCAACATCTACAGACATCTCCTTTGCTCTACTGTGAACAGGGCACAACTTTATATAAGATGTGGGGTGTCTTTCCAAACAAGGTGACAGGAACTAGGGCAGCTAAGGAGACAGTATTCTAGAACCTAAAAGGGACAGAAGCATGTGCTTAATAGCTTAGTCTGTCAATTCGCTTGCTCCGAAAACTGGCACAAGTAATCAGTCGCAGAATTCTCATCATTATAAAAAATGACAACAGCAGCAGAGACGTTTAGGAGATTAATTGAAATCATGTGTGATTGTGTGTGTGTGTGTGTGTGTGTGTGTATGTGTGTGTAAACATTTGGAAAGGGTGTCATCCTAAACAATTTTTTATTTTTTATTTTTTGGTTTTTCAAGAAGGTTTCTTTGTGTAGCCGTAGATGTCCTGGAACTTGCTCTGTAGGCCAGATTGGCCTCTAACTCACAGAGATCCCCCTGCCTCAGCCTTCCCAGTGCTGGGATTAAAAGCACCCACCACCACCACCACCACCTCCTGGTCTCAAACAAAATTTTTAATAAATGCCATAATTTTATCAGACTATACTATTAATGTAAAGATGGAACTAGTAACGCTGTCACCAGATGCTTTTATCATTGATTTTAAAACACTAACGGTGAAGAGGATACTGTAGGTTTCATTTTGAATCACAAAACTATCACACAATAAGATCTGGTAAGTCATCGTAAAAACTCTAGGCAGTATAGAACTGTGTGGATGTATAGTAAGTTGTGGAAGCCCGGCCGTGTCTCTTCATCCTCCTATTTCTCTACCCTCTGCATCTTCCAAATAGCTGCTTAAGCACTTGATCTATGATTTTCTTAATTCTTCAAACCCATCTATATTTGTTTTTATTGGCATATTTGGGGCTTTATTGTTTTATTTAAATGGTCATACATTAAAATTTTAAAAGTTATGGTTATGTATATGATACATACATTGTAGCTTATATAACTATTATATATTACATCTTATTATATGTTATATATAATATATGTAATTATATAATACACAATTATATGTAATACATATAACTATAACTATTATATATGTGATATATAAACACACACATATATATACATATGTATATATATCATAGCTTTTGCAGCTATTTTCCCCTTTGCAAGCTTTTGGAGTGGTTGAATATTTAGTAATTGCAAAGAATGCTGTACCTAAATCCTCATACAATTCCCACTAAAGACTTGGCACATGCTTTATGATAAAAATAAGACTTGGAAAAAGACTTGGCAGCATAATGCTTGAGCAAGAGACAGAGGCTTTTAAAATGTGTGACCCTATCTGTGATCAAGAGTAGGTGAACTTTGTTTCAGTAATGATAGCGACTCCATAGCACACCCTGCAGCATCCGCCTACACCTCACACATCTAAAAGTTACTACTTTCTTTCTGGTCAGTTTTTGTGAATTTCTAATCAAATAACATTATAAAAATACCATAAAATTAAAAGAATTTTTCAGGCAAGTTTCTCCTGTGGTACAATAGGCTCCTTTCATCTGCAGACTGGATTGTCAGACATTTAAGTCGCTTAACTCTAGGCTCCATTTTACTTTGCTGTTGGTTTTGTGCCTCGTTAGGAATGAGATCTTCTGTCTGTTCTCCCTCCATCATATGTGGCCTCCAACTCTCAATGGCGATTTGATTCATTACTTCTAAAGTTCTGTGTTCCCTTTTCTGGCCTCAGAATGGGAATCGTATTTTGTTACTTTGTTGTATCTTACTTGTCGCCAAGCATTTGTAAGGTCCTTGGAGTAGAGTAGGCAGTTATAAACCGATTCCACATAGAATAAGACACATCTTTTCATCTCTACACTTTCCATGTGTTTATGGCCAGGGCTGAGAACTGTTTAATTAACACCGAACCACTACACCGTGAGAATGGAAGCCCATCAAGAACACCGCCGTCTCACCTGGATGCAGATTCTGGCACTGTTTACCATCAGCCCGTTTGCCTTTCCCCAAGGACACTTGCTCTTTCTGGGAGTAACCTCACACTTTGAACAAACACAACACCCATGAGTTTATGAAATCCTTTGTCTGACTAAGTGGAAAGGTTGGCAAATTTAGTCCCAGGAAACAAATTGAATCATCTTTATACTCTCCGGCATCTTGGAAATCAACAATATGAACTTCCCCCAAATGTTCTTGGTTTGCCTACTTATTATGAGCTGAATAATTAAAGTGTGGGCTCACAAATAAAAGCATGCCATTCTACACAAGTTAAAGATGAGCTTTAATATCTTCTGAATTATAAAAAAGAAAAGTAGATTTCAAGAGTTGATAGTCCACAGATATGCACATAAGCTAAAAACATATCTTGGCTTTTCTGAAAGCCAGTGTGGCTATCTATTACAATTTTTGCTCAAGCTTCTGTTTGAGTCTGTGTTTATCTATCTATATCTGCAGTTCAACTTCTATGTAGTGTGGAATAAACAGAACAGTGTTCTATTTGTCCCACTCTGATAGGACTTTCTACATTTATCTTAAAAATGTAGGGGGCATTGGAAGGTAAATGAAAGCATGTAAGAGTGAGGATAGTGGAGAAACCCAAGAGCAAACCGAACAAATGTTGACCATCACTGAAGGAAATGAAGCTGTGAGCTCAGCAGTGTGGCTGAGAGACTTCATCACTGACTTAGTGGTGAACACTGATTGGTGGTCAAGGAAGGTCACTGAGCATCTTTATTTTCTTATTGCTAAGCAGAAAATGTTATTATTTTTGTGAAGAAAATATATTCAGTAAAAGTATTGGTTTGGTGAATTATGACACTGCAGAAACTGAAATTCTAAGACATCAAAATCTGTATCTTTTTATTTTTCTTTCTTCCTCTTCTTTCACATAGTTTCCCAAGCCTTGAGGAGGAGACTTTGACGAAGACGTCCTATTTAGAATTCAGTGCTCCAAAGTCTATCACTGTTTGCACATCACCCAGTTGTTGGTCTCTATGTTAATTCTTATCTACTGCAAGAAAAGGCTTCACTGATGTGGATTGAACAAGGCATGGGTCTATGTGTATAGTGGCATGTCATTAGGAGTCATTTTATTGCTATGTTCCTTTCGCAGAATAATAGTGGGAGGTTTTCCCCGAGGCCCATGATCTATGTAATCTCAGGTGTTTTGGACACTTTAGCAGTGTCAGGTATGAGTTGCATCTCATGGAGTGTACTCTTGCGCGGCGAGCTCCTCGGCCAGCGAGGAAGAACGACCACCACTCGAGGATTCTTCTCAGATCACACTTTATTGGAGCGCCTCTTGATTAAGGGAGAGCTGAAGGTGAGGGGCCCCGAGAACTAAATTGCAGCTGCTTATATGAAGATTCAAGCAAACAGGTCAGTCCGTGATTGGATCCCGCCAGAATGCGAGCACGGGGAGCCACAGGATAGGCTGAGGACATGGAGCCAATTACCATACTCGAGCATTCGTGGACCTTAGGACACGTAGTCCTAGGAGCATAGCCAATTATGGAGTTGTTTACAGCTGGGCTACCAGGAAGTCAGCGCCATCTTAGAATGGCGGCTCCCTACACCCTTGAGTCCAATGAAGACAGTGGTTGGTTACTCCCATAACTTTTGTGCCACTATTGCACCAGTGTATCTTACAGGCGACTCCTTGTTCTAGGTGGCCAGGGTTTGTAGCTGAAACTATTGATGATTACCTTTCTCTTCTGACAGCATGCAGAGGACCTTCCAATACCACGAATGCTGGTCAGTAGGAGTGAAGCTTCTAGTTAGTACCAGCTCTTCTTTGTGTTCGATGACATATGAAAGTATTGTCTTCAGCATAAGGGTCTAACCATTAGGTTGTAAAGAGTAACTGACAACTTTGGCAATTGCCTATGATATTTGGGGGTGTCCACGGTACCAAAGACCCCATAAGATATAACTCAAATCTGACACAGGAGGTTTATTTAACTTGGTAACATAAGATGTCTAGTTGGAACATTTTCTCTCCTATTATTTGGTGGTTCCATTTAGATTGCTTTCATATGTGAAATCCTAACACACACACACACACACACACACACACATATATATATATAGCAATTCTAACATATGTTAGGATATTTCTATAGTAGCAGGCTTTCAGATTTTTTTCAATGTCCTTTAGTATTAGTTGTGCCTCCCCATATTCCCTCCTTTACCCTTCTCTTCCAACCCTCTCCTTATTTAATCCTCCTTTTCTAATTTTTCCTTTGTCTCTCCAAAACAACATATCCTGTTTCCTTTTCCTTGGGAGAATCTCACTCTCCATTAGTCCTTTACTTAATACATAACCTCTGTGGTTTTTCAGATAGTAGCACACATATTGAAGGCTTACAAGCTAACATCCACATGTAAGAGAAAACAAACAATATTTGTCTCTCATGGAATGAACTGTGTGTTTCATCATCTGTGCTGTTGTTATTCCATGCAGGTTTATAGTTATTTATATTTGTAATATGTCTGATTGTACAGCCAGAGTGACCTGTCTTCAAAAATTTAAGAAAGTTTAATTCAAAAATCCATTTCATACGTTATATTAACTTGTATCTCCTAATAGCCATTTATTTTGAATTCTTTATATATACATCTCAATAGGTATTCATTTTATACTGAAACACTTATAACAAACCCAAACTACTAATGTGTTCCTACAATTTTTGTTGAACTGTTGAGCATTTTTTCTTGTTTACTTTCTATGTAGTACATGCTATTAGGTCATGCCTTGGGTACTTTCTTCTCAACTAACAAAAACAAAATCAAAGTTTGAAGCAGTGGCATGTGTCAGTGATCTCAGGTATTGAGTTAGCCTGGTCTAAATAACAAGATCCTGTTTTACAAAGAAAACAAAACAAAAGTCAAATGTGCCCAGAGGGGAAAAAAACAATACAAAACAAAACAACATTCACTTTTAAGAAATCTCTGGATCACAGAAAAGCTCATTTGGGATGCTTTCTTTAAAGCATTTAAAATAATTTTAGTAATGTTATTAAATAAGGAATTAATGCCTGAACTCCTATGCCTGTATTTGTGGCCATAGGCTATGTGATATGTTTGCTTTTTAGCGGATTTGTCCTAAGCTGGCATCTCTGTACTTAATTCTCCTATTCTCTTCTATTACAGTTTGGGCAATGTACTCAATTAGATAAATCAACACATATTTATTCACAGAGGGAAATCTTTCCCATGAACTGATGTGTTCAATGTTCTGTTAACTTGATTATTCTTTTAAGACTCATTTTTATGGTTGCACTTCTGAAAATTCTTACTGAGCTTATGGCTTTGGTAAATTGTTGCATTAGTTTTCCAGAAACTGTGAAACAAATACAGAGAAAAATTGTGGAGCCCCTTGGTTGGATATCAGATTGTTACTCTAAACCTCTCTAGTCAATTTCCTTTTGCTGTTATTAAAGAAATTACAGGAAAAGATTATCAAGGACAGTTTTTACTAATCAAGCTTCCTAAGGGCTTTATAAATATCTGAGATGTGTTAAGTTTAGTCAGTTGGAAGAAACAAATTGTCAGTACTCATTTTGAAAAGTCTTTTTTAGAAAAGAACTCATTTACTTTTTTTGGTGTGTGTGTGTGTGTGTGTGTGTGTGTGTGTGTGTGTGTGTGTGTGTGTCTGTCTGTCTGTCTGTCTGTCTGTCTGTGTGTCTGTGTCTTTGTCTTTGTCTTTATGTGTGTGTCTGTCTGACTGTGTCTCTCTGTGGCCTGTGCAGGGGTGAGGGCAGTTGCTTGAGGAAACCAGAAGAGGACAGCAGATCCCCTGCTGCTGTGCCCCTTGGTCTGGGTGCTGAGCATTAAATCTCAGTCCACTGCAAAGGAAGCTCAGCTATTAACCACAACTCACACCTCTCAGTGGGATGAATCAGTTGACGTGTTTCTTGTATCACAGCACTCAGTCTTTCAGGTAAAATTCTCTCTGGCAAGATGCCCTAGGGCTGCCACTTCTAGAATCATCTCAGGCCTGAACTATGTTTCTCCTTCACCAGTTTCAGTGGCTTTGACAACACTGTTCATACAACATAAATTTTCTTCTTGGTTGACCCTGAATTGCTGATGTGTGTGACCTACTACAGTTCAGGATATGGCATATGCTTGCTCTGAAAAAAAAAAATCAATATAGTTTTTAATGACACAAACAGAAAGAAACTTTTTCACACACACACACACACACACACACACACACACACACACACACAATCTCTTAGGCTTCAGTTTTCTAAATATTAAAGAATAGCACACATCAAAGAAACACACCCTAGCAGTTACGTTATGAACACACCATAGCAAATGGCATCACTTGGCATGTGCAGCTAATTCTCCACATGTGTTTTTAGAAGTCTTGCTTAGCCCTGTCTTTCTGGCTACTGATGAACTCTTTTTCTTGACCTATTTTTGATGAGGTTCTTTTGAGCTCTTCTTTTAACTAGAGCTTGCTTTTCCTTGGACTGCTCAGGTAATCAAGCGTTTTGTTTTCTATCAGTGTAATAAGAACTCCTCAGCCTTTCCAGGCAGTCACCTTGAGAGTCACTCACCTTCCAGCAGCTTCCAAAGGTGTCTACTCAGCCTGGAACATCTACAGCAAGAATCCTGAAGCTCGGTTAACCAGATTCCCTCTTATCCTTGACCCTAAGACATTTCCACCGTGGACATCTATTCCATTCCTTGGCTATAAATTTTCGTTCTTCTATTGCTGTAGTTGAGTAGAGCCCAGTCTGTCTCCCAGCTTCAGAGCCCCACCATGGTAGCTATGGTCCTCCTCACAGTGATTTCTCTGAGCATAAAGTTTGCCACCCTCTTCCTTAGCAAGTGTCATTAAAATTGTTGCCCTTCATCATCACCTGTTGACATTACAATATTAACTTACTTATAGTCAATGAAAAGATTTTTGATAGGCACTATATGCCTTCAAAGATTTAAAAATTCTTGATAAAGTGGGAGGAAGTAGAATGGCATATGTGGAGAGATAAACAAAGGTGTATCCAATTTCTTTTAAAAAGTAGCAGATATGAAGTTACAAATTCACCACAACACAGTTAACCGCGGTGACTTCGGTCCCCAGTTCTCCCGGAAGGGTGGGTCATTCAGACAAGAAATAAACAGAGACACAACAGAGTGAAGTGGCACTGTAGAGCAAATGAACTTGAGCCCTCCACACAAACACTCCACCCAAGCCCTATTAAAATACACATTCTTCTTAGAAGTTCCTAAGACTTACTCTAAAACTGGTCCCATAAGCCAGGCATATGGCTCAGGGTTTTAATTCTAGTACTTGGGAGGCAGAAGCAGGCAGATCTCTGTGAATTCAAGGTCAGCCAGGTCTACATAGAGAATTCCAGGATAGCCAGAGCTACATAGAGAGGCTCTGTCTCAAAAAAATAAATAAATAAATAAATAAAAAATAAAATAGATTGAATACTAGGACACAAAGTCTCAACTGACCTAGAAGATTAAAATACTTTACTATATTCTATCTGCTCAAAACAAAACAAAGCTAGTAACCTAAAGAAAAAGTATAGAGAATTCACAAAAAAATCAATAAAATGAGTTAATTCTCTAAAAATATAAATAAGGTCGACAAATCTGTATCTGGATTAACCAAAAGATAAAGTGAGAAAACCCAAATTAATAAAATTAATCTTGAAAGTAGAGGGAGTGGAGAGATGGCTCAGTAGTTAAGAACACTGGCTGCTCTTCTAGGGGATCCACAGAGGCTTCCATCTGTCTGTAACTCCAGTTCCAGGAGACCTGACATCCTCTTTTAGCCTCTTTAGGCACTAAGGCATGCATGCGGCACACAGATACACATACAGGAAAAACACCAATCAATACACATAAAATAATGAAATCAAATTAGAAAAATAAAGATGAACCTGGGTACATTACAAGAAATTAATAAAATTCAATAAATCAAAAGAGTAAAAACTTAAAAATCTATATTCCACCAAATTAGAAAATAGGAAGGAAATGATGAAATTTCAAAATGCATATCACTTACCAAGATAAGATAAATAATTTAAACAGACAACAAGATTGATGCAGTCATAAAACTCTCCCATCTAGCAGAGCCCATGTCCACATGATTCACTATAAAATTCTAATAGATTTGTAAATAATTGAAACTAATGCTTCTCAAATTATGACATTAAAGAGCAAAAGAAGAAAAGCTTTTAAGCTCTTTCTATGTAGCATGCATTATACTGATCACAAAGCCAGACACAGACACAGTATGAAAAGACAGCTATTAACTAATCCCATTGATAAACACAGATACAAAATCTTCCAATAAAAAATTGGTAAACCAAATTTGTGAACACATTAAAAAGATCATTTATCATCGTTAGGTTGACTTCATTTCAGAGATGCAGGGATGGTTCAACATATATACATCAAAATGTAGTTCATCACATGCCCTTGAGGTCAGGAGAAATCATACGATCCTCTCAGTAGATGAAGAAAGGGCCTTTGACAAAATGTAATAGTGCATCATGGTGGTAACCCCAGAGAGGCTAGGGCCGGAGAGAATATATTTCACCACACACAGTAAAGGATATATATTAAAAACTTGACAGCGAACAGATACTAAATGGAGATACAGTCAAAGTGTTCCCATTAAAGTTGGAAACAAGTGGGCCCATTCTCTCTATTCTTTTTCATTATAGTGCTTGAAGTATTTCCTAGAGTTACAAGACAAGAGAATGAAACAATAGGGATATAAATAGGAGAGGAAGAAGTCAATTTACTCATATTTGTAGGATAGGATGCCATACATAGGGACACTAAAGACTTTATCATGAACCTCCTAATAACTGTTTTCAGCAATGTGGCAGAGTAACAAAGGTCAGTAGCCTTCCTATACACCAGTGATGGATATGCAGAGAAAGAAGTTAAAGAACAAGTCTGCTTCTAATAGCCTCAAAAAATCTTACAGTAATTGTAATAAAAGGAATTAAAACCTTTACAATAAAAAACTTAAAAAAAATTTAAAACTGTGGAAAAATTTGAAGAATATACTAGAAGATGGAAAGACTCCTATACTCATAGGTTGGAAGAATTGATACTATAAAAATGACCCTCATGCCAAAAGCAATCTACATAGACAGTGTAAATTCAAGAAAAATTCCTCGTTTTTTCACAGAAATAGAAAAAACAACCTTAAGATTCATATATACATGACATACATATATGCATATCTATATCAATCAATAAAGCAACCTTCAGCAAAAGGAATATTGCTAAGATATTTAATTTCTAATTTCAAGCTTTAATTCAGAGCCATAATATATAAAAGCTGCGTGGTGCCCACCTAAGACTAGTTATGTAACTCAGTGGAATAAAATAGAAGACACAGATACAAGTACTTGCAATTTCAGACACTTGATTTTTGACAAAGATGTCAAAAATAGCACTGGAGGAAATACAACATCTTCAACATAAATGATTGGGAAAACTAAATGCCTACACATAAAGCAATGAAAATAGATCTCTATTCCTCCCCCTGAACAAAATTCAGCTCTAAATGGAGCAGAGACCTAAATGCAATATCTCAAACTAGCAGGTGGAGTATCTGCTCCAAGATGTAGCATAGATAAGAACTTTCTAAATGGACGTTGGCCCCTCTGGAAATAAAGTCAACAATTGACCGGTGTGATCTCATGAAATTAAAAATCTTCTTATAACAAAGGAAATGGTTAATTGAGTGAAGAAGCAGCCTACAGAACTTGAGAAAATTCCAGATCAAGAAATCAAATAAGTAATCCCAAAATATATTATAGATCTTAGGAGACTTCTGAAAAGAAGAAATATAAGTGGCTAGTAAATATTTTCTTTTTAATGTCCCAAATAATTACCCTTCAGCTAAACGCCAACTAAAACTACTTTGAATTCTATCTCACCTTAGGCAGAAGGCCCGTCATCAGGAATTCAAATGACAACAAATACTGGCCAAGAAGTGGAGGGAAGGGAATCCTTATTCACTATTGTTGGGACTACTGTAGCAACTATGAAAATCAGTGGGAGGAGTCTCAGAAAAACTGTAAATGAAACTGCCATATGATCTAGCTATATGACTACTCTAGTCATCTACCCAAATATATCACAGATATACTTGGTCAACCATGTTAATTGCTCCCCTTTTCACAATAGCTATGAAATAGAACCAGCCTAGATGTCAGTCTCATTTCCTGTTGCTGTGACAAGATACCCTGATAAAAGCAACCTGGGGGAGAAGGTTTGTTTTAAGCTCATCCCTGGCTGTAGTCCACCACAGTAGGAAATCAAGGTGGCAGGAACCTGAAGCAGCTTGCCACATTGCCTCCACAGGAACAGAAAGCCATCCATTAATACATGCACACTTACACTCAGCTTGCTTTCTCTACTTTTAGACAATTCAGAATCCTCTGCTTAGGTAATGGTGCCACCCAAGGTGGGTGGGTTTTCTGACCTCGAAGAACATAATCAAGATAATCCCCCAGAGTGCTGTCTGTCCACAAGCCAGTTTGATCTAGACAGATCTTTTATTGAGACTCACTTGCAGGTGATTCTAGATTGTGTTAAGCTGACAATTAAAACTAACTGCCATGCCATATGTCTCTCCTTGACGAATGGGTAAATGAAGGTATAATGTGTAAACATAATGGAATCTTATTCAACTGTAAAGAAAAATTAAATCATGCAATTTGCAGGTAAATTGAGGAAGCTGGAAACTATTATACTAAGTGAAGTAACTTGGGTGCAGAAAGACTAACACTGCATGTTCTTACCATCTTTAGCTTCGGATTTAATGGTTACTTGTTTAACTTGGAATACTTGTTACAGAAAGTAGAAAGGTGCTGTGAGAGGGATGCCTTAATGGAAGGGATATAGTAGAATATAGACCATAGGCAGATAAGAGGAGAGAATGGTAGGAGTAGAATTATTAAGAATGGGATGGAGGATGGGGCAGGGTAGAGAGTGGGGAAAGGGGTATATGAAAAAGCCCTACGGAAATCTACTATTTTATAAGTCCGTTTAAAAAGATAAATTTAAAAAGCCTTTGAAGGGAGATATTCTGCTGTTTCAATAATGCTGCTCTTTGAAGGCATGGGGTTTAACCAAAGTCCCAATGCCAGGTGTGAATACTTCCTCATGAGCTGCTTGTCAGAGAGGACACAAGCCAGGCTCTTACCATTGCTCCCAATTATTTGCCAGCACTAGGTGAGAAGACCCTGGTGCTGTAGATATCACACACATTAGTTGCAAGGTAGAGAGAAATCAAGCTAGAAAGGAGCTAGAGGCTTCCTCCCTGGTTCCTAGACTTCAGGATACTAGACACTTGTATGCAGGCTATCAAAGGTTATCTGTGGTCTTACTCAGCAGTAGACCCTATGTGCTGCAAAAATAACCAACAAGGGTTGATGTGCCCGCTGGATCAATAGTGGCATGATTATCTATCAAATACTTTCTGGTTAGATTTAAAGCTCAGTCCGCAGAAGGAACCCATGCCTAGTAATTTAAACCTGGTCAAAGCCCGAGGCTGGGGATGTCATAAGCCACAGAGGACCTGCTGCTGTTTTGTACATGTGTGTGGTGTTAAACAGTCTTACATGTATTTATACTCATAGATTAGCGCCACTCTCAGCCTTGGCCAGAGATGCTTTTGCTTGCAGTAGGCAAGGTTAATACCGAGACTCACAACTGGCCAAAAGTGCTAGCAATAGTGATTATTAGCATTGAGCCCTAGATATTATATCTATATCACACCTTCAGGTAACGTCACTTAAGGGGTAGTGGAAAGAATATAAGAGAATAGTTGGCAGCAGAAAAATCTCTAGTAAATACACAAACTCATAGAGATTAAATAGTTCTCTGCTGATTGATCAATGTGTCAAGGAATAAATCAAGAAAGAAAAAGATCCTGGAACTGAATGAAAACACCACAAAATGCCTGAAGCACATTGAAAGCAGTCCTGCAAGGGAAATTTATAGCACTAAGTTTCACACATTAAAAACAGTCAGAAAGAACACAAATAAATAGTTTAACGATGCAACTCAAAAAGTTGAAAGTAAAAGCAAACCAAATCCAAACCCAGTTGACAAGACACAGTCTAAACTGGTCAGAAGTGAGTGAAACAGAAACAAACAAACAAAAAGAATAAAAAAAAAATTAATGATGCTAAGAGCTGGTTCTTTGAGAAGATGAAAAAGATTAATCGAACCTTGGGCCAATCACCAAGACAGAAAGACGGAACTCACGTTAGCAGAATCATAGAAGAAGAGGAAAGCATTACGACAGACACCAAACACATTCGGAATATTATAAACATCTCTCTAGAAATCCCCTCAACATTCCCAGACAAGCCTACATCCAAGGTGTACACATCTTAAATCCACATCTTGGATAGATTGCCTTTCTAAGGCAGAAAAAGGTAAGTAACAAGTCTAAAAGATAGAATATCAAAACAGCTAAGCTGTGTTGTGTGGAGGAATTTCAGTAACTATGAAGAAACTGCGCAGTCGGGAAGGGGCAGTCAGCCATTCCGTAAATTCCACAGCTGTCAGGGACTCCACAGGGTGCTAAGTCACTGGGTGGCAGGGGACTTTTGCCTTGGCTCCTGGCCCCATTCTAGGAAATGGTGCTGTATTTACCTCTCCTTTGCCTGCTGCTGACCTGACAGGGCACCTGCTAGAGGTGTGTGTGTGTGTGTGTGTGTGTGTGTGTGTGTGTGTGTGTGTGTGTGTGTGTGTGTGTGTAGTGTCCCTGTAACCATGGAAACAGAAGTGCAGCACCTGGGGCCCCTCCCTCTGCGGTTGCTTTTCTTACTGGGCAACAAGTACTCTGCCTACTTCTCTTCCTCCATCTCTTTGAAGTGAAATGTTATAAACCAGAATGGCTTCTTCCTTCCTTCATTTCTCCTCTATGGAAAAAGTAATGACCACCCGGTGGTGGTGGTGGTGGTGGTGGTGGCGGCGGCGGCGGCGGCGGCGGCAGCAGCAGCAGCAGTAGTGGCACACACCTTTAATCCCAGCACTCAGGAGTCAGAGGCAGGCGGATCTCTGTGGGTTCGAGGCCAGCCTGGGCTACAGAGCGAGATCTAGGAAAGGCACAAAGCTACACAGAGAAACCCTGTCTTGAAAAAAATACAAACAAACGAAAGAAAGAGAGAGAAAGAAAGAAAGAAAGAAAGAAAGAAAGAAAGAAAGAAAGAAAGAAAGAAAGAAAGAAAGAAAGAAAGGAAGGAAGAAAGAAAAGAGAGAGAGAAAGAAAAAGTAACGACCATGTAAATCCATGTTAAAATACTGTCCAGCACCCACCCTCTCCTTATCTTCATTCAGCAGGGACATATTTATTGCTTAGCCCTTCCTCTGTATCAGCTGTGTTCCAAACACAGCAGCAGAATAAGGAAAGAAGTCTGATGCCCTGTTCTCTAGAAACTTACAATGTGATCACAGAAGCAGGATGCAATTCTTTTAAAAAGGTCTTTTCATTATTCTGTCTATTACTCGCTTCTGTGAACCCAATGTAAAAGAAACGCATTTCTTTCCTCCAAAAAGCTGAGCTGGCAATATCATCAAAGAAACTATAAAGCTTTTGTGTCCCTTTGTTCTTCCTTGGTGGCAATTTTCATTCCATTCAGAACCTTAGCAACATCAGTTCTTTTGCCCAATGTCAACATGAGCAAACTGACTCCTTTTATTCATTTCCTCTGTCTCCTTCAATGGACTCACCTCATTAAAACAAGTGACTGGCACCAACTCCTTAACATTTTTTATTTAACTGGACCTTTACAAATGTTTATTAATGACGGTTTCGATGGAAAGAGAAGAACACTTAATTTTCTTTTTTTTTTCTCCCTCAATCCTAGGTTCCCTGCATTTATTTGGCTGTAGTCAATTGAATAAACCAAGCTTATGAATATTTATTATTTTTCTAAAATTAGCCAGGATCTGAGAGACCTGCACCTTCACTTTAAGACAAAATGGTTCTGTGATGGGTTATTCCCTGGGATCTTCCCGCCCTGCTTCCTGCTGCTTCTTTCTCTGGCCCATTACACATAGCTGCTCATCTCAAAAAATATCAGACACTTAAAAGCCGACATAAAGCATATAAAGGCAGATAGAGCTTAGGAGGAAAAAAAAACAAAAACAAAAACTCGGCTTAAATAACTTGGCTCTGGATTTCTGTCAGATACTGGACCTGTACTCCCTCAGACAGTCCCCATAACAGCCACGGGAAGTAGCACTTTGGAGCCAAGGAGCTGAGGCTGGAGGAATGGCCGAAGCCTCTTATAGCCCCATGATTCCTAGGAGAAGAGCCCAGCTGAATCCAAATGAATCTGGGATACTTGTCTGTGCACCCCATTCCCTGCGAGCCACTAAAATCCTTTCTCAGCCCTTGCTGCAGTCATCTGTCACTGCCTTTTACTGTTCTTTCTCACAGCTGGTCTCCAGACTCTGAAAGTGTCCCGGCTGCTGACTCCTGCACATCATCAAGTGTTCCAGGGCTGTGGAGAGAGTGAGTGGGCAAATACGTGTTTCTTCTGTTCAGCTCAGTGTTTGGATTTATCAACTTGAATCAAACAAAATGTGGTGGTTTGATTGAGAATGTCCCCCATAGGCTCATGCATTTGAATGCTTAGCCACCAAGGAGCAGCACTACTTGAAGGAATTAGGATTAGGAGTGACCTTGTTGGAGGAAGTGTGTCACTGGGGGTGTGTTTTGAAGTTTCAAAGGCCCATGCCAAGCCCAGAGTCTCTCTCTCTGCCTGTGAAGCAGGAGGATGTGGTCCTCAACTACTTTTCCAGAGTCTGTCTGCATGCTGCCATACTTCCTGCCATGATGATGATGGACTAACACTCTGAAACTGTAAGCAAGCCCCCATTTCAATGTTCTCTTGTAATAGTTGCTTTGGTCATACTGTCTCTTCACAGAAATAGATCACTGACTAAGGCATGAAGGAAACATTTTTGTAGATGGAAGTTTTCCTGTATCCCACAGCCACTTGGTCCCAAGTAAACACACCCAGGCTTATATCAATTACAAACTGCTTGGTCTATGGCTCAGGTTTCTTGCTAGCTAGCTCTTACATCTTTAATTAACCCCTTTCTATTAATCTATATTTTACCACATGGCTGTGGTGTTACTGGTCTGCTGGCATCTTGTTCCTTGGGCTGTTGGATGGCATCTCTCTGGTTCCACCCTTCTCCCTGTCTCTCAGCTAGGCTTTCCCTCCTGGCTATAACCTGTCTTGCCATAAGCCAAAAAAAGTTTCTTTATTAACCAGTGATAGCAACACATATTCACGGCATACAGAGAGACCATCCCACAGCACATTTTTAATACTGAATTATCATAGAATGTAAAAGTAAATGAGCATCTGTTTTATTCTTATTAGTAATCTATAACTTCTTAAAGAAAATGTTATATTCTACTAATACACACACACACACACACACACACACACACACACACACACGCAGCACCCACTCCCCGCATGCACATATATCCATATACAAATGCATGCACCTCCACATGCATGTATGCATATGCACACACACACCTAGTTATACTGTCTAGCCAGATATAAATAGTTGCAGAGATTTAATAAACCTTAGCTAATTAGATACCATTGTGATAGCTTATATAATAGTAGGATGTGAAACAGCCTGTCATTGGCTTTTTTAAAAAGACCAAGCTAGCAAAAAGGACAGCTATTTAGAAGGAGGTAGATAAAACATAATGGGTAGACTAGGTCAGAAGACATACAGAGGATGAATTATTACCACTTGGGCCCCAGGATGTCAAAAGGTATCTGTTCAAACAATGTTCTCTTTGGGTATTAATGTCCCAAGGCATAGGATAAAAATCTGTAGGAATGCAAATGATTTCCAATATCTGGTAGTCCTTAGTGCTTTCTCTTGGTATAACATATATTTAGCAATATTTTTAAATGAAATAATCTCTAAAAGACAAGGACGCAATTTCCTTTGAATAAGTATCTTTGTTTGAAGAGTTTGGCAAAGAAATCATTCCTAATTAGCACTTAGTTCTGAAGCAATAAGCAGGGCTGGCTGGCTCTACCTTTCCCTGCATGCAGAGTCTCCTTGGGGACATTATCATCTCATTATTTCTCATCAGCTTGAGGTGTCTTTCTCTATTCCCGTCCATGGAGGGGTTCCGCTTTCATTTCATGTTTCACTTGCCATACACACAGAGAAGATGCTCAGTTGGCAAGCTGAGGAAAGAGTTGCTGGATGACTTCCTCCTGGGCTCCATGGGCTTCTCAGAACTGAAGGTAAAATGTTAATGTTACTGTGAATGAAGCGCAAGTTGCTTCCAAATGACTCTGTAGTTGGTAACCTGACCTACCACTTAAGGTTTCATCACTAACTGCACAAGTAACCCAGGTGCGTTTTTAAATACAATATACCTGGGTCTGAAAATGGGATATGTGCACTCAAGTGCTCTAATTTTCTCTTACAATTCAGGAAACGTCTGTACTTGTTTTAAATAAGAATTGCTGTATGATTAACATTTAAAATCCTTGAACATAAACACATAAATAGAACCACATAGTGCACATGTGGGAAATGTGGGCGAGGATTTGTCTGACCATTTGGCCATATCTAACATCCACAAATACATATTTATATGCCTTCACATAAAAATGAACAAACGTCTATCAGAAACAAGTCCTGCAAATGGGTGTGTGATATGATTTGATAGTTTCATTTTGTTTGGTTTGCAGTATTTTTCTAGTCATCTATCCAGCAGGGATGGCTCAGGGAAGAGGGTATCTCTAATTAGCGAGCTAATTAAAGAGAATCAGATTCTTCCCTTTCAGGACTGATTGTGGAAACACTCTCATTTTATCAGCAGAAGACTGAAGCTTAGATCATTGGAGGTGGTTGCTGAGACTCACATTACCAGAGCTGAAGATTAAATATATACCATCAGCCATTTTGTTCATGAGTCCTTACCAATGATTTTTGTCATTTAAGGGGAGGCAGAGTAACACAGTGTGGAAACAGTCAAGTTAGGAGATTAAAATTAAATGAAACAACCTAGTTTTAGTCTTAGTATTCTCCCTGACAGCATTGACAGGCTTGAGAGTGCCACTTGAAGTGCATGCTCTGAACCTCCTTGGTAGAGCAGAATGCCTACTCTAGCTATGAGCTGGAAGGAAGAGATCATTCTGATAGTTAATATTGCCAGATTGATAGGCCCTAGAATGATCTAGGGGACAAGCCTCTTGTCATGCCTGTGAGGGAAGATGTACATTAGATTAACTGAGATGGGAAGACTCAGTTTACCTATGTGCATATCCATTTCATAGATTTGGGTCCTGAACTAAATTTAAAAGAAGAAAGCATGAACGCCCGTGACTTTAGCTTCCTGACTGTGACATGATGTGAGTGGCTGCTTTTGACTCCAATCTTCTTGACTTTCCTGCCGGGAAGGGCCACACCCTCAAGCTTTGAGCCAAAAGAAAGCCTTCCTCAAAAAATCGCTTTTGCTGAGTGTTGTATAACAACAATGAGACAAGCAAAGAGCACAACCACTTTTAAAGGTGATTTATTAAACAAAAGGAATGTAAAATTTTAAAACTATAAAATCTGCAGCTCTCTGTCCCATTTATAGCCGCTAGTCTGAGACATCCATTGTGAAGCCTGTCTGCTCTCTTTAGGTCTAAGTCAAAAAGCATGGCCCTTTCTCTTCCTTCTCTCCATCTCCTTCCTCCTCAGAGCTGCCCAGACCTACAGCCTCCTTGGTTGTTAATTAGCCTCAGACGCTAGTAAGATTGTCCTCGCGTTTTCTTCTGAATCAGTTTTTAAATTCTTGATTTTTATTTGTTGTTGTTTTGAAGAGAAGTTGCTTGTTTTGTTTTGTCTTTTGAAATAGGGGCTCAATATGTAACCCTGGCTGGCTTTGAACTTGATATGTAGACCAGGATACCCTCAAACTCAGAGAAGTTCATCTGCTTCAGTCTCCCCAGTGCTGGTCATAGAGGCCTGTGACGCCATCCCTAGCTGTTTTGAAATATATAACTAGGAAAACACAGGCGAATGCTGTGTTCTCCACTGACACAAATCAAGTGTTTACCAACACAAGTTTGCCTGTATGTTCTTCTTTTCATCCTTGCAATGATGTTTTCTAAATAGAAGAAAATACTATTGATAAAGTTACATTGATCACACTTTCAGTGACCTGTTTAAGAAACTGTTGCCCAATGCAAAGCCACACTTTCCTAGGTTTTTTTTTCCCCCAGAATTTTAGTTTGTAGGTTTACATCTGCTTCATTCTGAGGTGATTTTGATAAGCTGTAATGTAAGGAACTTTGAATTGTTTTCCTAAAGGAAGTAAGGTCATGACCCATGGCACACTATAACTTAGTTACATATCCTAGGAACAAGAAAGATATGATCAGTCATCTACAGAATGAGTAAAATAAGTGAAGGGAGAAAGTAGGGACTTGACTAGTACACATTCTTTGGGTGAGCTGAGGCAATTTGGGCCTCTTACTGGCTTGGCCTGCAATGTGCTCCAAGTATTAGAGCAGCAATATAAGGCAAAACTGGTCAAAAGAGTAAAACCTCTGCATGGACAGATTCCAGTCGGGCATGTCAATCAACTGGTTAAGGTTCAGCCCTTAGAAGGAAAGGCTAGACCACACCTAAGAAAGCGGGCTCAACTTAAGCCAAACTAAAGAGAAAGGTGGGGGTAATTATTCATTTCAAGAGATGCTATACTTTACCTCCCATCCCCACCAGGATTATTACCCTGACACAGTCCTTACAAGCTGCCGTGAGGCTACCAGGAGGTTCACTGGGTCTATCCACTTTTGTGAGTCCTGTGAAAGCTTCTCTTTTTCTGTCTTTCTTTCTGATGCTGCTGTAAATGTAAGTGTGCATTTACTGATATCGTGAGCATCCTTACTTTTTCTCTGAAGCCCCACTCCCAGCCTCGGGGCTGCTTGCTGACATGTGCTAGAGCTCGGTGCCACTGAGTCATACAACGTGGCTTCTATACCACTGTACTCTCCCGCTCCTGACTTGGAAGCCTACTCCCACGAGTCTATTCCTGTCCTAACTTCTCTGGATATTCCAAATGAAACATGCCTATCAGAAGACACAAAGCTCACATCTAGAGATAAGCAAAAACATGTGATCTTGCCTTGCTGGGTCTGGGTTACCTTACTTAGAATGATTGTTTCCAATTCTATCCATTTACCTGTAAATTTCATTTTCTTCACAGATTAATGTAAACACTCATAAAATGAGAAAAACATGAAGTTTAAATTTACTTATTTTGGCTGTGGAAGAAAAAGCCTGTTTTTCTTTAAAAAAAAAAAAATCTAGTGAGAAGTCAGAATCCCAAACTGAAGTTGAAAACGTTTGACCTGACTGTAAAAAGCCACTGATACAGCATAGAAGAAGAGATGGATGGAGTTCCTTTTAACTGAGGATGGTAGTTTTACAAACTTGATATATTGTGTGATCTATTGTGTACCCTAATAAAATTTACCTGAAGTTCAGAGAACCGAACAAGCCACTAGATTAAACATAGAGGCCAGACAGTGGTGGCACACAACTTTAATCCTACCACTCAGGAGGCAGAGATCTGTCTGGATTTCTGTGAATTCAAAGCCACCCTGGACTATGAGATTGACTCAGTCTAGGGAAGAAACAGAGCCAGGCAGTGGTGGCTTACACCTTTAACCCCAGCACTTGAGATCTCATGCCTTTGCTTGGGAAGTCACACGCCTTTAATCCCAGCACTAAAAAGGAAGTGATACGGTGGGCAGAGAAAGGTATATAAGGCACGAGGAGAGAGGAACGAAAGTCTTTCGACTGAAGAAGGCTTTTCAGGCTCAGGAGTCCTAGAGTAAGAGGTGGCTTGTTCCTTTGTCTCTCTGATCTTTCAACATTCAATATCAGGCTTTATTATATATATATATATATATATATATATATATATATATATATATATATATATATATATATATAAAGACCATTTAGCAGTTCATGTTACAGAAAATAAAGTGTCTACATTGGAAGCAGGTAGGACAAGAAAAGTATATTTAACAGCTGTAGTTAGTGGAACAGTACGGAGTGTGTTAACATGATTCCCAATTTAAGAGAAAATAAAGAGGTAGGTATTCATAATGAATTTGCCGTTTTGGGTCTTTGGCCAGAAAACAGAAACAAAGAAGTGAGGATAACAACATACAACAAGGGAAGATTGAAGGAGCGACTGTCAGGAAGGCTTCACACACCTCACACAAGCCCCCAAAGATGTCACCAACAAAAGCAACATGACTCCATACCCTGCAGGCTGCTGCCCTAGTTCTTCTCAGAGTCCCTCTTGTTGGTTTAGACAAGGCGTCTTTTGGAAACACCCTGTCTCAGGGGGCCATTAGGTCCTTCTCAGTGGGCTCTGAAGTTTCTTGCCTTAGAGCTGAGCTTCTTTTATTTCCCAGTCTTTTCTCCCATATCACCATAAATTCCCTGTCTTTTTATACTGTCCCGGATCTTGATGCTATCCAAAAGGATTACAATTGATTTAAAATGCCTGGTATGGAATAAGGTCTAGTATAATGTTAATGGAAACAAAGTTAACAGCCTTGCTTGAGAGACTCATATAATGCCTTGCAAAAGGAAAGAGGTCCTTTCTAAGATCATTTATTTATATCCAGGCTTTAAGCCTGGGCATCATTCTCTTTGCATAGAACATACATAGAAGGAATGCCAATCTTATGTTGATAGCCATTGCAGCACATATTGATTGTACTGGAATTCTTACCTTTCGGTTGTCAAGAGGTATTACCATGCTTCCAGCTGAGGGACTTCTTTCCTCTTTCATGTCACCATAATTTCCCTGCCTTTCTCTTTTATTTTTTATTAAGAAGTTTTTTTATTCATTTTACATACCAATCACAGATCCCCCTATGGTGATATTTTAATTGTACTGAAATATGATTTTATTTGTATGTTAATAAATAAAGTTGCCTGGGGGTCAGAGCTAATAGCAAGCCATAGCAGAGCTGGGCGTTCGTGGCTCACGCCTTTAATCCCAGAACTTGGTAGGCAGAGCTAGGTAGATCTCTGTGTGGTCAAGGATATAGCCAGCATTGGAGACATACACCTTTAATCTCAATACCATAGAAGACCTGGAGGGCTGCACATACAGGCAGTGACGAGGCAGTCATGTGGTTGGGTTTACAACCAATGAGAAGGCAGAACAGAAAGTCTACATAAAGACAAACAGACAGGAAGTAGGTCTCTTTTGGAGAGGTCTCTTGGCTGAAGAGGCTAGCTGCAGCAGGTGGGTAAGGCTCTTAGATCTGATCCCTTGGCTTTCTTCTTTGCATTGGTTCTGTGTTTCTTATTTAATAAGATGGTTGGTTACATCTACATCCCCCCTCTTCCCTCCTCCCACCCCTCCAGCCTTTCCCATATGGTCTCATTATGACTCTCTCCCTCTCCATCTCTCCCCCCCCCCCTCTCTCTCTCTCTCTCTCTCTCACACACACACACACACACACACACACACACACACACACACACACACACACACAAACTGATCACCTCAAAAACAAATAGAACATTCACCTCAAAGAGCTAAAGAAGTTGTTATTTCGGATTCAAATATGAATGACCACCACCCAGGAACAGAGATTTAGGTAACTCCAAATTCCACGTTCCAATTTGGTTATCAGTTTGACAAAATGTTTATAGCAACAGAACGAGGAAAGTCATAAACCAACATGGTTTTCAATTATGTTAATGAGGACATCAGGTTCCAGCAGAACAGGGAAATCTCTGCTGTAGGCCTCACATGCTACGCAATGGGATTCTTTGCTTTTGGTTGATAGGAGCCAGGGGATCAGTTTATAGGTTCTACAAAGACTGGGCTAACAATTGCAAAGTGGTTGGGTCACACACATGGTAGTCCTTAAATAAATATTTAAAGGTACATAAAGACAGCACAAGATGAGCTGTGATCAGGATCTGAACCTACAATGGTCCCGCCTCCCCAGTCACTGAAGCTTTCCTCAGTTCCTCAGCCTTTGTAGATGGTCCAGTGTAAGGTCCAGGGTCCTGAGAACCTGAGCTCACAGAGCTCTCTGTTGGTCAAGCATTGCACTTGTGTATTAGGAAACTAAATATAATTATATAAGCATTGCTTCAGGTCCTATCTTTCTAGGAAGGCTCATTCCAGGAATCTGATATAGATGAGGGCATTTCCTACATCTGATATAGATACAGGAAAGTGGTATTGATCAAATAATTGCTGCTAAAGCCATTAAGGAAAAAACTCCTAGGTCATAGAATCAACATCTACTAGCTGTCAGGGTCTGCATCTGAGGTACTTTTTTAATTCCCTGTATTTGACATAATATTTACATATAATATTTGGTGTGAATATCATGTCTCAAATTAAAACAGTCAATATTGTCTAGTGTTTTAAAACAAAATGTAAATATTGTTTAAATTTCCTCTCTAACTGTACCATAGGATACTATACATAATAATTTAACCAAGAAACATCAGTTCTTAACAAATAAAACAATTTGAACACCACTATTATTAGAGATTGGTGTCTTTTGTGTCATTTTGGATAAAAAGCATTAACCCAAACCATTGATTATCACTAGCAAGGAAAATGTAGTGAAAATGTTTTCTTGAGATGTATTGTTATTATTTTTAATTGTGTGTGTGTGTGTGTGTGTGTGTGTGTGTGTGTGTGTATGTGTGTCTGTGTATAGGTATGTCTATGTTGAGTGGAGGTGCCCTTGAATGCCAGAGCCATGGTCTCACCTAAAGCTGGAGTTTCAGTTATGAAGATCCACCCTGTGTGGTGCTGGGAACTGAAGTCAGGTCCTCTGCAAGAGCAGCATGTGGTCTTAACCACTGAGCCATCTTGCCTGATCTCAGTTAAAGTTATTTTAACGTAGTCAGAAATCTACATATGTATTTAGACTTTTGAAGCATCTTAACATTCTTACTATTAAGAGGAACAGTAATCCAACTGGCTGGATAGTTAATATTCTTTCCTTTTTCCAAGTATGGAAAAGTTTGTTTTAGGACATCAGATTTTGAGTTTAAACTATCAAACTGTTTTTGAAAAGTTACAAATATATTTTAATCAATTTGAAAGATCGATTTTGTAAATACAAATAATACTAAAAATAGAGAATTTTTTAAGATAGTGAAAGTCCCTGAGTCTTTTTAATCATGAAACTTGGCCCAAATGAGGCAGGGTCTGGCTAAGCAGTCATAACTAAAACATAATTCAAGTACATATCATCCTCATTTCTAATTTCACTAAAACAAGGTTGGAATTACTTAGTTATATACCAAAATACTAAATATATCAAGTAATTAAAAAAATACCTAATTATAAATGGATTCAAGAAGCAAAATTTGAGAAATACTGAATGTTAGTTTTATGTGGCACTTTTACCCTTTGAGGAAAAGTCATGAGGCACAAGAAAACCCACTATGAGAGTTTTATTAGGAGGTGGGAGGGACAGGTAAGGGTGTGATCAGGCCTGTTTGAAAGACATGTGCAGAGAGGGTGGAGGGTACATGGGATCCACCTTTTATGGACAACTCCCATGCATGTGTATATGGGTCCTCGCGGCTACGCCACGCATGCAGAGATTACATGATCACACAGCGTGAAAATTACATGACCACATGGTGCACACAGATTATGTAGGACATACTGCCCCAGAAATGACTAGGTGTCTCACCAGGGCATGCCTGGTCTTGGGGGCATGGTTTGAATTCCTATCACTGAAGAGGAATATTGTCCAGAATTTCTGAAATCCATGTGGATTTGTTCTCAGAACTTGGTACAAGTTTTAGGTGAGGAATGTGAATCTAAGAGATTCTGTCCTGAAGTTTGTAGCACAGGACTTGGGTTAGAAGAACCTAGCAGACTCCTTCCACTCTGGGCAAAGGCAAGTCATGGCTGCTGTAGTGTCTTTTCCCAATTAATGAAATCACCTGCTTTTTTTTCCACCTTCCTGGAGAAACCGTAACTAACCATGGATTTTTAGTTACGATACTTAAAAGTCCCTTATAATAGGATATGTCTCCTTTTAACAAAGATGGCTCATTTGATTTTTAGAGGACGTCAAGTATTTATTTTGTAAGGATATAGTGGGTCATTTTCAAAAAGAGTAAGTCTTAGATTTAAAAGAGATATTGAAAGTATATTAGACTAAAATTGTAAAAAAGCTTTATTTAATTTTGTCAACTCATCTTTATTTTTTAACATTGATGTTTATTCCTTCACCAAATGTGGAGGATTGAGGGTGGTAAATGCGGTGAAAAGGATAACTTTTTTATTTACACCTAGCTTTATACATTTGTCCATTAAAATGTGTTCTCTGCTCACTATGTAACCCACCAGAAGGGTTCCAAGCAGGAATAATTCTAACAGAAGTTTCCTCCTGCTGAGGGAGCCTTCATTCTCCAGCAATGAAGGCTTTACTCTCTGAGAAAACAAACTTAGCTGGATGTAATCTGCTCACACCTTTTAAGTGTCACATTTAATAAAGGGATAAAGCAAATCACTTTTCTGAGTCAATTTTTCTTTTGGGTAAACACTACTAAAAGCAGATCACTATGTAAGAAAACAGTGTTATCTCAGGGTATTGAACTGTGACCTTGAATTTTTAATAACCTTTAATTTTATCTAATTTAATTTTAACTACATCATCTTTCCTCAAGTCTTAACTCTCACAACCATTTTTTAACAATATCCTTTAACCTAATGTTGTTCTCAATTATCTTTCCACTTGGAAACAATATTTTCTCACCATATGAAGTTGTGTTCTTTTTTCCTCATCCCAAGGCACTTCCCTTTTCTTCCACCTCATTACCAAAAATATACTTCCTGCCTGGTGGACTGGGACTGATCAAGGAGACATGAAGATAAAATAAAAGGGAGACCTCAACAGAGGCAGATCATCTTTTAATGGGACCCCAGAAGGACAATGGTCTCTGCCTGCGGGAGGGGAGACTGTGTGCTGAGGTTCAGGGGCAGGGCAGGTACTGGGGGTTTTATAGGGCAGAAAGGGGAGCTTGTGGGATGGGAGAGTCCATCTGTAGATCTGTTCCCCAGCAATCTAAAAGTCATCGTCCATAGCAACAGGGGAGGTTGGTACTCTGACCTTGGCAGGAGCTCCCTTGCCCCTCAGAACTTCTGCAGATGCTGACAGCTCATCTACTTTCCTGCTGGGAGTCTTTCAGCCCACCTGAGGCTTTTAGGTCTGACCCTTCAATGTCTACAATCCTTTCATCTTTTTTCCTTACTTGACGATTCCTGTATATGTTAACCAGTATTATTTCTACAAAAGCACTTCTTTCTTAAAATGAAAATTACATATGAAATGAAAACCCAGGAACCTATATCTGGAACACAGAACATGCATATGTAAAAAAAAAAAACCTGACAGATAAATACAGATTTTAATACAGATAAAACCTATTAATACTGCCATGTTTTCTTAAGAAATTAAAAATGAATGTCTTTTAAAGATTAAGTAGTTATAATAGGCACTTTGAAACTTTCTTGTTGAAAATGGCAGGGACAGATAACATTTCCAGTCATGGGGATAGCAAGTCTAGCAGACGTATTCCCTGCATAACAATAAGTATCCATTAAGGGAAACACACACACACACACACACACACACACACACACACACACACACACACACACACACCAAGGGAATAATCAAACCTTGAAACACAGTCCGTCTCTTCAATCAATAGACAAATCTCTGATCATCATATACAACAGGAGATGAGACAGGAATCAGGGATTGGCTCTAGGCAGTTAGTTGGTGCCTAGCATAGGCATCTGCACTTCTTTTATCTCTCTATTTACTTTTTCTTTTCCTTTTCTTTTTTCTTTTTCAGATAAGCACAGGCGATATTGTTTAACCTCATTATGAATGACTGAGTACAAGGCTTTGTGGTCTTTAGACTGTTGAGGACAGGACCTCCATCAGTCCAGGCATCTCTTCCTCTGCTGGCTAGCTCTCAAAACAAAAGCTATCGCTTTAAGTATGCAGGGGTAGCTTGACATCAGGAGTTGACTCGACTTGAGTCTGTCAGTAATCAGGTTCGACTCTGTATCTAAGATATAAGTCTTTCTACTTACTTTGGATCTTCAGTACCTCTCAAACACTACGTGGATCTGGCCAGAGAACAGAAACAAAGAAATACAGATAAGATGCAAACCATGCTTCTTAGCAGGGTGGATCAGCCAAGAGACAGTCAAGCAAACTGAGGGGGAAAAAAATCCGCTTCAGATGGATCCCAGCATGAGTCCACAGAGATCAGCCACAAGGGGCCAGACACAAGGCTCTATACTAGCAATCCTAGCAGCCTGATGAGTTCTCCTAATCACTGATGGGTCGCGGCTAAGGCCAAATTGAGATTTGGCTTCAACACAGAAATGAATAGTAGGCTTAGCCGGTTTGAAGCAGAGTGAGAGATTTCATTACAGATATTTGAATGTAAGCTTAAGCACAAGGTAGGAGATGGGTGGTGGGGGCACTCACAAGCCAGGCATATACATACATCTGAGAGTGTGGGAGCTGCTTCAGGAGAGTCCCCGTTGGTAATAGGAATGCTCAGCACAGTTTGAGAGCTCTTTTCTCTCTAGATTTCATACTAAAACAGGTCATAGCAATGTTTTCCTTTGATATAGAACGTGTTCAGTTAGGAGATATAAATGAGAAATGCGAAGTCGGAGGGTGGATGAGAGTAGGGAAGGAGTGGATTGGCTTGCTCAGAATCTGTCTTCAGTTTGGACATAACAGCTAAAATTTTCTTACCAATTTTCTATTTATTTTTAACAATCTCTTTTCACTGAGATGTGGCTTCTGCAGTTCTTTATAGTTTCATCATTCTAGACGTTTTCATTCAGTTAAGGCAGGCTGTCTATGATTTAAAAATTTTATTGCCTAAGACTTCTAGTAAGTGTGCTAAATAAACCACCTTAGAGATATGAAACGGAGGGAGCTGTAAAACCAAGTTATTTTTTAGTTAGATTTTCCCTAAAATTTGCAAGTTGAATCAACACATGTATCAAAGAGAAAGCACCATGTAGTGTTAAATACCTGTGTACACTTCTCCAGATATGTTCTCCTCTCTTGAATTTGACATTGAAGAGTGTCCAGAGGGAAAAAAAGATGGAATGCTAGCAAACTAATAAATTGAATATTCAGAATCCTGATGCTTTAAGAGGTCAGAGAGCAAGTGAAACAGAAACTGAAAGTAGGAATCAGGAATGCTTTCAGAGCAAACAAACAAAATGGACGGCTGAAACCGAATGCTTTGAAAGTGTGACAATTTCTTGGGAGGCAACTGTAGAGATGGACCAACTGATTTGGATTCAGTACTTGGAGATGTTCGGAATGTTGCAGATCCCGAGGGTAATCATCTTACCTTAGGCTGGTTCTAGCCCTACAATAGCCATTCCTTGCCTACCTCTGTTAGGAACTAACACCTTATGACTTAATAGATAAAGAAACCTTTTAGAATCTAATAAGTCAGAAGACCATCAGCTTCCACTAACACAAAAGCTAAGAATGTCCTCTGTTAGCATTTTGGTTGCAACTGTCTCTCTGATGTACCCACCAATGGATTTTTAAACTTTCCTTGGTTTATGACTTTCTTTGTTCTTTAAAACTATAAAAACTACATTAAACTGCTTCCATGTTGGAATATGGGGTTTGGGGTGACCTAAATCTGTGCTCCTGGACCAACGGTCACTCAAAATATCCCAGAATAAATCATCTCTTATTCCCTTTAATGAGAGCTATGTTTTGCGTCAACAGAAGCAAACAGATGAAAAAAACTATTCCATGAATACAACCCTAAATAACCAGAAGAAATCACCAACCACAGAGAGGGAGACCTGAGTCCCAGAAAGCACCATCACCCACCTGAGGAGGCAGTGATGGATAGTTGGGCACAAAGGTCTGTCCTAACTTGGTTCCTGAATCCAATCAGGGCAATTCCTCTGCCAAAATGTGGATTGTTCGTGGGGTCTCATGCTAAACACTATAACTGTTTCAAGGTTACCCCAAATTCCCATATTCCAATGTGGTAATCGTATTATGGATTTTTTTATAGTAGCGGAATAAACAAAGTCATAAATCAACACAAGTTTCAAATATATTGGAAGGCACATTGTTCAAGCAGAGCAGGGTGTCCTGATATGTTTTGTTGTTAACTTGATACATTTGGGAAGAAGGAACCTCAACTGGAGAATGCCTTCATCAGATTGATCTATGGGCATGTCTATGGGGTAAATTCTTGATTAATGATTGATGAGGGAAGCCTAGATCATAGTGGGCAGTGTCATCACTGGGCAGGTGAGTTTGGGCTTTCTCAGAAAGGCAGCTGACCCTGAGTGGTGGTAGTACACATCTTTAATCCCAGCACTTGGGAAGCAGAGGCAGGCAGATCTCTGTGAGTTTGAGGCCAGCCTGATCTACAGAGTGAGTTCTAGAACAGCCAGGGCTACACAGAGAAACTCTGTCTTGAATCTCTGTCTTTAATAATAATAATAATAATAATAATAATAATAATAATAATAATAATGACAGCTGACCATAAGCCTGGGAACAAGCTAGAAAGCAGTATTTCTCCATGGTTTCTGCTTCAGTTTCTGCCTCCAGGTTCCTGTCCTGGCTTTTCTTGGTAGTGGACTCAAATCTAAAAGATGTAATAAACCTTTTCCTCCTTAAGTTCTCTCTGTTATTATTATCCTAGCCATAGAGAAGCCAACTACTATAAATGGATCCCACTGATACTGCCTCAGACACTATCTAATGACATTCCTAGTGGCTGGTGGAAGCTAGGGCTATCTTTATGTTCCCCAAAGACTTACCTAATAGTCACAGGGACACTGGGTTATACACAGTAGTGAGCAATAAATAGCTATTTGAATCTCCAAATAACTCTAGACCTGCAACATTCCAATTCTGCACAATCCATGAAGTTCCAATCAGCTGGCCACCAGAATGTTCAGTGTAAGCCACAGTTTCTTTTTGGGACTTTGGGTGCACAATCCTGCACTGATCACTCATAGTCACCATTTTTGTGTGTATGAGTAAATAGAGCTTAAAGTCTCATCAGGGGGGTGTTCAATAAACACAAAAGCACTTTTGGATATAATGGTCATGCTATCTGTATATTCAATTTGCAGAATTTATTTGCTTTATATTTGAAAGTCTTTATCTCTTACTGAACTTGTCACCATTTTCCCTTGTCTCTGTCACCCAGAATTTTCTCTATACTGAATTGAACAGCCTCGATGCCACAGTGTAGGAGGGAGTCTGCACCATGTCTTCCTGTACCCGACTTACATTAGTGTGATGCTCCTAGGTCCATCATGTAACCATCACGGGCGCATCTATGTCAGCCTTTGTTCTAGGTGCAGTACAGCCTCTTCTCACTCTGGTGCTCAGCTACATTTAGCTATCATCGCTGTGTCTGAGCAATTTCATTAGAATTTATCCTAATTTAGGGACAAGGTGGCCCCAAATGACAGGACAAACAACAACATAACAAAGCCATCCACTCTCTCACAGTCAGGCTCTAATTGCTTAGTTCTGACCCAGTGGCTGGCCATGCTTTGTACAGACTACTTCAGCCTAACTTCCATTGGTCTCTGGTGCTGCACCCAAACTGCCAGTATGGGAGACAAATGATGTTATAAAATTCACTGCATCGAGACAGCAAGCTGCCTTCTGAAAGTCTATGACCCCATACACTTGGTCCAGGAAGCAAGAGCAGCTAACTTCCCTTAACTGCTGTAAAAGGACCCCATTCCCCTCCCCAAGGTGGCTATTCACACTCTAAGAGCTGTCTTGCTGTTTCAGTCCACGGTATTATTCTTTACTAAGACATTTATGGTTAATTCAGCCTTGGCAAATAGTTTTACACCTGCCCCCATACACACACACACCCGATAGGCATGCCATTTGGGGGTCTGGCTTACCTCCCTTGGCCTATCTTTATTTTGGGTACTCAGCCAAGTTGAAAGTGGGCAAGTGAAGATGTATGGCCGGGTGGCTGGGGCAGCTCTCCAGTGAGTCTGAAGGCCTCTGGGCTGTGATGGACCACTGTTTTCTGTCAGAGTGTGAGCTAAGGAGTTCCTTTCATCCCCTCCGTAAAAGTAAGACACTGCATTTGTTCCTCCTGGGAGCCCCCACTCACTGTCAGTCTGTGGTACCTAGACAGTAACAGCTCATACTGTGAACATGAGCACATCTCTCTCACTTCACTTACCCTTGAATGGTACTTGGCATTACTCTTCAGAAGGGGAGGGGCCAGAGCATGTGGTTGATGGTGGTTATGATGGTGTTTTTTTTAATCTCCCACCAGACTTCCTGGACTGAGGGAACTATACATAAGCAGGTTTTCACTTTCTCTAGGGCAGAGAGCTCCCTGTTCCCTCACAGGTGATCTATACTCAATTTCAATTTGTAAGCATCCTTTCCAGGTCAGTACAATTCAACTAATGAGACTGGTTTGACCATGGAGTGCAGCTGGTTTTTGTCTCCCTAAGTTGGGAAGTCTATAATACTGAGAGAGACCCCAACTCACAGCACACTTATGTCAAGTGACCCGTGATACATAGCAGGAACCAATCTGCACAAAGGAAGCTTTCGAGGGTAATTGTGAACATCCAAATCTTACGATGGATCCCATGTCCTCTACCTCATCCCGATCTGCCTAGGATGTATTTTTTAAAAAAGAAAAGACCTCATTTAAATCTGAGTTTCAGACTCACAAAAATAAGAAAAAACTGTATTTCCCTTTGTAATAAAATGGACCTTCATACCAGCTCTCAGACCATTAGCTACCTAATGGCACATTTAAGCTGTAACTATACACTATAGCTAGGCCTCTTTTGCCATAATTCAGGAAAAGAAATGTCAAGATTCCTATGTCTAAGCCTTCCTGTCCGTGTCATGGGGCCTTCAGCTGTGAGAAGGATGTGGCACTACTTATATGTCCCATGCTCACTTCCATGAGACTTCCTTGCACACACAAGTCCCTGCTCCATCAGCTGCTGCACAGCCACCAGCAGCCACACCTCTAACCATGCCTTAGCATAATAATACTGCTACTGCGTCTCCCTCTCTGATGTTTCTTTTCTTTGGGCTCTTCTCCTTCCCCTCCACCCACAGAGCTTCCTTGAGTCTCTCCAACTCTGCACAGAAGCAGCTTCTTCATCTCCCACCTTGTTTGAGAATTTTGTACAAGGAAATCATCCAGGGAGCTTGCCACAGATAATACAGAGCACAACACAGAGAGCAGCTAAAAGTTATTTCTCATGTGGAAAACGGTCCTCTCCTTCACCAGATGGAAAGTACTCGGCACACACCAAGTACCCATTCTTCTTTTTTCTTTTCTTTTCTTTTCTTTTTTTTAATGTCTTGCCTGTCCCAATTATATAATCTAGGTAATGTCGTTTAGAGAGAATCCCCCCACCTTTATTAGAAAATCCTAAGGGCTCAAGATGACTTTTGACCAACCCAGCAGTGTGTCTATGCCATCCTAACATCTGCTGCATACATAAGGAAAGGCACCTGATGAGATGCACACTCACACTATGGCAGCCAGGTCAGGCCATGACATAGATAATGAAGAATGAAGGGATGACTAAAATGATATGATTACCTGCCCATTAGAGGAAATGACAAAGGACATTATCAAACTCATTAACAGTAATAACCTCTCTAAAATATGCAGGGGCTTCCCCAAACCCTGCCCCCTTTCTGTCTAAGCCGGCTGAAACCACAGGCAGTTATATTTGTGTGTATTCTCAGAGTGCAGAGGACCAAACCCCTGCATGTACATTTAATAAGACATGCTGTGGATATTGCTATATGTAAATAAACACTGATTGGCCAACAGCCAGACAGGAAGTATAGGCGGGACTAACAGAGGGGAGAATTGAGGAAGGAGGAAGGATAGGAGAGACCACCTGGAGCTGCCGCCAGGACAAGGAAGATGTAAAGTACCGGTAAGCCACGAGCCACGTGGCAAAGTAAAGATTAATAGAAATGAGCTAAAGATAAGAGTAAGAGCTAGACAATGATAGGCCTGAGTTAATGGCCAAACAGTTTAAATAATGTAAACATCTTTGTGTTTATTTTATAAGTGGGCTCCAGGACGGGCAGGACTTGGTGGGACCCAGAGAGAAAAGCTCTCCAGCTACAAAGACAACCTTTGGCAGTTTATTAGATGAAAGCTCAAAAACATGGCCTTCAAGGTCCTTAGTAACTGGGAGGAGACCTTCAGAGTCCAAGGAACCACACTGGAAGAATGAAACTAGAGATATGTGACACACAATGAAAAAAAAGCAGGGGCCTATTTCCTATTTTTCTCAGGATATCTTGTAGCTCATCTGGTAGCCACCCCATTCAGTTGGCTAAGGGAACCAACCTAGCCCTGGTGAATAAGACACTTACTGTGTGTTTCATGGGGCAGTTCCAAGCCTACTTGCTATAGTCCTCTTCCAAGGAAGACATCCAATCTGCAAAGTGGAGTGAAAAATGTCCTCTCTCCATGAATAAGAGAATGACAGCATCTATCCAAGGACATCAAATTCAGGTCACACCTGGAAAAGGCAAATGAACCTGACTTTATTTTTGGCTATTGCAGATTAAAAGGGTCTTGTGAGTATACAAGCTTCCATATTATCTACTTCTATGGACAAGACTTGGACAACCCTACATGTGACAGGGAACAAAATTCTTCTTCTTTTAGATCCCTTCAGCACTAACCACCTTCTCTAGTTGGAACTTGTAGTCCCTGATCCTCCTCTCTGGTACTGACAGCAAACCAAATTAGACTCATTTACATCCTTTTCATCATGTATGATAGATAAGTATCATTTCACTTATTCTTTTCTTGTTCTATCTGATTTCCCCATTCTGCTTCTAGGTAGAGATATCACATTTAAATGTCAGACCCATTTAATTTTCTTTGAGACCACAGAGACCATAATGGCACTCTTAATACCAAGTCCTTGGTCACATTATGGCCCAGAGATATCTGGAACCTCATAGACCCTGAATCACCTTACAAGTGTCTCCTGAAGTACAGGTACTGCTATCCCTAGGTCCTCACTAGTAGTCTCTCCTGTCACAACTCCTCCTAAGGACCCAAATAATGTTCCTTGAAGCCTCCCATATCCTTTAAAGCTTAAGGTATTGAACATTTTCAAACTTTCATTGTTAAATCTCTGACCACTGGACTATCATACTCTTGTATCTCTCTTCTGCCTTTTCAACAAATAACACATAGATCCCACAGAATGGTCCCAGACATGAAGCTATGGTCACCACCTATCTCTTACTTCTTGCCTTAGCTACTTTTCTAGTGTTATGATAAAACACTGACAAAAAACAACTTAGGAAAGAAGCATTTATTTTGGTTCACAATTCAAGGGTTCAGTGCATCATATTAGTCATATTACTGTGTCGAAGGTTTAGGGTAGGTGGCCATGTTGCTTTCGTTGTCAAGTAACAGATAGCAATGAATGCTAATGCTCAGCTCCCTTTTTCTTTTTGTACAGTCTAGAATTCCAGCCAGATGTTGGTATCCACAGTTGGTAAGTCCTCCCATTTCAAATGATGTAATCAAGATAATCCTCACAGATGTAGCTCCAAAGTCATTAAAAATCATATAGAGTTGCCAATTTAGATTACCCTTCACAGCTTCACCCTTTGTCAACTTGATTCTCAAATAGACCACTTTGGATCATAATCTTCTAACCTTTGCCAACTAGAGTCATTTCAGAAGAGGGATCCTCAGTTAAGGAAATGCCCGCACCAGAACGGCTTGTGGGCACTTTTTTAATTGTTTGTTGATGTGGGAGAGCACAGCCCATTGTGGGTGACACCGCTGCTGGAATGGTTGCCCTGTGTAGCTAGAGTTTTCCTGCCTTGCCCACAGTCAGGACAAATCTCTGTCACCCGCCAGTCCCACAGCCGCTCAGACCCAACCAAGTAAACACAGAGACTTATATTGCTTCAAACTGTATGACCATGGCAGGCTTCTTGCTAACTGTTCTTATATCTTAAATTAATCCATTTCCATAAATCTATACCTTGCCACGTAGCTCGTGGCTTACCTGTACTTTACATCTCCCTTGTCCTGGCGGGTGGCTGGCAGTGACTCCTTCTGCCTTCCTGTTCTTTTATTTCTCCTCTCTGTTAGTCCTGCCTATACTTCCTGCCTAGCCACGGCCATCAGTGTTTTATTTATTAACCAATCAGAGCAACTTGACATACAGACCATTCCCCAGCACAGCCAAGTGCAGACCATCTCAGACACCTGCACTCAGGCCCGTGGTCCTAATCATCCTCTATGCGGACCTGCTGGGTAAAGCCACGAGGAACCCAAGAACGGGCTCCCACAGGACATGCAGAACATCTCACAGAAGCCCTGGGTGCTATTAGAAAGCAGAATGAGCAAGCCATGAAGGAGCAAGCCAGTGAGCAGCATTCCATAGCCTCTGTATCAGTTCCTTCCTCCAGGTTCCTGGCTTCTTTGAGGTCCTCTTCTGACTTCCCTCAGTGCTATATCATGCTGTGTATGGACTTAGAAACCAAAATAAACCCTTTCCTCCCCAAGTTGCTTTTGGTCACAGTGTTTTATCTCGAGAATAGAAACCCTAACTAAGACAACAGCTGTGTACCACCACATCTGGTATTCTCAGGGCTGAGGGTCAAACTGTGTAGGCCTTATGCCTGTTAAGTAAGCACTCTACCAACTGAGGCACATTGCCGCTACTTGACTCTGTTGGGAAAAGATGGCACTGTTATCTCTATTTGGACAGGGGGTTGTGTGTATCTTCCTCAGACCTTATAATTTCCTAAAATGAATGCCGGGGGAGATCTCCTATATACTCTGAAGGATTTTTTTATATACAGATATTTCCACTCTGTTTCTTCATCTCACTTTCTTTAAGCCTCCATCATTTTCCACAGTTCATGGGATTTACCTGATTCAATTGGTTTTTCTCATCTCGCAACTTATCAGGAAATGCTTTCTCAAACCTGTTTGCTGAATTTGCCCTTGAGACTTTTAGATAAACAAATTCCTCAGAACCCTCTGCAAAGTTGCTGACCCAAGGTATTCATTTAATATTTTTTGATTAACAAAAATTATATATATTCACAAAGTAAAATATAACTTTGATGTAAATGACATATGTAGACTATTGAATGCCAAATAAAAAACACTTAATTTATTTTGTGTGAGTGTGGTGACATATTTAAAATTTACTCTCAGCAATTTTCAAATATAAAATATATTGTTATTAACTATAGTCACTGTAGCATAAGTAGTTCTGTTAAACTTATTCCTCATAAAGAAATTTCATATCTTTTGGCTAAAAAGCTATTTGAAATGCATGCAAGACAATTTCAATGTGTGATCACTCATATACACTGTTACTTTTCTAGAAGTGACTTTTAAAGTAGATAAATTTCCTATAGGAGGGAAGGTAGAAGGTGGGGTAAAGATAAGCATATGAAAAATCTCAGAGTTCAAAGAGAAAGACTCTACACTAAAGATGATAGAAAATAAAGAATATATAGGGAAAACAAAACAAAAACAAACAAATGAAAAACAAAATAAGAAAAACATGTCCTATGCATAAGACTCCAAAGTCTGTGGCTCTGGAATATAAAGCCTCAATCCTTTGTAAGCCATTACCTTGGAACCCTTGATCTTTCTCCATGTCTGCTCCTTCTCCACTCTTCAGAAGTGCTTTTCTCTCTTAGTAAACTTCTTTTGCTATTGCTCACGTGTTTCTGTCCAAAACCTTATTCAGGAACACAGGATCCTGGAAATCCCAGCAGGCACCCACCACACTCAAATCCCATGTTTACGCAAATCAGTTTCCTTGACCTCTGTTGAGTTGTTCATAGATTTTACAACGTTTTTTATTTTTCTTCATTTTGTTTTTATTTCCATTTCCCCCTCCTTTTTATTTGGTGTGGAGTAGCTTTCAATTTCAGTAGTCCTGAATTTGAGTGATAGCTTTACTACACACTCAGCTACAGGAAAGTAGACAAACCATTCATCTCTCTGAGTCTTAGCTGTTGCCTATGTAAAATGGTAGAAATAGGTTCTGTTTTGAGGGTTAAATCGTACAGGTAACATCCTTAGCACATTATTGATGTTTATGTTTATTAAAGGCTACATAGTTATACGTACATAGCATACATACTTACACAGCAAACCCAAGGTTCTGAGTTCTTTATGGCACACAGCTTTGGAAAGATCATGAGAATATTTTCTGTTTTATAGTCATCATTATTTTCTGTGTCATTAAGCAAAGTTAACATACTTCGTCAATGGTACAAGGCTTGAATTATTTCTACTTTGCAAAATAACTATTTTAGTCTTTTATAATTGTGTATTATTTCTATAAATAATAATAAAATTGGTTAAGACATTCCTTTTTTAATGTTTTACTTTTTACATAAATTTATTTGAGTGGGGGTGGGGCGGGGCATATTTGTATGAGTGTGTATACTATAGTGTGCATGTGGAGGTCGGAGGATGACTTGCAGTGGTTCGTTCTCACCTTCCACCTTGTGGGTTGTGGGCACTCAACTCAGGTCCTTGAACTTAGCCTGCTGGGCCCCCCTCTGCCCTCTTGTTAAACACCCCTTAGGTTGCTGCATGTATAGAATCTCAATCTTCTAAAATACTTCTGGCTGAGAGCTACTGGTTTTCATTAAGTTTCAACAGAACTTCATATCGTATATCACAAAGTCTTCAATTATATTGGTTCATCTAATTTAATCACGTAGTTGTAGATGTTTACAAAGCATTTGCCATGACTAAGTTTGAAGATAAGTTCCAAAGATGAGCAACTGTGGGTATGGCTTCTCCCTTTAGCCACTGAGCTGTCTTAATAGCTTTGAAGTCACAACTTTTTGGTGTCAAAATCTTCATTAATGTTGTAAGCGCAAGAAAGAAAAATCAATTTTAGAACCAAATAAATGCATTAATGTAAATCGTATGTATAAAATATCAGTGTAGTATGTCTGTGCTGACTATTCACAAAGAAAACTCACGTCTATGCCTGGGCATCACATTCTGAGGTTCTTCTGAAATATTGTAAACAGTGGCTGATGACTGACTAGCTGATATGATCTTGCCAGAGCACAGAAGACACACAGTATATAGCATTTGGATAAAGAAAAACTTGACTATCACAATTCTAACATAGCTTCATTTGGGGGGGGGAGTGTCTTACTTTTTTTTGTCACAAATAAGTGATGCTTAAAAGTATGATCAAGTCGGGCTGGAGAGATGGCTCAGAGGTTAAGAGAACTGACTGCTCTTCCAGAGGTCCTGAGTTCAATTCCCAGCAACCACATGGTGGCTCACAACCATCTGTAATGATGCCCTCTTCTGGTGTGCAGGCAAACATGCTGTATACGTAATAAATAAATAAATCTTTAAAAAAAAAAAGTATGATCAAGTCAAACCCAAAGTAACAAACTTAAAGGCTAATTCTACCCTGGGTTTTAGGTCTGAATGATTCAGCCTGACTTTGTGACATTTTTTACTGTGAAAGAACTTTCTACTTCCTCGTACTACCTAGTATGATTATCTAAAGTTTATAGTACCCCCCAGGGCTCCCAATGGGAAACCCACACAACCAGTGGAAAAGTATCAGTTAAAAAGATGCTGGAAAATTTCAGAGTATTACTGCCCTGATTTGGCAATGAGATGCAGACAATGTAAGAGCTCATGAAAGAGATCACTCTGTTTAGGTATCCAGGGCAGCTAAGCCATGTGTACAATTAACAGAAATGTAAGGATTAGATTACCTCTCACACAAAATGAAATCAGACACAGCCTCGCCCCTGAAGGGACAATAGTACGTTAGGGTTGAGAGGTACCACAGACCTATTAACTCAGAAGGTTGTTGCCTCCGCAAATAGAATAAACCCACATTAATGCTATATGAAAACATTGCTTATGCCACAAAGTAAAACTTCCAGTGTCAAGCATAGGTTACTTCTTGGTGAGTCATTGGCCAAAGGGTCCCATAGACTCTCCCAAATATCACAGGCTATTGTCAAGGCTATTTTTAGCTCTCAGTACACTGATAGCAAAGCCCTATTGCAAAGGACACTATTTATGTCACTAAATATGAAGAAATCAAGCTGATGTCCAAATCGAAGCTTCAGTCCTAACTAGTGTTCTTAGTCACACACTTTGCATGTGACTGGAGAAAAAAAAAAATCTCCAGTATCATCCTTCTATAAACCCTGTGACCTACAACAGTGACCTGCTTGCAAGATGCTGTTCAATAGTGATACACAGGCTATGGGAGGAACCACTTTTATACTACTAGATTTAGTGCCCACTCCATGATATGGAACCCATATCTGGCCAAGAACCTGAGATTAGATAGGGCGTAGGCTCTAGAGGAAAACCCATGATTATTATTTTGCTAAAGGAACATAGCAACAAAGTAACTCATAATGACATATGCTATACTCATACATAAGAACATTGCTCAACCCTATTCAGAGAAGCTTCTTCTTGCAGTAGAATGATAGTTTATTAGAGAGGCCCACAAGTGGAAAGTGTGAAGAAAGTGAGAGCACTGGGTCCCAGATGGAATGTTTTCATCAAATCCCTCAACTCGGGATACAGGGTTCTATGTAAAAGGAGGCAGAAAGACTGTAGGAACCAGAGCATATGGATGGCTTCCAGGAAACAGCCTCTTCCAAACGCCATAGGACTGATACACTTATGAACTCACAGACACTAAGACAGCATGCACAAGACCTGCCCAGGTTCAAGCCAGCACCGAGAAGAAGCAGACATCATATTCCACTCCTAATCAAGAAGCGGTTTGCAATTGATACCTACCAGGAAATTGACAATCAGTTTTCTTCAATGGAGTGTCACTGAATATATAAACCACATTCCAGGGCAGGCTCCATGCTCAGAGGTAGTTGGCCAACACAAACAAACTCCATGGTTTTAGTTATTCTAGGTAGGTGTGCATGGTTATTGTTTTGTTTTTAAGTTTGTTTTGATTTTTATTTGGGGTTATTTTTTGGAGAGAAGAGAGAGAGCATGATGCTGGGTTGGTAGGGAGGTAGGGAGGAGCTAAAGGAAGGTAAATAATTTAATCAAAATATATTATATAAAATTTTAATTAATAAGTAAGTAAATGAATATAACTTTCAAAATCACATATGTGATAATGCTTGTATTTACAGGAAGAAGTCAATCTATACTAGTGATTCTAAGAATTCAATTAGTGGCTTTTCTTCAGTGACTGAAGGTTGAGTTTCATTTTGACTAAATTTCTTATTTTTTAACTGATTTTCATCTTTGGAGTTCCCTACTAGTTTTGATATTGAAATTGACATAATAGCAATAATTCTGTTTTTGTAGAGATAATCCCATTTCATACTACCAGCTGCTTTTGCTTCCCAGGTGGTGGTTGGGGAAACCTGCCAATCTCTAAAAGGAAGACTAACAGCTTTTGATAGAAAATTAAGTAACTTTCCTTGGGGTATTTTGGAATCTAGAATATATCTGGGGATTTCTATTCCCCAAAACAGCTTTAGAATATAAATGGCTAGCAGTTCTATTATAGAAAATTCACTTACATATCTTTCCTTGTGTTTAACTGATAGTTTACAAAAAGCCCTCATGCATCTCATCCTTTAAGTCACAGAATGTTAGAGATGCCTCAGGATTCTGGTGTCCAGTCCTGATTTCTTCATCCTTCCATAGGCTTTTTTTTTTTTTTTTTTTTTTTTTTTTTTGTGGGGGAGGGAATAAGAGTGACTGAACCTGCTGCCCACTTTCCTTTTCTGGATAATATATCAGCTTAGATATGTCTATTATTTAAATGGAGATTCCTACTAACACTGTTTTAAAAGCCACATTCCATACTAATATGGGAAGTAGGGAAGTTCATGGTGGATCAACGTTCACCTACTCAATACAACCTACAAGGCATCATGCCCAGTCTTGACATTGTAGATATGATCTCCTCCACAAGGCTCATGCTGAAGAACCAGGTGATCCTGTTACAAAAAAAAAAAATGCAGAGAGAGAAAAAGAACTGACAATGTTTTAAGTAATTTTATGATGTTGAGTTGGGTGACATTCATAGTTGTATAGGGATACTGGTAGATCACAGACTACAAATTAGACATTCCTGGGATTTCTGACTTCCTCTACAGAACTGTCCACTACCACACATTGTCTAAATGCCTCTATTGTCATGTACACCTTTGTTTTTCTACAATTTGTCTCAGAGTAATGAAAAGAAACGGTCAGAAAACATGTAATTCTATGCATATTGAATTTAATCAATAAGGAATTAATTATATATCACTATCTAATTTTTTATTGTTTTTACCTTTGTTACTATCTTCCAAAACAAGGACTTTGCTCTTCAGAAAAGTGTGTGTCCAGCCTTGGGAACACAGCCACACAGTCACTCAAATTTGAAGCTTGAAGTTGAGCAGTTGTATCCAACTTCACACTAGGTTTGTGTGTGAAGTTGAGTACACCTCACAGAGGTTTTGTGTGAACATGATCAAATCAGAGCATATTATTGTCTTTCAAATTAAACATCTCATTTTAATTAGCAAAGTAACATGCTTCCTTATGACATTTTTACATGCCTAGTTTTTGTTTATTCTACTTACGGCTACTCATTCCTCTCTCTCTTCTTTGCCCCCATCTGCATTTGTACACTTCCACCCCCCCAATATTTCCCACATCAGCATTCAAATCACATAGGCTACAGTACGCTCCTGCATTTCTCCCCTAAAGCCTCTTTTTTCTTTTCTCGTGTTCAATTGTAGCCAATTGTAGCTACGCTGGGTCCCATATAAATAAACATCTATAGGTGCTGGAAACAGTGCTCTAAGCTGCCTTTAGACACTCCTCTTATTCCAAGCAGAAGTTAATGCTGAGACTCATAATGGATCAAAGTGCTAAGGTGGATGAAGGATGATAGATTGCTCAGCAATGGGTCACTCCTTCCAAGACTCATGGAACACTATGAAAGAGGGAGGAGAAAGAATGGAAGAGCATATAGAAGGGAAGCATGTTACCAAAAGGCATCTCCCAGACATAACATGGACATTTGCACTGATGAATTCACAGCAGCTGTGATTACCTAAACATGATCTGCACAACACCATGCCCATCAGCATTTCGCCAGGGAAGGGCTTATGGGAATCCCACTCCTTGCTCACTTTTGCATTTGGATTTGGCTTCTTTTTGATTTTATACATCCTTGAGGGGTATCTGATTATTTGAGTTCTCCAGTTTTTTGTTGTTGGTATTGATGTCTAATTTTCAGTGTGACTACTGCTCCAGCTAGCTTTTATTGCTGTGATGAAGACCATGACCAGAAGCAAATTGGGGAAGAAATGATTCAATTGGCTTATAGGTTACAGTCCATTGGACCCATGGAAAAATGACCACTAAATTTTGCCAAAACAAGGAGAGACAGTCCTTTACTTTCCTGCTTTGCAGAGGAGACTGCCAGATATTCTACAGGACACAAGGAGAAGTGACAAAAAAAAAAAAAAAAAAAAAAAACTCTAGGCCTATAGGCTGAAGATAGATGCCCCAACATTCCAGAGGAACTTTGGGTGACTGTCAAGGCAGGCAGCTGTCTTTGTCATTTCTATAACTTCAGAAGTTACTTATAATGCACTTCCTGCTTACTTAGGTAATATATCCTTCTGGGGTCTTTGATGTAATTGAAGACTCGTTAGTTATAATTTTCATTGGTTGTGATAAAGGATTAATTAGATATAAAACACTAGACTCACAAATATAGGAAACATGATAGAATATTTTCTTTAATTTTTCAAACACAAATAGACTAGATATTATAACTGTAATTCCTGTTTGATCACTGTTCTATTACATGTAATTTTACTATGTTAAAGCTTAAAAACCTTCTTTTTTTGATGAGACAGAAAAGAGGAAGTGCTGTGGGATGTCTTTCTGTATTCTGTGAATATGTGTCACCCTGATTGGTTGATAAATAAAGTTGCATTGGCCTATGGTGAGTCAGGTTATATCCAGGCAGGAAATCCAAGAGAGACAGGAAGAAGAAAGGCAGAAGTGATGCCAGCCTGCTGCCCAAGGAGCAACATGCCAGCAGACTGGTGATGCCACAGCCATGTGGCAAAACATAGATTAATAGAAATGCGTTAGTTTAAGATGAAAGAGCTAGCTAGCAAGAATTCTTAGCCATAGGCCATACAGTTTGTAATTAATATTAAGCTTCTGAGTGGTTATTTTATAAGCAGCTGTGGGACTGCAGCTGAGAGAGATTTGTCTGAATGTACTGAGCAGGACACAGGAAATGCTTCCACTACACATTGATGTGTATGATAGTAATGAAAATGTGCCATGAAGACCCTCTGCAATGGAGAACCCATATGGATCTACTAACATATTCATAAGAAGAACATGCTGATCACAGACTGCTCAAGGTAGGTCCCTACAGTGGGAACAGGAGTCCTTCTGCTAACAGAATTTGCACAAAAATGCTTCCTATTTCTGACCACTGTTTCAGAGCTCTCCTGAAGTGTGATATATTTTTCTTCCTTTTCTTTCCTTCCTCTTTTCACCAATAAGATCTGCCTTTCAATGTAAAGCCTCTTTCTCCTTCTGCACCATTACTTTTAATGGGTGGTCCACCCACCACCACCACCACAGAAGTTTTTGCAAGCCAATCCATCTTGTTACCTGCTTCTCAGAGATCCTGACTTACACAGATTTGTGTGTAACTTACCACTTACTAAGAGTGGTCCAAGAAACGAGTCAGATGTTATTGGGGCTCTGGTTTTCTCCCACTTGGTGGCCAGAGGGAGCCCTCTTGTTTCATAAGTTGAAGGTGGCTAATACTTGGCTCAGGACTACAGTCTAATTGCTGTAGACTCCCATGGACAGTAATGTAAAAAAAAAAAAAATTACAGAGGAGTGGAAAAGAAAATTTATCTGGGAAGCTCAGTAGGGGTTTTATACCAGTACAGATCATCAACCTTTTCAGCCATGATAAGTCTGTCATCACAGAAGCCAGGCAGGAACACATCCCTGCATTCCAAGCTGCCTATTATGAATTGGTTTCTGTTGGACCCATTGAACCAGAAGTTCAGGCCATTCTAGTAGCAGTCTGGTATGATATAAATAACATTTTTTTTTTTTTTTAGGATTCAATCCAAACTAGACTAAAAGAGACAAATAAAATTCTTTAGCAGGTATTTGAGAGCCCTTGATATTAATCAACATGTTTTCATCAGTACTTGCCCTCTCAATGACACCCAGAGCCTTGTGGTATGTCAAGTATGCCCAAATAAAAGAAAAGCAGGTAGGTCTTGGTATATGCTTACAAATGAATATTCAATTGAAGTTCTTTTTTTGTCATATTTAGAAGAGCCAATAAAAACAGTGGAGAGAGAATCTACCCAGGTAGTTGGGTTCTGAGCTATATTCTTGGATGTATCATTTGTACAAACAGTTAAGTAAATCCTTATCTTTAGGGGAAGCAGCCACTGCTATAACTCAATGAATGATCCAGACTCCTCATCTGTGTACATATGGGAAACAATAAATGGGCTCAACTTATTTTTTTCCTCAAAAAATGAATAAATAAAAAGAGAATGTGAAGTTGGGAAAAGGATGGGGGTGGGGGAGTGGGAGGAAAGGTGTGTAAGTGGTGAATCTAATCAAGATACACTGGTGCATTGTGTGTGTTATATATATATATATATATATATATATATATATATATATATATATATATATATTCTATCTTGTATTCAATACATATTTCATATATATTATATATATGTATATATGGAAATTTTAAAGAATTCCAAATATTAACTATAAAATGGAAAGTTAGGTGACACAAAGTGACAAATTAGAGTCCTATGCAGCAGATAGCTGAGTCAAAGGCCTGGTAGGAAGACGACTAGAAAGAGGCAGCATGGAGGACAAAGACGGTCTGGTGGAGAGCCATGGATGGACGTGGGTTTGCAATTGTGATCTGATAATGTTCCACAGAGCAGCCTCTGTAATGATTTTCTCATTGAAGTGATTTAAGGACAAATTCTGTTCATACTGTTCAGGCTGTCCTAACTCTTAAGCTCAAGTGATCCTTTTGGTCTCAGCCTCCCAGATATTTTGGGCTCCAGGTATATGACATCATACCCATGGTATTCTCAATCTAACATTTTGTTTTCCTGTTCCCCACACATCCTGCTCTTTGAAACATTATTGTTCATCTAGGGAAGTTTGCTTTGATTTTTTTCAGATTCTTGATCTTGATAAGCTTCATTGGGGGAAAAAAACCCAATGACCACAATTTACCTGGGGGTTATTTATCTTTTGCCATTACTTCTCCATAGCAACAAGAAGTTTTCATACCTCTCTCTCCCCCCGTCATAGTGGAACTTCGCAATGCCACTTTGTTCTTGATGTGAGCATCCTTTGCTCTTCCACTTCAGTGTCTGCTCTTCAGCTTCAATACGGAGGTTTTAACCTGCTTCTTCCTAGATTCTAGAGCTGATGCTTCCCTCCCAACCGAGCCTTCTTCCCTTTCATGTGTTCACCTGCTCTGTGTCTGTCTATTGAGCATCGCACCAGTTATCTGAGAATGATAGCTTCATTTCACATCCTCTTTTTAGTTATGAATGATTTCCAAGAAGAGAAGAAGAGAAACCAACTCCTGCTACAGCGCTGAAGCTGGAAGGCCACGGTATCATGCTGTCATCCATCTATGGCTTTTTGTTCTTGTCGTGGACAATGAGCCTACCCCTTTATCTAGTTTTCTAGTATCTTTTTCTTTTATTTTCCAGGCAAACTTTATTTATTAACATACCAATCGAATCACATTTCAGTATAATATCACATTTCCCCCTATTATTCTAATAAAAAGAAAAAAGGGGAAAAAAGTTATAACTAATACAAGAAAAACCATATACAATGAGTACAATAACTTTATACAATATATACAAGCAATAAATACCTAAACAATGTCTAGTCCATTTGTGTTTGATGAACTCAGAGAAAATATCTATTATCTATTCTATTTTGGTAAGTCCAAAATGTACCTGATTCACTTTCTATCCTAACTTATATTACTAACAGAGAACTATCTTATAATGTCTTTCAAATTTCAAACACTATGGCCAGGCAGTGGTGGCGTGTTCCTGAAGTTTTCTCCAGTCCTGCCTGGCCCATGGTCAGGACAAATCTCTCTCACCTGCCAGTCCCGCAACCCATCAGACCCAACAGAGTAAACACACAGAGACTTATATTGCTTACAAACTGTATGGCTGTGGCAGGCTTCTTGTTATCTAGTTATTCTATCTTAAATTAACCCATTTCTGTTACTCTATATGCCGCCACGTATTCCATGGCTTTACATATTGCTTTTACATGCTGCTCCCTGGACTATAGGCATGTCTTCCATCTCCCAGCCTCTCTTCTCTGTTTGTCCTGCCTATCCTATACTTCCTTCTTGGCTACTGGACAATCGGTGTTTTATTTATCAATTAATCATAGCAACATATATTCACAACATACAGGACATTCCACAGCAGTGGCCCACGCCTTAATCCCAGCACTCGGGAGGCAGAGCCAGGCAGATCTCTGTGAGTTTGAGGCCAGCCTGGGCTACAGAGTGAGTTCCAGGAAGGCGCAAAGCTACACAGAGAAACCCTGTCTTGAAAACCCAAAAAAGAAAAAAAAAATGTCTACACTTACACACCTCTTTAGTGAGTTTCTTTTCTGAAATTCTTAACAAGGGAAATTATAACTACTAATTTTAACTATAACTATCTAATATTTAACTATAACTATAACCATAACTATTTAATCTTCAACTCCTCTCCTTCTAGTGTCTTTTTCAACTCACAACTCTAAATCATCAATTTTGTTGATTTATTAAGTATCCCACATTACCTATTGAAATTACACAACTGAATTCATTAAAAGCAGGCCTCTCAATTTTGCAGCTAATTTGGGTTTCAATTTCTCTTTTTATAGTATTTGTTCTTTTAAATTGTTAAATTGTATTCTACTTTTTCTATTCTATTCTCATCTCTTTGTCAGGAGGGTAAAGGCAGCAGCAAACCCAGAAGCGAGGAATGTGGCTTTCTTTGTCATCTACCAACATTTTTACCTCCCCTCAGGACTCCTCACCTGCTGAGGAAAGGAAACAACAATCATAAAGATGAAGAGGCTCAGAAAGCCTTCATCGTTTTTAGGGAATTCGGAATTCATTGCCTGGCTTGGACCTAGCTACCCTTCCTATGCAGAAATTTATTTTTCACATCTTCCTGGTTGAATATGCTGATCAAATCACAGAATTCCTTCCGTTTTCCCAGAATTCTTCCCCTGGACCTTTATGCCACGGTCACCATTTTTACCCTTCTCACTGTCCTCCAGGCTGATCCACTGGATGTCTGTCCTGACGGCCAAGGCCTTGAGAGCCTATCTAAAGCTATTTGCTGTTGACTGTGTTTATGTTTCTCTCTGTTTTTCATTTTTATTATTTTTAATCTGTGATTTGTTTTATACACACTTCATTACAGTGCATGCATGGCACACAGTGAGGGCCTTTGAGGAGACACTGTTTCAAGTGTGTGGCATTTGCCCCCGCATTTTGAATTGGACTTCCACAACTGCCACAGTCTGATTTGTTCATTTGTGGCTAAACTTTTGTTCCTAAAATCATTTGGCCTTTTCCTTTAAAACCCTCTAACTTGATTTGCTCTTCCCCATAAAAAAATTTAAATGGAAAAAAAAAAAAAGAAATCCAAATTCATGTCACCATGCTCCCATAGCAAGTGTTCTTACCCATTAACCATTGCCCCAGTCCTGAAAGTGTCCTGTTTGGGGGGTGTGCGGTATGGGAGGGTGATAGCAGTACTGGGGACTGACCACAGTTCTCTTTCATGCTAGGTGGTTGCTCTACTGCTGGGATGTTTTGTGCTTTTAAGTCTTATTTCTATGCCTCAGCAACAGCCACCCTCTTCTGCACCCCTCCATTGCAAGATAGTATCCCCAATTTTATTGATGTAAAGTCCCATATTTACTGTGGAGTTTTTGTTTATTTGAAAAGTAAGAATACATCTTCTAACACATGTATTCTTAACTACTATTTTCACTGGGAAATGATTATTTTGGTTGATTTAGCCATTATGGGTTTTGAGTGGTCTAGTACTACCTTATTTTTTTCATATGAACTCTCATTTTTAAAGTGTTGTTTGATAAGATACACGTATATCTCTTTTGGGAACACTGGCATTACATTTCCTGAAAAATGCTGACATACAGCTAATGAAAGCAATTTGGTCAGTTGGGTGGCTATCTCTACACTGGTCCTCATACTCAGACCACAAAGATAAGTCTCAGGATTATACCCAAAGCTACAGTTATTAATGCTTGTCTTCCATTTGACTCTCTGGTTTTCATTTCTGTTACAAAAAGAGGTCTTTCTACTCTGCCTTGTCCTCTGTCCTTTCAAATAGCTCAACAAATAGTGTATGCCACTACCTTCTGAATGGCCTGCCTGTCTGTGCCATCCTCATCTTACTGAAAGCATGATCTGTTGTGGTGAATTGACTTCAAATCATGCTACAAGTTTTGCATATTAGTCCAAAGATTTGGTAAGATCTTGGTTAATATACAAGAAAAACACAAGAAAGATCTCACGGAGAGAACTCAAGGGCACTGCTGTTCTCTTAGGTTGGTTCTGCTCTTGCTCATGACTTAGAGGCAATGGCATGGCTCCCTGGTTAACAGTGTGTCTGTGTTGTCAAATACTGGGATTCAAGGCCTAGCTCCACTCTAACCTGGCTGGGTAACATTGCATGACAATTCCTACCTGCTCTAAGGTTTAGGCGTGCGAGTGTGCATGTGCGTGTGCGTGTGTGTGTGTATGAGTATATGTGTGAGAGTCTGTGAATGTGTGTATGAGTGTGAGTGTATGAGTGTGTTAGTGTGCTTGAGTGTGTAAGCATATGTGAGTGTGCGTGTGAGTATGTAAATGTGTGTGTGAGTGTGTGACTATGTGTGAACATGAGTGTGAGTTAGTGTATGTGAGTGTATGTGTGAGTGTGTGTGAGGCAAATCTTCCTCTTGATACTATTGTGGCACCTACTGTAATAGCTGAAATAACACACGTAAAGTTCTAGGAACATGACCATCACATAGACAGATGCATGTTTCATAGTTATTATTAAAATAGTGTAAGCTTTTGACCCCATAGTTGGAGAAGAGTTTTGTGAGTTTCTTATGTGTGACTTCACTGCTTTAGACAACACAACACAAATACAAAGATTTGAACTGAGACCTATGCATTAGAAATGACACAATCTCATTTCATGAATTGTTATATTCACTTACGTTTTCCTTTCATCTCACTAATAAGGACTCGTCAAGGATCTCTCAGTTCCTTGTATATTTCGCCATCATCATTGCTAAGGGTTCTTTTCTCTTACACACTCACTTTTGACTAAACATTATTGTGTGCTCCTCTGTCATTTGTAAGTACTTACATGCAAAACAGCCACTTGTGCCTGTGTGTTAGGCACACCTGTGGCCATGGTCAGAACAGTGGCTGTGAAAGCAGGAAAGAAAACTGAGGAGATTGTACAGTCTTTCACATGTGTTACCAAGGAAACCATATGTGTTAGCTCTGATCCTGGTTGTCTTTGTGTGTGCGTGTGTCTTCAGTCACCTACAAAAGAAGAAGGAACTTGAAAGGATGCCTCATGAGCAGCAGCTAAACTCTAACCAAAGATTACTATAAACTACACCAATATTAGAATATTTTTGGAAAAGATATTTATTAAGCAAAAAAGTAAATTATTACAGTATAGTAGAAAGGATTTAAACTCCAGAAAATCAAGTTATAACTGTATCAAGAGCAATATTATGTGCAGATGCATTAATATAAAGCTGTCAGAATCATAGAAATTTGATTTAGATTTTAGATTGAGACTTTTTATTATTATATTTTGTTTGTATATTGTATAGGGCACATGAATACAACATTGTGCCCACATGAAGGTCAGAAAACAACTTTTGGAAATTGATTCTCTACATTTGCCACATGGGTCCCAGGGGTCCCAGTCAGGTCATCAGGCCATCAGGCTTGGCACCTTTAACCACTGAGCCATCTCTACGGTCCAGTTGTATTGAGTTTCAATGTGTTGTCTAGTCATAGTTATTTGATTATTTATATAAATAGAAAATTATGAAACATTTTATGGTATTGGGTGCTCATATAGCCAACAAACAGTGGAAAGTTAAAGAAAAATTTTGACTATGAATTTAACCTTCTCTCTGGATTTTCTTCTTTAATTTCGTTTTATGTGTGTGTGTGTGTTTTACCTGCATATATATGTGTACCACATACATGTGCTCACAAAGGCCAGAAAAATATTGTTGGATATCCTGCAGCTGGAGCTATAAACAGCTGTGAGCTTCTATGTGGATGCTGGGCACTGAATCTGGGTTATCTACAAGAGCAATAAGCACTCTTAACCACTTGTCATCTCTCTGACCCCTTTCTCTGGATTTTTGGTACCACCTATTCTCTGTCTCTCTGTCTCTCTCTCTGAGAAGATTGAAACTTTCCCAACAGATTTATAAATAATTGTGGAGATGCACAGTTTGAAAAGATCTGAAAGAATACCAAGCGCAGCTCAGCTTCTCTCGTCTATGTAGTTTAGATGACTTAGAAGCAGGAATCATGAGCATGTTACCCATTATCCACCAGAACCTTCCCAGTGTTAAGGGAGAAATTACCAAGCATTTCCAAATGGAACCAAAGGGGAATTTTGTTCACCTCCGGCAATGGAAAAGGGAGGGGAGGCAGCAAAGAGGGAAAGAAGAGAGAGGGGGATGGAAATGAAAGAAACCAATGAGAGAGAAAATCCCTCTCACTGTGGTGAACACACAGAGCCCGTCTCTAGAACAAAGAGTTAAACAGGTGGTCTCTACCATTGTCTGTGTCTCTGTTTCTGTCCCTTGTTCTGAGACACAAACATCTAGAAATCACAGCAGATGCCCTCTGGATTCTGATCCATAGCTTTACTGCTGCCCTAGAGTAGACATTGGCAAAAGGACGTTACATGTTCATAGACCTGCTGAATTTCTAGGTTATGTATTACATAGCAGCCTGGATCATCTTGGATGATGATTTCTTGAAGAAAGTAGTAGATGTTTAAGTCAGGAGAACCCAGAAAAGGGTAGTGATGTCACTTCGTTCTGTTTAGTATGGACTATTTAGATCTCCTTAGTTGCCTAGGGTTTTGATCATACGGGTAGAAAATCCATGGTTATTAGAATTCCCTGGGATTATTTTAATCACAAGATGCTATAAAAGACTAAAGAACTCCAGATTCTTTATTGATATTCTTTATATCAGTAACCCCACTGCTGTATGGTATTCCTTAGTCTTCCATGCTGTTCTCAGGCTCGATGCCTCCTTGTGCTTTTGTGGGCTTCAAGCACCCACTTCCCTAAACCCCTCTGAAGAACTTCCACTCTTTCTTCCTGTCCCACTGATGCTCGTGGGAAGCTAGCCCACTTGTACAACTTTCAAATATAATTTGCGTCTGATTTGAGTAAAATAGGAGGACCAAGGATTGCAGTTCCCTGGGCAGAGGAGTATGGGAGAGGAAAGGGTCTCATTTCCCAGGATCCAACTGCTTTTCCTGCTGAAAAGGACTCCAGATTCACTGATAGGGACTAAATGGCTCACTAAGACAACCCGTGCTTTCCAAAAAGCATCTCATCAAAGGTAATAAACTGCTCTCACTTAGAGCCAGGTGATCTCCAGAGAGATACATCTCACTCATGGAGATTGGTGGCAATAATTAGACTGTGCTGATTATGTAGGACTAGAAGGTATAACCTAATATTCCACTCACTCCCCTCTCCTAGACCAAAATGATCCCTCTCATAAATCCATCAGCTTATGTACTGAGAGAAATCTCTTAACTTTTTAAAGTCATTACAAATTATATTCTTTGAAAAATATTGAATAGAAGGAGGGTTTTTTTTAGCAACCTTTAGAGATGTAACCTGAGAGCTACCCAAAGCTCATATGTGTCATTTGTAAAGAAATGTATTTGATACTGTGTAGAGAGAAGCCCTCACTTCTCTTAGTGGTGCGTTAGAGCCTCTCTTTTTGTTTTTAATAACTATAACTGTTTCATGTTTGGCCTGCTCTGAAAATCGTTTCTTTGTTGCCAGTGTGGACATCCCTGAGAAGAATTCCCCAGGCAGCTAGAGCTGTGTCCCTGGCCACTGGGGAACTTTCACTGAATTGTCAGTTCCTTGTGATAGTGTGTATGCCATACTGATTCTGGTTTTGTGACTTCCTACTACTTGTGAAACGCTAACGAATGGCTTAAGATGGATTTATTTAATCTATAAATTAATATATATTTCTGTATGCCAATGGGTATACAGAAAGAAGAGCTTTTGAGAAGAGAGGCTCAAAGAAATCAGATGAAAAAGAGTTGGTAACTCCAAAATTTAAAGAGAGGAAGGATTTTCTCAACAGCCTAGTATTCAATTCATAAGTATTTTTCTTAGAATAATGAGGACTAATGGGTTAAAAGCAGAAAGTATGTAAGTGGGCTGAATATGGTGGTGCGCCTTTAACCCCAGCCCTCAGGAGGAAGAAACAGCTGGGATTTCAGGGCCAAGCTAGTCTATACAGCAAGTTCCAGGCCAGTCAGAGCTATATAGTGAGAGCCTGTCTCAACAAAAGAACAAAAGAAAGAAAGGAAGGGGGGAAGAGGGAAGGAAGACAGAAAGAGAGAGAAAGAGATTGATTGATTGGCAGATTGGTTGATTGATTGATTGAATGATTGATTGTATAAGAGCACTGAAGGTGTGAGCCAGGCAGGCCAGCATGTCTACAGTGCTGGGTACACTCATGTGACTGTGCTACAGTGATGAACTGAGTTTGTCATAGTTCTCCTACTTTGTGTTTCCAAGCAGATTATTCACTATTAACAATAACCATGCATATTTTTGAACCTCAATATTTGAGTTCTAGTACTCAAAATTCACTCCCATCAGGAAGAATAGAATAAGTTAACACCACATGAAGCATTACCAACCTATTGCTCTACCTGGTATATGAGTTTCCTACTTACTGCCATAAGAAAATACTCAGAACTCAAGAGCTTATAATGACACACATTTTCTGTCTAGACTGTCTATAGGTCAGAGGTCAAATATAGATTTCACTAGGTTAAAATTAGTGTTATCAGACAACAAATATGATGGCATATTCCTTTAATCAATCCTAGCTGAGGCGAGAGGATCATAGGCTTAAGGCTAGTCTAAACAGTGAGAATTTGTTTCAAAAAAAGAAAAAAAAAGTGTTGACAGAGACATAAACTTCCTGGAGACTTTAAGGGAGAAAAGGCTCCCTTCCCTTTTGGTCCAGCTCCTAGAAATCACTCCTTTGTCTGGTTGTCAACTCTGCCCCTGATGTGATGACATTACCACCCCGCCTTCCCCAGGCAATCTGCAATATCTCCCTGCTGTAGGGTCAGGCAATAGACTATGATTCTTTTTTTTTTCTTTTTTGCCATGTATCCTAATTTATCCATAGATTCTGTGTTACAGAGTGTGCAGATTGTAGGAGCCACTACTCTATGTCACATACCTGTAAAAGAACCTTGCTTATTCTCAACAATCAAAACAAAGTGCCTGAAAAATGATAAGATATTGAGGTAGCCAGTAATGTCAAGAAAGTGCCCTTCAATATGAAGGTTCCTTGAAAAACAAAATGAAAGAAAGAAAAACAGCTAGAAATAGTTCATTACCATAGGACCCAGCTATACCATACAGCGATCCATTATTATGAAAATATCTCTTACATGCTAGGAGGCTGGAACTTTTGTTGGACCTCAAAACCAGTTATTAATGCACCTTGAGGTCACTTAAGACTGGTATTCTACTGTGTATCCAACCTGACTCTTTAATCTGCCTTGAAGAGAACAGTGTATCAACCAATATTACTTGCCTTGGGTTTCCCATGTAATCAACCTTTACAACCTTAGTAGTATGTGACTGTAATCTTAAATTATGTACTCTTCTATGCCCCTGGCCCAGAGTAGGGATGTGTGTGTGTGTGTGTGTGTGTGTGTGTGTGTGTGTGTGCGTGTGCGTGTGTGTGTGTTATGGAAATAAGTGCTGGAAATAGAAAATATAGGTTAAAACCAACCTTATGAAATGAATATGCCATAAATGTTGAAGATAAAATATGGATATTGCTTGATAGTGTTTATCTGGGTCACTTGTTATCCGGGTCAGTTGAAGCCAGTTGGGGTATGTGACTTGTTCCCTTGTAAAACTCTGTTAAAGGTTTCTATAAAGCATCCCTTATTCCTTCCCTATGTGATACTTGCAGTGCTGTTCAACAAAAGAGAAAGTAAGCTTCTTTGTGATAGACACACTTACACACACAGGCACACACAAAGGGACAGGGACAGACAGCCACAAGACAGCATCCAGGATGGCACAGATTCAGACTTATATAATGGACAGGCAAGGGACAATGAAAGATCCAGGGAGAGAGAAGTAGATAATTTAAATACTGGGTTGCATGAGGCTAAATTATACCAAGGGAAGTGACTTTTCATTTCTTTTCCTCAATGTTACAGTGATGCAGTTTGGGTCTTATTAACTCTGAGGCTATTATTAATTCATCTAAACTGATGTAATACCAGTCTTGAGTATTTACCCAGAATACGCCAGGCTAACATATCCAGGAACACTTCCACACCAATGTTTATTGCAGCACTACTCACTACAGTGAAATTATAGGACCAATCAATGTGTCTGACAACAGTTAAATGGATGCTATGTTAGATATGGTTAATATGTAACATGTATGTTATATAACCCCCACCACTGGGACTACAGGTGACCACCTCAGCTTTTTACATAGTATAGAGATCTTAACTCATCTTTTTTTTTTTTTTTTGAGACAGGGTTTCTCTGTGTAGCTTTGCGCCTTTCCTGGATCTCGCTCTGTAGACCAGGCTGGCCTTGAACTCACAAAGATCCACCTGGCTCTGCCTCCCGAGTGCTGGGATTAAAGGCGTGCACTACCACCGCCCGGCAAGATCTTAACTCATCTTCCTGCTTACACAGCAAGATTTCTCCACAGATTCATTTCTTCTCATCTTTCTTTTCAATTCCTTTGTTTCCTTTTAATTTTATCACAGGCTTTCTATTATATGCATAGCATATTCACATCCAACCCAATTTCCACTACCTCTCCTCTTATTTCCCTTTGTTCCCTTGGGATAATTCCACTTCTCCTTTCATTTAATATATATATGTACATGATCTTTGTTGACTATATAGAACCCACAAAAACAAATGAGAGAAAATAAGTGTTTGTCTTTCTGATACTGTCTTAATTTGATCAATATGATTATCTCCATTTGCATCTGTGTTCTACAAAGGACAAAGCACCATTCTTCTTCATGACTGGAAACCATTCCAATATGTATACTATGTGATAACAAGGCCATCAGTTAAAAAATATTAACTTTGAAGCATTATTAGTTTCAATTTAAAATCCACTGCTGTATTGAGTAATGACTGAAACATGAAAAATCCTGTATTTTATAAACACTATTAAAAGGAACTTAAGACATGTATAAGTGCTACCTTTGGACATATTGTGATGCCATGAATCTTAAGAAGATGAGAACGCTGGACAGCAAGCTGTGTTGGATCACAATTAAGGTTGATAGCCATAATACAGCAAGTTCTAGAGAATAAAAGAAGGGGTCAGAGAGCAATTTCTGTGTCTTCTGATAAGGCTTTAAATGTCAATAAAATATGACTTCAAAATATCTGTTATCTAATTGAAGTAAGTGCTGCCTTTCAGTTGGAATGCGCTATTCATATCAAATATTTCAAATATTTCCTTTTCAACAGATCCCCAAGAGGAAAAAAAAATTACTGAACAAAAACATTACATATCATGTTTCAAAGTAACTTGTTAATTACCATCACAAAGTTCATACTTTGGTTGATTCTCTATTTGTATGGAAATCCTAAAGCTTAATAATATCACCAGAGACAATACATCTAGGAGAATATAATTAATATAAAACACATGTGCAAGCAAGCTTCATGATAACCAAGTAACACTCTTACTAAGTTCATTCCAAATGTGATGTTGTCAGAAGGGTTTGAAGGAACAGACTTCAAACTTGCCTATCTAGAAATCACGAAACTCTAAAACACACCCTAGACTAACAGTGATTCAAACACTGCTGTGGATCTACAAGATCCCAGGAAACCTGTTCACACACTTGTATTTTGAGGCAGTCTCTAAGGTTCTCTCTTTACTTCTGCATCTCCCTGTTTTGCCCTTTTCTGCTGTCTTCCTCATGACTTGTTTCTGTGGCTTCTCTGTTTGTATTTTGGAGTCGCCTTTATCTTCCTGTGCCATGCATTCATGCTTCTCTGGAATGGGGGATTTGTGTGTCAGGTGGTTATAGCCATCCCCAATACCCTCTTCTTCAATGGGCAATGTTTTCATAATGGCATATCCAATACTCTCTGCTGTTGGCCTGAAGTCTACTTCAGTCCTTCTTCTGTTCACTATTCCTTTAGGTTCCTTTAAACTCTTCTACATATACAATCCAAGTCCTCTTGTCACTTGCTTCAAAACTAACATTTTTAAAGGATGTAAAAATGAACCCCGTAGTCTTAGAGGACAACTCAACAATCAGGTGAACTCTATGATCATGTTTTTGGTGACCGACCATTTTAACTCCCTGGAGGATACACGGGATCTCCATTCTCTTCTAGGTACATGGACAGATTTCATTTTAGAAATGATAGATACATTGAAGAAATTTTCACTTAGTGTGCTTTCTGTGAGTAAGAATAATTAAACTATTTAAAATAATTTAGTTTTAATCCAGAGTAAGCAGAATTTTAAACAAGAGCCAGAACTCCATGTCTTTCTTAAGAGAAATTTCTTATTTCACAGACTGGTGTGGTCTGTGATGGTGATAATGAAGGAAGTGCCTTCATGCTAACAGCAGGCACTGGTCCAGTCAGCAGGTAGGTGGACAGCACCAAAGCAGAACAAGTCTTCCCTTCTCTCACACAACACATGGAAAGATGCATAAAACATGTAGAGATATGCAGGGCACATATAAAGATACAGAGCACGTATAGAGATGCAGGGCACATGTAAAGATATGCAGGGCGCATGTAGAGATACAGGACACATGTAGAGGTGAAGGACACATATAGAGATGCAGGACACATGTAGAGCTGTAAGACACATATAGGGATGCAGGGCACATGTAGAGATGCAGGACATAGTAAGAGATGCACCTCTGCTTAACACTGTTCAGTAAAACTTTTCATTTAATCACAATAGCTAAAACAAACAAACAATTAAAATCTTAAAAAAAGTATTCTGGGCAACCACAAGTCCAGATGAAACTTGAGGATTCTATTATTAAGACACAGAGGGATGAGCAAGAGAGATGGATGGCACGGCATCAAAGAGCTCTTGCTTCTTTTGAAGAGGACCCAGGTTTGGTTCCTGGTGTCCATATAGTAGCCCACAACCATCTGTAACTCTGCTTCCTCTTCTGGCATCCTCAAGCACTAGGCACATATGTGGTGCATGTACATATATGTACACAGAACACTCATACACATATAGTAAATATTATTCACTTAAAATAATTTGTGACTACTTTTCTTAAGATAATTTAATTGTTAATCTACAGAAATAATGCTGTTAACATTTCTACAATCTCTTTATCAAATGTATCTATTTATTCACCTACACATCTAGCTAAGATTCATTTTAGCCAAGTGTGTATTCATTTATTAACCACATCATTGCATTTTGCTTTCTCTAATCCAATCCATTTCTAAGACTTGAAAAATTATAATAGCTGGGAAAGTTGTATCACTTAAAGATAAGGGCAGTATAAACAATGGAACTAGAAGAGGTATTATAATATGACATGTACAGTCCATCAATAAAGCTCTGAGTGGTGTCATGAAAGCCACAGCTTTTCTGCTACTACATAATGTGCTTAGCACTGTTTGCATAAAGGCTGTTGATAATGTCAAATCAGTGCAGTGATCTAATAAGGGAAGTGCAAGAATATCTCATCAGTACCAGAATGGTTCCCTGATGAGAGTCATCATTTTACAATATTTCCCATTTTTGAGATGTGTGAAGAAATTGATTGATTGCCTTTATTACTTGTGAAACTCATATCTCTTTATTTGCAACAAATTGTGAGTAATTGGAGCCAGAGATTGTAGCTTCAGTGCTTGCCTGTTTGTCCTGAAGTCAGCAAGCAAGAGCTGAATGCTCTTTCCTGCCATGTGTCTGTACATATCTAGCTTGTTTCTGATAAATAAGGAGTATATTCCAGATGCCACTGGTGCCTACCCATAAAGCATCTGTCTGGGTACAAGAGAATGAAGACATGATACCACATGTCTCCAGTCTGGTAATGACATGTTCCTGCAGCCACTGAAATTGTGAACCACAAGGCAAATTTGTCTGCATTGGGAAGGTGTTGATAACTCTCTGGCAAAATTTCATCAATCAAGGAAATATCTCATTTCTCTTTGGGTTTGCTTATTAATGTCCCATCAGATCACCAATTTTATACATCCTAAAGGAAACAGAAAGCTGGGGAGCCAGTTTGTGTCTGGATAATATGGCACTGGTGTGAATATCTGGATGTCTAGGCATCTGTGAGTCAAGACAAGGTGTCTGACAAGCAATGTGTAAGGAACTTAAAGGTAAACAGTGATGTCATCTGTTACATAACTATCCCTGGCAGAATGCTTCTTTTGTGTGTTTCTGTATAATTATAGACTTGAGGTCCAAGATGATTGTCATTTGCTGTTACCTTCTCTAGCCTGCCTAAGTCCATTGCCAGTATGTCTGCCCACCTCTGTGAAGCCTATGTACTAGTCCATGTGTGTCCCTCTGCTCATCTGTATGTGGCCCATATGTGCTGATGTGTGCCTAGGTACCTGGAGGTATCTTTCTATCCAGGGGTCTCTATGGTGGTCTTCATTCAGAGAGCATAAAATATATATCATTCTTATGTGGAAATTCTTAGAGTTTTCTTCAACCTCCTTGCCTCTGTGACCCCTCTCTTTTCTTGGTATGGAAACTTGAACTTCTTGACTAACAGTAGCCGAGGAAACCAATTGGCTTTGTTTTCACTCTTCTGGGCCTCCAGGAGAGTTATTCTGCAATGTGATAAATGAATAGGTTACTGGTTTGGAAGTCTGCATGCACCACTTCAGAATTGTAGATGTTATTGAACCCCAAGGGAATCTGTAGAAGGGTGTCTGAGTGTTAGGCTCTAGAAATAATTGCCAGACACAGTGTTTTCAGATACAGGGGTTTGCAAACTCCCACCACTGCAGTCTTTGTTCTGAGTGATCATGTGATCATCTGCTCCCAAGCAGTAGTAACATGCTGGATGGAGGTGAGGCCCAAGTACTCTCTAAGCAAAGACTTCTTGTAAATTGAAATTTTTATTTGATAAGCCTGTGGTGGTAATCTAATTGTACTGAAATATTATTTTGATTGTATGTTAATAAATAAAGTTGTCTGGGGGTCAGAGCTATTAGAGCCATAGCAAGAGTGTGGCGGTGGTGGCACACGCCTTTAATCCCATAGATATCTGTGTGTTCAGGGATATAGCCAGCATTGGAGACATATGCCTTTAAGACCTAGGGGGCTGTACATTCAGACAGTGACGAGGCAGTCATGTGTTTGGGTTTACAACCAATGAGAAGGCAGAACAACATACTATAAAAAAAAACGAACAGACAGGAAGTAGGTCTCTTTCGCGAAGCTGGGACAGCAGGAGGAAGGGTGAGATTTTAGCTCTGAGCTCTGACCTCTCGGCTTTCTCCTTTACATTGTTTTTGTGTTTCTTATTTAATAAGACGGTTAGTTACATCAATATAAGCCTTTGAAAGTTTCCATAGGGTATTTTATTACATAAACATACTCATCCAGACTCTTAATGCCCTTGCAGATCGTATCAAATTTCTCTACCCCAACGTTTCTACATCTAAGAATTACTTTTCCTAGAATGAAGTGGCATTTATGTCTCACAGAATGTGTTCCCCCTCCCCTGAGCAGCCATTTGTCCACATTTATCTTCCTCTGTTGCCCTTGGCTCAAGCTACCCCCTAGATTTTCATCTTATCCTTTCATTGATGGGTTCATTTTCTGTCAGCCTCAGAGGAGATTCAATTAATACTGACCAGAGTCAAGAATGGCTTTCTGTCCATGATGGGAGCAGATGTGTCTCAAATGTGATGCCATCTGGAGGTGTGCTTCTTGGTTGAGGAAAAACACTTTGAATGCCTTCGTAGCTTGAAGTAGAGAGCTGTTCCCTGTTCTGCATTGGTGCCAGTGTGGCAGGGCATTTGAAGCTGGAGCCCACAGTCCTAGGTTTGGACTGAGCCTGTCTTCCTCCTAAGGTGGCAGTTCTCAACCCATGGTCATGACCCCTTTGGGGGTGAGTAGCATATCAGATATCCTGCATATCAGACATTTGCATTACGATTCATAACAGTAGCAAAATTACCTTTACAAAGTAACACAAAAATAATAGTATGGCTGTGGTTGGGGGCCACCACAATATGAGAAATTGTATTAAAAGGTGGCAGCATTAGGAAGGTTGAGAACCACCATCCTTAGGCATCAAGTTCTTTTTTGAAGGGAGACTTGGAACCCTCCAAATCCTCTGCCTTACCTTTCTCTGAGTATTGTCTCTGGACTTATCAAATGTTATCAGTCTCTTTTAAAAATATAAAGTTTAATTTCTGATTCAGATCTTTCTTAACCCCTCTATCATCCATCTGAATGAAGAGGGTTAGAAGGTAGCCAAAGAGGTCACCGTGACTCTATAGAGATAAGGAGGAAAAGCAACACCAGCAAGTCCCATGTACTTTCCTTTCAATACCCACTAGTCACATGCAGCACAGTATGGATGCTCCTGAAGAATTGAAAATATAACTACTGTAGGATCCAGACACTTGCTTTGGGGTAGTATTAAAAAATTGGCAATCAGCATTTTAAAGAGATTCCACTACTTCCTCTCACATTTCAGTTACATTACCATCCACAGTAGCCAAGATATCCAAATTCTCTAATAGATGAATATTTTAAGCGTGTAGCATATGCAGATAGCAGAGTAGTTTTTAGCCTCAAAAAAGAAGAAAATTCTCCAATAACTGGCAACATGGATAAACTTAGAGGATATTACCCCTCCCCCAATGAAATAAGCCAGTGACAGAAATATATGCACTTGTTTATGTCAGTTACATAAAATAGACTCATGAACTAGAAGAATGGAACCTTACCAGGGCAGAAGGAATCAAGAAATAAAGCTATCAAGTAATGAGCATCAGATTCCCTCTGAGCAAGATGCGCAAACCCTGGAGATGCTGGGCAACACTGTCGTAGAGTCAACATTAATTTGTTGTACACTTAAATATTTTAGAAGGCAGAACTTACCTTAAATGTTTCTGCCATAAGAATAACAAATTTTATTCAAGTGTCTTCTAACAATTTAAAATTATGTGAATTTATTTTTTTAAAGAATAAACACCATTAGTAATAGATGGAATTTTTCCATAAAATATGTTACATGAGAAGTTTGTCCTGTTAGGGAAGAAAGTTAGTTCTTTTTTTCCACAGTTGATACTGAAAACTGAATGAATTAAAGCACATGTACGCATGGTCAGCACACCAAGTGGCTGATGGTATTGTGTAAATAAGGGTGCATGGATGCTCATTGTCTTCCTGCCCCGCTTTGCATCACAGGAGCTCACACAGGATTGGACGTTCCCTGAATCTGGGGTTAAGGAGGAGGCTTACAGTTTTGTCCCTGAGATTCAGTCCTACAGGTGGGAAATCCGGAAACGAGATGGAGAGGATCTTACCGTGGGTCAAGTGACAACAGTGCTAAGGTGTGTGGGGGATGTGACTAAGTGTGGGGCGATTGTGACGCCATCATGGCTCGGACACCAATCACAGCGTCACCTCTAGACCACAGCTGAGCTTGTTTTGCTCGCTTGCTTGCTTGCTTATACTTAGTTTCGTTTTTTGTTGTTGTTGTTGTTGGACTTTCCAGGTTTTTGACACAAGGTCTTAAGACTGATTTTACACGCACTATGTATTTGAGGTTCTGATCCTCGTAGCTCCACCTTCGAGTACGGGAATCACAGGTTATTGACGCTATACCTGGTTTAAGTGGTGTTAGGAATTAAACTCATGGTTTTATGAATGCTAGGCAAGCACTTTACCAGGTGAGTTATATCCCTAGCCTTTTGTTTTGTTGTTTGGAAATATCTCACACAGGTACCCTTGACATCTAGGAACCCATTGTCTTTGCAAGCCCTAGGCTTATATTTCTAAATCCCCATTAGCAATTGTAGTGGGTAGCTGTTCCAGCTTTGACCTTGAAACCCTGGCCCTAGTGTGACAGCTGGTAACTGCCACACCTGCCTCTGACCTGCCCCTGGGGCGTGGCTGAGAGGGAGACCCTTAAGACTTGGGGTGTGTATGTGTTTGCCCCTCCTGGATACCTCATGGTCTTGGAAGCTGGATGGTACCTCATCTCTCCCTTATCTTGTAACCAAACCCTATACAAAATCTCCTGGATCCTGTAAGTTACTCCAGAAATAAACCTCTCTTGATTATCAGATAAATTATGTGGAATTGCCTCATTAATTACAGTTATAAGCAATTTTACAGGATCTCTTGCTGTTGAAATTCCCCATGTGCTTTCTCTTTCCTGGATGATGCATTGCTTACAACACTAAGGCACTGCTGTGTTGACACTAAAAAGTTGTTAGGGAGTTCAAGTCACAGGAAGAAATTAAGGCACTGGTAAAGTAAGTAAAATGAACAATCTTAAGAGTTACCACTACTATTTCAGCTTCCTCTACTTTGGTTTCTACATGATTTAAGAGGCCGACATGTTTCTGTTGCTGTGAAGAGAAACCATGACTATGGCAGCTCTTGTAAAGGAAAACACTTAATTGGTGCTGACTTAACAGTTCAGAGTCCATTATCATCATGGCAGGAAGTATGGTGTGCAGACATACATGGTGCTGGAGAAGGAGCAGAGAGCTCTACATCTGGATCTGCAGAAAGCAGGAAAAGATAATGAGTTACTTAGGCCTGGCTTAAGCCTCTGAGGTCCCAAAGCCTGTCCCCAATGACACACCTTCTCCAACAATACCACATCTATTCCAACAAGGACACATCTCCTAATAGTGCCAGTCCCTATGAGCTTATGAGGCCATTTTCATTCAAACTACCCCAACTCTCATAAGCTCATACATTTGAAGCCTTGGTGGCCCTCCCACCTCAATCACTAATTAAGATAATGCCCACAGCTGGATCTTATGGAGGCATTTTCTCAATTCAGGTTCTCTCCTTTCAGATAACTCCAGCTTGCTTTAAGTTGACATAAAACTTTCCAGCACAGATTGAAAGCCATATAATGGCTGAAAAAAATTAAAGAGGTCATAAGCAGGTAGAACAGCATCCTGTGTTCATGGATTTGAAGACTGAGTAGTTGTTAAGGTTTCATCATTGCTCAAAGCAGCCTATGGTCTCAGTGGCGTCCTTGCCTGAACCCAGTGTGCAGTGTTTGCTGGGAAGGGATGGAGATATAGGGCCCAGAAGTCACTCCTGTACCCCAGCTCACACCAGGAATGGGATAGTCAAGTTCCAGGCTTTTACAGCTAGCTCTTCAAGTGACTAAGTTTTTAAATAAAAACGTAGTAAATAGAAAAATGAGACGTTATGACAAAGAAGCTAGAACTACAAAAAATAAGAACTTAAGAGAATTCTAGAAATTAAAAGTATAGTAGCTAAACTAAAAGTCAACTGGATGGATTTAACAAAAATTAGAAAAGTGTGATAATCAGTGATAAGTAGTGGTGGTAGACTAAAAGTAGTAATTCTAGAGAACTGAGAAAAAATAAGATTAAAAAAAAATCTCTTAAACTGTTATCTTGTTAGCTGCCCACGTCATTTAGCACGCCATTCCTGTTATTATGTGGTAACTCTCTTTACTAAGCATATTCAGCTCCTTACATAACTGTATTTTATCCTACTTAAACCACTAAGTCTATTTTCCAATCAATTATCCCTTTTCAGGTGAATGTGATGCTCTATGTGATTTGTCCACTGGGTTCATTTTGATCTAGATTTTTATTGTTATGCTTTTTATGAATGTTTTATACACTTGCATTTCCTCAGTAATTGTAAACGCTGATATTAAACACTGATGAGTATAGATTTGATTTCTATTTGTATATAACATTCACATGTGTTGATTTTTTCACAATAAATGATTTTCATGTAGCATTTGAATGATTTTTTTTACTGTATCTCATGTTCAGAAAAGTGTTTATTTCCCCATGAGAGTCATACTGTGAACATAATTTCTGCTGAATTCAAAGATTATTTTATTAACTTTTGATTTCTTCCCACAGGGAAATTCCTGTGAACAGATCTCACTGTTTCCTTCCTCCAAGGTTGCCCCCTGCCCCATTTATGACTAATTAGTCTTTTTCCATTTTATTCCTAAACCCGTTTCCATAGACACTCAGCCGACAGTGGCATCTCATCATTTTTCCTCTGTGGTTGGACACCAGATGAAGCCAAAGCCATAGTCCCCGTTCCAGCGTTAGAACCAGCTCCCTGACTTGCCAACCTCAGCTCCTCTTCCAGGCTCTAAGCTTGTCAAGGTGCCTGTGCGCACTATTTTCATGGTAGCTGTGCCAGAGCCACCTTCCCATCAGCGAGTCTGGGTGGAACTCTTCCTGATACGTGATTCCATGGAGTTCAGCGCTCATACTGTGTCAGTGCCGTGTTTGCAGGACTCGTGGTGTTGAAGAGCCGCCGCGGAGTAGGGTTGATCTTACCACGTGGAGGCTGTTAAGCACTTAGCTAACAGATGCATGTGTATGTCATTAACTTCTACTGCTTCATCCTTTGCTGCTTAACACTCTAGTTATATATTTGACTCCCAAGTTGTCCAAACAAACCCCTATTTTTGTGCCAACCAGATAATTCTGGTTTTCCTCACAAGCCCCAGAATGAATGATGTTGTTCTATGTAACTGATTTTTTTCCACAATGCAGTACAAAACTAAAGGCATATAAAATAATAGAGTAGCCAAAATGAACATAGGGTTCGAGACCAGAGGTTCCTAATGCTGCGACCCTTTAATATAGTTCCTCATGATGTGGTGACCCCAATCATAAATTCTTTGCTACTTCATAACTGTAATTTCAACACTGTTATGAATTGTAGTGTAAATATTTATGCTTTCTGATGATCTCAGGTGACCCCCACGAAAGGTTCATTTGACTCCAAGGGGGGCGTGACCCACAGGTTGAGAACTACTATTCTAGTTAGTAAAAGAGAATTAACAGTCAAGAAAAGAGTTAACGAATTTTAAGAATGCCAGAATTTTCCATTTCCTATGGCAGTTTTCAGTAATGATAAAGTTTGCTTGCTTTGTTCGTTTGAAACATTTCTGTTTTTACAATAATTAATGGCTCATAAGAGAATCCTAGAATAATCCCAAACCAAATTTCTTTGCCAGGATTGTCACTGAGAAGGAGAACTGCTCTGCTTGTCTGGAAAACACCAGAGCAGGAGTTGTGTGATCTTGCTTCACACCTGCGCAGAAGAGTTCCCATGGCATGCCTCTTTGTTCTGTTTTAGGTGCCTCATGGCTAGTGGGAGCACAGACTGTCTGGGGATCATTATTCAGTGTGGTGATGCCTCAGCAGAAACCACGGTAAACTGTGGTGCTTTTTATCATCCAAACTGCTGCCAGCCTTATTAAAACTGAAGTTGTTTATCAAAACTATGGCTCCAACTCTTAAAGCTTTCAGACTTCCCTTCCATCTCAGTTGTCCATTTCTGAATAAAAGAGTAACAATAGAAATATAGCTAAAACCTTCCAGAAATAAAATACAATATTTAAAAATAACAGAGCAGAGCAAGCTGCAAGAAAGGAAGTAGCATACAAAACTTGAATAACAGACAACATTCAGGGCAAAAAAAATGATGGAAGAGACAAAAGAGCAGAATGATTTGATTCATAAAGTAATTTCTCCTGGAAGAAGACCATGGCACTCACTAGAAAGCAATCGCATCATCATTGCCGTACAACTTGTGTTCACAAACTAGCTGTAGATTCAGGGTCCTAATATTTCCTTTCTGCTCACTTCAGTCCATGGAAGGCAGCTGTCTTATAAATTTTAAGCAGAAGATAATTTATGGAATTTCTATTCAAAGGTCCTGTTTTTCTTCTCATAGGTAAGAAATACTGTTATCCTCTCTCACTGGACAGCAGGTTTGTCTATCAACCCTGATCATATTCCATTTTAATTCTGTGCCTGGGTTGCTACATGAAATACAACCCTGCCTAAGCCACAGCACGAACAAAAGCAAAACAAACAACTTTATATTATGTTTGATTTTGAATGATGAATCAGAGACACTTCAAATGGCTTGCTTAAGTCAGAACTAACTGCCAGGTTATTTTCTTAGGTTATTCATGGAATTTATCATGAAGAAGGCAAATCTTGACTCATGTTTACTGTCTTAGAAGGACGCAATTTAAAAAAGAACAGATCATTGTAAACAGAACAAATAAAATTTAACATCTTTTCAAAGTCAAGTTTCTCTTTATCTATATAGATATATCTGTATCTATCTTTCTATCATCTACCCATAGATAGATAGATAGATAGATAGATAGATAGATAGATAGATAGATAGATGATAGATAGATATCCATAACAAACAGAGAAACATCAGAATTAAATGACACCATACATCAAATGGACTTAAAAGTTATCTACAGAATATTCTACCCAAACACCAAAGAATATACATTCTACTAAAAGGCACATGGAAACTTCTCTAAAATATACCACATTCCGGGACACAAAACAAATTTTAACAAATTCTGAAAGACTAGAATAACTCTATGGCTCTAATGTGAGGCTAACACAATAAGACTTAATATTCAACAGGAAACAAATATCTATTAAGCACACAAATCCATAGAGATTAAAGAACTCATTAAAGAAATAAGAAAGACTTTTTAAAAAATCCCTATAACTAAATGAAAATGAAAACACAACACACCAAAAACAGTCCCATGAAGACAATCTTTAAGAGCAAAAATAAACAACTTACTGATGTATCTCGAAACCTGAAAAAACAAAACCTAACCCAACCCCAACAAATGAGAGCAGAAATTAATTATATAGAAATAAAACAATACAAATAATCAACATGTCTAAGAGCTGGTTCTTTGAGAAATTAAACAAGATCCATAGACTGCTGGCCCAACTAAGCAGAAGAAAGAAAGAAAGATAGGACCCAAATTAACAGAGTCAGAAATGAACAAGAAACATTAAAATGGAAATATAAAAATATACTAAAAGAAAACCAGAATAGTAAAAGGGAACACTCTACAAACTTATACTCCATTATGTTAGATAAACTAACAAGAAATGGATGAATTTCTAGATTCATCCAAATCACCAAAATTGAACCAAGAAAAGATCAACAACTTCAAGAGATCTACAACAAAGGAAGATGTTGAAACAGCAATAAAAAGCCTTCTAGCTAGAGAAGTCCTGAACAGGTGGATTCACAGCAGAACTCTAGCAGACTTTCAAAGATCTACAGCCAATCCTTCAAACCATAAAAAATAAATAGGATGAGTCCTAAGCATCTATGGAGCCAGTGTCATGGTAAGACATAAATCAGGTATGGAACAACCAGCTGCTTGGCTTCTCAAGGGTCCAGTATTACTGCTCCTTCCTGCACAGCACATTACGTCATCTTGAAGAAAGACACCCTAGTGTAGTGTGCCATCTACCTTCAAACTGCAGCCACCTTAAATCTTAGGATTTTCTGATGGTAGGTATCCTCCTCCATGTAGTTCAATACCTTCTTTTATTAATCTATAAATTAAAACACTGTCTTTATATTGGTTTCCACTAAAACATAATGGATTAATAAGAATAGAAAAATGCAATAAAATTTGCAGTGGAGAAGCGTGTAAGGGAAAGCATTCAGTCAGTGCTTCTTGACATTTTCAATTTCTGTGGGCACTCACCACAAAAACTGCCTTTTATTATATCCACAAGGTCCTCAGAATGTTCACAAAGTGGCCTTTGGTTCATGCTCTGGAATAAAATCCCTTCTCTGTTGGTCCCTGAATCTGTCTCTAGAAATTTCTTAGATGTTATTCTTAGAAATTGTATGTTTGGGAATCCAGTGGTAGAATTGGATACTTGAAGAACGAGTGATTGTTTTAATAATGAAAATAAAAAGCGTTTGAAGTAGGGCAAGGTAGAAAAGACCAATTATTAGATACTGGTCTGTTGGTTTATTTAAAGTACTGCTTGTACTGCTAATTGACAGATACCATTTTACCTTGCTAGCTGAAAGAGAATGACTTGGACAGGGACCAGGCATTGAAAAGGCTCAGCCCCAAGGCAACCATTGCCCTTAGCAACCTGACCACACAAGCTTACACCTGTCAACTGTAATGTATGCTTTGGAAAACAAAAGGCTAACTGCCATGGATGATTCTGAAAGAAGTCCTGCTTGTTTGCCTGCTCATCCCACCTGTGGTTTTAGAGTATAAAATGAGAATGTAAACTGGACCCAGATCTGAAGTCTTTCAGAAGATGCCCTGGCTCTAGTCGTCTGGTGAATAAATCTCCTTTCTTCCACTCTCATCATCAGAGTGCTTGTTCTAGAGAGATCCCTGCAATACTATTGCAAGCATTTCTTCAGCAAAACAACTTCCTCAAAAATATTATAAGCATCGTGGTCTTCCTCTGAGCACATTGGCATGACGATTGTTATTGGAGACACAATTTCATCGCAAACTTCCCCATCCTCTGGCTCTTACAGTCTTTCTGCCCCCTCTTTTGAAATGTTCCCTGAGCCTTAGGTGCAGGAGGTATTAGTGTTTTCATTGGTTGTGGTTTTCTGTAATGGTCTCTGTCTGTTGCAAAGAAAACTTTTCTTGACGAGGGGTGAGGACTACACACACACACACACACACACACACACACACACACACACACACACACGTGCACTCATACACACTACAGGTAATTAAGGAATGCTGGAAGTGAGGAACAGTCTTCCTCAGGGAAGAACACACCAATTGGTTATCCAATACCTAATGACAGGCCCTGAACACATCATAGAAATAACATTACACAGACTGAGCAGTTGTATTTAGGAATATTTATGTATATGCATATAAGCATATAACAACAATTAATGAACAAAGATATCATGAATTGAAAAGAGAACAAGGGATACATGGGAGTATCTGAAGGGAGGAAAGGGAAGGGGCAATAATGTAAGTAATTATGATCTAAAAGATAAAAGAAATAATAAAAATTAAATTAAATTAAAAAATATAGCATGCAACTGATTTCTCTTGTGGCCAGTTCCATGTGTGAGCAAACAAACCCAAAAATGTCAGAGAGAACTGACTATCCTAGATCAGGCTGTCTAATTTTTGACTGTGGGCTTTTCCTGTTGCCTCCACGCTCATTAAAATTGAGACTGTATACAATAAGAATGATTATCAAATATTATCCAGGAGTAATAAGGAATAATGGACCTAGATAAGATGGAACTACAACCAATGTGAACAATATCAAACAAGAGACACATACTAAAATCTTAACAAAGTTAGCCTTACATGTTCATCTCAGTGTATAGTCTATTAAATCAATACTACATTTGTATCATGAATTTTTAAATATAGACTGCATAGGAAAAGCTATTCAAATGTAATTACTGTGTTTTATTTCAAAATGTTTCTTCTAAATTATTGTTGACATCACTACCAATATGAATAGAATCAAAATGAAATTTGATTTATAATCTTGTCTTATAAAAATATTTCTTAATGCTTAAAAAAAAGAAAGAAATTGAGACTGTATTAAAGTCATCTTAAACCATAGACTTGTTTAGGAAGGCAAGGTTTTTTTGGCTTCTAACTTAGTTTTTATCACCTGGTAAAGTGTTTATAGTCATAAGAGTGTGTCAGTTTGTATGTGTGGGTTTAAATATTTGCCCCTCCTAAACCAATCTTGAAATGTAATTGCTCTCTCAACAACATTGAAATGTTGGGCCTTTGAGATGTTCTTAGACATCAAGCACTTTTCCATTGTAAAGAGGCAAGCTCACGTCTTCTCTTCCTGAGATAAAGCTACCAGAAAGTACTGACCAGGTGGTAGCTCTTGCATTTTGAACTTCCCAGCCTTAAGAACTGAGAAAATATTAATATTAATTACATATTACCCAGTCTTAGGGCAGCTGCAGAAAATTAACAGTCTCTACCACATGCTGTAAGACTGTATAAAATAGAAGGGAATATAGTTTTAAAATATACTTGTTTTCCTTTTAAAAAAAGATTGCTTGATTAGGATCTTCAAATAGGGCTAATAATACTCCGTTTGTGCCATTCATGACTATAATCAATGAGTTGATATTTAACATACCTAACTTTGTGATTTGTTAAGTAAATGAAAGGAGATAACTGTTGACTTAGAACAAATGAAATTATAAGTTGATAAACAGTGTAAGAAGGCATTAAAACCTTTAAGAAGGTATTAAAAGAATGAACCTTTAGGACAGATTATACAGTATGTATTTACAGTTTATAGAAGTTTTGAAGAAGTCTGAGATTAAAGTGGTCTGAATTTGCCCCCAGTTGTAACTAGAGAAAACTCTAAGTATGCATTAATAAAAAAAAATGCCCAGATAATATCCCCTGATTTTCTATCAGATCAGATAGAGATATTGGCATGAAAATCAAAGCAAATACCAAAGCCTGACCACTGATTGTACTGTGCAGTCAACCCTGAATTGCAGACTTCTGCCATCATCAAAGACTTTCCTGAAGTGGTACAACTTAATCTTACTCATAAAGGTTGGCTAGTGCTAAGGTGAATAAGAACGAAATGCAGAGTGGAGTATGAGCATTGCAGGCCAGAACCAGAAGAGTATCTGTCATCAGCTCCCATCATCAATGCTGCATTTCTGTCTTTGATGTCTTTAACATTTCGTGACTTCTATTGAGACACTTGATATAGATAATGTCCCTGTGAACAAGGATCTCTCAGTGAAGTTGTCATCTGGAACACTACTTGACTTCTTTCCAAGCTTCTGCATCCACTGCTCATGTGTTCATTATGGACCTACTAGACATTACCAGCTGATACACCCATCTAAGTGCCTATGATTGCTCATTCACCACTATCTTTCCTCCCCTCATATCAAGGTGAATGCAGCCGTACAGAAAAAGCCTCAGCAAAAGTAAAAGTCAAACAATGCACAAAGCTCAAACTATAGATCATGACTCTCTTAGATTCATTTTTGTACATAATTTATTAAAATTCAATATGCTTCCAGTTTGTTGTCCTCTTTGTCCTGAGTCATTTCTATTTATCCTTGTCCATATTACTAATCACTATACATCTTCTTCAGGAGTTGGCTTCAAATGTCAATTAAGTAGTACCCTGCATATAGAACACACTTGAAGATTGCTCAAGTTGACAGAGCAGCATTGTAGGCACACCCTTTAGGTCCTTATTTGACACTTGAATGCATCCCTTTACTTTATAGTCTCTATGCTCAAAATGACCCCATGAAAACATCTATTTTCTAGAAGCATTTGGAATTTAGTCAATACTTATTTCAAATAGCTTGTTCTCAGAATTACCTTTCTTGTAAATTTAAGTTATTTTATGTTTATTCTTTCTCAAACATGTTCTGCGTCAACCCTTAAATCTCTCCTCCAGAGCTTGGCCATATAATTATGTTGATTACATTCCCATTTCTTTCTTTCCAAGTGCACCAGGTAATTGCAGAGGTTCAGCTGAGTCTATGCTAGGCTCAGATTCATTTACTGTGCTAATAAAAGGTTTAACCCTTTGGTGCTGGCAGCTCAGCAGCTCCTTCTGCACATGTTCCTACATTTTGTAGCTTAAAGAAAATTCCCATCGTAGGTACAGACTAAACTGGTAATCAAAACAAAAGTATTGTCCGTATTTGTTAAAGATTAAAATATTTAGATATATTGCATCTACCATACTTGCACCAGGGACACTGTCCTCAAAGCATATATAAACAGTTCATATAGCACTTAGCACACATTCACACACACACACACACACACACACACACACACACACACACACACATCACATCACATCACATCACATCACATCACAGTCAAACACAAAAACTCTACCCCACAACTCCTACTATGCTTGGTGGTTATCTCATGGTTCTGGCATCTACAATATGCTAGAGTCACCACAGGCTGCACCTTTACCAACAACACCCTGGCCCCTCTTTAGGGGTTCTGGTCCTTGATATGATGCCAAGCTTCAACCTTTCTCCATAATACCCTCTATCCTGGGATTTCCATTGCAGCTGAGGCCTTACTTTCATTGATGGCCTCTCCAGGTCACTCATGGTACTGAGCTTTGGTTGTTCTCCATGGTCCTTCCATGGTGGAATGTCCACTACAACTGTGGTTGCACCTTTACCAATGGCTTTCTGTCCTCTTCTAGTACCAACCCTCAACTGCTCTCCAAGTACCAACCCTCAACTGCTCTCCATGACCCCTTCATGCCTTCAAAACAAGTGCTGCATGGGGAACTCTAACATATTATTAAGTTCAGCTACCAGTACAAGATGCAGCCTTGGCCCCCTCTTGAGCACAGCTTCTGTGTGCTAACCCTGAGGAAATATCCTTGGATTTCTACCCTCATGATTCTGCTCTCTTCTTAGTCACCACTGATCTCTCAAAGCTAACCAGCATCAATTGTCCACTTTAGTAGTACTCTTGTCCTGTTAATCAGAGCTGATTCTTTGGCCAAGCAGACCCCACAGATTCTTAATTTGATACTTAATTCAAGTTTATCCATGAATTACCCTGATAGAGTCCTTGAGGGACTTGCAAACATCTTTGCGAACTTCACAAGCCAGGCCTTCATTATCTACATTTCTCTTGGCATTCTTATCTTCCAAGCTCTCACAGAATAGCCCATTAATCTCTGAACATTCAAAGGCCCTTTCATCCCAAAGTTCTTCCACAATCATCCCCCAAACAGCATGGTCAGGTTTGTTAGAGCACTGTTCCACAGACCTGATACCAATTTCTGTTTTAGTTTGCTTTCTATTGCTGTGAGGAAAACACCACGAGAAAAAGCTACTTGGGGAAGATAAGGTTTCTTGCCAACATGTCTGGATCACAGTCTCTCACTGGGGGAAGCCAAAGCAGGTACACAAGGTAGGAACCCAGAAGCAGGAACTGGAGTAGACGCCATGGGAGAACATTGCTTTCAGCGTCACTCCTCTTGGCTTGCTCCCCTACATTTCTTCCTATGTAATCCAGAGCCACCCATCATCTAGAAATTACATTCTTTCGACTTCTGCTTACGCAATGCTCCTTGAACCTTGGTCATGGTGGGGCTGATATAGATGCCCAATTTACAGCTGAACACTCAGTCACTTCTTCTTGTTTTTTTGACAAATTATGCCTCTCTCTCTCTCTCCATTGACTGCCCTCCACAGCAAAAACAAAGCAACACTAACAACAACAAAGCCAAGCTTCTATGACCAAGATTGAGAACGGTCCATGTCTATTAATGTACATAAATATTTAGAAGACAATTTGACATAAAAACTTATCAAAATAACAATAGCAGACTCTATCAGAAAACCTCACAGCTATGGGCTTGTGACTGAGATTACAGTGCCAGGCATGGGATTCCCTTCTGTGATGCAAACTCAGATCCCATCACTGAGTAGTTACTTCCTAACCGTCATGCTGCTGTTGCACCACTACTGATAGGCACACCTTGCCTGGGCACTTAGTATCCGTCTGTAGGGTCCAGTGCTGAATAAGAACACAAATATCTTTTCTCCCACAGCAGCCTGTATCCACCTTCTAGTGTTATGAAAACTAGACAGCAGGGAGGGAATGTCTTAACTAATGACTCTCTATTCTGCAGCCAAGGTGTGATGCATCATCAGGAATAAGACTACCCATCTAATTTTGGTGGGTAAACATGAGGACGGCCATAGTTTATGTTTCTTTAAGAGAAGGATCTCAGGCCTTCCTGACCAGTGATACTTCGGGAGGTATCTTGTGTCTTGTACTGTAATTTTCATTTAATATCTCATATATTCTTGGAACAACACTATGCACTCATGCAGGGTAATTACCCTCAAACTCTTTTAGACATCGTTGTATTCATTACTTTATCATTGTTGCAATAAAATATCACAAAGAAAAGCAAGTTATGAAAGAGGTTTATTTTGGTGTGTGGTTTTTAGACGGAGAGTCCATAGTGGTAAAGATGACATGGCAACAGGTTTCCAAAGCAGAAAGCTGACTGATCACATGTCATCAGCACATCAGGAAACAGAGAGAGAGAGGAGAGAGAGAGAGAGAGAGAGAGAGAGAGAGAGAGAGAGAGAGAGAGAGAGAGAGAGAGAGAGAGATCTGAAAGTGGGGTGAGGCTGTGAACTTTCAGAAACTCCTTTCCCCCAGTGACACTTCCTCCAGCAAGATTGCACCTCTTAAAGGTTTCACAGTCATCCCAATCAGCACTATCAGCTGTGGACCAAATGTTCAAATATCTGAGTCTGTGGGGGACACTTTTCATTCAAGCCACCACGGCTGTATTTTGCAGTTAGCTTACTTATGAGTAGGTTTCCATAAGACTCTTTTCATATATCCTTAGTTTTAGTTAACCCACTCTCTACCTTCTTCTCTCTTCCAGTCCCCTGACCCAGTCCCTACTTCATCCCTTAACCCTCGGTTAGCCTTTCTTCTTTCTTTTCTCATGTGTTCTACAAAACTACCATCTTTAAACTTACTTTCTTTTTTAAAGTTGTGTTGTGAGATAATGCTGGATGAACAAAGAAAATCTACGTTGGGTCATGAATAGCCCTTCTCTACTGGTGGCAGGAGCTGGGCAGACTAGGAAAGTATGCGAATGTATAAGATCATGCCCTAAACAGTGACAATTTTGTGTCTCTCCTGTTTAGAAGCATACTATTTCTTTTCTTTTGTCTAATTGCTCTAAGACTCCTGATATTATGTTTAGTAGAAGGCAAGTGCATACTTACCTTTTCTGTGTCTTCCAGGGAAGTCTTTCAGCTTTCACCACTGAATATAACATACAATGGGCTTAATATTTTTGACTATTATTCCACTGAGAAACTTTACTCCTATATCTCAATTGTTGTATGATCATACCATCTTGAATTTATCCAATATCATGTGTATACACACACACACACACACACACACACACACACACACACGTGTATGTGTATATAATTTACAGAGGATTTTATCACAGTGGTATATCGAATATTGTCAAATAAATTTTCTGTATCAACTGAGATGATCATATAGCTTTTGTCTTACAAATTTCTAATGTAATGTACCATATTAATTGATTTACATATTTTGACCCATCCTTGTATCCTAGGAATAAATCCAATTTGATCATGATGGATAACCCTTTTAATGGGTTGGTGATTCAGTTTGATAGTATTTTGTTGGCATTTTTATAAGTATTTTCATCACAAATGTTGACCCTAAACTTTATTTTCTTTATTATTCTACTCTGGATCTGGCATCAAGGTAGTATTGACTTTGCTAAAGGAGTCTGGAAATATTCATTCAACATTTTTTAGAGGAATTGAAAGTGAGTGGTATTTGCTTTTGAATTATTTGGTAGAATATTTGGTAGACACCATTAGGTCCAGGGCCTTTCTTTTAATGAGAAATTTTTTATTACAGACTTAACCTTTTTTGTTTTGTTTGTTCAGAGTTCTATGTCTTCATTACTTTGTCTTTGTAAAATTTGTCTGGAAATGTATTTTTTCTGTTATCCATTTTATTCACAGTAGTTGCTTTTAGTTACATATAGGCAAGTCAAAGAAACACAGACATCTTTTGATTTAAGTTGATCAAGTAAAACCTCCTGGAGGCACAGAGCCACTGAAGCTATTTTATTTTCAAATGTATATAATAGGCTCTTCGATCTTGTGAACATCCATTTACAACACAAGTTATACTTTGCTGAAATCATCAGCTCTCTTGATGTTGTCCTCTTAAAGGTCCCTGAAGATAGGGACTACATATTGTTTCTTTCTGTTTACTGTGATGCATCCTTAGTGAGTGGAAGGTCACTATGGTCAGTATGATGCTGGTAACAAGAATTATGGTGCAATTCCCAAAGGAAAGAGAAGTGTTCATATAGCTTTGCTTATTGGAGGGTCTGGCTCAATTATTTTAAGGCAGGTTAAAATGTTCCTTCCTGGTGGCACTTGTTTGCTTACATTGACACTTAACTGAATTGCATATTGAATGAACACATTTATCAATGTATGAATGAATGACAGGAATTAGGATCTATAGAGGAAACTTCATATTTCTCCAGGTGTACCAACCAGCTTCTTTTTTTAATTTTATTTATTTATTTATTTATTTATTTATTTATTTATTTATTTATTGGTTTTTCAAGACAGGGTTTCTCTGTGTAGCGTTGTGCCTTTCCTGGATCTCGCTCTGTAGACCAGGCTGGCCTTGAACTCACAAAGATCCACCTGCCTCTGCCTCCCGAGTGCTGGGATTAAAGACGTGTGCTACCACCGCCCGGCTCAACCACCTTCTTATCACTCTGCATGTGTTAAGATTATATAAGACAAAAGATACTCCTGAGGAAAGGTCCAATTCTGAGTCCTTTATAGTCCAAACTGGAAGGTGTGTATCCATTCATGAGATGTAGAATAAAGTAATTCTAATGATGACATTGGTGCCTCAGTTGTATGCCTAATTTTCAATATCTCTCATATATAGTCGTGAGTGACAAGTTGATGCTATCTTATATTGCAGCAATAAAAGAAAATAGAGTTTGTTTAGCAATAAAACAATGTTTTGGCAAGAACCCGATTGCTCTCAGTTTTTATGCTTACTGTCTCCTCGACACAAATTTATCAAAGCTGACAATTTGAAGTCAGTTTTTTTTTTCATTTACTGGAGTTAAATGTATCCATTTTTATTTTCCCAAGAGGTTTGGGAAGATAACCGTGCCCTTATTTTGGAACAGAAAATCACTTACACGAAGAAGAAATACCTTGCAAGCAAGTGTGCCATTACAGGCTGTGTGTGGTACTGCTACTACCCGAAAGGACCGCTTGTCTGTGCACATAACCCCTCCTCTACTTGGGAAAATGAAGGAACTGCAAACAGCTCTGGGGTTTATAAATGTAAAGCATAGGCACATTTGTAGGAGTGCAGTGTTCGGTTTCACTGACAAAAAAAAAAATTGGGTAGGACCCTTTAAACTTTAAAGTCAAAGATACACATTCCTTGAAACACATAAAGCATGGTTACTTTAAAATATATGCACAACAATGTCTGAAATACAGAATTAAAATAAATATAACAATGCTTCAGGAAGAAAAGAATCTACTAAAAATGAATGATGGGGCATGTGAAGCTGGCCAACTCCTCCCCACAAAGTATATGGTTTCCACATTGAATTTCCCAATCTAATTAGCAAACAAGCAATGAAACCATTGATGTTTGAAATGGATCAGAACATCGACCAATTTTAGGAACTGTACAATTAGCTTCCATTCCCATTATAGATGGCATATGAGAAAGAACGCGATTTTCATTTATTTTCTTTACTACTGAATCCTCCCTGTTTTGTGAAGCTTCACAGACTCTCATTCAATATTTGGTAGTGTTTGGAGAGAAGATATATGGAGGTTAAGAAAAAAATCAAACCAATCATTGTGACTAACCAGAAACAGCCTATTTAAGCTATCCCAAAGTGTCAGAATATAACAGGACATTCTGAACACATAATATCTGCACAGTAATAATTTTTATATTGTGTATCATTGGAAAAATTGAGCAGTTCCTAAAAGAGCAGCATGAAAGAGTTTTATCAGGACGCATTGCAGAAGATTAAGCCAAATTGTTTGGAACAAATGTACTTATTCAGCAGCTTGGCATATGGTTGAATCTGTAAAGACCGAGTTCAGATCCTGGGTACCTAGGTAAAACCCAGACACGGCACCACACACCGGTAATGTAAACCCTGGGCAGTGGAAGCAGGAGGGCGCCATGGGCTTGCTGGCCAGTCAGTCTAGCTAGTCAGTGAGCTCCAGGTTCAATGAGAGAGAAGTGAAGAGCAATTGGGGAAGACATTTAATGTCCACTGTGTGCACACCCCAGACACACAAATCTATTTATCTATATATCGAAATAAAGTGCATGTGTGTATAATAAATTATACATATATATAACACATATATACACACTAATATAAATATATATACTATTTACAAGGCCGCGAATGTTCCTGAGAAAGAACTCACCTTTGATATGCACTATGACCTTCACTTCATAAATATTTGTTGAGCAACCACTATCCCTAAGCCAGAGACCTAAGATGCACAGGATAGAGCACCTGCTTATCTTCCACTATTTCTATTGTTAAAGCTTTGTGCTCACTTTTGTTACTTCCCTTTCTTCAATTACATTGAAAAAGTTCAATCATTTACTATTTTTCATTTAACTGTCATATCGAGGTAACCCAGGGCAGTGTAAGTTAATCTAAAACTTCACAAATTTGACCTCTATAATCAGGACATTATTTGGACAGGTCAATCCTACTTGGAACACTGCCAAACCACATACTACATGATATATGGTAAAACATATTACAGAAATTAAACTTTAAATTAAAATGCTGAGAGCAGAAGTCTTTTCATGGTGCTAGGTGAGAATATTGAAATATTCTCTTCTTAACGGCTCTCTCCTTACTTATTTGTGTTTGTGTGTTCTGTGCCTGCCGATGAAAAACTAATGCTGTATGGATATAGAAAAAAATAAATTCAAATATTCAACTAAAGGCAAACTAGTACATAAAGCACAGCTTATTACAACAAGCCATCCAATCAGGATGGATTCTGAGTGCTGAATGGATTATTTAGCTTTTTAAAAATTCTGTGAGTGCTTGAATTCCTAATTAGAACTAGGCCTTTCACAGTTTTGCAGGTCAGCTCATTAAAGTAAAAGCTCTTATATTGCAATACAATGTAGAAATATATTGTTCTCCAGGTACATCTAGCCTTGTGTTATTGGAGGCTCTGATGATTTGTGAGACCAGAAAGATTTCTCAAGAGCAAACACTGTATGAAAAGGAGAAGCTTCTCAAAGAGAGGGAAGACAAAAAGCAAGCCACATCTAAGGAACTTAGAAAAGATGGATTTATCAAAAGAATAGTGTGTCTACAGAAATTGAAAGCATGACCACGCATCTGGATCAAAACTACATGTTGCAAGTGATACTCACAGACAAATGAAGGTTTCCTAAAATTGTATGTGACAGTGCATACCTTTAATCTGAGCACTCAGAAGGTAGAGGTAGGTGGATCTCTATGAGTATTTAAGACACATAGATTTTCAGACTAGATAACACTACATAGTGAGGTCCTGTTTCACAACCAAACATCCAGGAGAAGACAACTGTATTTATTTTATCAAATTATATTGACCTTCTGGGTTATTTTTATATGCTGTTCTAACTTGGTTGAAATGTATGTCCCATAAATACTAACAAACACAGACTTTTTTTTTTTCAGAAGAGCAATGGGGTACCTTTGACAGGTTTAGTGAAAGAGAACAGCATCTTCTGACTGATGAAGGTCACTCACTGCAGTGATGAGAGGGCTGCCACAGCCGAGACAGGACAGTCAGTAAGACAGACTGCTGTCATCACTTGAGTCAAAAATAATGGTGGACTCATGTCGGAGAAGACTTGGTAGATTAGGAAGGTATTTAAGACACAGAATCGTTAGGACAGATAAAGTGATAGGATGTGGGAAAGAACAAGTGAGTGGACATTGGGATCATATGTACAAATAACATCATACAGTGTGTGTGTGTGTGTGTGTGTGTGTGTGTGTGTGTGTGTGTGTGTGTGTGTTGTGTGTATTTGAGGGCCCCTGTAAACTCTCTTTGGTTTAAAGCCAGGGTATAAGTCCTTTGAGGAAACAGTTTGAAGTTGTAATTAGATCTTGATGCCAAGCAGATTTCCCCATAGTCTTGTTAATCTCAGATAACCGGGAAAGAAAAACTGAAGGTATAAGAAATTTCTTTTCTTTCTTTCTTTCTTTCTTTCTTTCTTTCTTTCTTTCTTTCTTTCTTTCTTTCTTTCTTTCTTTCTTTCTTTCTTTCTTCCTTCCTTCCTTCCTTCCTTCCTTCCTTCCTTTCTTTCTTTTCTTTCTCTCTCTCTCTCTCTCTCTCTCTCTCTCTTTCTTTCTTTCTTTCTTTTAGGTCATTCGAATTTAATTGCCTATGTGACACATTTACATGTGCTACTTTCTCCAGTTTCTGTCCTGCAATACAAATACCTAAACAGCTAAGCTTTATTTAGTAAGGCTTCAGGCAGGCTATAACTGAGAGATGATGAAATTCTTTAATACTCATGGAGGCATTTACATATCCCCGCGAGCTTACTTGTCTTCAACATAGGCTGTAGGCTTGTTCAATCAATGCTTTCTAGAAATCCTATGTATTTATTCAAGGAAGATATGAATCTAAGAATTTGAAATGTCATCAAACCGTTCCTAAAGAAATGTATCAGGCAAGATTGGCTTTAAGTGAGTTACAGTGAATCAAAAAAATAGTTGCAAAAATTGAAAATCTCACATGCTTTCTTTCAATCATTTTATGGTCACCCCTGGAACACAGCTTCTGTGTACTGACCTTGAGGAAACACTTCCTAGAAGACTTATCTCAATGATGCTGGTCTTTTTTTTTAAATCACAGCCGATTCTTCAGCTTCAGCTGACCAGCATCCACTGTCCCAGCAAAGCAATACCACTATAGAGGTTCTGGTCTCTTGTTAATCACAGCCAAATACTTAGTCAGCTCCAGCTGACCAGACACCACAGATGCTTCATACACCAGGCCTGGTAGAGTCTTTGCTTCCCTCTGAAACTTCACAAGCCAGTCCTCAGTCCTCCATTGTCTGTACTGTTTTCAACATTCTTATCTCCCAGGCCCCTACAGAACAACCAGCCCACTGAGCTCTCAACATTCAATGACTTTTCTAACCCAAAGTCCCAAAGTCCTTCCACAATCCACCCTGAAACAACAAGGCCAGGTCTATCATCGCAACACCCTACAATCCTAGTACCAATTTCTGTCTTAGGGTGGATCAAATGTAAATTCTTGAGCATTAAGTTTATAAGAGTGAGAGTGGGAAGAAAATGAAAAGATATCTCTGTTTAGCTGTTTTACTTGTTTCTGTGACATACAGGATGAAAGCAATTTAAGTATAAAAAGGGTTGATTTTGGCTCACAGTTTGAGTGACATCATGGCAGGGATGTCACTGAAGCAGGAGCATAAGGTAGTGTCATGTTGCATTGCAATCAGGAAGTAGAGGGACAATAATACTAATGCTTAGCTCTCATTCTCCTTTTTGTTCTAGACAAACCTTAGCTCCTGGGATGGCTAATACTGATATTCAGTTAAAACATCCTCACAAAAAAACACTCAGAAGTTGTGTGATGCTTATAAATCTCATCACGTTGGAACCAAGATTAACCACTGCAGAGAGAGAGCAAAAATAAAAGGTAACTTAAAACATTTGCACAGAGCAAATTACCCTCCCAAAGTATGAGCAGAGCCAGGTATAGTAAGCACGTTTGCAATCTCAGTACTTGGGAGGGTGAAACAGGAGGATCATTAGTTGCAGGCCAACAGCCTGGAATCCACACAGCACGACCCTGTCTGAAATGGGGTGGGGTGGGGATGGCATAACATTGAAGTTCTTATCTGTAGACTCTTCACCAGAAGGAAGGGATGGAGAGAAGAAGAAAGGGAGGGAGGAAGGGAGGAAGAAAGGAAGGAAGGAAGGAAGGAAGGAAGGGAGGGAGGGAGGGAGGGAGGGAGGGAGGGAGGGAGGGAAGGGAGGGAGGGAGGGAGGGAGGGAGGAAGGAAGGAAGGAAGGAAGGAAGGAAGACGGAAGGAAGGAAGGAAGACGGAAGGAAGGAAGGAAGGAAGGAAGGAAGGAAGGAAGGAAGGAAGGAAGGAAGGAAGGAAGGAAGGAAGGAAGGAAAACACTGTCAAGCTAAAAGAAAAATTATCCCAGATAGAAACACAGAAATGCAGGAAGTAAAAAAGAATAATAGAAATAATAAATGTGTGAGTGAATAATAAATTACTATCAACTTCACAAAAATAAGAATTGTCTCCTAAGGAGTCTGACATATATGTGGGATTGAAATATATCTCAACATAAACACAAAGCCCTGCCTGTGATCTTGGCATTGTCTGAGAAATATCATATGTAGTAAAATGTAAAAAAAATCAAGTATATAATTATATTGTCTGCTACAGTAAAGCAACAGACATGAATAGGTTAATAGATTGGTAATCAAAACAATTAAAATACTAATTATAACAGTTTCAACTAAGTAGAAAAAAGATGAGTGAGGTGATGAATTTCAAAACTGATTGATATTGTATATATTACCTTAGTATATTAGTAATGATATCAACTCATTTGGACAAACATATAAATTTTATTGTACAAAGATAAATAAGAATATCAGACTTAGCAAGGAAAATCACAGACTCTTCAGCTAAATTTGAATCTCAGAAGAAGCCATAATGTTGAATGTTCTTTATTATGCACTGTGTTTTTGGAATGGAAACTTAATCAAATCCGTGTTTTATTTGGCAAACCTTGATGGCTAGGCACACTTTTACTGCTGGTAAAGTTGTCAACCTTTCAAGAACATAATTTTGGCAGCAAGCTTCCTGAGTTGCTTCAGAATGGGCAGGTTGAATCCGAGCCCAGGACTAGCTGAGGCTGTGTCTAGAGAAGCAGTACAAAGAACAGCAAATTCCACACCTAGAAGGGATGGGGTTGTGCCCTTCCCCACGTTAAACATTGCTTTTCAGGCTGTGCCTTGCCCTGAGTGACTCCATTTTGCAAGCAGCTTGGTTTCACTGTGAGGACAAAGAAGGACTCTGTCCCTGGATTGATATATGAATATTGTGGCATCACCAATCCAGCATGGACTGATACATGACATTCCTGGGAGTAAAAAGAGCGCCACCCTATGTATTTATATGGGATCATTGAAAGTCTAGGCATTTATTGAGATCCTATCAGGGAAATCAGACCCAAGAACTTATAGAGCACACTAGCCTGATTAAAGAATGTAACTCCCACATATGAACCCTAAGAAAATGCAAAGAGGATGACCCCATCCAGCTGTTATCTGACCATCTGATGTGGGCATCCAGGGACTATCAGGCAGGAAAATCCTAACTATCCCAAAGACTTCAGCTTGGCTTGAACTCACAGCTGATGAAGCCTCTTAGAATTAATATCTGCCATCCTTCCTCTCATCTGGATGTACAGTCCAGCCAGCCAGGTATTAAATCCATTTGGACCTGCCATCCATCCAGTTGCTCAGAGTACTGCCTTTCACTTGACATTGCTCCTTCACCTTAACTCAGACCCTGTAGCCTGAATCTACAACCTGTAGCCAGCAGCCTGGGCAGATTCTCCAGCTTGGCTTCATTTCTTTTCTCACCCCCACAGAGAACATTTCTTATTCCTATAGTTTTTCCAGCTCTGGCTTCATATACCTCTCTGGAACTCCTTGCCTTTTTAACCCTTTGCTGTCATTCCATAACCTACATGTATAAATAATAAAGATGAATATAGATAGCAAGATTATCTTAGTTATGACTTCTATTGATGTGATAAAATACTATAACCAAAAGCAATGTGATGAAGAAAGGATTTATTTCTTCTTACATTTGTAGGCAACAATCTATGATGAATGGAAGTCAGGGAAGGACGTGATGGAGGAACCTGGAGGCAGGAGCTTATGCAGAGGCTATGGAAGGTGTGGGTTACTGGCCTGCTCCTCATGGCCTGATCAGCCTGCTTTCTTGTACACCTCAGGACATGCCCAGGAGTGGCAACCACCACAATGGGCTGGGCACTCCCAACTTAATCACTAATCAATAAAATGCCCAACAGATTCGCCTATGGGCCAGTCTTATGGTGGCAATTTCTCAATTTAGACTCCCTCTTTTCATATATGTCTAAGTTTATGTCAAGTTGACAAATCCAACCAGCACAGATATGTTTACTGTGCGATATATTATGTGTGATGTGAGAATTATATTAGTAACTAGGATTGGAAAAAAAAAGCCTATGTTTGCCTGGCCATATCTATCAAGGAAGATGGAAGTATTTGAGAAATTACTGCCAATGAAACACATCTTCAGGCAGATGGGATTTCTGTTAATGAACCCTAGTTGGATATTGATTCCCAGTATCAAAACCATCCAGTGTAAACACAGAGGCTGCCCAGAAGAAACAGCTGAGAATATCTCTATTCACATTTAGGAGAAAGAGCAAATGAATCCTAGCAATCAAGGGGTGGCAAGAAGCCTCGTTACAAAGAAGTATTTGACCTGAGGAATGAAAAACTCATAGTTATGAGGTTTCTAGTGAAGCAGCTTTTCCTAAGTGATTAAAGACTAACAGTCATGATTATACTGTTGCTTAGAGAAAATTGATCACACGATGAGGGATGCTGGTAGGATTTAGAATGTTTATTCAACCCCTCTCAGAAAGTTTAATGGGATTGAGTCTTGACAATGGGTGGGTGGGTGGAATGCTGAGCTAAAATGCCAATGTAAAACCTAAAATCCTCTACACCACAGTCAAATCCACAGGCATTAAACACTTCACCATTGTTGCTGAGCAAAAGATGCAAGAATACTTTAAAAATCATATGTTTTGGCACAGTATGATTTGAGAATGACCATGTCCCACAGAGGCCACAAATACTTCCTTCAGGATAGAGAAGTAAAGAAATGTAGAAAATTGATGCCAAAGTTTTCATTCCTTCAAGATCCATGTCTCGTTCACTGGGTCCACTTTTACTATTGTCAGTATACATATTATGTCACACACACACACACACACACCAATGAGACATGTATCCACCCCATCTACATAGCCATGGACACATCAGGAAGATAGAGATGAAACACAGAGAGGAGGATTTAATATGTCTTTGCAGTATAAAACAGAAATTCATGCTACTTTTCCATTTTAAGGGCAAGCCTGGGTATTTGCCGAATACAGCCTCCCATTTCACTTATCACAGTTTGTTTTGCATTGCTATGTTCAAGATTTTGCTCAAAAGGGTGATCCCCGTGTCTTTCTTGGGGTCCTGTTTTCCAGGTAGCCTCACTGGTGATGTGAGTAGCAGTCCAGTCAGTTGAGGGAAAGAGAGCGGGAGATCCCAGCTGGATCAAGAACAGAGAGGGAGAACAAGGAATAGGAGACCATGGTAAATGAAGACAACATGAGAAAAGGAAGAAACAAAGTGCTAAAGAAGCCCACAGAAATCCACAAAGATACCCCCACAAAAGACTGCTGGCAATGGCCGAGAGACAGCCAGGACTGACCTACTCTGGTGATGGGATGGCCAAACACCCTAATAGTTGTACCATAAACCCCATCCAAGGACTGAGGAATATGGATGCAGACATCCACTGCTAGGCCCCAGGTGGAGCTCTGGGAGTCTAATTAGCGAGAAAGAGGAGGGTTTATATGAGCGAGAATTGTTGAAACCAAGGTTGGATAAAGCACAGGGACAAATAGCCAAACGAATGGAAACCCATGAACTATGAACCAAAGGCTGAGGGGCCTCCCAACTGGATCAGGCCCTCTGAATAGGTGAGACAGTTGATTGGCTTGATCTGTTTGGGAGGCATCTAGGCAGTGGTACCAGGTCCTGGGCTCATTGCATGAATTAGCTGTTTGAAACCTGGGACTTATGCAGGGATGCTTGGCTCAGTCTGGCAGGAGGGGACTGGACCTGCCTGGACTGAGTCTATCAGGTCAATCTCAGTCCTCGGGGGAGGCCTTGATCTGGAGGAGGTGGGAATAGGGGGTGGGAATAGGGGCTGGGGGGAAGGGGAGGGGGGCAGGAAGGGGGAGAACAAGGGAATCTGTGGCTGTTATGTAGAACTGAATAGTATTGTAAAATAAAATAAAAAATAAAAAAAATTAAAAAAAAAAAGATTTTGCTTAAAAGAATTTTCAGAAGAGATGCGATAGAAAGAGCCTGTATCTTATGATGGCCTCTGCTCAGTCTGTACTAACTTAGGTCCAAGTGGCCATCAGATTGTGTCAAAGCTTCCAGAATTCCTTCTCTCCTGCACTCTGCCCAGCTTTTGAACATTTCGTTGTAAATTAGCCCAAAGAACAAGAGCTAAGGAAGAAAAATTGGAAAAGTGAGAAATGGAGTGTTTTAAGTTTGTTGTTGACTTTGATCTTTAATTCACTTTAATCCATTTTTACAGAACAGTTTGCCTACCATTGGCTTGAGTGCGAAGCCCACGAAGGAGAACAATTGTTAAGAGTAGAACCAACACACTTTCTTACCTTTTCACCCACCATTATCCCTCCAGGGAGCCTACAGTGGATCATGGCTGCTGTTAAGAGTAAGCCTGACACTCTCCTTCCTTTTCAGAAAATTTTGCTTGCTTTATAGCTAGATAATTGTTTTATTTACATTTTTAGGGTTTTTTATTTTGAGAATTTTGTATGTGAGTTCTCTATTTACTTCATTTCCACCCCTCTAACTCTTCCCATGCCCCCACTCCCTCACAAATGGATGACCCGTTCTTTTTTATTGCTGTTACGTGTGTGTGTGTGTGTGTGTGTGTGTGTGTGTGTGTGTGTGTGTGTGTACACAACCTACTGAGACCGTTTAGCTTTGTTTGCATGTACTTGGGATTGGATGGCCCTCTCCCAGCATCCAATGACTCAGTGCAACTCCTCTTCTCTGGGTACTGCCTTGTGAGATTTCTCCTATGCTGGCACACCAACTACTATTATCATTAAGCAGGTCTTGCTTAGGAAGCTATATTGTTGTGACTTCATGGGTCCTGTTTAGAAGACACTGTGTCACAGCAGCTGTCCTGGTTCCTTGGCTCTCACAGTCTTCTCCCTCTCTCTTCTGAACCTTAAGTGCAGGGCTTGCATTACAGATATATCAGTTGGGGTCATGCACCCATGATCACTTACCCTTTGTATTTTGACCAGTGGCAGATCTCTGTAACCTCTCTGTTTGATTAAAAGAGATGCCTCTTTAGTAAAGGGTAAAAACTACACTTATCTGTGGCTATAAAAATAAGTTTTCAGCATATACTTAAATGATATTGGCTTAGGAAACTGGCAGATTCTCCTCTAGGGTCTATGTTCTTTCCAGCCACGGGTAGTTGGCTAGGTTGATAGTTCCAAATGTGAATTCCCTTCCAGTTTGCAAGCCTTACATCCAATTAGACTTTATAGGTCTTCCCTCTCAGTCTGAAGACATCGGATTCTGGCTCACTTTATAATAATAAATACACAATAAAATAGTTCTAGTCACCAGTCTTTGTATTCAGTACACTTTTAGAATTCAAGTACCATCTTCATAACAACGAGGCCATGTGTTATGTGCTACAGATGGATGAGTGAATAAGTCTCACTTGCATCTTTTTTTAATGGAATTCATAAAGGAAATTTGGATATAGACAATAAAAGCAGGAGGAGAACAGTGGGGCGTGGCAAAGTGATTGCCCCAGCTGTCATCAAAGGAGGTTCAAGTGAGAGGGTGAAGCTCATTGTTGTGGAACATTACTTTAACTATGAAAGTATGTGTTCCGTTTGCTTCTCTTGCAGAATATTACTTTAAGTATGTGAAGGTGTGTTACATTTGTTTATGCTGCAGTTACTTAATGATTTAAAGATGTGTTGCTTTGCCTGCCTAAAGCACCTGATTGGTCTAATTAAAATGCTGAATGGCCAATCGCTAGGCAGTAGAGGGATAGGTGGGGCAGGTGGGCAGAGAGGATAGGTAGTAAGAGGAATCTAGGCTTGAGAGAAGAGAAATGAGAATGAAGGAGAAAGGGAGAAAGACACTGGTGCCATCCAGCCATGGAGGAAGCAGTGAAAGTAGGACATACAGAATGAAAGAAAGGTAAAAAGCCATGAGGCAAAAATGTAGATGAAGAGAAAGATTAAAATAAGTTATAAGAGCTAGTGTGACAAGCCTAGGCTGAGGCTAATCATTCATAGTTAATAATAAGTCTCCGTGTCTTCATTTAGGAGCTGGCTGGTGGTCCAAGAGAAAGCCTGTTATGCTCAATGGAGGCAAGAGGTCAATGGAATGATTACCAAAGTCAAGGGGTTGGATGAAGGGATCATTAGGCTAGTATGTGCAAGACCCTACACTGGAGCTGTGACTCCTCATCACAAGGGATTTGGGTAAGGTCTGATGATCATTTGGGGAGAGGAAGATATATAATCCATCAATCTGACTTGTTTGTTTCCAGAAGACTGTTTTTTTTCAGTCCTTGAGTACAGAGAAAGCACCTTGTGAATTATCCACCTGATCACTAGGAATTGTGTCCAGTGGCCCTCTTTGTGAATGTCAGAAGTAGGAGGACACATGCACATAAACTCAGAGACCTTTCCCCGTCTGTCTTGTATCCCCTGAGTTTTAGACATGAAAGAAGAATAGTGCTGATACACAGCTGATTTTGTAAATGAGAAGCCAAGATTTTCCACTTGTACAAACCCTCAGAGGGTGCTTTTCATAGCTAAGTGCTCAAGTTTATCCAATAACCCCATCTAACGTAAAAGAGCCAGGCTTCAGGGAATGCAAAATCTGTCCTTGAGAGCCCAGCAGAAGAATGCTTTAAGAATCCTTGAAAGTATCACATTAAATGGATAACATTTGTAGAAGGAGATGGAAATCCAGGTCCTTGGCTATCAACGCATGCATGGCATGTTGATATGCCACTCTCTTACTGAACCTTGTAGGGATTTTGTGATCAGCCTATAAAGACACCAAACATAATAAGTAATTCTTTGGATTTAGATTTCAAATCTTGATATAAAATGCCAAAATGTCCTCATGAAATGAATGAAAAATTAAAATCACTTAGAGTTATGCATTTTTCAAACTTCCATATGGTGACCAATGTCAAGAGCCAGCTGATAAATAGATTTAAGAATGTGTATGCTGCCGGGCGGTGGTGGTACACGCCTTTAATCCCAGCACTCAGGAGGCAGAGGCAGGCGATCTCTGTGAGTTCGAGGCCAGCCTGCTTTACAAAGTGAGTTATAGGAAAGGCGCAAAAACTACACAGAGAAACCCTGTCTCAAAAAACAAACAAACAAACAAACAAACAGAATGTAGATGCTGGCTCTGAACAAAGGAAAAGAAGACTCTTCTATGATGGCTGCTGTGTTTTCTCATGCCCACACCCAGAACTCTAAGTCATCTAAAGTTAGCCAAACCCCAAGTACTGAATTTATTTCTTCCTATCACTGACAGTAATAGGGAAGTAATTTTATTAACTTTAAGTGTAGCGAAATTTAAGTAGTTTTTAAAGATTGAAAAGTTGTACTTAATGCTTTTAATTATACTTGTAAGTAGAATCATCAAATAATGAAATAATCAGAGCCTTAACTAGACATCTCTCACCACCAAATGAAAACTCCATTGTTAAGAATGGGTTACATTTAATTAAGGTATTTGTGAAAGGGGCCTATGGGAACCCCAACAACCCAGGCTATTGCCAAACCTATTGGTTGCTCTCCACAAAGTGATGGTAAGGCCCCATTGCTGAAGACAATATGTATCTTATTGAACATGGAGAAGTCAAGGGACCCTTACCCCTGCAGACTAATGTCCATGGTACTGTAAGATATTCTGCATGCTTCCAGAGTAGAAAGGTAAACATCAACTCAGTTACAAAATCTCCCATTTATATTGGTGACCTGTCTACAATATATGCTGGTTCAATAATGGGACAAAAGTTGTGAGAGTAACCAACCACTATCTGATTGAATTTAAGGCCCACTCCATGAGATGGAACCCATGCCTGACACTGCTTTGGTGACCAAGAACGTGAAACTATATAGTTCATGGATTTATGGGAAAACAGAATAGTACTGTAGAAATAAAATGACTCCTAACGACATTCTGCTATACTCATAGATCAGTGTCTTGTTCAGCCATCATCAGAGAAGCTTCCTCCTGAAGTAGATCAGAACAAAGCCAGAGACCCACAACTGGACAATGTGCAGTAGGTAAAAGACCTTAGGACACTAATTTCTAAGTGGGATGTGTCCATCAAATCCCTTCTTCTGGGGAACAGAGAACTAAGTGGAAGAGAAGGCAGAAAGATTTTATGAGTCAATGGAGATGAAAGACACCAAAGAAACATAGCCTTCCAGACATAACAGGACTGATGCTCATGTAAATCACAGAGAGTGTAGTAGCATTCACAAGGCCTACACAGGTCTAAACCAGATGGGGTCCCAATGCTGAGAGGTGAAGTGGACACAAGCCCCCATTCGGTACAGCTCTATCCACCAGAAACATCGAGAGCCATGAAGCCAACACAGCTGTTTGGCACAGCTCCATCATAGCTGAGCAGAATGCTACAATAGCTGTCATCCTGTCTCTCACTTTTGGTTTGGGTTGCTACATGTTGCATGTTTGGGAGGCTTTTTACATTATAATTCATTTAATGTCTTTCCCTGAGAAAATTGTATCTGAGTCTCTTTGGGAAAGTCCTGAACTTTTTACCCCTCCTGCTTTTAGGAAGATCATGTTATCTGGCCCTATTCAGAAATCTTCCTTATGCCTTGGAGATTGTGGTAAGCACAAAGATGCTAGAAACTTTTTTATGAGGCCATGACTCCAGGATCTTCTTGGTACATCCGCCCCTAAGCAATCAGGATAATTAGTACAATGTAAACTTAAAGGAGACTGTTGGCCTGCCTACTCACCAGCCTCCCTATCCTACTTGGGAATCAATTGTCATCTTATGAGCAATACCCCAAGTAGGAACCCCAGAACCAGTTTTCCTGACACCTTACCAGTATGCTGTTTGACAAACACATGACACCCTCTGAACCTCAAGCTCCAACTGACCAGGAAACTTTGCCACAGATCAGAGACTTCCTCTGACGTTATGCTTAGAATTTGCTGAATAAGTAACATACTAAATAGGGGGTTATGTAGGGTATGACCCTAGAAAATTAGAAGTTGAGTGACAGGCTGATTAATGAATAGCACTTTGTACTCTAAGGATTGATGGTACATTATTCAGGGCATGATCACTCACCTGAACCTGCTCAGATATTTTCTGTTCACCAGGCTCTTTGAAACCACAGATGCTGTCAGCCTGGAAACAGAATGTTATATACTAGATATGCTTGCCCTAACAATAGTCTACAGATTCTTTGAAATAGGGTCATGGGACTATGATGAAAACAAATTCTGTTCTATCTGTACTTAAATAATTGTAACTGAACCTACGAACCTGGACATGTTGTAGAAAGTCAAACGTGTCCTGAGACAAAGTGATATAATCTGTATCCTTTGAAAAATCATTGAATTATAAAGAGAAACTTTCTGCGATAAAAATATGTTGAAATTCATGACCATTAAAGTAAGATGATAAAGAAAGAAATACTTTAGTGTGAAGACATCATTAAACTCATTCAAGAGAACAAAAGAACAAATAATTCCAGAATAATTAATCAAAGGATGGCTAAGAAAACATCAGGACAATAATGACAAAATAATAGCAGGTCATATACATCATTCAAAAATAACTGAACATTAATGGTCTCAATTCCCCCAATAGAGAGACTCGGGCTAACAGATTGGATTAGAAAACAAGCTCTATCTTTTTGTAAGAAACACGCATAACCATCAAAGACAAGATACTACATTAAGACAAAAAGTATTTATGAAAAAGTACTGCCGGGCGGTGGTGGCGCACGCCTTTAATCCCAGCACTCGGGAGGCAGAGCCAGGCAGATCTCTGTGAGTTCGAGGCCAGCCTGGGCTACCAAGTGAGCTCCAGGAAAGGCACAAAGCTACACAGAGAAACCCTGTCTCGAAAAACCAAAAAAAAAAAAAAAAAAAAAAAAAAAAAAAAAAAAAAAAAAGTACCTATGAGAAAAAGTATTACAAGTACATGCAGATGTGCTGATATCTGACTTCAAACCAGAACTAAACAGAAGAGATAAAGGGCATTTCATGTTCATTAAAGGAGAATTTCACCTAGAGGATACTAAAATCTGAAACATGTATGCATCAAACACAGGGCACTCCAGTTCATAAAAGAAGTTCTACTAGACCTCAAACTATAGATTGACTCCAAACAGTGATAGAGGGTGACTTCAAAAATCCACTGTTACAAATAGATAAGTCATTCAGACAAAAATTAAATAAGGAAATTCTAGAGTTAAATAAGCTCATAAATCAGAAGGCTCTAACAGACATCTATAGAACATTCTACTCAAACACTAAAGAACACATTTTTTTCTCAGTAGCTTATGGAACCTTAAAAAAAGAAAGAGATAAAGGACTCAATATTATCAGAGATGAAAGGGAACACATTACAGCAGATATTGAGGAAATTCAGTGAGTTAAGAACATACTCTAAACGTCTACATTCTGAGCCCAGTGAGATGGCTCGGCAGTTAGGAGCATGGGCCCTTCTTCAGTGGAATGAGATTTGATTCCTAAAACCTACATGGTGCCTCACAACCATTTGTAACACTAGTCCTAGAGGACACAATGCCCTTTTCTGTTCATCTTAGGCACAAGACATGTACTTGGTGGACAGACATACATGCAGACAAAACACCCATACACATAAAATTAACAAATTCAATCACCAAATATACATGCCTACACACATATCACACATATGTATGTATATGTGTGTGTTTGTGTACTACTAAACTAACAAAGTTAAATCACAATGAAGTTAATAACCTAAATAGAATAAATAGATCCATATAATGGGATAAAAGCAGTCTTTAAAATCCTTCAACTAAAAAATTTCAAGTACCAGGTGGATACAGTGCAAAATTCTACCAGATCTCTTCAAACAAGAACTTATCGCCAATATTCTTCAAATTAGTCTCTAAAACAGAAGAGGAAGGAACACTCCTAATTTCTTTTTACAAAGCCAGTATTATCCCTATATCCTAATATCAGACAGATATCCAAAAGCAACAACAAAATTTTCAGCCAATTTCTATGATGAATATACATGCAAAAATTATCAATAAAATATTTTCAAACCCAATCCACTATGATCAAGTCAGCTTTGTCTGAGAGATTCAGGGAAGGATCAATACATGTAAATCAATAAAGATAATATATTTCATAAAAAGACTCAAAAACAGAAACAACACGATCATTTTATTAGATGCACAAAAATCCCTTTGACAAAACCTAATGTTCCATCATGATCAAAGTCCTAGAGAGTCTAGAGATGCAGGGGACACACTTCAACATAATAAAGACAATATACAGCAAGTCAGCAACCAATATCTTACTAAATAGAGAATTTGAGACATATCCACTGAAATCAATATCAAAACAAGGATGTCTGTCCACTTCCTCCATTCCTGAATGACAGCGCTTGAAGTCTTAGCCAGAGCGTAAGACAAGCGAAGGCAATAAAAGGAATACAAATAGGAAAGAAGTCAAAGTAGCCTTACTTGTTGATGGGAATACCTGCAAGATATCCTAGTTAACTCAATGAAAATGCTGGAGGCCCAACTACTCCATTGGCCTCACTGCCCAATGTGATTCTTGGGTGCATTTCTGCAAGTTACAGGTCACACACCAATGGCATGCTTTGTACAGGTAGCTGTCCACGTGTCGAGCTCTCTCTTCCAAGCTTCTTCTCTTCATTAAACCACACACACTGACACTGAGAGGAAACCAATGTGGTCTTCGACTCAACTGTGTTGATCAGGAAAGAGTTTTGAATGAATCTCTTATTACTCTTTTGTATGGGATGTAAATAACACAGGCCAACAGTGAAAAGACCACAGGCTGGTAGGCAGAGGCAGGCTCTTCAGCAGCTGGGTTGGCAGTGGTAGGTAGGTCTTCTAAGAAATAGCCTTATTTTTGTGAGAAGTCTCTTTATGGCCAAGCTGATGACAGGTTCCCAGGATGCTGAGCAAAATGATGGTGCTCATGGCTTTGGACTGAACTCCTTCAGGAGCTGGCATCTTCAGACAAACCCTACATGTGGGCACTCACATTCAGTGCTGCACAATCGAACTGAAACTGAGACAAATCTCAAGATAGACAACTTTTCCAGAAACTGTGAGATTCGAGGCTCCCTGAATCAAGGTCAGGCAATTATTTTTCAGGAAATTTCTGTTAGACAATTGAGGTGTTTTTTTTTTTTTGATTGTTGTTGGTGGTTTTTTCTTTTTCCTTCTTCTTCTTCTTCTTCTTCTTCTTCTTCTTCTTCTTCTTCTTCTTCTTCTTCTTCTTCTTCTTCTTCTTCTTCTTCTTCTTCTCTCTTTCTCTCTCTCTCTCTCTCTCTCTCTCTCTCTCTCTCTCTCCTCCTTCTCCTCCTCCTCCTCCTTCTTCTTCCTTTCTTCCCTCTTTTCTTTCCTTTTTTTAGTTGTTTTGTTTTCTTGTCCCCATTATAAAATCAAATACTGGTATTTACCAGAATTCTCAGTTCTCATTCTGTTTTATTTTTATGGAGGCTACCTAGATTTGTGAATCATAAAAACAAAGCCAAAATAGATATGCAAATACATGTTATAATTTAACCCTTTACAGCATTAAAGAATAATGCACAATCCAACTAATAATCTCAATTAAGTGTAAGGAACAAATAGGTTGTGAACCAAGATTGAAGGTCCTGACCTCTCTGTACCTACCTCCTTTTATCTTTGTATTACACACTGGAAGAGAGAGTTAAAAGTAGCGATTAGGACATCCAGTGTTCTCTCATTCTAGAGCTGCACAATAAACTTGGAATCCTTAAAACTTCATCTCTACTCAGGTGCCATTCAAGCCTTATTCTCTAAGGAAAGGGAAACAAGATGTTCTAGGAAGTAGTTTATCCATGATACAAATCAATTACTGAGTGGAGCACTATGGCTGAGACCCCAGACAGACTGGATAGGTAAGAGAAATGAAGCACAGGTCTGTGTAGTTTTAAAACTCCCATGGGAAGCAGTGGAGATTGATGGCACATAACTTGTTAAGCCTGGATGTTGGGAACAACGGGACAGAAGCCTGACAGTTCACTGTAGAGATGAAATGGTAATTGAAGGCTTTCGTCAGAGAGGAGGGGATAGGATTAGAAGAGGACGGCACTCTGAGCCATGGGAATTCCCATGGCATTCACTCCAGGTCTAGTTTGGTGTCGTGGTTCTGTCACTCCTCTCTCAGTGCACACCCTCATGAAACTTCTTGTCTAAGGTCTGCATGACCTTGATGTGCATTTGTCCATGCAGCTGTTGACATGTGTTTGAATCTATGCAGTATGTTCCTGTAATTTCCCACTGCATCATACCTACCAGCAACTCAAAAAAGGAAGGGGAAACAACAGATGTTTCACAAAGACCGTGAGCATGAGCCCAATGTTGTATGAGTCACGGCAACCTATTATTTATGCAGTCTTCACTCTTAATGAGGAGACAAGACTTTCCCAATCATATATATATATATATATATATATATATATATATATATATATATATATTCCCAACTGTTTTTTTCTATATATTTTCCCAACTGTTCTTCTCAGCCACAAGGATGATGCATCACAGAGGCCACTTCATGCCTGGAATCCAGTCCTGCTCTATGTGAATGCACTATCATCCAGACAGGAGTGTGTTGCTTGTCAGTACAAGGAAAATAACTAATGTTTAACAAGAGGGAAAGAATATTGATATTACTTGCTTTTGTCTTTTGGACTGAAGAATAGAGTTAAATTTTAATAAATCTGTAGGCTAATAAAAATAGACTGGCATAAATGTTTAAGATGAGCAAAGAAAATCATGAGTCTCCATCACGACCATGAAATGTACAGAACACAGTTATCCTTTTAAAGGTTTTAATATGTACTTAAAAATGGACAATTCGCATCACAGTTATGTACCTGTGATTTTGTTAGCTGTGAGGATTATGCATTTTTCCAGTAAAACAGATTCATGCTTATAAAAGTCACTATACATCAAGTTGTGACAAGAGAACTCACAGTAGGAATAGTCCAAGTAGCAAAGAGGGGGAGGCAGAGAGGTTATAAAGCAGTCACACCGTTGACACAAAAGAACAATAAATAAATACACATTTCTGTATGTTGAAGGCAATTCACAATCATTTCCAGGAATTCTGTGAGAATTTAAGGCCATTTGTTCTAAAGAAATTTAGACATAACTTCACAAAACTGTAATTCGTATAAAAACTGTACAGTGAAAACCATTTAGAATTGATTGTGAGCAGGCAAGCTAGGGGACAGGGATGGGTTCTTTCACAGTCAGGGGACAGAAACAAGTTTATTTCACAAATGGGTTATGTGCTAAGTCACAGGGCTGTGTACATTGAACTGAGAATTCACAAGAGACTTCAGCCTGTGCAACCCGTGTGGCAAAGTGGAAAGGTGAGAACAAGAAACCCCAAGCAAGAGAGCCAGTATCCCTTTGAATTAAAGTATCTAGACAGGATACAACTGAATACAAAGTTCAAAATACCTGCTACATGGTTTGGAGTTACAGTCTTGGTTTTACTTGTTAAATGGCATTATAATGATGGTAGTTTTTATACAAAGTATATTCTGTGCATTTACAGTTTACCGTGTTTGTCTTTTCATTGCTCCTACTTAGCATTACAAAACATGTTTACTGCCATCTAATTTTAAACCCAAAATCCATGAAAAATGCACATTCTTACAGAGTCGCATCTGTGTATGTTTAAACTCCATTATTGGCCAAAACTGAGGACATATTTTAATCACTAAATAGATTTTTCTTCCTCCTACTCTTCCCTCATTCATACCATGAGTGTCCAGACAGTCATTCAAAGAGATATTGCTCTTGTGATTATAACTATTGCAATTTAGAAGACAAAGGATTCAATATTCAAAACTTATTCTTAAGAACAGTTATAAAAGTATTGAAATTTAAAAAGTAGTAACATGTAAACATTGATACAGAGACTGCTGTCCCATATGTGTATATATATTTATATATATATAGCAGTCGAGGACAATATTTATGTTAAAAATGTAGCTTGTGCTTTTTCCCAATAATACATTGGAAATTCACTATTCTGTTGATAACAAAACAAAAATATTTGAAAATTAGAGAAGACATCTCTACTTTGCTTCAAGCATTTAAACAATTTTCCTGTTGCTCATGCAACCACCATATTTACAGTTTTGGTTTAGGAAGAGAATTAATTTTGGATCCAAGAAAGCACATTTTCGAGTACTGCTGAAACCAAACTGAGAAAGTGTCTCATTCCCTGGTTCATAGCAGAGCACCAGGTGCAACGCATAGGCTCAGCAGTTCTGACTGATGTGTGATGAACACCAGCATCTGGACGTAGTCATATTTGAGTCTGCAGCACGTGTGTAGGCGGGGTGTAAGGGGGAGGTGCTGGTGATGGCTTGATTCCTCTGGCTCTCATGTAGGAGAGGAACTGCTCGGGAATCTCAGCTAAGACATCTTTGGCCAGTCTAGCCATGCTCAATATGTGGTTTCCACTTCTGTCCATATAATCCCTGAATGGCACAAACTAGAACAGAGAGAAAAATTACAATCTTCAGCTACCCACCTAACAACACAAAATGAGAACATATAAATTTTTTTTTTTTACCTTTCACTTTCATGGATAGTTTTTGAAACAGGATCTCACTACATGGACTAATATGGCCGCAAACTCATGATACTCCTGCCTCAATCAGCATTGGGATTTCAGGTATGCATTTACTATGCCTGGCTTACAAACAACTGATTATAGGAGTGTCCTAGTTAGCTTCTCTGTCAACCTGACTCAACCTAACACCATCTGAGAGAGTCTCAAATGAGGGATTGCCCAAATAAGACTGGCCCTTGGACATGTCTGTAAAGGAATGTTTTGATTGATGGTTGATGTGGGAGGACCCATCCCACTATGGGCGGTACTGTTCCTAGGCTGTATCAGAAAGCTAGCTAAGTGAGTCAGACACTGAGCCAGCAAGCAGTATCCTACCATGTGTTCTGCTTTGGATGCCTGCTTGGATTCTTGGCCTGACTTGTGATCTGAAAGTATAAGCCAAAGAAATTCTTTCCTTCCCAAACTTGCTTTCTGTCTGGGTATTTTGTCATAGCAACAAGGAGAATCACAAATGCCCAGAGTAACAGTACTATGAATACATAAAAATCCTGTCTTTAAAATGTATTTGTCACTACAGTTGACTATTACAGTGATCAAATCTTAATAAGGTGTGTTCAACAAAAGAGATGGAACTCCCTTCCTTGTTGCTCTTGTGTCCTCTTTTGTGACACTACCTAGCTGATGCCAAACACAAGGGGCATTTAACCTTTATGGGGCTTGTTTTTCCTGTCAAAACTGAGTTAGTACATGTTTAATTCTGCTTTGATATGAAAGTTAACTAATGCAGAACAAGGAACAAATCTTATACCATTCAGCACAGAAAACAGCATACACGATTAGTGAGACCTAAACACACTATTTTTAATTGTTACTAGGACATCAAATCATGGCTATTGAAGAGGAAAAACTCACAGTTCCTATGGTGGAGGCCTGAACTACAGTACGCAGAGGCAGTGTGCTCCTACGTTGATGTTATGTATTTGTTATTTGTGAAAGCAAGAGATCTCAGTGTGAGATGTTGGAATCATTCTTACTGAAATGTTATAATTACTTTGGCATCTAAATATGGTTGCCTTGCCTTTATCTAGCAATTACGCAGCATCCCTTATCAGGTCTACACCATGCACTCTGCCAAGAGGCTGTCTGGGTCTAGTCTCATTTGGAACAGTTATTTAGTAAGTAAACACTGTCCTACTGGATATACCAGTTCAGTTTCTCTGTAAGGGGTGATTCTTGAAGCAACTTGAAAATGATTGAAATCATTAATGTTGTGGAGTTTGTGAGCACATCAAGCTTTGGTCTTGAGAAAAAAAAGAAGAGGGAAGACATTAATTTAGGATGTAGAATAATTTCTGCATATAGGATTTGAAAGTTTATATTAATGTTTTTATTTCACAGTGACCAAGAACATTCTGTTTTCATACTGTAACTGTTACAAACTTATTCTGAAAACTTGCTTTTAATATAAACAATTATTTAAAATAGACTTTTAGAAGCCAATTGTTATTGGTATAACTGAAACAATCCAGTTGCTACAAGGAAAGCTGTATTTAAAATGTTTGTATATTGATATAAGTGTAAAATTATATTTGTCATACTGTATGTATGTTCTACCTCTTTAGGATATTTGGTATATTGATAGGATTATTGTCATATTGCATATTGCACTATACATTCCTACCTCTGCTTTAGCTCTTTTGTGTATTGTCAGAATTCTTGAGGTCATTGTCCTCTTATTATACATTTGCTTATAGACTGTTTACCTTGTTTATATGAAGCCTTAGTCCTCCTTAGGTTATCTAGGTAAATAAGACTTATAGGTTTATAGTCACCTATGCTTGTCATCTCTATTGTTATGTTAGTTATGTTGTCCAGACTTACAGAAACATATGTCAGATGGATAGGTAACACTTCACAGACCTAGAGAAAATGGCACTTAAATGTTTTGATAACTTAGAATTCTGTTGATGTAAGATACAATTGCTCCTGACAGCACCAATCTGATCCCAAGAGAATGTTGAGCTTCTGAAACATTTCTGTTTGTAAGTTTGTCTTCTTCTTAGCACAAAATGGCCTGCAGGGCAAAAAACTGCCCTTGCCTTGACTTCTGACAGTACAAATACTGTCCCTTCTGAATGAGCAGGACACAAGGAAAAGTGACTACTGAACTCTGCCAAGACAGGATAAGATAGTCATTCAAAATACCTGCTTCCGAAAATGGTATGACAGATACATAAGGTTTGTACCCAATTTGAATGCACCAACAATGCTGAGAAACTTTAGGTGACTGTTCAGGCTGCCAGCTGTCTCTGTTTACTCTTGAAAGACTCGTCACTTTCCCACTTCTCAGGTATTATTATATTCCTTCTCAGGTTTTCGATGGGATCGAAGACTAACAGTTATAGTTACAATCTTCTTGTATCTTTGCTAGAACATATTAAATATTAGATTCAGGTTCTTTGTGATAGGACACCTTTTGGAATGATTTCTGTAATGTGCCATTTCCTCCAGATTTCTCTGGATTTTAGTATGTGTCTCTTGTTTGATGTTGTTATTGTTGGTTGTAGTTCCATCTTGTCTAGGTCATTATCCTTTATTCCTCCAGGACAATATTTGATAATCATTCCTATTGTATATAGTTTTGTATTAGCTTGGAACTTTCTTATTTAGATGAAAGGGGGAGATGTAGTGGGTAGCTGTTCCAGCTTTGACCTTGAAACACTGCCCCCTAGTGAGGCCACAGGTAACTGCCACACCTGCCTATGAACTGCCCCTGGGACGTGGCCGAAACATGACCTCTTAAGACCCGAGTTCCATATGTGCCTACTCTCTTGGCTCCTCATGATTCTGGATGCTGGATTGTAGACCAAATCAGAGATCTCCAGAGAACCATGCTGGACTGCATCTCACCCCTCCTGGACCCTGTAAACGGCTCCTTTACTGGTTATAAGTTACTCTGAAATAAACCTCTTTTAACTACCAGATAAACTATGTGGAATTGCCTGGTTAATTACCAATTTAGAAAACAAGTTAAAAATAAAGGGAACTAAATAGCAGGTGTAATTTTGATGAAGTGAAGGTCATCTCTTTTGCCCCATTCCTCCGAAGCCTCTTTCTCTATAATTCTAACATATACCTGTTTACCATAGATCAGCTTTTAGATGTGTGACGGCAGGTAAAATGATCACTCACCCCTGAAGGCAGCTAAGCCAGGGAAGGAGAAAGCTCACAGTGTGTACAGTCTTCAGGTGGGAGGAGAACAGGGAGGGTATGAACTTTGCAAAGTCACATTACTTCACTAGAGGCAAGATGGCATTGTAAACAAAACTTAGAGGTATAAAGAAACAAGTTCTGTTTTTCTCTCATTTAATCTAAATTAGTAGTTCCAAGAATTTACTCTTTAAACCTTTTAGTAAGCTGTATAGGGTTATGCCTTTCTTCTTCTTTCTTCTTTCTTTCTTTCTTTCTTTCTTTCTTTCTTTCTTTCTTTCTTTCTTTCTTTCTTTCCTTTTTTTTCTTTCTTTCTTTCTTTCTTTCTCTCTCTCTCTTTCTTTCTTTCTCTCTCTCTCTCTCCCCCCCCCCCTCTCTCTCTTTCTTTCTTTCATGTTTTTAAAATAAAAGTACATTTTTACTAGCATGGGCCTCCTTATACATGCTCTATTTGTTATGTCAGTGAAGATCTACATGCAACTTAAGGCATGACATGCTTTATTGGCATTGTTTCTTATTTTTATTTTATTGAAAATTAATTGTTCCTCATCTAATGTGTCCTGATTACTGTTTCCCCGTCCATCTACTCCTCCCAGTTTTCCCCACTTCTCCTCATATGAACTCACAGAGGCTGAGGCCGCGTGAACAAGGGCTTGCGTGGGTCTGCACCAGGTGGTGTCCTAGAACAGAAAGGAGAAGTGGACCAATGCCTCCAGCCCTAACCTAGAAGCGAGCCTCAGTTGACAACCACTTGCAAATGAAAACTTGGTTTTCTCCCAGGGAATCTCACTGGGGAAACAAACTACTCTTAAGTGAAGGCTGCATGCTCAGCAGTAGATGGTTGACAGAAAAGGAGTTCAAAGGCATCTTTGAGGGTTCTTTGTCTTATTACATCCTGCTAGGACATTTTTTTTCTTTTAATTTTATCTTTTTTATTTTAATATTTATTTATCTATTTTTTAACCCTACATGTCCTGTTCATATATATATTATGGTTTCCAGTTTTGTATTTTCATGGGATTCCTGAGTGTGCAAACAAGTGGGTCTCTGCATCCATATTTATTTCTTGTGCATTTTCTTGGGCTCTTTCCTTTTGGCTTGCTTGTATTAGGCTACTCTGATGTCTCTGTTTTTGTTTTATTGTAGTTTTATTATACAATCTAGTATAGTATAGTATATTTTATTATTATCCATCAGAGGCCCGTTTATTTTCTAACGAGAAACAGAGAAGAGATAGATCTGGCTCGTACTTTCTTAATGGAAATATATTACAATTAATTTGGGGGAATTTTTCTGTACTCCAGAAGTATCAAAACTGAAGTCACAATACCCAGAGTTCTTCTCATCTTCTGAGCCTCTCTATAAATCATGGACAGTACAACAACGAAAGGAACCCCGTCAGAGAAAGTCACTGTTATCTACAGGGTTTTACTTATCACAGGAATAGGTTGGGAATAGAAAACGCTGAGAACTTTCTACTTGCTGATTCTGAATTATCTAAAATTTTTCCCTGAGTGGCATTCATTCTTCAGTCCTGCCACCAGGCATTCTACCAATGAGTGGGGAAATGCCAAGGACTCCTCACTGTCATTCCCACTGGTTCCATCACCTTGACACATTTCTGAACAAAACATCCTTTAATCATTTGGCACACATCCTCCTAACCTGACATTTGATCACTCAGATCACCCTCTACTTTCTTGTTTAATCTTTCACTTTTGAATGATGTAGCTAGGGATATTTGGTTAAAAAAACAAACAAAGCCCAATCCCCACATGTGGTGAGGGCACACTGTCATCACTGAACTCAAACTCTTAAAGAGTTACATTAAGAAGAAAGTAATATTCACAGTGCACTAATGTAATGTATTCATATAACAAATATAGTGGATGCGTTCTGTTCTATAGAAAACATGGCATGCGTGGTGCTCCAAGTCTTCTTTGAGCTCTTCCCCTAAACTCCTGCGTAAAGGGACATTCTTCATGGCTGCTCTGATGGATGGTTTTGCCGATTTATGAAAATAAATTCTAATGTGTTTGGGCAAATTGGCTTTTAGTTGCTGTTCGCTCAATCGTGTTTGATTGTTCCTACTGTGCAGAACGCCATTAGTGAGTTTCCAAGTCTAAGACTTCAAGGCTATTATTCTCCTTTTAATGGAAAATATAATTTAAATGTAATTCTTAAGGAAATGATAGGCTGGCCAGCAGCTGCATGCAGCCAGGAAGAATGGTATTGCCTTAAACACAATGGCCAATCTATAGTACAACAAACACACACACGCCTTGCATGTACTGACCCCAGAAAATAAACACCACAGGAATTCATTGTGCAAATACAAGATTGGAGCTTCAGGTAATGGGGCATCATCATACATGAGATGATCAAATCAAGGAATGGCTACTATAAAATAAAGACATGCAAAATGCCTTCCCACCAGATGGTGCCGGGATAGTAATTGACAACTACCAACATTGATATTAATGTGTTGTTGCTGAGCAATCGAAGGTTTTCTGCTAAGGGACTAAATATAGTATTTTGTTTAATTTAACAGGTATCTTATTCATATTTTGACTTGATTTAAGAGGAAACCGAAGCTTAGAAAGTTTAACTTGGCAAGGCCAGATAGTGTCCAGTGTCAGTCATTATTCGATTTGACTCTGACATGTCAGATTTTATAGTCTTATAGGAAGATGGCTAGATTCTGATAATCGTTAGAATTTTATATCAAGTAGGGAGGGTTTACTGTAATAGAAGGTGAGGTTTTGGAATCAGAACTTGATTTGTAGTCAAAATACTTCTGTGCAGCTTACTTAACTCTCCATCTCGGATCGCAGTTCTTTTATATGTGATGATAAGGGAACAGAGTGACAGAAAGGGCAAAGGGCCACAATTCAAGGTGGAAGACTTCTGCCCGCACCAGCGAAGTGTGACCGGGGTAAATGACAAGGTTAACTAGAAGTAAGCATCATGAAACTATGTGTGGTAATGACAGATAGAGTGTACATTTGAGAGTGTTTAGTAAAAGAGAAAAACTGGAGTGAGGCTGTAGTGATGTTTAAGTGGTCCAGATGGCCTGTAAAGAGTTTTCTAAGACATTTTAGGATTGCATCTAGCTTCTAGCTTCCACTTTTCATTAGCTGAGGATTATGGGCAAGAGGAACTGAACTGAGCTTTACTTTTTAAAAATATAGTAAGCAAGTGTCTGTCATAATGTTAATGAAGGGGTCAGTGATGGATTGCTACTGCTCTTAGCCTGCCTAGCACATACAGCATATGACAGACTCAAATATCATCCTGTGCAAATGCAGAAAAGCTCCTCAATACTTGACAGCAAGAGGAAAACTCAACCTACTGCTCCCAACTACATTCTACAAGCTACAGTTTTTATTTTTCCAACCTGAGAAATTGGGGGATTCAATAGTAACATAGTTAATAACTTGACTAGCTTCAAAGTGAAACAGACTGCAAGAAACCAGAGTTCACACGGCCTCTCTTCTGTTTCTAATGCGATTTTACTGGCTTGTTCAGACATGTTTTCTGAACACTGGAAGATACACAATACTGCCCTACTGTTTGCAATACTTAAGAACATTTACATTCTTGAAAAGGACTAATCTACAAATATTTCAGCAGAACATGGAGAATTTTGATGGCAGGCCCCTAATGAGATTCAAGGTGATAAGGGAGAGGTGATTCATGGACAGGACTGGGATGCAAATGGCCGAGCTTTGCAAGGGTGAATTTAGGAACTTCTCTGTGAAATTAGAAAAGTAGGTTGAGTCCCCTTGAATACAGGGATAAAACACAGGATGTTGTCATCCAGGGACTACTAACTCTCTGGTACATGTCAATTTCCTGTTTAGTATCTGTAAGACCCCTTCATTCCTTCAGTTGGGGCTTATGTGGCAGAAACCCAAGGGTTTCCCTGTATCTCTAGATGTGTTTGAATTCTCTGGGGACCCCAGTGCCACAACCAGGAAAGACTTGCCTCTGAGACTAGGACTTTCAAGAAGAGGAAATATCTCTATATATGTTAGCTTGTATCTGTATAAACTTATGCCAATGGGTAACAAAGAGTCTTCTGCCTCCTATAATATCAGAGTAAAACAAGGATGAACAGCCTTGGACTCTACAAACAATAGGAGGCTAAGGCAGTGTATTGACTCGGTCAAGACTGGAGTGGGAGACTGAGCATTTGTGGACATTCTGGCTCCCATCTCAGTATACTTCTTAATGCCATCAATCCGTTGAGAGATGAGAGGATTCTTGTTTCCACAAATGTCAATATGCATGGTTTTCTGGTAATAGTATAGGGCCATGCTCCTTTGAAAAGAAGTCTTGGTGATGTGAGCAACCTTGATTCCTTGGAGATAGTGTTATGCTACTTCCCTTAAATATTCATTTGGATGGAGTGAGCTATGAGATTCCTCCATTATTTTTATAAAGAAGCATCGTCATAGCAACAGAGCGCATTCTAAAGTCCTTCTCACGAGTTTCCTTTCAGTAATTTGATTTTTTGCAAAGTGTGGGCAGGACATTATGTGGATCTTTTAGATAATGTAAATTTACTTGGACCCATAATTATGATAATGAGGTTAAGGTGAATAATTATGTGTCTAATTATGGAAATGAGCACCATGATACACTTAAATAGATGACATCACTGTGGTCTCTTTCTCAGCTACTTTTAGCCGAATCATTTACTGTATGTGTTGGTGCTTTTTACATTATGCCTAGAGATGTTTAAATCATATTTATCTTTCTTTTCAAATAATTGTTATAAAATTGTTTCTGTGTTAGAAGATAATTTTATTGATTTTGGAAGAGTAACTTATAATCCTTTTTAATATTATTATTTCTGTATTGTAGTGTTGGAGATCACACTCAACAGTGCTTAGCATGCAAGTGCTCTACCACAGAGCTATACTGTGATCCTTTTATCTATCAACTTAGGGCATCCCCCCAGCCTCAATTATTCTAATCAGCATTTTGTTGGCTACTACTGAGCTATACTTCTAGGACATATTTTATAAAATATAGGTTTCCTCGCTTTACTTCATAAGGCTGCTTATCTCTCAGAATGTAGAAAGTTTGTCCAACTTATCACAAGTTAGAATTTGAACCCAATTCTGTAGGATGCCAAATTATATTCTTACAGTAGTTACATTAGGAGCACATACAGGAGATTATTTGGAAATAATATTGACATCCATTGTTTGTGCCCATAAAGTGTGCTTATCATGTCCTTAAGTGTTACTAAGACTGTTGACTGCTTCCTACTAAAAAATCTATGTATCATAGACTTTTTCCTTCTTATTTTGCTTCCTAGAAGATACACATTCTAAATAAAACATGCATAGATGTGGTTGAATTAACTCCCTGCTTTCAGTGACAAATTTTAACTGATTGTTTTCTTATTGCTCCTCAAATAGCAGGCAGCTCCTCAAATTAGCTAAGTAGTCTTCTCAAACATTTTCTATATATAACATTTATAGGTAATATATAGTTTATATACCATGTATCATAATAAAATGTATGCATAGTTTATTTATTATATATAGTTTTAGCATACATGTTTTCATTTTTCCAACTATAATCTGGTGAGAATCTGGCAACAGTTATAATTTTTTATATGTTGCATTAAGTCACTTATTATTTTTGTATGAATCATTTGTTTTAGAATATGTTTAGTTTATGTGAAGACTAATAATTGAACTGATTAAAAAGTTCATTATATTTCTAGCTTCTAATTTTACTAATGATCACAATGATAATTTCTCATAAGACTAAACTAGGAAAAGACAATTACTGACACTTGCACTTTACATATAGTGAATGTGACACAAAGTGAAAAGCAATTCCATGCAGACTTTAATCCCTATTACTTAAGTTATATTGTATGGAAAAGGAGTCAACTAAACTAACTGAATCCAGAGCTCCTGACTGCAATTTAAGTTGCTTTTTTATATATCAGGTAGAAACAGGGTCTTCACAAAGAAGGAAACCGATAATGTTTATTTAAATCCTTACCTGTACAATGTCCCTTTCCGCGTATTTCCCTCTGGAGGAAACTCTTACATCATCTCCATCCAATTCAACCATTGCTTGAAAAGGAGATACAGTCATTAATTGAATACGATGTGCTGAAATAAGACTGTGTGAACTAAGACATCACTATGTATGTGTGCAATAGTGCACCCACTGGAGTGACAGGAAGGCAGCTGCAATCTTCTTTAATCATTTTCTCCAGACAGCCTGATGGAGTATACAATCTACAGCTGAAGGAAGCCGTGAGAGTGAATGACCCTCTGGAAGTCAGCCAGAGTCAGGCATTGTGGAACATTCTCTGAGCCCATCTTTCCCTCCTATTCACCATCCTATCGGATCTAAATCTGGGTTACATGCTTAAATGACTGAATGGGCATGGGATATTAACCCATCCATTTTAATGTGTTTCTTTCTAATTTAAGAAACAGCAACAATTATCATCTTCAAGTTGAACCTCATTCTTACTGACATTACAAGGTCTGCACTGTCCAAGTTTTCCTTCAAAGACCACTGCAAAACAAAGTGGCATTTATTCAGTCCTTAATAAAGTATGATTTTTTTGTGAAGTATGGTAATTCTGTTAGTTTGAGAAATCATTTCAGCATTGCCTACAACAGCTGGTATTCAGAAATACTGTCCGAACAAAGCAGCTGGTGATATCTGATGCTGCAATTAGAAACATTACCCAGAATTTATTAGACTTTGCTGTGAGAATTCTCTAAATAATTATTGTATGAGGGAACTGGCTTTGCTTAAAGTGTAATTCTATTACAGAAAATTCATTTTGCGTACACAGGACAATCAACAGACTCGAAAGAGACCTCATAGAAATCCCGAAAGGTAAAGCACTGCTCAGCTGGAGCACGATCCTCATCCTGCATCCCTTTTTTCAGTCCCTATAATGTGTTTGCGTTAGAAAACACTGTTTTCAAATTTGTCTTCCTACATATGTTCATGAGTCAATGTTTTGGCTGAAGTAATACTGGTAAATATGATTAACAGATTTGCCTGCACACACAATATATGCCATAATTTTACAAAATGTGTGAATCTAGCAATAACAAGGCCAGTGCCTTATTCCTGGGACTTTAAACAGTATGCATGCGCACATATTTGAAACAAATAACTCCTGTTAACCTCTGGGTTTGCTTCTGCGATTTTCATATTACTTCAAGATATAATTGTACATTGCAGGTGACATGCTGTGCTCCCTGCTCTGCTCATAAATTGCAACAATTCCCCTGCATTCTCTCCAAAATGGGAACAAGACTCAGGTGCAACAGAGGTATTGTCTTTATTATCTCTACAATCTCTATTGCACCTCATTACCATCCAGGGAGAAAATGAATAATCTTGCATACAGGAGAGGTTCTAGATATTACCTCCCACTCTTCAGTATGCTTAAAGGTTAAAGGTTGTAGACAGCATGAACTGGAAGGCAAGCTTTTGAGAGCAATAGAAGCAAGATAATAAGGATGGAGGGAGCAGAGCCACACTTCAGGTTTTCTGACTATCTGGTCCAAGGAGCAGGGATTGTGCCCCCGGAGGGACAATCGTGTGCTTCTCTCTAGCTATAGGAGACAGGGTGAATGACGAATTTACATCCCTTCTCCCCAGCTTTGCATCAAAGCTGCTGCTGCATTAATTCAACTTTTCTTTTGGAAGAACTCAAGGAGGGCTTTGACAAGAGAATAGCAATTTGTATGCCAGAGATTTCTTCTATCTCAGCCACCAGCAATTTTCTTCTACTTCTTAGTCATGGAGTTAAGGGGAGAAACAGATTTGATAGGAAAGGAAAAAAAAAAACTATTTTAGAGAAGCATGTATTGTATCCTAGCCAGATAGTCATCTTTTTAAAAGAAGTGGGCCAGGAAACATCTAACTCCAGAATTACATTTTTTTTTTTCAGAGAATGATGTCACTCCAATTTCTAGGAGTTGGGGAGTCTACCGGGAAGGCAAGTTCCCTTTCCGTCTACACTCCTCACTCGTTCCTCACAGCACCACCAGGGCTCCACAGAAGGGAGCTGGGCCCCAGGAGGCATGTGCCTCTCAGAGCAGATGCAGCTTGTCTCAGATTGAATACAGTGCCTCAAGGCACTTTCTGCTCCAAGGAAACCTATCAGGGAAGCCTAAAAGAGTGTGGGAAATGTCAAGGAGTGGGGAGTCTGGCCCCACCCACAGGTTAAAGCAGTGGTCCTCAACCTTCCTGATGCTGCAGTCCTTTATAGTTCCTGATGTTGTGGTGACCCCAGCCATAAAATTATTTCGTTGTTACTTTATCACTGTAATTTTATTACTGTTATAATGTTATATTATGTTATAATATAAACATCTGAATGTAGGATACCTGATATGCAACCCCTGTGAAAGGGACATTCAGCCTCCAAAAGGGTCCCAACTCATAGGTTGAGAACCACTGGGTTAGAATGTATTCTTAACTACACTCTGTTAAGAAGTTGGTATCTCGGTCTGACAGATTCCTGCATATTTTCCTTTAGAATATCTAGTAGAGAAATGATGAATTATCATTTCTCAGCTCCCTACAAATTCACTGGGGAAAAAAAGAAATAGAGAAAATAAGCAGCCTTGGCTTTGTAGCAAAGGCAGGGTCTAAGTACAAGTGTGCTGATCTGCACGGAAGGACATAGGCAGAAATTTACAGCAGCAGTGACCAGTGGCTTTGCACTCCTGTATCATGTAATGGGCTCTCACAGAACAAAAACCGACCAATGTGACTTCCAGGGGGCCTGTCAGACGGCAACGCACTCATGAGTGGTAAATAGAGGAAAAGACAAGTACCAAAGGAGAATGTATGAGCTATTTTAGCTTGCAGTGATATATTTGGGCAACCACAGTCTGTCATCACTACCCAATGCAGATCATCACGAGTCAGAGAGTGAAGAAGATGTCTTAGTGTTTGCATGCAACTCTATAAGGAGGTGGCTCATGTCCACAGTTGGACAGATGCGAATGGCCAGAGAAAACAGTAACAGAAGATGCAGCAGTCAGAACTAAGACACTTCATAGAAACAGGAAGGCCACGTCTCAAGCTAAATACATGGCCGCTCTTAGTAAAAATAACTAACCATGTAAATGCGAAAGTTACCACTGAATCACAGTTCAGTGGCATTCATGAAAAGGAATTTGCTAGGTGATCAGTAACAAACTATCTTCAAAGAACTTTACCCAGGTCACTAGTTACAGACAAAGCTGCCACTTAACTGGCCTTTGAAAAGGCTGAGCCCCTGACAGCCTGTCCAGTATCATCTATGCAGTCAGCTCAGTCCCCTTGTTATTGTTTTTCCCCGAGATGGAGCTCCTTGTTTATAAAGCTAATGCTATCAACTAGCCAGAAGCCGGAATCACATTCAATTAGCATATTGTGCTTCTCTTAATATTTCCGCTCACAACTTAATGATTCATTAATTTAGTACTGTTCTTTAAAAGCTGTCAACACTCTTCCCCCACACAGTGTGCTTCCCTGGAGTGTTCTTTGCCTTAGGAACCAGATCGCAGTTTAGTACTCCGTCAGTCTTACATATTGTTTCAAGATGCAAACTCTAATGAAATGGCAAAAGGTGCATGTTCAATTAATGTATAAGCTAGAGGGAGGGTGTCTTACCCAATGACAGTCTTTTAATTTGAGTGTGAGCTATATTTATGCCGGCAATGAAATTACACACAAATTCAATCACACTCTTTACACAGTTGAGGTCAGCAGAAATGTAGTAGCACCATAACACCACAGAAATCTTGCTACTTACCATCAAATTCTGCAGGTCCAACACCTACTATAATTATTGACATTGGAAGCTTCGAGGCCTTTAGGAAGAATAACACAATTAGATTTCAATTAAGACATTTAGTTCTCAAGAAAAATGAAGGCACATATAAACATTGTACAGACTTTGGATCTGGCTATTTTTTCCTTTAATTTGCCAGTCCTTGAAATTTTAATAATTTTTTTTTAGAACTTAAAGACAAAAAGAAAACGATTTTCTGATTTTCTGCATTTGCACAGATGTTCATTAAGATAGCTTTTAATCACATGCTCAAAATTAAGTCATTATCACAGTGAATTGTTATTGGGAATTACTCTCATGGTGAATTAGTAAGTGCAAACAAATGGCTGCTAAGGTAAGTTTAACATGACTTGTTTATGCATTAGATATCTGTGAACTGTTGAGACTGAATATTTGATGCTGTAGCATGGTTTTCATCATATGAAGTACTCAAGTGATACTCTATTTAAAGTTATTAAATGGAGCTGGGGAGATGCCTCAGAAGATAAGGGCTTTTATGCCCAAGAGTGATGATGTGAGGAACCCAGGGATCCATATGACTCTTGCAGGTTGTCCTCTAACTTCCACATATGCATCCTAAATGCCTGACCACACACATACACATACACAAATATATATATATATATATATATATTATATATATATATATATATATATAATATATATATATATTTAAAAATGCAACAGATTCTCAGCATACAAAGTGAGAACATCTGATGCTGGGAGTCAACAAACTACAAATATCTCTTTCTTAGTGCATTGTCTCTTTTTAGTTAATCAAGAATTACGAAGTCAGTATGTTAAGTATGAATAGTACTAACTAGAAAGGAAACGGAAATTCAAGGGTCAGGGTAAACACAAGATATATAAAGAAATTGGGTTGTCCCCAAAAGAAAAATAATCTATGAATCACTTGAGCATTCCCTACATGTACTTCTTTTTTTCTCACACTAAATAACTAACAGTATTTTTCTGTTACTAAAATTGTGAGGCTTGACAAATAAACTCATCCACTCAACTCATTCTTAATTAAATATTACTCTATGTCAAGTAATGCCAAGCTTAGGCATAGAAAAGATTGGTAAAACAGGTATAATTTGTAGATTACCATCTGGTAAACATAGATTTTATAGTTAATTTTCAAGAGAAGATAATAATGTCATGAACAAGCAAAACATACAACTGGGATTGTAATGCACAGGACAGCTTTAAACCAACTGTGGAAGTAGAGACTGACCAGCTCATTCTCACGGAGCTGGAATGTTAGGACATGATAGGTCCTAATCTTAAGAGTGCACATGAGTACAACAAACTAGTCTATTGTTTGAAAACCAAATAAACCGTGTATATGTGAAGGTAATCTCCATCTCCTGGTCCTTATGCTGCAAATGTGTGATGATTTCTGGATATACTCAGGATGAGATCAGCTGCAATGGTGTGGCCATTCTGTTTCTCCATGCAGTCACCTAAAATAGATTTTGTTCTCAACCTGCAATGCCACTGAGACCCTGGCCCTACTTACATTAACTATGGATTCTTTAGTTTGAGCCATATCTGAGATCACACCATCCGTCACAATCAGGAGCACAAAATACTGGGAGCCATCTTTTACAGAAGATGCATACCTGAAAAAGAACAGGAAGGTAAGAACAGCATGCATAGGAGGGACTCCAGAAGAGGACTGCAGAGTGCTAGGTTTGGAACCTGGGACAAATGCCTGAGGTACCTATTATCATATCAAAGCAGACCTGGCTACCAGGTTCTTCCAGCATCCCTCAGTGCCTACCTGGTACTTGGTATGGCTGGGGTACCCCTGGTTCAGGATACCCTGAACTCTCCAGCCCAGGGGGCTGGGCTGTTCTTCCCTGAGAGGCTCTTCCCTATATAATCCAGACATTTTGGTTACCTTTCCCCTTTTGCACGTTTGACCTCCTGACTTCTGCATGTGGTTCCACCCTCCCTCCCCCTCTCTTCCACATGGCTCAGCTCAGTCCGGTCATGTCCACTCTGGACTCTCCCAGATGTCCCTGCCTCTGGCTCTCTAGCTGGGGTCTCCCACATGTCTACAATATACTTTCTCCTTCACCATACCTAGGAGTAGTCATGTTCTTTGCTTTGCTTTGCTTTCCTTTTTCTTCCTTCCTTTCTTTTTCTTCCTTCCTTCCTTCCTTCCTTCCTTCCTTCCTTCCTTCCTTCCTTCCTTCCTTCCTTCTTTCCTTCCTTCCTTCTTTCTGTCTTTCTTTCTTTCTCTCTCTCTCTTTCTTTCTCCCTTCCTTCTTTCCTTCCTTCCTTCCTTCCTTCCTTCCTTCCTTCCTTCCTTTCTTTCTTTCTTTCTTTCTTTCTTTCTTTCTTTCTTTCTTTCTTTCTTTCTTTCTTTCTTTCTTTCTTTTCATTCACGGAGTAGCCACAAGGCATAACCAACAAGACTTCTAATATTGAGAAATTATTTACACATATACCAGAAGCCTCCTATATACAAACTTAAGTACATATTTTTCTGAAATAACAAACCAGATTAACTGCAGTGTTAGTGCCATCAAGGACACAGAAATAATTAGCTTTCGTAGAAGTTTTTTGCTAACAAAATTTGCCAGAACAGAGATTTCCTTCATAAAAAGAAAGAATTGTATATAAATTTTAAAAAAAGACCTGTTCTGGCTTATTACGAGTAAGCCCTTTAAAAAATTATTCAAGTCATCAGAACACGATTTTTTATCTTGAAATTTGAGACAGTAATATTTATGTCTTTGTGTTAATATATGAATAAATTATTGTACAATAATATAAAACAGGGTTCTGTAAATTAGGTGATTATTAAATAATTCTTATTTTTGTAGTCTACAAAGGCAATGTTGCATATCACTGTGAGTATACTAAACATTGCTGGCATGTACACACTGAAAAATCCTTTTATAAATTATAGTGATTTTTACCTCAATAATAAAAGCAAATAGATGATATAGCCACAGTTCTAAGGGTGTGTCTGAGTGTGCATGAGCAAGTATGTATATGTGGTGTGTGTGCATGCATGCTTGTGTATATATGTGTATGCAAATGTGCATGTTTGTGTGTATGTGTGAGAGAGAGACAGACACACACAGAGAGAGAGAGAGAGAGAGAGAGAGAGAGAGAGAGAGAGAGAGAGAGAGAGAGAGAGAGAGAGAGAGAGAGAGCAAGCATACTGGCTTATATGTGCTGGATCTCTCACTGGCCTAGAGCTGACCACATAAGCTAGTTCATGTCCAGTGATGAGTGAGTCTTCCACATCTCTTAGGAGACAGGACAGGAAACAAGAAGGTCATGGTATCTCTAGAACTATCAATCAGAACACAGAAAAAAAATGATTTAAAAAAATTGTATTGACCAGCTAAAGAAATTGATCCCAACATGAAAGATCCTAACTGATCCTGCTTGAACAGATTGGGTGCAAATGACATATCATATTGAAGTAGATTTAGAAATCGCATGAATAAAAATATTTGCAAGTTTCTGAGGTACAAAAGAAACTAGTATGTATTCATACTGTTGATAAGATGGCTGTAGACATGGCTCATTCGCTTACCCATGTAGCAGAGACGCTTGGATTAGTTCCACAATGACACCACAAAACAATTGAACCTGAACACCAAGGAATCCATATGAATGTGACAGCTATACAGTCATTGAGGAACAAGCCCAAGCAGAGAAACCCATTATCCTTTTCACTTACAAAGAAAGCAATCTTGCAATTTCCAGCTGTTCATTTTTTAATATCTGAACAGTCATTTTTAAAAAAAGCATCTTACTGACTATAATTCAATGCAGGGTTTTATATATTGTATGATTAATATAAGACTAAAAATAGTAATAGGAAAGCACTTAGAAGTGTACTAGCATCACCTTCATGCTATTTTAGACAAATCAAAGTTGCTAAAAATGGAAGATTTCCAGCACTTCACAGAAGTTGAGAGTTGTGAATGAAAACTCCCACCTTGACTGGCTCAGCAGTCTCGATCTCACGCCTCAGAAGAGAGGCTGTGCTCACAGTATGTAGAGAAAGAAATGGGCACTGAAGCAGATCACAACAACCCTAAAATTTCTCTGGAGTTTCTCACTCATCTTAAACATTCTTAGAAACCTAGCAGCTTATAATTTTAGAAGTTTTAATAATGCTTCACAATTAATGATATAAAAGTATGTTTGTAAAACTTCATATACTTAAAATTATTGTAAATTGCATTTTGCATAAGAGCTGACTGATCTATTCTAGTGCTTAATTACTATTGGCACTGAAAATTAATGTTTTCAAACTATTCCATTTCTGTAAGCATTTACTCTATGATTGCATCATTTATTTGGAGAGTAAATCTACATTTCAGACAAAATCAATTTCGTACTACTATTTCTTTTAATTTTGCTTCTTTGTAAAAGTACTAATGATACTTATAATCAAAATAATTAATATGTTACAGGAGGTATGAAGTAAGACATATCTAGTGGGCCACACTCCAGGCTCCTTTCAGGAAGTGACAATGAGACATAGACTTGTAGATTAAATTATATTACAGAAGTCTCCTTCTTAATGGAACCTTCAGTCAACTGCATAATTAAAACTCGCATTAAAAGCCATATCACTACATATTCTGGAATATAGCCAATCTATAATTAATATGTTAATGTTACTATGATAAATGTGAGAGGAAAGTTAACTTTCTCAGGGTTTCAGAATTCAAATATATTTGCCTGGAATTTCTGTGATGGTTCCTAGCATATTTTTCTTAAAGGTTCAGGAATGGTTTGCCCAGATTTGTGAAGTGTTCTTCTAGCATTTCATTAGCTCACAGGAACACAGAGGAATGAAGAAAAGATAAGAGACCAATTCAGGCATGTGTCATTTAAATAGTTAGATTATCATTTACACAGTGGATTGTGCATCTTAATATTGAGCAAAGGGACACATATTTAAACATTTCACCACAAAGATAAGAAAATTTTGTTATGAAGTTGCCACCTCAAACTGCTTCTAACTGTGTAATGATAGGAGCAAGAGACCCCACAGAGATGGGGAGCTCTGTTTTGTTGCCTTCTGTGTTTATTTTTTGTTGTCTCTTTCCATTTATCTATTTATTTATTTTATGTGTATAGATGTTTTGTCTACATGTGTATCTGTGCACTGAGGAGACTAGCAAAGGACATCAGATCTACTGGGGCTAGAGTTAGAGAAGGTTGTGAGCTGCCATGCTCATGTTAGGAATCAAACCCAGGTCCACTGGAAGAGCAGCTAGTGCCCTAACCACTGAGCAATCTCTCCAGCCTTCTGCATATTTTTAACCTCATGGCAGAGATTACAGTCAAAGGTACAAGGTATAGCCACACAATGACTTTGACTATCGTGGTTTGAATTTTAGTCCATACTAATGGTCACTTGACACATGCATGTTGCATCCACCAGAAAAATAGTTATAACGGCAATTCTGGCACCTCGTTGGACTACTGTAAAGAACAAGAATTAATCCATGCTGCAGCACAGAGATTACTGCCAGAGATGTCACAGCCTCAATAATGATTGCTGTTATGATTTCACTGACTGATCACACATATGGAAGAGATCAAACATCATGCACCCTTCAAATTATTCTGAAATTAATTACAGAAACTCCAAAATAAAAATGTCAGTTTCTAGCACATTAAAACTAATTTTAACTGGTCATCTAGATCCTGGAATGTTCTCAATGTTAAAAAAAAATCAAACAAAGGGAGATAGGCCAAGTTGAAAATGGATCAGGGTTAAACTAGTATTCACTTATAAACAAGCATGGTGAAGGAGATGGCAAATTCGAAGCCACAATAGCCATTCTCACCTTGGAAGCAGGGCTAGGTGAGTGGGGTGGTAGCTAGACACTGGAAATCAGGGTGCCAGGCTAGGCTGCTTGTATTTAGATAGACATAAGGTGTCAACAGATGTTGAGAAGCATTTTTATAGCGTTTGAAACATTCCCTGAATCATACTGAGTAGATACCACTGGAAATGCAAGGAATTGGAAGCATGGTGTGTGCAGTCTCCAAAAATAAATACAGAACCATAAATGCTGCAAATCTGAGGCTTTGCGTTTTGTCTATTTCACATTTTTTACCAACCCATTATTATTATCTCAAAGTCAAGTTAATACTGAGAAGTCAGTCAAAGTGAGGATGTGCACAAAGTTGCTATTCCTAAAAAAAAAAAAAAAAAAAAAAAAAAGACAAAATTGCTATTCCTAAAGAGGATCAAAATGCTGATAGGGATATAACAAACAGCCTACATTTCACTCATGCAGGAAACACCCTTGAAAGATAAAATAAGCAAACAGAAAAATATGGATCAGTACTTGATCTGACTTAGGTACAAATAGGCTTTTTGTTTTGCTTATGAGACGTGGTGTTATGTATCTCAGATGGCCTCAACCTTGCTATGCAGCCGAGGATGACCTTAACCTTTGAACCTATTGCTTAACCTCCTGGGTGTTGAGATTACATGCATGTACCTCATACTCAGTTTATGGGGTGCTGGGGATGTACACAGGACTTCATCTATGCTAGACAAGTATTCTAGCAACTGAGTCCATTCCAGACCCAAGTCAGCACTTGTCTGCCTGGAGAGTGCTTACTTCTTATATGGGAAGCTGGTGCTGTCTACTGTTGAAATACATTCATGAGAGATGACATATTCAAGAAACTATATAAACAGAGTGTATGTATATGTTGATTATGCTGCCATTTTGGATAAAGAAACATATGGAATATTACAATTGAAGTTCTGGGATGATGATTTTAAATGAGCCAGAAACTATCTATCTTAATACAATATTAGCACTAAAATTAAATATAATTTTAAAATAAAGAAAATAGGAAAAGCATTTATTTCAGAGATTTATATTAAAAGGTCATCAGATAGAACTTTTTAATGTCTTGGGAAGAAAAGATAAGTGATATAAATCTAGCTTCGGCTGCGTTCTCCCATTTGAAGTATAATAATAAATAATTATTAGATTGTGGCTTTTTTGGAAGCATCTGAAAGCTTTAGTCAACAGTGACATCTATATTTGAGATTTAGAAAATGCTGAGTGATGTAGAAAGGGCAACAGAGTATCCATAGGGACTGCAGATTTACTATTTCATTATGCCTTACTTTCATTCATGTATTTCATTTTGTTTTGCATGTGTGTGGCGTGTGTGTGTGTGTGTGTGTGTGTGTGTGTGTGTGTGTGAAGGTGCGTGCTCACCTGTGGAAGTGAATTGGAGGCCAGGGACTGAGGTCATCTTCAATCCTTTTTCACATTATTTTTGAGACAGGATCTCTCACTGAGCCTAGAGTTCATTGGTTTAGTTAGGATGCTGGCCAATGAACTCTGGGCATCTATTTGCCTCTCCATCCCACCCCCAGCACTGGGGCTGCAGACATGGGTCACTAATTCTGGGTTATAGAGATTAGAACTCAGGTCTACATATGTGCACAGCATGCACTTTACACCCCCCCCCCCGTCCAATACTATGCTTTAACCAGAAATTAAAAAGCATATAGAAAATTTCTATATAAATTTAACTTTTATAGTACTGGGACAACAAACACAGAACTGATTCATAAGTACTGATTAGCATATTTAAAACACTGGGCATGAATCCATACAAAATAGGTTCTGTCATTTTTCTTTTATGTGTCTCTTATTAAAAAGTGATGTGTATGGTATTCTTAGAACTGTTTTGCACTAATGTGGTTTTGATCCTGTTTTTCTTGGCAGCCATCAATAAACTAGAATGGTTTAAAACAAAACATTTCTCCTGTAGGAAGCTTACAAAGTCAATATGATTTTCAATTTATAAATAATAACCAAATAGCTGATTGTGAAATGAATGTCTTGGGGACAGAGAGAACAGCACACCATAAAGAGAGAGAAAAGGAGGCAAAAGTAAGTGTCATCTATAAAAAAATCAGTGTTTGTGGTTATGAATAAATAATGTTGAGATTCAGAATTCATATGCTAGCATAAATTATAGAAGGACATATTTGAGAAATCCAAAACCAAGAGTCACCATAGAGAGGTGGCCTCTTACATCTTTGTCATCCTGAGGTCAGCCCTGACTGCCAAAACAGTTTTACAGACTTCCACATGTCATGTCATGCAAAGTAGAACACATTGAGTTTCTGGTCACATCCAACAGGGAGAATGGTAAAACACCAGAATGTTCTAAGTATCAAGGTCTTATATTGCTTTTTTATATTGAATGCAGACTGATTTCTATTTCTAACTGTATATTTAAAAAGGTATAGGACTGGACCTCCTTAGCCAATTTCAAACTATGACAGAGTTTTATAGGATTTTCCACTAACATGAAGCCAGGTTTTTTTTTCAGGGATTTGTAAAGTGATATTTAATCCATTTATGTATGAATGAAACATCAATATGTATAAATAGAGTTTTTGTTTTAACATTTTCTCCAGAATGTGCAGTCTGAGTCATCAGCAAATTCTCCTCTCAGTACTGTGTACTATATACCAGCAGACTGCTGGGAATTCATAAAATTAGCTTTTATATTAACCTCAGAGAGGTTGAAAGAACGTGCCCTATATATCACAGAAAGAATGCACTTGTCTTAATGGGATTGTCTCATTATTTTTATGCCACCACAGGACCTGACATTGATATGAATGACTCCAACATTTTACGATCACCATCATTCTTGTTTGTTTTCACGTATTCTTTTCAAAGAGAAGGCTTTCCCTGCTTGGGAAGGACAGGTCCTAACATAGCCTAATGCATGACTCTTCACTTGAAACTGATCTAAAGTTCTCTGTATAAAGTATTGTTGATTACTTGGTGGGGACCACTCTGCATCTACTTCCTACCTCTCTCAGAGGCAAATGAGAAGAAAACACCTTGACCGTGGAATTATGGTGAAGTGATGGGTAGTTTTAAGCATGATCCAATACATCAGCCTGTACTAGCATAAGCAAATTTTCCGCTCTCTACTTACCTTGCTACGTGGTTTATTACAGGAGCAAAGTTGGTTGGCCCATACAGCTGCACAGATTTCAGACTTCTATAATAAGCTTCCATGACCCCTTCAATGCCATCACAGTAGGGATTCTGAGGGTTGCCATTCTTGTAGAAAATTACAGGCAAAAATTTAAAAAAAATTTAGTCTCCATGAAAACCAGTTAAAAAAATTTAATACACACCAATATGCATAAAATTAATTTGAACTTAAGGTTTTATATTAGCAACCCCTCTAACACTGATGAATTAACTGGTCTGCAATAGATATTACACAGATCATAATATAATGACTATTCTATTCTAAAAAGAAAGTGTAAAAATGTAAAATAATCTGAGAAAATTTTAAAATAATCTGAGAACCACAGCAGGCATTTTAAAATCAGAAGTATCTAAACTCCAAATTGATTTGTGCACACTTAGAGATTTTATTTAAAATCTGGAAAGAAGAAAATTAATAGTAATAGTGTTTATCTCTGGGTGGTTAGGTATTTAGTGCTTTTCACTCCATATCCTGAACATATTCTACATTTTCCCAATTTCATATAGGTAGTAAGCATGAATTACAATCTGAAAAAAGTAAATGCTTTCAATTCAGTTTTACTTGAAAACTGGAAAAAAGCAAAATATTTGCTATGTTCACACTTTTCAAGTCATGGATGTCTGACTCTGCCTAGAGAAAGGGTCACAAGGAATATAACTGGAGAATATAAAGTGAGAAACATTGAAACAAGAAAAAGGGGAGAAAAAAATCAAAGAGGATATCCATGTAGTGTGGGTGAGTGGAGCTGGTTAGTAATAAATCCTTGTTCTGGGAACAGTGCCCACATGGACCCCACACCCTTCCTTTCTCACACTGCCTCTGCCCTGGCACTGTCAAGGTTCATCCTCCTGGTCCAGATTTTATGTTATTCAAGTGAGACAATGTTAGTTGTTGATTTCTTGTCCATCTAATTGTCCCTAATGTTTTACCACTTTGTATCTTGGCATCAAACAGTACTCTACACTGTCTCCTATATGTGGGAGAATTCCAGAACAGCTAAGGTGGGCTGTTCTGCAGCAGGCCAGCTCGTGGGGCTCTGGCAGCTTAAGATGCTGAAGTGAGCTGTAGTCATCCGAAAGCCTGATATGGGCTAGAGGAAGAAGCCAAATGGATGTGCCTTAGGTTTGTTTCTAATGGCATCTCAGCTAACTTCCCCAGAATGATTAATCAGAGAGAAGGACAGAGCCCAGAAGCTTCATGTGAGACTTTCAGTAGCTGGTCATCATTGTTTCTCCTCTACCCTATCTGCTAAGACTGGGCCACAAAGAGCCACCTTCTCAAGGTAAGGACAATTAGGCTTCTCCTCTGGAAGTAGGGCATACAAAAACTGTAGGTATATTTACAGACATCAAAAAACTATAACTGTATTTAAACAGCAATAACTCTAGAATACAGATTTATCCCCAAACAATCACAATAACTGATCATTTACAGCTGAGGTTTGTTGAATTCTATGTAGCAAGTTTTGTACTGAATAGTCGATGTATCTAACTGTTAATAGCTAAAATGGTCGGGAGAATGATGTTGTACTTAGCACATAAAGAAATGAAAACACTGAGTTCGTTGCTCATCCAAGGTCACACAACCCAAGACAGATGTAAACTATGACTCTAGGACGTCTGACCTTAGCACTTGACCCCTTCACCCCTTCATGGCTCCACTTAGGACACAGCCAATGTTTTGAAAAACTGGGGATTTTAGAAAATAAGCCAGAGGGATCAACGCCTGCAATCTTGCTATTCATAAGCAAGGGATTTATACTGAACTCTTCACTTTCAGTATTATATTTTCTTCAAAGATTTTAATTAATTAACCCCCATAACAACACTTTTAAACTGTAATGGTTTGAATGAAAATGTCACCCATAGACTCAGGTATTTGAATTCTTGGTCCTCAGTTCCTGGCATTGTTTGGGTAGGCTTAGGAGGTGTGGCCTTGCTGATGGAAGTCTGACACTTGTGGCAGGCTTTGAGGATTGTAAACCATGCTATTCCCAGTTTTCTGTCTCGGCTTCCTGTTTACAGCTTAAGATGTGAGCTGCCTGTCACGCTTCCCCATCACGATAGTGACGGGCTTCTAGCCCTCTGGAACGGCAAGCCCCCAGTAAGCCTTTCCTTTTCTAAGGTGCCTTGGTCATGGTGTCTTATCACAGGAACAGAAGAGTAACTAATACAGAAACCAAAAACAAACAAATGAACAAACAAAACAAACAAACAGGAAGTGCCACCCAGAAAAACAAATGCTGCCAGTTCTCTCCAATATGGAGATGCTGGCCTTGGGTCTTTAGAATTTTGTATATGTTTCACATAAGGGAAAGCACAAACACAGTCCCCCACTACCACCAATTATGCAGTTGAGTATCTCACATTTGTGGAAATCACAGGGAATCAGCACACATCAGGAATGCAATGGATAAGCCTCGCCCTGGGAAAACTGACCTTTGTGATCATGGTATCTCCCCTGCCAGGTAATTGTAAGTACTTAGCTTGGAGTGTCTATAAAAGCCAGAAATATATAGAAAGAAAGGTGTCATTGGTGCAGGCTAATCTTAAGGAAGTAAGGTCAAAACACAAGTGGTATGAAGTGGGAAATGGGAATAATGGAAGGAGGATGGTTGAAGGGTAGGGGGTATAGGAAAGCAGGGCGGGGGGGGAGATAATTAATATTAATGTTGTTTGAAAAAGCCATATGGAAACCTATTTTATAAGCTTCCATATATATAAAGAGATAGATAGATTGACAGACAGACAGATAGATGATAGATAGATATAATAGAGAAATTGAGGATAGATAAAATACAGGGAAAAATGATGATTGGTTGGTTGGTTGATGATAGGTAGATAGATAGATAGATAGATAGATAGATAGATAGATAGATAGATAGATAGATAGATAGATAGATAGATAGAAGTATAAATGGAGTTACCTTACTCATGGGGATATTGCTCCTCCCATAAGCCATAAGTTATCAAACAAACAAACAAAAACCCAGTTCCAGATGTGGATATCTCCCATGGAGTTGTTGGCCAAAGGAGTCCCAGAGATCCCCAAACAATACAGATAGTTTTCCTTGCTCTTGGTTGCTCAATAGAACTTGATGGTAAGACTCTATTGCTGAAAATACCACACACATGGGTCATTGAACATTGAGAAATTAAGCTGATTAAGCCAGTTGGTATTTGGTGGCTGCTGAGAGAGGGACAGCCAGTTTTCTTCAGTGTTGAGAAGGGGATATTGATGTGGGGACAATTGGAGAGGGGAGTGGGTGTGGATATGATAAAAATATATTGTATACATGTATGTAACTATCAAAGAGCAAATGAAAATGTTATATTAGGAAAATAAAAACCTCTATTATGAAATAGATCTACAAAGTATCTAAAATCTAGAAGTTTACCATTTAACACAAAAATGTTGGTTTTGGTATTAATTGGAGGTTGCTTATATTGTACGTGTATGTGTGCACATGTGTGCAGATGTGCACATGTGAGGTGCATGTGTGTGTGTGTGTGTGTGTGTGTGTGTGTGTGTGTGTGTGTGTGTATGAGGCCAATAGCCTTGGTTGTCTTCTACAGTAGCAATTCACCTTATTTTTTGATACAGGGTCTTTTGATAAACTTGCAAATGTCTATTTTTGCTAGCCTGGTTGGCTCTAATGTCTCGGGAATCCTCATGTCTCCACTTGCACAGTGCTGGAGTTATGGGGGCACCACCAGGCCAAGCTTTCTATTAGTGTTTTTACATGGGAGCTAGGGATTTGAACTCAGGTCTTTGTGCATTCACAGCAAACACTTTTCTAACTCTGCCCATCTCTCCAGCTTGGAGACGTGTAGACGAATTTATAAGCAGTCTTATTAAATAAAGAACAAGGAGCCAAATATAGGGGTGAAAGTCTTAGAGATTAGGGAAACAGTGAAAAGGGGAAGTACTGTGAATAAATATCATTCTGTATGCTGTGAATGTGTTGCTCTGATTGGTTAATAAATAAAATGCTGATTGGCCAGTATCCAGATAGGAAGTATAGGCGGGACAAGCAGAGAAGAGAATTCTGGGAACAGGAAGGCTAAGTCAGGAGTCACCAGCCAGGCACAAATGTGAAGCAATATGTGAAGGCTGAACTGAAAATGGGTACCAAGCCACCTGGCTAAACATAGATATGAATTATGGATTAATTTAAGTGTAAGAGCTAGTCAATAAAAAGCCTGAGCAAATGGCCAAACAGATTTTTTGTTTTTTTATTTTGTTTTGTTTGTTTGTTTGGTGTTTTGAGACAGGGTTTCTCTGTGTAGTTTTGGTGCCTGTCCTGGATCTTGCTCTGTAGACCAGGCTGGCCTTGAACTCACAGAGATCCACCTGCCTCTGCCTCCCTAGTGCTGGGATTAAAGGCATGTGCCACCACTGCCTGGCTAAGCCTCTGTGTGTTTACTTGGGGAACACAAGTGGGAAAGACTTGTTCTGACTGTAGGTTGGGCGGGACACAGGAAAAACTTCAGCTACAGAGCTGACCTACTTCATCTTCTTTTTGAATAAGATTTTATGATGCTCTTTTCCCTTGAAAGGTGTAAGCTAATTAAAATTGAAACTCATTACTGATTTTAGGCATAGAAAAAAATATTATCTATCAGCCTTAAGGGAACAGTTACAAACTAGGATAGTCATAAGCTACTTTTCTGATCAGCATGTTAACGTTTTCACTGGGGGCTTGTATGTCTATGAAACTCTTTCTCCTTCTCTGGAAGTAAAATTACAAGGTCACCATTTTCCCTCTTTTGGCAGTAGAAAGCCAGGCACTGTGTGCCCTGCTTATCACTGTGGGCTTCTGAAAGGCTGATTTCTCAATTAGTCCTCCTGCCCTAGGAAGTGGTGCTAAGATTTCCTCACAGCCGGGGATGATAAGAATGCTTTGTAATGCAAAGTCTTATCTCTTTAAGAATATATGCTTTGTATCAGTCAAATTATTTAAAACATTTTCCAGTTACCAAAATTAGACTTCCCCTTGAATGACAAAGTTGCAATGGGTTATAATAAGATTTTAAAACTAATTCCTTCAACAAATTATTCAGGAAAGCAAGTTTTGTCTTTTAAACCCAATTAGATTGGCATTTGATGTGTGCCAATTTTATCTCAGAGGAGACCTAGTAACTAGTACTCATTATAGTCAGGAAAACAAAAGCACTCTGAAAATGGAAAATAACCATTAGGCACCAAACTAAATTTGGTTTATTACCATCAGAACCAATGTAATCCTGTTTCCTTAACAGTGCACAGGGTTAGTTTCCATAGATATCACAAGCCATGACAGCAGTCTTAGCAGTTCTGAATTGGATTTTAAGAAGAACTTACAGGTTAAGTAATAAACAGTTCGTTCTAATCAGTGGGCAGTTTAATAAATTTGACGACAAGAGTGAATGATAAGGAAAAAGCAGAAAGGGAGACAGGTGGCAAAAATCTATGTACAAAGGTGAGAACTATGCAGAGAGAAATTACTGGCCTCATTGGGGTGAACATTATCGTTCCCTCTGGGGGCTTTAAAACAGATCCAGCCCCCCCCCCCCCGAGGCTCACACAAGGGGTTTTCATGGCTTTTTACATTTCTGGGAGGTTTTAGTTCTCTGAGTTGCATGGAATTCCCAACAGATACTTCCTTTTATATGACTTAGGAGTATGATATGTGTGAATGATTTCATGAAAGAAAACAATGATCCCCTCCCCATAGCATCTTTTCCTAAGACTGTGTGGGTGATGGAACAAAGAAACAAAACTGAATACGGAAATAACAATGCACAAATACTCATGAAAATGTGTGGGAAAGATTCAATCTATTCATATAAAAGCTTCTGTGTATGATACATATACATGTGTGTACATGGCTATGCATATACACATATGTATACATGTGTGTATGGCATATGTGTGCATGCATATATGGGTGTGTACATGCATGAGTGTTTGCATGTACGTGTGTATATGAACATGCATGTGCACATGTGTGCTTCTACACATGTACATAAGTATATATGTGCTCGCATGTATATGCACATGTTCATGTGTATTGAATATGCATGTATGTGCACATGTACATATGTGTATTGCACATGTGTGTATGTGTGTGCATACATGCACCTACATGTATGTATGTGTGCATGTGTATATGTGTTGAGAAAGCACATACTTACAGAGACAAATGGGATGCTCTTGTGAGCCATAGTTTAATAACGGTTAAGAGCAGAGGTGTTAAGAAAAAGGAAGATTAGGGTTTGATCCTGTCCTTTGGATCTGAACTGTCACACGGCTCCTGGAGATAGTCTCACCACACCAAGTATAAGTAGTGCATGAGTGTATCTGTCATGGTGTATCTACTGCTCATAGATTTTTTTGGACATTATATAAGATAATGAATATAAATGATGAGTTTGATTCTAATAATGTTCACTCAGTCTTGATCTGTCTTCCTACCCGAGGAAACTGGAGCTGTGAGAAAGCAGCTAAGGCGGAGGCAGCACCACCACTGGGTAACGGTTTCTATCATCAGATGGGAGACGATTCATCACTGGTCACAGAGACATGATCTCTTAGCTCAACGCTGCACGTGAGCACGCTTGGGTGTGTCACTTGTCAACCACAGAAATGACGTTTCAATGCTCTGGAGATGAGGAAGCCTAAGATGGAATAGCAGGACCATTGCTCGCTCCAGGCTGGAGGGCTGCTGGCTGCTTAGGTGACAGAGCAACTGCTGTGTGGCTGCTCTGCTAAAAGGGTTTTATTCCCATGTCTTCATCCTGACATAATCACCGTGTGTGTGTGTGTGTGTGTATGCGTGTGTGTGCATATGCGTGCACATGTGTGTCTGTGTGTGAAGCCAGAGGTTGGCGGCAGGGGTCTTCCTCAGTTACTTTCTAACTTACTGTTTGAACAAGATCCCTCCTCCCTCCAAGCTAGAGCTCACCAATTCAGCCAGACCTGCTACCAAGCCTTGGGGATCCCCATCTCTTTGTCTTCTCAGCACTGATGTCAATGGACCCACACCCTCATACCCAGCCTTCTGTGTGGATGGCAGAGATCTGAAATCTGATCCTCATGCTTGCACGGCATGCATGTGACCCACGGAGCCATGTCACCAACATCTAGTCACCCCTCGGTAGGTCTGCCTTTTAGTTCTGCTAGTCCTGGCAACACCAGAACTTTAGACAAGATACATTCAGATCATAGCAATCTCTACATGAAAAAAAAAAAGATGGATTTTCAAGGATCTGATTTAGGTGCAATCTTATTTTTATATCCATCCCTAACATTATATGACAATATTGGTTTGATTACGTGGAATAAATGTAAAGAGGGAAAAGCAGACAAGGCATGAATGGGGGGATGAGTAACAGCACATAAAAGGAGAAGGGACATTTTCAAAGTAAATTAATAATTAATTTTCTTTAGTTTAACAAATCATTCCTTCTATCAGGCATAATGAAGGATGGTCAGCTAAAGATAGCCACACATTCCTTGATGGCCTTTCCACGAGAAGCCAAAATTAATTCCCCTACCTTGAAATCTGTGCTGGCCATAGTAACTCACTTAGTAAAAGTAATGTCACACTTTAGAACTTCTAAGCCTGTGATCTAATGGATCTGGAATTTCCATCTTAGACTTCAGAAAACCCAGGAAAACTGACTATGGGTGGGGAATATGAACACCAGGAGTCTACCATACTAGGGAGAGCCAACAATAAGCTGTGTATAAGAGGAAACTTCTGCTACTTCAGCCATCTCATCTCGGGCATCAGAAAATGAGCACAAGACAAGGAATGATCATAGTGTCCGTACTACACAAAACACATGATGCAGACCAGACCTGAGGAACCGGAGCGGTGTCCAGAAGGGAGGCTCTGAAATATCACCTTAGTCAAATTATCCTTTAACCATTAAAAACGTCTGAGCTGAGGCCTGATATTTAAAACAAACACGTATGCTTATCCAGTTATGTTTGTGATTTCCTTTATGACCCACAGACTATGAGTTTAACATATTTATTATAGGGATATTTATTATGCAATGGTGGATGCCCAGAATAGACCTACTATGTATAAATGGAGGTTCTGTAGGCAGATTTACTGATAGTCTGTCTTTTATATGAAGTTCATTCTCCTAAGTGAACTATTATAAAACTGGAATGAGTGACAGTCACCAAGACTTGCTACCTAAACAAGTGCAGTAGACACAGGAAAACCAAGACTGAAGTATCTGGCATGTTAGTTGTTTTCAAACTGTCAAATAATTTTCATATATCATTACCAAAGCAAACTCGTGAGATATCCTTCCGTCTGGAGGCAGCTTTGCACCAAAACCAAGGGCTGGGAACATCTTATCGCTGTCATAATCTTGAACGATTTCTCCCACAGCCTTCAGGGCCATGCCGTAGGCGTTCAGTTGGTAAGGGTTCATGTAGTGGAGAGAAGTCGGCTG